>NC_136434.1:123805461-124537961 GCF_052849685.1 Lactuca virosa
CTTTTCCCAAAACTTTGGTGTATTTTAAATGAAACAGTACCTTCATTGATTTATTTTAACCAAATCCGTCCTATTTTGGTTAATTAAATTACCAAATAGACCCCAATAGTTTAAATTCGCTACGAAACGATTTCAAAAGTTTTTCAAAGTTCAAGAATTATGGTTTTGCGGTTTCTCACGTCAAGCTGCCCAAATACACCTATTCCGTACAAATCGAACTCATGTTACAAGGGTGAGTGCTTACGGCCCCTTTTAATATTTTTAATTATTTCGCGGAGGGGGGGGGGGATACATGTGCCTATATATTAGGTTTATACAACAAATAATCCTTTTATGCGAAAATACAACAATCCTAGTTTATAAAAATGTTATTTAACAATGTAACATATCGTTAAAAATAAATTAGTATAAACTTTTGTATACATATTATGATTATTTTATCGTGAAATAACTAGTCTACACAACAAATGCTACATGATACAAAAATATAATATTTTTACGTGACATTGTATATATTATAACATGTATGTTATAAAACTTTGTACAATTTCAAGGATTCAAGCTATTATTATTCATGTACATATGTTCATTACTTTGAAACATACATCTTTATAAAAGCGAGTACATTACACTTTTACATACATACCAAACATACTTAGATTTTATAAACTTTATACAATGAAATTCATTATGCCTAGTGACTTAATCACAAATAAGTTAGGGTTTAGAGATATTCACATACTTTGGTTAAGGTCTTTTTACTGATACTATATTAATTAGTTGAGTCTAAACACTTACCATATCCACTGTACTATAACCATTAATCTTTCGAGTGAGATACATATGTATAGATCTATACGGGGTTGACATCCACACTTGTGGTTGCTTACTACAACCTCGACCGATCAATCGAAGCGGGTGATAAGTGTCTACAATTTTTACTACAACGTCCAATGAAGCGTTGTATGGGGTACATTCAGTCACATAACTCAGTTATAGGACTCACTATAAACATTAACTAGAATTTCTCTCTCACTACAAACCATAGTCTTGGTTACTTTCAAAATTATTTTAAGTATGGAATTACTTATGTAATAGTACAGTTTGGTTTTCAAGGATATTTAAAGATTCATTACAAACATAGTTTTAAGTATGGATTTACTTATACAAAAGATACATTTTGGCTTTCAAAGATTCATTACAAACACAGTTTAAAGTATGGATTTACGTATACAGAAATACATTTTGGCTTTTAAAGACTCATTACAAACACTGTTTTAACTATTGTTATACATACAAAGAAAATACTTTATAGACTTTTTAAAAAGTATTACTACTGTTAGCAGAAAACTTGTAACTCTCACTAACCTTGTGTTGACCCTCAAAATTACATGTAATCTTAGGAAAACATTAAACAGAAATTCAAGACGGATTGGATTATAGGTAACCTAGTTTACTTATTGTTGTATTATATGCATGTATGTTAAGGCAATTCATGTACTATTATTATCTGTAAAAACCTTGTATTCAAACATCAATATGGAATACGAATGTTATTTTGTTTATTGTTGTATCTGTGGTATATATTCAGTTTACATGTGATCCATGAACTTAGTCGTACAGCCCGACGTGTTCCGCGGACTCGGCCGAGGGTGTGACAGATTGGTATCAGGGTTAAATTGGCTATAGAGAACTCGCATCCTCGAAAGAGGAATACAATTATTATTAATTACACTACTTCTTGGCTACTTATGGTATGAGAAATCTGGTTCGAAGGGCCGCGTAGGGTTGTTGGATTTCAAAACGGATTAATTGCTCTAATGGTCTTGCCCTCTGTTGCCCTCCGAGGTTTCTTGTCAGGCCCTCGTCTACACTTGGTAGTCTTGGAGTACAAAACAAAATTTAATAATACTACCAACCTCACCTACACTAATATATAAGAGTTATATATATATATATATATATATATATATATATATATATATATATATATATACTCTGACCCACGATGAGAACAATTAATAAAATTCTAACATACCTTCAAGTAAAATACCAACTCAACCTTTTAGGTCAAATGCCTCAACTAAGGGTAGTACCGTACATAAGCCACACCATAAATAAACATGGAACGTACGCCTATGTTATTTATGGTCGGGTCGATACACAACCAACCTTAAGCAATGAGTTTGGAAGACTACAATGGTTGAAAGTTTTAGAGATTGAAAGATGTTCTCAAGATTCGCTGTAGAAACCTAGTACCTTAGAAACCTTATATCAACCCCAAAACAACATATACATTTTAACAATACTTAAAAATCTGGGATAACGTTCAAATTTTCCTAGTTCGCCTAACCCCGAAGAAGAAAAAAGGACCAATAGCTCTGCTACCATCGTAGCAGAGAAACCAATGGTTCTTAATTGATCATTCAGTAGTCTCCAAACTTCTCTCGCTATCATTTGAAATCGGTAGGATTTCAATTTACACCTCCCGATTTAACGACCTCACAAACCATTTCCCGGGAATGGTGAACCCGGAATACAAAGAGACTGAAAGATACATATGGGGATTACTTTCACAAGTTCAATGTCTAGTTATTGTATCTAGACCCACTACCTTTTGTAGTGCCAAGCAATTGGCTTGTCAATTGATTAAGCAGTGTATCTGTCAGGGTACCATAACCCCACAAACTGAAAAGAACCAGGTTGGGAGTACAAAAAGGAAGTTTCATGGAAAGTCAAAGGGGAACTTCAAGCATCAAAAACCCAATCCATAACATGTGGTTGTGTACGCCATAATCAAAAACACTCCCACTCCATCAAACCCCTGCTCTAGAACTTTACCCCACTATACCAAGTGAAATTTCCACCATGTCGAAATTTACATGGTCTGCAGCATCAGTAACTTGAGAGGTCACACCTCCAAGTTTTGTAGAAAGACCCCAAACAATACAACCTTAACCACTACCGCAGGAGAAATCCGAGATTACTTCAAATACAATCAACCAGGAAAATTCAAGAAGGACTGCCCGAAACTAAAGAATTAGGGTGGCCAAGGAGGAGCATTCATGAGAGGTGCTGGAAATGCTCGCCAGGAACCGACTGTGGTTACTGGTACGTTTCCTATTAACAACATTTATACATTAGTATTATTTGATACGAGTACCGATAGAAGCTTTATTTTCCTATAAGTTTAGAAGCATGATTAACCATAAAATCATGCAAACTTAACGAAGCTTACACGGTAGAAGTAGCTAACAGTCAAATAGAAAGTACTTTAGAAATACTCACTATATACCTTCTCACCTAGAATAACCATGTATTTCATGTCAACTTAATACCTATGACCATTGAAAGTTTTGATATGATCATCGGAGTGGATTGGTTATCACTTCATCGAGCAGAGATTTTATGTTACGAAAAAGCTGTCCGACAAACTTTACCCAAAAACAAAGATCTCGTGATTTACAGAGATAAATCAGGAAAGAATCTAACAATCATCTCTTGCATGAAGGAAAGAAGGTGTTTTCAAAAGAGATGTTTTGCTTTCTTGGCCCACGTGGTGGATATGCAGGACAAGGGTAAGGAAATGAAAGACATACCGCAAGTGTGGGACTACTCGGACGTATTTGTAGAAGATATGCCTAGAATACTTCCAGTCAGACAGGTCGAATTCCGAATCGATCTGATTCCGGGTGCAGCACCAGTGGAACGATCTCCTTATCGTCTGGCTCCCTCGGAAATGCAAGAAATATCTAGTCAACTTCAAGAACTTCTTAACAAAGGCTTTATCTAGACAAGACTCTCTCGATGAGGAGCTCTGGTATTTTTTGTCAAAAAGAAGGATGGATTGTTCAGGATGTGCATCGACTATCGAGACTTGAATAGACTCACCATCAAAAACTGATATCCACTCCTGAGGATCGATGACCTGTTCGACCAGCTACAAGGATGATGTTACTACTCAAAGATCAATCTAAGATATGAATATCAACAACTTAGATTCCAAGAAGCAAACATTCCAAAGACAGCATTCAGGACTCGATATAATCACTATAAGTTTCTGGTTATGCCATTCGGACTGACCAACACACCAGCCGTATTCATTGACTTTATGAATCTAGTTTGTAAATCCTACTTGGACAAATTCTTGTTCGTCTTCATCGACGAAATATTGATATATTCACGAACCAAGGAAAAACATGGCCAACACTTGCGTTTAATTGTGGAACTTTTATGAAAAAGAGAAACTTTATGCAAAGTTTTCTAAATGTGAGTTCAGGATTAACGAAGTGTATTTCCCCGCCCATGTGGTCATCAGTAAAGAAATTCATGTCAATCCCGCAAAGATCGAAGCGGTTGAGGATTGGAAAGCACCAACGACGCCAACCGAAGTATGCTAATTCCTAGGGCTTATAGGCTATTATAGGAGATTCATCGAACTTTTCTAAAATAGTCAAGCCTCTCACTGCACTAACCCAGAAAGACAAAAAGTTTGTTAGGGGAGACAGCCAAGTGTCCGCATATCATCCACAGATGGATGGCCAAAGTGAAAGAACGATACAAACTCTAGGATAAATGCTCCGCGCTTGTGTGATAGACTTCAGTAAAGCATGGGATACTCACTTGCTGCTAGTTGAGTTTTTATAAAATAATAGTCATCATACTAGCATAAAGGCTACTCCATTCGAGGCCTTTTACGGACATAGATGTCGTTCTCTGATATGCTGGACAGAATTTGGAGATACCCGACTAGCTAAAAAGCATGCTAGAGATACTCTACTCACTGGCCCTAAGATCATTAATGAGACCATGAAGAAAATCGTTTAGATAAAGGAACGACTAAGGGTCGCATGTAGTCGGTAGAGAAGCTATGCTGACATGAGACGCAGACCCTTAGAATTCAAAGTAAGAGACCGTGTCCTACTAAAGGTCGCAATATGGAAAGGTGTCATTCCATTTGAAAAACAAGGTAAACTAAACCCCCGTTACATCATACCTATTGAAATCCTGGCAAGGGTTGGTCCAGTGGCTTACAAACCCAAGTTACCTCAAGAACTCAGTAATGTCCACGATACCTTTCCATGTATGTAATCTTAAAAGTGTCTCTCTAATGAGAACCTTGTCTTTCCTCTCGATGAGACATAGGTCAACACTAAACTCCACTTCTTCGAGGAACTGGTGGAGATCATGGATCAAGAAATCAAAAGCCTCAAACAAATCCCCACACCTATAGTTAATGGCCGATGCAACTCTCGTAGAGAGCCGGAGTTTACTTAGGAACATGAGGACCAGATGGAACAAAAGTACCCACAACTATTCAACGGTGTTCCCTCCACTACTGGAACGAAAAAATAGTAGAACAAAATATTCTAGAACATAATAATTTCAGGACGAAATTCCCATAAATGGGAGGTAACGTGACATCCCGAAATTTAGGTCAAAAACTGTGAACGGTCAAGTTCACAATACATCTCTTTGAAATTTGATTCATTGAGTTTTAGTGCATCTTCTGAAAAATAAATGAGTTCATTTCAACTATTATAAGATACCAGATCGTATCTTAAGTAAAAATGTGTAAATTGGCAAACGTATCATACAGATCAAACTGTAACTCTAGGAATGCGTCTGAAAAATAAAACTGAAATTTCGTATTAATTAGTTGTGAGCAAAGCAAACATTCTAGTATCGTATCAAAACGGAGTTCGTATGCAAACGATACGAGTGTTTTATGAAACCAAACCAGTATAATACTTATTTCCTTAAAACCGCAAAAAATGTTTCTATTCGTTGAGGGACTTGCACGCCTCAGATGGAAATTGCGAAAGCATTTTTGGACTCAGGTCATACTCTAATATTTAATTTCATGCATAAAATATTTTTAGTAAAAATATTTATAAAAAAATCCGACGTTTTGGAATCAGTTAGTCGCGAAACCTTAAATTATTGATTTTGACATGATTTCTATTATTTGTAATGTATTCCAGGAAAAATATAAGAATCCAAACCGGTTGATATGGATTATATATATATATATATATATATATATATATATATATATATATATATATATATATATATATATATATATATGTGTGTGTGTGTGTGTGTGTGTGTGTCAATTTTCAATTTAAGAGAGAAATGTTTTACAAATTAACAAGTTTACACTTCCTAACATATAAGTTTAAATTTATATATATGTATCACACAAATTTATGTAAGAAAGTCATGACAAATTAAAATATATTATATTTATCACGGAATGGTTTGTAAAAGTCTTAAGAATACATACATGTGTATACAAGAGGAAAACAACAAATAATAAATAGAATCTCAAAGTACCTACTACAGAAAATTAAACGCCAATACATACACAAATACATACCCAATGAAAATAATACATCAATACACCCACATTACATACTTATTGACTAACAAATTGATTGCAAGTTAAAACCAAAATATATCTCTTAAATTAATGCAAAATTTAAAGTCAAACAAACCTTCCGATGGGAGATGAAGAATTTTGGCAAATTGCGTCTTTGCCAATCACTTGTTCTTCTTTGATTCCATCTGGAATGTGATCATATCAGCCAATTTGTTGTACATAGTCGTAGAAGCATCAAGTGAAAACCACTTCATCGGAATAGAGAAAGAAACAGATAAAGCACGTGCAAGACAAGAATCCTTCGTAAAATGAACCAACAGTCTGTATTCTTCAGGGTAACTATCAAGCACTGAATCAAACGAAACATTGTTCGATTGAACTTCTATTGTTGGCATCAACATTTCTTCTTCTGTGGTATTGAATTTTTCAACAACTTTGTTAAAAGTAGACATGATAATCGAGAGAATTTTGATTTGGAGCATAAAATAGGGTTAGTTTTCTTGCGTAAATGACGAGAATCAGAAAGCTTTTATTGAGTGATCAACCCATCTATTTTAATCGGCATCAAATTCACATTCAAATTAGGGTCTAATACCCAAATTCCGCGTGTAAAGTAAGCAATTGAAACGACATTACCCCATGCTCCCTCGTATAAAAGTAATGAGTACTTTTCTCGGTCCACGCTAAAGAAAAAATTGCGTCCAATGCAACGACTAATTCGTCATTCCGCATAGAAATGAACGGCCACTAATCTTTGTTAGGAATCATAAACCAATCTTCAATAGTTAAAGTTGGGACTCTTTCACATATGGGAATTGTAAGTGAAATCATGTGCCAGACTTTGAAAAATCTAGTTCTTAGCTGCTAATACCCATAACGTCGAGGATTTCAGTGAGAATGTGATCCAAAAGAAAAGATAGAAGAAAAATAAGAAAATTTTGGATATAGTGATATCAAATAATCTTTGATATAAAGGCAGTGGGATCCCGGGCAAAGATTCTTCCTTCATCATCAAGATAGATATCAAAGTGATTGTGTGGTTTCTCGTGAATTATAATCGAATATATATAGAAAATATTGAAGAGCCTTTTTTAACAAGCTTTTTGGGTGGCTTCATTCGTATACAAATTCACAACTTAACATAAGTGCAGATTATTGTAAAAAGTACTTGTGTGATCAGTGTAATCGACAATAAGTATGCTTTGGAAAAAATTAAATAACTGAAGATCAAAGTAAATGTTCATACAAAAATCTCATTGCATAAAAAAACTAAAGAGTTGGTTCTATTAGGAAGAAATGACTTGGGATAAGTACATTTCATTAAGATCACGCAGTAAAAATGACAATGAGATTTTGAACATTTGAAATGGTACAGTGAAACATAAGGTTTCATGAAAATCTTGAACAATAAAAACTGTTAACCGTTAATTCTTTAGGTGTAAGGTTTGTAGGGTCTCACCCTTATCATGGAAAAATGATTTAGGATCATAAACACAAAATTTTGACATACCTACATCCAAGTTGTTTTTTTGACCAGAGATATATTGGGTGTGTGTCATTGTGTGTTCAAGTATAAGAAAATTATGGTGAAAAAGATTGGTTACGAAAATCCATTGTAGCTTTGCGAATAAATGTGACCTTCCAGTTTTCACTTAACTAAAATTGAGAAGAGAAAGGTAGCTCAAGGACTATTGTTAATACAGCCTATTGTGAAGAAATTTTCGTAAGAAAAATTTCATTAAGGCTTTGCAAAAAAAAGAGTCATTAAGGCTTTGAACAACGTGCTGCAGCATGCTTCTTGGGACTCTTAACTAGTAACGAGTTACAAATTGTGCTTGATCCTTATAAAGTGTTGCTATGGTATGGTTATGAGCAACATTTGTTACATTGAACTTCCCAATTGAAATTACAAAATCAAAAATAAAGAAAATATTTTGTATTTTTGAATTTTGAATTTTGTAAATAAAAGTCAAAACTAAAGATTCTTTTTTTGAGTTTTTGATTTTGTGAGATAAAGAACAAGAATGACAAAAATCTAGAAAAACAATTTTTTTTTTGTGGATTTTTGATTTTCAGAAACGAAAGATAGAAATAAATAAAATCATTTTGAATTTTTGAATTTTAAAAATAGAAGACAAAAATAAAGTAAATTTTTTTGATATCGATACACATGTTTGCTTTTTCGACTGTCAACTCACTAGCTATCCATCGAGAAACTGACATCCTTTAGTACTACTCTTGCGAGCCAATTGACAACCCCCTAGATCAGCATAAAAATATGATTTAATAAAGAATCATGGGTTTGCTATATACCACAATCCAAGAGTCGGTGTTCGATGTAGACATCGAAATATATTCTTTACTGCTGTGAGATGTGGTTCTGTGGGATTCGCTTGGTACCTGACATAATTACAAACAGAAAACATAATATCAGGTCGACTTGAAGTTAAATTAAATAATGAACCGATCATGATTCGATATGTCTTTAAATCAACGGTTGGCTTATCCAAAGATGGACTTAAACGAGTGCTGACTACCGTTGGAACCTTCGCGTTTGAGCAATTCGTCATTCCAAAGCATTCAAGTAAATTTCGTGTATAGATTTCTTGATGAATAAAGATTCCTCCTCTATTTTGACGAATGTCCAGTCCCAAGAAATGATTGATCTTCCCCATCACGCTCATTTCAAATTGACTCTTCGATAAATATTTAAATTCCTTTGACAACGAAGGGTCAGTAGAACCAAATATTATGTTTTGACAAAAATTTGAACAGGCATTAGAAGATCCCCTACTTTCTTTTGAAATATAGTGGTATCAACTGATCCTTGTTTAAATTTAGCGATTTTCAAAAAATTGGTTAGCATAGCATACCGAGCACGAGGTGTTTGTTTTAACCCATAAACTGATTTGTCAACGATATAACAATGATCAGGACAAATTATAGTTTACAAATCCATATGGCTACTCAACATAAACCGTATCTTCAAGTACACCATTGAGAAATGTGCACTTTACATCCATTTGATAAACGTTGAAATTATTGTGAGTTGTATAAGCAAGAAAAATTCGTACATTCTCAAGTCTTGCGAAAAAGTTTCATAGTAATCAATTCCTTCTTGTTGAGAATAAAATTTAATGACTAATCTTGCTTTATTGTGAACCATATTACCTTCTTTATCCATTTTATTTTTAAAACCCCATTTTAAACAACTATCGAAACATTTTCAGGTTTAGGAATAAGCCTCTAAACTTTGTTTCGCTTAAATTCTACTAACTCAGATTGCATTGTAACAACCCAATCAGGATGTTCTAATGCATTCTTGATTGTTTTTGGTTCGATCTTTGAGATAAAAACATTAAACATACAATATTATTTATGAACATTAAGAACATCATTCCTAGGTCTAATATGTACTCGTGTTAAAACACCAGAGTTAGGATTACCAAGAATTTCTTCTTTTGGATGAGCACGAGTCCATTTATCCAGAGGTGGATAGGATGGATCAAAATCCAAATGAGCGTCTTCAAATATTTCTGCATCTTATGCAAGAGTCCTTTTGGTAATGATTTCATAAGGTGTGATGTTAAATCTATGATGCATAAAAGAACGGTTTTCTGTGAAATATACTGTAGATACTGCTTCTCGCAAAAAATATTGAGGTAGATTTGCGTAGATGAGCATAGTTGTCGTAGCTTCACATAACGAACAAATTCTCCTCCAGATAACACCATTTTGTTGCAGTGTGTAAGGAGACGAAAAGTTGTGAGATATACCAAGATTTGTCAACAATGAATCGAGAACTGAATTTTTGAATTAGGTCCCCAAAGCGAGCTTCTACTATCGATATACGATTTTTCGTCATATTGCTCATCATATAGAACCTGCAATCATTTAGAGAGATTTAGGTCCCCAAGGCTTTTTAGGTCCTTGGATATTAGTGTGAAAAGTTGTGCGCAATGACGAATTAAGAATCAAACTATGAACTTTTATTTTGATTTTGTCAATTAAATCAACTTCGTTATATTTGGGCACAAAAATATAATCATTCAATGTCGAAGTTTCAACATTGATTTTCTCTTTTTGAACCTTTTTCTCAGAAAAATTAATTTTCTTTGTTGTCTTAACTTCTTGCCATTTTGAAGGGTTCGACAGTGATTCTTGGGATAAAGTACTTCCACTTATCGATTCATTTAAGTAATTCTCATAAGCCTGTTTGACTTATTCTTGAGAATATTTTTTCGATTGATATTGCTTTCCTTTTCCTTCAAACCAATGATTAAAAGTTTTCATTTCATTTTTGCCCTTGACAAATGAAAACTTCGACTTGCACTTTGAATCAACATTTGGAAAATGTGGACCATCCGGTTTGAATGATACATTTTGTTCACAACATTTGTTGGTTTTGGAAAACTTGTTTGAGAAAACGGTTTATGTGATCTTTGCCGAAAACGTTTTTGATATCGAGTTTGATATCCAAAATGAGATTCCTTTGGAAAACTCATATGATTTTGAGAAAAATTGTTTTGCAAATAATTTTCTGGTTTCATTTTTGCAGTTTGAACACGATTCGTCTATTGTGAAATACCATTTTGAGTTTTATTCACAATTCTCTTGTTGACTTCGTTGTGAAAAACTTTTGGATTTTCCTTTGAAGTACAAGTTTTGAATGTTTGTGAAAACTTCTTTTCTTGATTTTGCGGTGAATTTGGTTTCAACTTCTTTTCCTTTTGAAAATTTCTTCTTTTCTTCTGATAGGCTTTCTTTTGAGCTTTCCTTTTTGGAAACTTCTTTTTTGAAATTTCATTTCCACCACTTTTTCATGATTTTGAGTCTTTTCCTTTTGATTCTTAAAATCATTAGGTAAAGGCTTATCACAACTCTTCTATGCTTTTCCTTCGACACCAGGCTTGACAGTTATTACAACCCAAACACGATATTTGTTATGTTTGTTTTCTTTTGGTAGGGATTTTTGACTATTTTCTCGTTGAAAAGTTTTTGACCTTTTATTCAATTCATTTTCCACAACATTTTTATTAGAGTAAATTCCTTTATTAGACACTTTCAAATTATCTTCTTTTAACAATTCATTTAATTTTGGATTGCCATTATCTCCACTGTTTGTCATAAAAAAAACTTGATTTGGAAGTCCTTAATAAATTGGGGATAAAGAACCACATTTCTTTCACGAAAATGTTTTCCTTTTTCTTTCAAAATATTTTTCTATTCCTCTATATCATCAAAAACTTAAGCTTCAACAACTAGTGAAATTTCTTTTTCACATGAATCATCATCACTGTTATTTTCATGATTCATTATGTCTTTGACAATAACAGACTCCTTTTGAGAGTCACATGTTTTGGTTGTCGAAGATAAATCATTGTTTAATTTCGATGTTGAATTATTATTTTCCGTGCTTTCAGCCAATGAAGTAACATTAATGACAGACAAACTTGACCAATCAATACATTCCTCTTTTTCAATTTCACTGATGTTGTTTGAATCATCTTCGATATCAGCAAAATTTTGTTGAGTACATTGTGTCGAACTCTGAGTTTTGTTTAAAAATTTTATTTGTTCGCTTTTAGTCAAAGTCTCATTCACAATATCAACTAATACATCAACATCCAAACAACCATTGATATTCACAATATCGTATGCATAGGAATCATTCGAAACTTGATCAAATTCAGCTACCTTACTCTCACAATAAAAATTAGTTTCATCAACTAACTTACATTGAAAATTAATGAAAGGGAGTAATTTCCTATGTTATTCCTTGCATATGTCATATGAATGATAAAGATCACTTAACTTTCCGTACAGACGTTTAGCAGTGTTACAGTAAATATTTATTTGCTTAACCAACTTGTTACTGTCCATTCGTAACAAGTCTCTATCTATCATAGCATTTATGATTTGCAATTCTAGGCTTTCCATCTTAGTTTTCTTCTCTTGTAGTTTATTCCTTACTTCACAAAGCATGGTCTTATTCTTTTCCACATCGTTACATTCAAGTAAGAACATGTTTCATCAAAAACAAACAAAATAGCATGGTAAGAATTTAAAGGAACATCGAGAGAGACATGAAGATCACGTACCTTCTTGGTCATTGGTGACGTTGAAGCTGTCGTTACGAAGCACCTTTTAGTTAACTGCTCTTCCTCCTCTTCACTCTCTTCTCCTTTATCCTTCTCCATCTCTTCCTAATCACTATCTTCATCAACATCACCAAATAATCTCTTTTCTCCAGAATGCCCTTGTACATGCTTTGTGAACATGACTCCATGAGTGGGATGACACATTTCTTCGTCATTGGAGCTAGAAGATGATATTTGATAGGTTCCCTCATCATCATCAACACCCTTCGTAACCAAGGAAAGATTCTTAGATTTTGAATGAAGTTCCTATATCTTCATCACATAGTACACGTCATCCTTTACTTTCTTTTTCTTTTCTTCTTGTTTCCTAAGCATACAATCCTTTACAAATTTATTCTGACCATTAAAATAGTTACAATATTAACCAAAATCACCTTTCAATTTCTTTTCAATCTTCTGTTCTTTCTCTTGTCTTTCATCTCAAATTTCTTCTCAACAACCTTCTCCACACTCTTCTGCATTCCACCAGAACTCGAACTGGATTTCTTAACAAAGCTACCTTTAAATTTTCCACTGATTGACATTTTATAAAACATCTTGACACTATTATTGGAATAGTATGCCACCGCTTCGTCATCTGAGTTCATCAGAAATCTTTCTTCATTCTCATCTCCATCAACATCTGAACCAGCTTCCTTTCCAGAGACCTTCGAAACTAGAGCCAAAGGACCTCTAAAGTTCATTTTTCCATTGTCTTCATCCATCCCCTTCACCTCAGCCACATGTTCCTTTAAAATGTTGTAGAGATTAAACAAAGAATAGCCGTCGAAGTTCTCTTGAGTCTTTATCATTATGGTGATATTCTTCCATTCCTTCTTCAAACCTAGAATGAAAGAAATGTTGAACTTGAGAGTAGTGTGAACAACACCATATATAGTAAATTTGTAGATTAGCTCATTGAATCTATCGTAATAAGCTTCGATAGACTCATTCTCCTTCTGCTTAAATTCAACAAGCTTGGACAAGCATTGAGTTACTGAACTCTCTTTTGTTTGCTTATTCCCTTGAAATTTCTCCTTAAAAGCATTCCATATATCCTCTGCAGTTTTAAATCCATAGATGTAGTTATAAACTACAGGTGGTAAGGCACCTCTTAACTCTCGAAGGCACCTTTTATCATTCGCCATTTGCTTGTTTGCTTGCACAATCACCTCTATCCTATTGAGATAGTCTTCCATGCGACCCGCCCATTGATCATAGTATTCAGGAATGAGAATGGGAATCTTAGTAGCAGATCGAAGCATATTTGTGTAGTTCATCGCAGTGTTGACGTTTAGGTTTGCCATTGAATCATAAAATCGAGTTGAACCACAATTTAGAAAGAGGATAAATTTGAAGAAACTGAAACCAGGAACAAAACGATTGATAAAACAATCGCAGAATTGATTAATCACAGTTATTAATCAGAGAATTATGCTTTCACTAATGGAAATATTGAATTGGAACAATCGACTCAACAAAGTAAAAACATGAAAAAAAATCTTTAATCAATATGTATATTTCTATTTTGATACAAATTGAAAGGATGTTTGAATTGTGTTTTAATCAATCGTAAAGTAAATCAGAGTTAATAGAACATAAAAATCTAAATAAGATCTGGTTTCAACTCTATTATCCGGAGAGAGTACAAGTGATATCGTAATGAGAGAGAAAGCTCAATGCGTACATGTAAGTAAAAGTTAAGACTCACTTAGGTACCTGCCTTATTTATAGGATACTCACGCATACAAAAGTACTATGACTCGACATTGAATAATGAATCTCTTAAGTGCCTAACAAATACATATATAACGAAGTCTTGTAGACCTCTCGTTATTTACAAACACTCGTAATCAAGATAACTACCTAAGGTTTGACATATCATCACACCTATCGACTCTACATGGTTGTTGTTTATCTAAAGATGCAGGGGCAACATGTGATAGTTACATCAGAGAATCCTTTGGAGTTTGTTGATTGTTGGATAGTGGTGGAGGTCGTAGTGGTTATGTAGGATGTATTCGAGTTTCTAATGGGATGACAACTCTTTTTATAGCAGCAATATCACACTCCATGTGATCCATACGATGAAAAAAAACATATGAAAGCACATTGAGAGTGCGAAGAAGTAATAGAATTTGTGATTGTGAGTTAGATTGTGTAGACCCATATGAAAGATCTTGTATACCCAAGAGTCATTAGAGAATGATCTTGGTAAAGACATATGACCATATAGGGTCACAACTTATATCAAGTTACCATGAATTGATTATTATTAGTATAATTTGATTATTAATAAATATATGAACACTTGTATTTAATTGTAAACACATTATTCTGAGAAATAATATTTTGCCAACATATTGGGAATTATTATTTCTAGGAAATAATAATAAAGAGATCTAAACTAGCAATATATATATATATATATATATATATATATATATATATATATATATATATATATATATATATATATATCAAATGATATGGTTATTTAAGTTTTCTACTATTTTTTGGTCACTTAGAGTAACTAGTTGGTTACATCTCTAACTAGTTAGTTTGGATAAAGTAATGAACACTTGGATTTTGTCTGAATTTTCTAACATAGCCGAAAGTCATATTAGTATGGGGGACATGCTTTTGAATTGTTTATTACTTAATTTCATGCTTGTAAGAAAGCCTAACCTGTTCACTTTTTCGTTTTCACTTTTTGTATATATTTGATGGTATATAAATAAGTCATTTTCTACTGAACGAGATAGTCTTTTTTGCACTAGATACTCTCTTACGAGGGCTACCAAATCCAAGAATATGGCACCCTCTCCCTCTCCTCTTCTTCTTCTTCCATCTAGTGTTTAGATTAGGAGCATAACGTGTTGTTTCTCATACATATTTTGTTGTATGTCTTAATGCTTAAGAAGAACTTTTAAAAAAGTGACTACTAGCATATTTTGTTGGATCAAATCTTTCTTGGTGGATACATTATTGAGAGATTAATTTAGAGCTTCAATCCATCTTCATCAACTTCCTAATTGCCAAAAGGAACCAAAGTCTTCAAAGGTTGTATCTCTTTCTTCTTCTTTCGTTTTTTTAATCTTTCTAAGTTCTTGCGAAATCTTCATTGGTGGGTATAAAATGGTTTTAGTTTATTCAAAAAAAATGCTTCCGTTCTTAATTACGTCTAATTTTGTGTTTCTAATTTGACTATTTTGAGTAAAAACCTGACAATTGATATCATAGCCATTTTTCCAAGATTAGTTAGATTATTTGTTAAGTTGATAAATATTTGTTTTTGGAAAACATGGATGGTTTTCTCTTTGCAAGAAACTCCATACATATTTTCTTTAACAACTTTTTAATTGTTATTTTTTGGTGACTTAGGTTTACATTCTTATTTTGTCACAACAGTTGTTTTAGAAAAAAAAAGAGTTGTGTTATATGATTTTGAGTATATATATATATATATATATATATATATATATATATATATATATATATATATATATATATATATATATATATATGTATGATGTACATAAACTAGCATTGGAGCATTGGGTTTCTTGTTTGTGTTGATTTGTTTAAAATGGTTGTAGTATTTATTTATTCATATGATATATAATAATTAAATAGTTAGTTTTTTTTTGTATGTAATAGATTAGTTTTAGAAATAATTTAATTTTTATTAAAATTTAATAATAAATGAGGATGGAGCCATTTTTGAAGATTAATGGGGAGATTTTCACAAATTTTTAGTGTAGTGGAAAAGGCAATCTTTTCTGAAAAAGTGTTGCTAAAACTGTTGTTGTTGGAAAAATGTTGCATCAGATTCCTTAAGGTGTAGGTCCTAAGGCAACAGTTACTTGATGTATTGAATGTTGTTGAAAATACACCTTTCAAGAAGCTTTCAATTTTATAGAAAACAATGAATGTTTTCTCAAGTGAGAGCTTCAACAACAACATTACTAGAGGTTTTTTAGTTCCTTTAATGTCCCTTTGGGAAGGACTTGACATTTTTTGTAATGGCACACAACAATGTCACTAGACTTGGTTGGTTTATGAAAATGTTTTTACATTTTGTGTTGTTTTATATTTATGCTGTTATTTTTATGTTATTGTTGATAAATTTATTTTCAAATGATAAAAAATATTTGAACATAAATAAACATCACAATGGAGTTTGGTTTTAATAAAATTTACGTTTTTAGCTTAAGATGGTAATAAAAATAGTTTTAAAATATTGATTTAATACCTATCAAACTCCAAATCTTATTTTAAAAAATTAAGTTTTATTAAAAGGTTTACAAATGTTCTCAAACACCCAATAGGTAAAAGTTAATACTACCTATTAATTATAAAATTTGATCGCGTTAATTTTATAAAACCAGATTTTATAAAAGAACATTGTAAAAATGTGATTTTACATAAAATAATATTTTTTAAAGTATATCGTGCATTATTGAATACATACAATAACCATGATATAATATGTTCTTTAAAACTAGAATTATAAAACATCAAAGACCTCTTAAAACCTCAAATCTTTGCAATCCATTTTAAAAAACACTCACACATCTCTTATATGAACTAGTGGGACAAATGATACCTAATTTCTTAGTGTTTTCTTTTGATGGCTAGGGTGTATTCACAGTTTTCTATAACTAAGTTATAGGCCAATTACATAAGTTTTTCAAATTGGATGATTTTATCGAAAACCTTTTGTGATAAAGGATACCTAAGCAAGAGAGCTCATAGGCATATATGGCATCAAACATGTCTTAATAAAGTTTGTTATTAGCGATCTCATAGATTTAGGAATTATATACTAGTATATTATTGATAACCGATATCTACGTAGTTGGATTCAAATAAATCGGATAAAGGATACCAAATGATTTATTTGTTTTGGAACTTGGATCATAGACTTTGATAATTAATATATATAGAAACTAACATGGTATTAATTATTAAAGGTCAAATATCGAAAATACGAAACAAATTTTGTTAAAATTTTGTAGATATAAATAAGCCATTATCATTACCATGAATCATCATTTCCTAAATGATATGAAAAAAATAACATTCAATAGACACAATTTCAATGAATGTGTTCACATTTTAAGAAACCGGAAATTGTACACTCATAAAGGGCCTATTCCGGAACTACCTGCTTTGAGCAACATACCTTAACATGATACCTTGTAAAGGCATCATTATGATGCTAAATATGATTCTATGATCATACTAGGAGTAGTTATTCCTGTCTTCTAGGAAGTCTTGGATAATTTACATCCATATGTGATGATATAACAGGTTATGCAAATATTCCAACAATACAATTACATTTTTTTAAAGCTGGTTTAAACAATGGAATAATACAAGGCTGAAAAGAGTCACCGTGTGTGATCTAAGAGGCCCATAGTTTATGGAATGAATACCTTTAGACCCATGAAATCCAAGAAGGAATCTTTTGTAGAGAAACATGATATTGGAAAATGAATTTCTCTTCTATCTAAAAACAGGGTCTATAAGAGACTAGTACTTCAGGTTTCTACTCGATAGAACTTGTATTTTTCATATAACACTCAAGTACTTGGTACTTAAATGTTAATCTAATATTTGTAAATTGCTTCTAGATATTCAAGAATAGGAATCAGCTAGGCACATGCAAAGTTGGAACTTTACTCTTGGAGATTAGTTTATAATTTATGCTTAGAACATAATGTATTTGTATTGTAAAACAATGTATATTTTAAATTTAGTATGTATAAATATATGTCTCAATTAAGTTATTGAAATTTGATTATTTATTTGAATCGTTTTACTTAACGATAATATTATGGGTTTTGAGCACTACATCAATCCTATGGTGTGCATGCAAACCCTAAAGCTTTGGATTTAGTTTGTCTAATGAACATGCAATAATCATCCAAAGCTCATAAACCCTAGATCTAACATATAATAATCGATATTATCATAATAAAAGGGTTTAGATCTTACCTTGATTGTTATGTAGCAATAACAACCACAAATCTCCTTGATCTTGACTCTTGAAAGCTTAGTGCCTCAAATGTTGCACCTCTAATGGAGTCACAAACACCATGAGCAACAAGATGACTTAGGAGAAGGAGGAGGAGCACCAAAAACGTCCAAGAACCCTTAGAGATCACTTAGACACGTTTTTGGGAGCCTTAGGGGTCTTTATATATTTGTGTGGGCTGCTAGGGTTTCAGGTGAAACCCTAATTCTCTACTTAGGCCTTAAGCAACCCATGTAGCTCCCTTAGAAAGCCCTTGGACGAAGTCCATATGGGCTTCCCATAGATTTCGTCCAAACCCCTTTCCATTAGGAATCCATCGCCCAATTGCAACCATCATATAATTACAATATCAGTCCCCTTTATTTAATTGATCTCTTTTAGCCACAAAATTAATTCTTATTAATTCTTGACTAATATTAATTAAACAACATGATTTCTATTTTAATATATTATTCATACAATATATTAATAAATCATAATTAATCCTCTTTCTCCTTAATTCATCCTATCAGTTGCTATGGTGAAGGCAACCCAAAAGGACCATGCTCACAATCGGGTCAAATACATACCAAAATAGTTATGGGCTTAATCACCTAATCCAACAGTCTCCCACTTGGATAAGTCTAATAACTATATTGCATATGACTTCGGAACCTGATCAGCAATCGTAGCTTTCAAAAGCCGCTGTCGAACTCTGATCATATCAGAAACGTGTCCTTTAGATAAGGGATCATATATTCCTCCATTCTAGATATCGTATAGACATGAGACATGGATTATAATCATTCTCTCAGTCTATGTGTTGTTTCCTGATTTACGATTTATGACGACTGACAACAGACTACAATTGAACACATCAACTTAGTCCAGGTTTGGCCAAGCGCTTAGGGCGTCATCACTAAATCATTGAGGGGCCCACAAATATCGCTTTTATCTCACTTTGGGTAAAAGGAACGGATAAACTTTGACTCAATTCTTGCTTGTACCTACTCATCAAATCACACACAACAATATGTTTTATAACACCAAGTTACTGGTGCGTTTACATATTATCAATGTGCAACCAACATGCATAATACAACTCACACGTCTCGGTTTCAAGAATATAAAATATTATCGTCTCACCAATCACTCGTGATAAAATCCATGAAGCGATCTAAGTGAGCGTGGGTTTAATCCAATGCTCAAATCATATTCATAAGCACTCATGAACGTTACATCAAACCTTTGCTATGTCTAATACACTTTAGAGAATTTACAAGCCAATTCATGACAGTCTTCTTTCATACCTACTTCCAAAGCATGAGTGACTGTGGATGGTTTGAATAATCTTATTATTCGGGAAGTCAACACCTGCAAAGTGAAACACAAGAATAATCGAATCCAATATGGCCCCAAACTTTTGAGTATAAATAAAACTCCTTTTATTTAGTCACCATATTGATTACACAATTACACATTATTCATTGTATAATGTTTCGGATAATCAACTTATTACTTGAATTACAACAGCAGTTGTCCCATGCACCAAGCATGCACACTTTGTTTACCTATGATCCATACTTTGTGAAATAGATCAATTGAAAACATTTCCAATGATGCTCATTCCACAATTCCTAATCCTTATTGTTAGTGTAAGAATACAGAATTCTCGTTACTATTAGAATATGTTAGATTCTAACATTTTATGCAATGATCCCTTTTGTAATCTTATTGCACAAAAGTCACCAAGACTTTGCCAATGAAATTACAAACTTCTATATTGGGGATTGTTACAAGACAATTCCATAGATGTGAAGTCTCACATTCAAAGTACATTCCTTTGAACATCCTTCTTGCATAAAAGTTTCTAATAACAGATTCAATATCCAACTCCCAATATGGAAACATTTTCATATTTCCCATACGACAACTCATTACTAATAGAATCATATCTAATCATAATAATGTCATTATGGTCCATTCATTATTATACTTCCAACTGCTCACAAGCGACCAATCCTTAGCGAACCTTAGATTTGATGGGTTTTGAGCATTCTAACACTTCCTAAGTGTACATGCAACCCTAATAACCTTGGATCTATGTTTGTCTAATTATCATGCAAAGTTGCATTCCAAGGTTATATTCCTATCTAGCATACATGGGGAACAAATTTTAACTTGCATGAAAGATAGAATAACTTACCTTGTTGTTGCTTATGATCCTTGAAACCTTGTGAGCCTAGCACCCCAAGTGTGATGCCTCAAATGCTTCACACAACACCTAATGCTTTTGGAATGACTTTAGAGAGAATACACACTTCTAAAATCGGCCTAGCCCTCTTGTTTCTTATGTGTAGCCAATTTTGGTGGAGAATGGGTTTCTTATATAGTGTTGACACATCTAGGGTTGCACCATGTAAACCCTAATGTGTCATGACTCTTCATTTCCATGACCCATGGGTTTGTAACTCCCATGGAGCATCCTATGGGTGGAACCCAGATTGATAATCCATGGAGCCTCTTAGCCCACTATATAAGATATGGAAGATTTACATAATCTACCCATATATTTAATTAGTTATCTTTTGATCACTTAATTAATTCTAAATTAATTCTTGATCAAACTATTTAAATAATATTATTAATATATTAGAACTTATAATATATTAGTATACTATAAGTGTTATTTCTCTCATTTTAGTTTATCCAATTGCATGGTGCCATGCAACCCAAATGGACCATGCCGGGTCGGGTCAAGTACATACCAGAAATAGTTATGGACTTAGACACCTTATCCAACAGTCTCCCACTTGGATAAGTCTAATAACTATAACTGCAATACTTTAGGAACCGATCGGCAATCGTAGCTCTTTCAAGGTCTCTCGGAACTGAGAAGATGATGATACGCCATTTAAGATAAGTGATCATATAATCCTCTGTTCTAGATATCAGCCGGACAAATACATGGAACATTGTCTTACTTATTGTCCAACAGTTTGTTTCCCGATTTCCGATTTGTTTGACAAAGAACTTAATTGAACACATCAACTTAGTTCTGACCGGGCCCGGTACATAGGTCAAAACAAAATCATCGAGGGGCCCAGATATCAGCTTCTAATCCAAGAAGGAACAGATAAACTTCGACTCATATGTTTGTTCTACCACTCATTGAATTATACACAAAAGCACGTTTTATAACATCGAGTTACCAATGCGTTAACGTACAATCAATGCATAACCAACTCATAAGTAACAAATCATATCTCTAGGTTTGAAGACTTATATGATATTACCGTCTCACGATCACTCGAGATAAATTCCATGAAGTGATTCCAGTGAGCGTGGGTTGAATCCAATGCTCAGAACTTATGAGCACTCATGAGTGTTGTAGCCATGTCCAACAACTTAGACCTCTGCAACCAATCACGACAATCTTGATTCATACCTACTTCCGACATATGACCGACTGTGGAGGTTCGAATAATATGATATACCAAACATAATTATTCTGGAAGTCAAAACATGCAAAAGAAATATAGTAAACGATCGACAAGAGATAGCAACACTTTACTCATAAATAAAACACCTTTTATTCATCATCTAATGTCAATTACACTTTACAAATTTCAAGGTTATCTAACTACTAAATCTAATATCATCCTTCAGCCCTATGCTCCGAGCATGCTGGAGATGCTTAACCCGAGTCAGTCCCTTCGTAAGGGGACCTGCTGGATTCTCATCCGATGATACCTTCTTTGCCACGAGGAGTCCTTCTTCTATTCGATGTCTGATGAAATGGTATTTTCTGTCGATGTGTCTGGATCTCCCGTGATCCCTTGGTTCCTTGGCTAAGGCAACTGCACTTTCACTATCACAGAAAATTTCCATTGGCTCTTTAATAGCTGGTACAACTCCAAGGTCTCCAATGAAGTTCTTCAGCCATATCGCCTCCTTTGCTGCCTCGCTAGCTGCTATATACTCTGATTCGCAAGTTGAATAAGCCATTGTCTCTTGCTTGGAACTCTTCCAAGAAATTGCTCCTCCATTTAAGGTAAAGACCCAGCCTGACTGAGAGAGGAAATTATCCCTATCAGTCTGAAAGCTAGCATCACTATACCCTACAACTCTCAAGTCTTCACTCCCACCGAGGGTAAGGACCCAGTCCTTAGTCCTTCGTAGGTACTTGAGGATATTCTTTACCGCAGTCCAGTGTGCCTTGCCAGGGTTCCCCTGATACCTGCTAACCATGCTCAAAGAAAAGGCTACATCAGGTCGAGTACACGTCATATCATACATGATCGATCCTACAGGCGAAGCATAAGGTATTCGACTCATTTCTGCTATCTCAGCCTCATTACTAGGGCTTTGTGTCTTACTCAATCTGGCGTTACTCTGGATGGGTAACTCTCCTTTCTTGGAGTCCTGCATGCCGAATCTCTTCAGCACCTTATCCAAGTAGGTACTCTGACAAAGTCCAATTAGTCTTTTACTCCGGTCTCTCAAGATCCTTATCCCTAGAATATAGGCAGCTTCTCCTAGGTGCTTCATAGAGAAACACTTCCCAAGCCAGGACTTAACTTCCTGCAGAGTTGGGATGTCATTTCCTATGAGTAGTATGTCATCCACATACAATACCAAAAAGCTAACTATACTCCCACTAGCCTTGACATATACACAAGATTCATCTTCACTCCTAGAAAAGCCAACTTCTTTGATTTTCTCATCAAATCAAAGATTCCATCTGCGAGGTGCTTGCTTTAACCCATAAATGGATTTCTCAAGCTTACACACTTTATTAGGGTACTCTGTATTGACAAAACCCTCTGGCTGACTCATGTAAACATCCTCAGCCAACTTTCCATTAAGGAAAGCAGTTTTGACATCCATTTGCCATATTTCATAGTCATGAAATGCAGCTATGGCTAACAGAACCCTAATAGACTTAATCTTGGCCACTGGAGAAAAGGTCTCATCATAATCAACTCCCGGAGTTTGTGAGAAACCCTTTGCAACCAGTCGTGCCTTATAAGTGTGTACATTACCATCCATGTCGGTCTTCTTCTTGAAGATCCATTTGCACCCTACAGTCTTACGACCTGGTACATTCTCAACCAAGTTCCAAACTTGATTGTCATACATGGACTCTATCTCGCTGTCCATTGCCTCTTTCCACTTGGCTGACTCAGGGCCTGCCATGGCTTCCGCGTAACTGTTAGGTTCATCCAGACCTATCAGTGTCTCATCACTGATACGTGTATCACCTTCTGCAATAATATGGAATCCATAGTAATGCTCAGGTGCATTCCTAACCCTTGTGGAACGCCTCAGAGGTACAGACTTGTCAATTGGCTCAACAGGAGTTTCCTCCTCAAGTTGAGTGCTAGGGTTTGAAGTTCCTTCACCACTTGACTCTTGAATTTCTTCAAGGTCAACTTGCCTCCCACTGTCTCCTTGGCTTATGAACTGTCTCTCTCGAAAGAAAGCCCTCCTAGCTACAAAGACCACATTCTCACTAGGTCTGTAGAAGAGGTAACCAAAGGATTTATGTGGGTAGCCGATGAAAATACACCTCTCACTTCGAGGTTCGAGCTTATCATGAGTCTCGCGTCTCACGAAAGCCTCGCAACCCCAAATCTTAATGTGGTCTAGTTTGGGTACTTTACCAGTCCACATCTCATGAGGAGTTTTGGCAACTTTCTTTGTGGGAACTAGATTAAGGATATGGGCGGCAGTCTCTAAGGCATACCCCCAAAATGAGATTGGTAGCGAAGCTCGACTCATCATGGAACGAACCATATCCAACAAGGTTCGATTACGCCTCTCAGCTACACCATTCAACTGCGGTGTCCTGGGAGGTGTCAATTGTGAGACAATCCCACATTCCCTAAGATAGTCGAGGAACTCTGAACTAAGATACTCACCACCTCGATCGGATCGAAGCATCTTAATGTTCCTGCCCAATTGATTCTCGACTTCCTGTTTAAACTCTTTAAACCTCTCAAAAGTCTCTGACTTATGCTTGATTAAGTAGACATATCCATATCTACTGTAATCATCAGTAAAAGTCAAATAATAACGATTAGCATCCCTTGTGGCATGTTTAAAGGGCCCACACACATCCGTGTGCATAAGATCCAACAAACCTTCACCCCTCTCACAAGAACCTGTGAAGGGTGACTTTGTCATTTTTCCAAGTAAGCATGACTCGCAACTATCATCTGACTTTAGGTCAAATGACTCCAATACTCCATCCTTTTGGAGTTGGCCTATGCGTTTTTTGCTTATATGTCCAAGACGACAATGCCATAATGATGCTTTATCCAAATTATTATCATTAACATAATCAATACACAATACATTATTTCCTAAGTTATCAACCACATATACAGTTTCATACACACCATCACAAGGTAATGCTTTAAAATAAAGAACATTATTAAAGAAAGCATTAATCGAACCAACTTCATTATCAAATGAAAAGGTGAAACCTTGTTTATACAATGCATGAAAGGAAATAATATTTCTTGCTATTTCTGGCGAATAACAACATTTATTCAAATCTAAACTAAACCCACTACTTAGCGATAAAGTATAAACTCCAATCTTGGTGACAGGTAAAGCTTTCCTATTCCCCATGATTAAGTTTATTCTTCCATGCTCCACATTCTCACTTCTTCTTAGTCCCTGCAAATCAGAACATATATGAATACCACAACCGGTATCAAGGACCCAAGAGTTAGAATGGGGTGAGTTATTAGATAAGATAGTGTAAATACCTGCATGGTTGGGTTTAACTTTCCCATCCTTCACATCTTGCTGGTACTTTGGGCAGTTCCGCTTCCAATGTGACTTTTCATGGCAATAGAAGCATTCAGCCTCTTTAGGGTCAGAAGAAGGAGTGACAAAACCTTTCTTGGTTCCACTTGAAGAAGAGCCATCAAGGGTCCTAGCCTTGGTACCCTTCGAAGAGCTCTTCCTCTTCTTCCCTCTACCTTTCCCGATTGCCAAAACCGGGGCGGAGTTTGGAGTAGGAGTGTTAACAACCGACTTACCCTTAAGACCTGTTTCTGCGGTCTTGAGGAGTCCCTGAAGTTTGCTGAGTGTGACCTCTTCCTTATTCATGTGATATGTCATGCGGAATTGATCATAGCACGATGGTAAGGAGTGCAAAATGATATCTATTGCAAGCTCCTCAGGGAAGTTCACATTAAGCTTCAGCAACCGATCCACATATCTTTGCATTTTATGCATGTGGCTCGTGACGGATTCCCCGTCCTTCATCATGGTTGTTATGATAGAGCATATGATTTCATACCTCTCTTATCGTGCACTTTGATGGTATCTTTCCATCAGATCATGGTGCATTTCAAAAGGGTAGAAGTCCTCATAGGACTTTTGGAGTTCTGCTGTCATGGTGGTCAACATGATGCATGCCACTTTTGTAGCATCCCTTTCATGTGCACGGAAGTCAGCGATCTCCTGGGGAGTTGTAGTGGTCTCATCAATCTCCTTAAGCTCCTTGTCAAGGACATATTCTTTGTCCTCGTAGCGGGTAATCATCCTGATATTTCTGATCCATTCATTGAAGTTGGATCCATCAAAAGTGACTTTCCCACACAAGTTCATAAGGGTAAAGGAGCCATTAGGATTATAGCCAAAAGCAGCATTGTTTGAAGACATCTGAAATAAGAGGACAATATTAGTTTAGATATTAAGAGAGTCCTTAATAAAACACCCAAATGTAATATTAAGGCTAGGATCCAATCACAATATATTATAACTTAGAAGAGGTATGCCATAATCCAAGCTATAACATATTTGAAAGGTAGGTGAATGACGATTCACCAATTTCCACCATGAAAAATAAAATATAAATATTAGGTTTTTAATTGGTTCTTAGAAATTCCTAGATTCTTTTGAGATTCAATGAACTTTTCAAAGGCATGTTTCAATCTCGAGTGTGCCCTCTAAGTTTTGTGACTGGGATACCGAGGATCACAAAACGAGGTGTGAAGTAACCATGCAAATCACTTGGTACCCTCAAGGTTTATCACTCAATCGATGTGCCGGTAAACCACACACGCTCCAGCGATGCTATGGTAAACCTTAAGTCACCCTTTACCTACCTTGTTAAGTCCAAGTTAGTGTGCCGGTTAACCACACACGCTCCACCAACGACTTAAACAAAGTGTAAAGTGTAATTTCATGGATTAGCACCTTATTCACATTTTCCTAAAGTAACTAAGATTGGGAATTTAATAAAAGCATTTAGTTACTTTATAATATTCATCATACTTTTAATGAGAATTTATAAGTCCTTGTCTTACCCGTTCGGCTAACGACCCTCCACCGATCAAGGAAGCGGTGGGTGAGAGTGGACACCCATTAAGTTGCCATTTTATAGGCAACAACCTTATACCCCCCTTATAGACCGGCTTCGTGAATGAGGCGTACTAGCGGTAAGACGACTTGTTGTTATACATATATATATATATATATATTGGTAACTTATAATATTATAAAGTATAAGGGTTGAATTTTAACTTTTAAAATTCTAAGGGTTGGAACTAAAGTTTTAATCAAGACTTTACATGTTCCAAAACTTGAGGGCAAGTTTTGTAAACTTCCAAAACTTTTCATTTCTTATAACTTATGAATTAATTGAGTAATAAAAACGAAGACTCTTCATTTTTTATAACTCTTGTGTTCTTTTAATGGCTTTAATAAAAGTGAGACTTTTGGTTTTCCATAACTTGAGGACAAGTTATGGACTCCATTAAAACACATTATGATCATGAATTAAACTACCATGAATGTTACAAACAATTCCTATGATCATCTAATCTTCATAAGTTCAAGAACATGAATATGAACACTTTCAAGAATCAAAAATTACACTTAAAAAAAACTTGTAATTTTAATAATTGCCATTGTAAATGGATTAGCATAAACATTACACCATCTAAAACAAGCTTTAAAACATCAAAATAGTTTAGGGTAATGTTTCTAGTCCATTTCCAGCAAAAAATGTGCAAACTTTCTTACGAGCAGAAAACAGAAAAACGATTTTTTTCAAGCTGTTTGCATAAAAAAAAACAACAAACAAACCTGGCTCTGATACCACTGATGGGTTTTGAGCATTCTAACACTTCCTAAGTGTACATGCAACCCTAATAACCTTGGATCTATGTTTGTCTAATTATCATGCAAAGTTGAATTCCAAGGTTATATTCCTATCTAGCATACATGGGGAACAAATTTTAACTTGCATGAAAGATAGAATAACTTACCTTGTTGTTGCTTATGATCCTTGAAACCTTGTGAGCCTAGCACCCCAAGTGTGATGCCTCAAATGCTTCACACAACACCAAATGCTTTTGGAATGACTTTAGAGAGAATACACACTTCTAAAATCGGCCTAGCCCTCTTGTTTCTTATGTGTAGCCAATTTTGGTGGAGAATGGGTTTCTTATATAATGTTGACACATCTAGGGTTGCACCATGTAAACCCTAATGTGTCATGACTCTTCATTTCCATGACCCATGGGTTTGTAACTCCCATGGAGCATCCATGGAGCATCCTATGGGTGGAACCCAACTTGATAATCCATGGAGCCTCTTAGCCCACTATATAAGATATGGAAGATTTACATAATCTACCCATATATTTAATTAGTTATCTTTTGATCACTTAATTAATTTTAAATTAATTCTTGATCAAACTAATTAAATAATATCATTAATATATTAGAACTTATAATATATTAATAAACCATAAGTGTTATTTCTCTCATTTTAGTTTATCCAATTGCATGGTGCCATGCAACCCAAATGGACCATGCCGGGTCGGGTCAAGTGCATACCAGAAATAGTTATGGACTTAGACACCTTATCCAACAAGATTGTCCTTGACAGTTGTTTAATTATTTTTGTCAAATCCGAATCTAGTCCTTTTTCCCTCTTAATGCCCTACGCATTTGGAAAATTTAGAATGGTCGAATATTACAGCGTATGCAATCGATCCTATACCCGAAGCGTATGGGACACGATTCATAATGAAAAACGTGATACTTTACCAGTTTCTTGCTATAATACTTCCATATATATAATGCCCCTATGTTAAACATTTTCAACATAACATTCATATATGTCTTTTGACTAATTCAAATTAAAAAATTTCGATCTAAGCCTTTATATTTCGAAACGAAGTATAATATTCTCTCCCTTAATTATAGCAAAACAATTATTCAACCTTTGCAACATTGCGAATTGAAACATTGTTTTCTATAATTAATATTGCTAACTTGCAACACTTAAAATAATAATCATGCTCCCACTAACATGATAATTATCTCCATACCAGCATAACACTTATGCTCCCACTAGCTTTGACACGTATTCAGAAAACAGTTGGACTTTCTAGAAAACAATACTTATTGACTTCCAAAGTTCATATTTCTAATACGATATGCTTCGATAAGCCTTTATCTAAGCTTCTTAAACTCATACATCTTTCCTTAGATAGCTCATATGTGTGTCTAAACAATTTCAGCACTTATAGCAATAAGTCTTAAATGTTTAAACTAATTGCCAAATCTCACAATTCGAACTATGAAGAGGGATGTCGTAATCATAATCGAATTTGAGAATGCAATTTACACAATCGCTATCTCCTTAAAATCTCTCTTAGTGAAATCGTTTCCTCACAATCATTTTCATGAAGGAGAGAAGCCTTATGACACTTAGATTTTATGCTGTATGTGCTTATATCCATGTGAATTTGTCATAACTATAATCATAAGATAATGTTTCTGACAAATCCAAACTCTTATGGACAGAACTTGTTCATTCTTAATTCCTTGCCATCAAGGGTCCCACCATTGCTTCCAAGTTATTTAGCAGCTCACCTATACTAGTCAATGTACATTCATTGAACAAGGTGCTTGCCTTTATGCAGTTTACTAAGAACTCGTAGAGCTCATGTCCATAAGTAACTTTATGGGAATAGCACAGAACAAGAATATGTCAACACGATAGGTTACAAACCTCAAGTCGTGTGATAGTGTCTAATGTTTGTACTCTTGATTAGTTCTTGAACCTTTTCAAGATCATTTAGACTCCCACTGACCTCTTGACATATAATATTCTCTTGTCAAGAAACATTTATTGACAAAGAAATATTCAAGAGTTAGTGCGGATTCTTATAAAGACAAACCAGTACACACAATTGGTCTTAGTTGGTCTTTGTCTTATCCAAGACATCACAACTTACCAATTTCAAACATGCAAAAGTAAGAAAAACATTTTCTACTCTACATTTGATGAGTGTGTTAAAACTTCTTAAGATATGTCACTCAAGTCACAATCTTGGATTATGACTCTAAGACTTGATTTTGAAACGAAGTATTATTCACCTATTGATTTAACCATTTCAACAATTTCCGATTCCTCTTCTTAACCATACTAGTGCACTAAGATTTACTTAGAGGATCAATTGTGATATGGTTTCACAATCAATAAGACGATCATAAAACATGATACTAAAGTACTCTCCCATATTTTCAGATTAGAGAAACTTTTATCTTTCTGCCTAATTGATTCTTCTTATTCGTTATGTTATTATTGAAACCTTTTTCAATAATTTAGAATTTTACTTAATCTTGTAAGCATAACCACATTTACAAGCCTTTTAGTAAATTATGACGAATAGTCTCATTGTTATTTGTGGTGGACTTGACCAGTGCACAACATTGTGTTCTAGTCCTTTAGTCCTTCACTTGAGTCACATACTTGTGTGATCAAGGAATTAGTCTTAATTTCCTAAGTACCAAGATTTCCATACATCACATGATTCAAATCATATGATTCCAAGCTTCTTTTCAATTGAGACTTGGGCGATGGGAATCTTTCCTTACTTAGAAAAATTATGACACTACGATAAATAACATACCTAAGAATCACATCCACTTAATATTGCTTACAATAGAAACACACAAGCATCAATTTTCATAAATAACAATGCAAGGACATATAAATAAGACAAAACTCAAATTTTATTTTATTTATAAAAAGGTGCGCAAAAACTTGTCCTTACAATGCAAATTCAAATGAAAACTATGCTATTTCATATTCCTAAACAATCTATCATAACTCTAAAAGTAGCAGCTCTAAAAATCCGATCATCGAATCATGCGATCGAAATCCATTTCTTCGCGATCAGACTCAGCTCACTTCTTCCTTTAAGCTTCCTTTCTTTTCTTCGATCCTACAACATATCAAAATGTAATCTTGTCACATCATGTATTAAGAATCTACAAATAGGAACTTAATAGAGTTAGATAGTGGATTTTACCTGAAACAAAGTCATACATCTTGACTCTCCCATCTCTTAGATCTTTCAGGTAGTCAGGGCAGCTTCGTAACCAATGCCCCTTCTTTTGGCAGTAGAAACATATGGATTCTTCTGGAATGGTACACGGGACTATCTTAGACTCATCCTTTCTCTTGCGTAGAGAAAACTTTCATGGACTTCCAATGTTGCCATTTCCCATAGAAGGTTGGGATATTGATTTACCAGACAAATTTGCTTGACCAGTACGCCAAATCATTGCTGATTTAGCAGCAATTAGCAAATAAGTCAAATCAATGAGGGTTACGTTGTGGTCCATCACATAGTACTCTCTAATGAACTTACTATATGATTCGGGAAATGACTGAAGAACCAAGTTAACAACCAACTTCCTTGAGACATCGACAATCAACATTCCCAATTTATCGATATGCAACTTCATATCCAAGACGTGAGCACACACAGACTTTCCATCATTGTGTCTTTTTGCCAATAGGGCTTGAGTGACTTTGAACTTTTCAAGTCTTCAAACACGTGGGTTAGGGAGAATTATTGGAGGATGTGGAGGAAGTGAAGCATGATTTCTATTTCCACAATCCAATCGTGGAGCATCATCTTCATGTGGAAAACTTTTTCCAACGGATTCAGGAAGACCATAGTTGTCAGACTTTGACATCTACAAAATGGGAGAAATTCAAGTTAGTTGATTGGAATCCTTGATATAACACCCAAATGAAACATCAATGCTAGGACCCAACACAAAATTCTACAATTTGGAAGAGGGATGTCGTAATCCAAATTGCAGAACATTTGAAGGTAGGTAAATGACAATTTAACAATTTCCACCATGAAAAACGAAAATTGAAAATTAAGTTTTAAATGAATTGAAACTCCTAGATCTTTTGAGATTCAATGAAATTTTCAATGGCATGTTTAAATCTCGAGTGTGCCCTTCGTTTGTGTCTGGGATGCCGAGGATCGCAAATAAGTTGTGGATAACCATGCAAATATACATGGTGCCCCCAATGTTACAGTCACCTAATCGACGTGCCGGTTAACCACACACGCTCCATCGATCTATGACAAACATCGAGTCACCCTTTGCCACCTTTTCTTAGAGCCCAATTAGTGTGTCGGTTAACCACACACGCTCCACTAACGTCTTAGCAAGGGTACAAAGTGTAATTTCATGGAATAGCACCAACTCCACATTTTTCCTAAAGTAACTAAGATTTGGGAATTTATAAAACATTTAGTTACTTCTTATTTCATTATACTTATAATGGAAGGTTGTGTCCTATCCTACCCGTTCGGCTAACGACCCTCCACTAGTCAAGAGTGCGGTGGGTAAGAGTGGATACCCAATGGCGGTCATTTTACATGCCGCTTCCTTAAACACCCCTTATAGACCAGCTTCGTGAATGATGCCTACTAACGGTAAGACTGACTTTTTACTCATACATATATAATATTAGACTTTTAATTTTATATAGTATAAGGATGTATTTTACACTTTTAAAATACTAGGTGGTTTAATTTAATAAATTATACCTTTAATTTTGTTAAATGTAAACCATTACATTATTGATTTATTAACTCTCTTTTAATTACACACTTAATTAATTTAATAAAACCATAAGGGTGTAATTTGAACTTTTCAAAATACTAGGGTTTTAGAATTTAATATTTCAAAATTAATACTTTTTAATTAAATGTTAAATTCCAAAACTTAAGGGCAAATTTTGAAACTTTTCAAAATATCTTTTAGATCAAATTTAAAAACTAATTAAATAATCATATAATTAATATTTATCACATAATTTGACCTAATCTATTTTCCTACAAGATAATTCAAATCAATTTACAAATAATCAATCTTTATCTTATAAAACAAGTAATTATCTTAAATTGACAATTATCCATTAATTTGATTAGGATATCAATTACCATAATAGAAAAATCTGATTTTAATTTGAAAAAAAAAATTATGGTAATTATCCAAAGCAAATTAAGGAAAAAATTTCGAAATGGTGCTGTCAGACTGAATTCACGAGGTGAACACACTGCGTTCACGACGTGAATCAGGTCAGATTCAAAATTCGCAATTTTTCAGCTTTGAAAACATAATTTTGCATCAAATACATTAGAAGAACACCATAGGCTCTGATACCACTGATGGGTTTTGAGCACTACATCACTCATATGGTGTGCAAGCAAACCCTAAAGCTTTGGATCTAGTTTGTCTAATGAACATGCAATAATCATACAAAGCTCATAAAACCTAGATCTAGCATATTGTTGAGAGAAAAACTTGAGACACTTGAAAAAAGGTTAAAACAAGTACAATTGCGGAATAGTTTATCTCAAAGGATCTAAAAGCTCAACAATAATAAAGAGTTAACGAGTTAGATAGTTAGAGTGTTAGTTGCGGAAATGTAAGGAATATAAATGACAGCAGGTGATATATCAAGTATACACATAAGTTGATTCATAACATGGAATGCATTCAGACCAAGTTAGTAAGTGAGATTGAACTTAGTGATTAAGTCACGAATGACTTGCTCCGAAGAGTAATAATATTCAGTAATGTTCTAGTGAACTTTGATAGTAAGGAGAGATTTTAAGCTGTGTAATCAGATAGAGATGAGAGATATATTAGATAACATAGAAGTTGCGATAGATTGTAGAAGATGTGAAAGATTGAGTCCTTTATATAGAGACTCAGGAGTTACATGGATAAAATCTCTAAGAGTAGCCATGCAAGTCATACTGGACAATAGAGAGTATTACAATAAAAGTAAAGTAATCTAGTAAGTAAGAGTGACTGCGGTTGATGATGACTTCGGGTGCGGTTGCTGAAGAAGATCTGACTGCGGATTCTCGAGGACTACGGTAGCTGAAGTTCAAGAGGGTCACTTTTTTTATTCAACAATTTCCCCCTAAGTGACCTCTTTAACTTCTATTCAGTTATCAAGTTTTAAGAACTTGATCAGAATCCACCAAAACTTTCTGATATTCTCCAACCATGTGATCCTTCTTAAAATTTCGAACTTGACTTCGGCAGTCGTGTGCTTTGATCTTTCAACTGCGGTTCGACAAATTTCAAGCTGCTTCCTTGTGAGGCGATTCATGGCAGTCATAGGAATGAAGTATTTGATTTTATCGACCTTCCTTTTGAAAATGACTCCGAGCTCAGGGAAGTTTGTTGCACCTAGAGATCTTTCTTGATAACCTTCGGTAGGCATCGGTGCAGGATCGAGTGGTGGTAGATCGAACTTTTTAGCAATTGTGGGGTAGATGTCTGCATCGATTTTTGCAAAGTCACAGACGGTTTTGTTGGATAAGGTGTCTAAGTCCATAACTATTTATGGTATGTACTTGACCCGACCCGGCATGGTCCATTTGGGTTGCATGGCACCATGCAATTGGATAAACTAAAATGAGAGAAATAACACTTATGGTTTATTAATATATTATAAGTTCTAATATATTAATAATATTATTTAATTAGTTTGATCAAGAATTAATTTAGAATTAATTAAGTGATCAAAAGATAACTAATTAAATATATAGGTAGATTATGTAAATCTTCCATATCTTATATAGTGGGCTAAGAGGCTCCATGGATTATCAAGTTGGGTTCCACCCATAGGATGCTCCATGGATGCTCCATGGGAGTTACAAACCCATGGGTCATGGAAATGAAGAATCATGACACATTAGGGTTTACATGGTGTAACCCTAGATGTGTCAACACTATATAAGAAACCCATTCTCCACCAAAATAGGCGACACTAAGAAACAAGAGGGCTAGAGCCGATTTTGCAAGTGTAAGATTCTCTCAAAGTTTACTCCTTTGCATTTGGTGTTGTGTGAAGCATTTGAGGCATCACACTTGGGGTGCTAGGCTCACAAGGTTTCAAGGATCATAATCAACAACAAGGTAAGTTATTCTATCTTTCATTCAAGTTAAAAATGTTCCCCATGTATGCTAGATAGGAATATAACCTTGGAATTTAACTTTGCATGATTATTAGACAAACATAGATCCAAGGTTATTAGGGTTGCATGTACACTTAGGAAGTGTTAGAATGCTCAAAATCCATCAGTGGTATCAGAGCATGGTTCGTTTGTTGTTTTTTTTTGTGTGCAAACAGCTTGAAAAAAATCGTTTTTCTGTTTTCTGCTCGTATGAAAGTTTGCACATTTGTTGCTGGAAATGGACTAGAAACATTACCCTAAACTATTTTGATGTTTTAAAGCTTGTTTTAGATGGTGTAATGTTTATGCTAATCCATTTACAATGGTAATTATTAAAATTACAAGTTTTTTTTAAGTGTAATTTTTGATTCTTGAAAGTGTTCATATTCATGTTCTTGAACTTATGAAGATTAGATGATCATAGGAATTGTTTGTAACCTTCATGGTAGTTTAATTCATGATCATAATGTGTTTTAATGGAGTCCACAACTTGTCCTCAAGTTATGGAAAACCAAAAGTCTCACTTTTATTAAAGCCATTAAAAGAACACAAGAGTTATAAAAATGAAGAGTCTTCATTTTTATTACTCAATTAATTCATAAGTTATAAGAAATGAAAAGTTTTGGAAGTTTACAAAACTTGCCCTCAAGTTTTGGAACATGTAAAGTCTTGATTAAAACTTTAGTTCCAACCCTTAGAATTTTAAAAGTTAAAATTCAACCCTTATACTTTATAATATTATAAGTTACTAATATATATATGTATAACGTCAAGTCGTCTTACCGCTAGTACGCCTCATTCACGAAGCCGGTCTATAAGGGGGGGTATAAGGTTGTTGCCTATAAAATGGCAACTTAATGGGTGTCCACTCTCACCCACCGCTTCCTTGATCGGTGGAGGGTCGTTAGCCGAACGGGTAAGACAAGGACTTATAAATTCTCATTAAAAGTATGATGAATATTATAAAGTAACTAAATGCTTTTATTAAATTCCCAATCTTAGTTACTTTAGGAAAATGTGAATAAGGTGCTAATCCATGAAATTACACTTTACACTTTGTTTAAGTCGTTGGTGGAGCGTGTGTGGTTAACCGGCACACTAACTTGGACTTAACAAGGTAGGTAAAGGGTGACTTAAGGTTTACCATAGCATCGGTGGAGCGTGTGTGGTTTACCGGCACAACGATTGAGTGATAAACCTTGAGGGTACCAAGTGATTTGCATGGTTACTTCACACCTCGTTTTGTGATCCTCGGTATCCCAGTCACAAAACTTGGAGGGCACACTCGAGATTGAAACATGCCTTTGAAAAGTTCATTGAATCTCAAAAGAATCTAGGAATTTCTAAGAACCAATTAAAAACCTAATATTTATATTTCGTTTTTCATGGTGGAAATTGGTGAATCGTCATTCACCTACCTTTCAAATATGTTATAGCTTGGATTACGGCATACCTCTTCTAAGTTATAATATATTGTGATTGGATCCTAGCCTTAATATTACATTTGGGTGTTTTATTAAGGACTCTCTTAATATCTAAACTAATCTTGTTCTCTTCTTTCAGATGTCTTCAAACAATGCTGCTTCTGGCTCTAATCCTAATGGCTCCTTTACCCTTATGAACTTGTGTGGGAAAGTCACTTTTGATGGATCCAACTTCAATGAATGGATCAGAAACATCAGGATGATTACCCGCTACGAGGACAAAGAATATGTCCTTGACAAGGAGCTTAAGGAGATTGATGAGACCACTGCAAGTCCCCAGGAGATCGCTGACTTCCGGGCACATGAAAGGGATGCTACAAAAGTGGCATGCATCATGTTGGCCACCATGACAGCGGAACTCCAAAAGTCCTATGAGGACTCCTACCCTTTTGAAATGCACCAAGATCTGATGGAAAGATACCATCAAAGTGCACGACAAGAGAGGTATGAAATCATATGCTCTATCATAACAACCATGACGAAGGACGGGGAATCCGTCACGAGCCACGTGCAGAAAATGCAAAGGTATGTGGATCGGTTGCTGAAGCTTAATGTGAACTTCCCTGAGGAGCTTGCAATAGATATCATTTTGCACTCCTTACCATCGTGCTATGATCAATTCCGCATGACATATCACATGAATAACGAAGAGGTCACACTCAGCAAACTTCAGGGACTCCTCAAGACCGCAGAAACAGGTCTTAAGGGTAAGTCGGTTGTTAACACTCCTACTCCAAACTCCGCCCCGGTTTTGGCAATCGGGAAAGGTAGAGGGAAGAAGAGGAAGAGCTCTTCGAAGGGTACCAAGGCTAGGACCCTTGATGGCTCTTCTTCAAGTGGAAGCAAGAAAGGTTTTGTCACTCCTTCTTCTGACCCTAAAGAGGCTGAATGCTTCTATTGCCATGAAAAGTCACATTGGAAGCGGAACTGCCCAAAGTACCAGCAAGATGTGAAGGATGGGAAAGTTAAACCCAACCATGCAGGTATTTACACTATCTTATCTAATAACTCACCCCATTCTTACTCTTGGGTCCTTGATATCGGTTGTGGTATTCATATCTGTTCTGATTTGCAGGGACTAAGAAGAAGTGAGAATGTGGAGCATGGAAGAATAAACTTAATCATGGGGAATAGGAAAGCTTTACGTGTCACCAAGATTGGAGTTTATACTTTATCGCTAAGTAGTGGGTTTAGTTTAGATTTGAATAAATGTTGTTATTCGCCAGAAATGGCAAGAAATATTATTTCCTTTCATGCATTGTATAAACAAGGTTTCACCTTTTCATTTGATAATGAAGTTGGTTCGATTAATGCTTTCTTTAATAATGTTCTTATTTTAAAGCATTACCTTGTGATGGTGTGTATGAAACTGTATATGTGGTTGATAACTTAGGAAATAATGTCTTGTGTATTGATTCTGTTAATGATAATAACTTGGATAAAGCATCATTATGGCATTGTCGTCTTGGACATATAAGCAAGAAACGCATAGGCCAACTCCAAAAGGATGGAGTATTGGAGTCATTTGACCTAAAGTCAGGTGATAGTTGCGAATCATGCTTACTTGGAAAAATGACAAAGTCACCCTTCACAGGTTCTTGTGAGAGGGGTGAAGGTTTGTTGGATCTTATACACACGGATGTGTGTGGGCCCTTCAAACATGCCACAAGGGATGCTAATCGTTATTATTTGACTTTTACTGATGATTACAGTAGATATGGATATGTCTACTTAATCAAGCATAAGTCAGAGACTTTTGAGAGGTTTAAAGAGTTTAAACAGGAAGTCGAGAATCAATTGGGCATGAACATTAAGATGCTTCGATCCGATCGAGGTGGTGAGTATCTTAGTTCAGAGTTCCTCGACTATCTTAGGGAATGTGGGATTGTCTCACAATTGACACCTCCCAGGACACCGCAGTTGAATGGTGTAGCTGAGAGGCGTAATCGAACCTTGTTGGATATGGTTCGTTCCATGATGAGTCGAGCTTCGCTACCAATCTCATTTTGGGGGTATGCCTTAGAGACTGCCTCCCATATCCTAAATCTAGTTCCCACAAAGAAAGTTGCCAAAACTCCTCATGAGATGTGGACTGGTAAAGTACCCAAACTAGACCACATTAAGATTTGGGGTTGCGAGGCTTTCGTGAGACGCGAGACTTATGATAAGCTCGAACCTCGAAGTGAGAGGTGTATTTTCATCGGCTACCCACAGAAATCCTTTGGTTACCTCTTCTATAGACCTAGTGAGAATGTGGTCTTTGTAGCTAGGAGGACGTTCTTTCAAGAGAGAGAGTTCATAAGCCAAGGAGACAGTGGGAGGCAACTTGACCTTGAAGAAATTCAAGAGTCAAGTGGTGAAGGAACTTCAAACCCTAGCACTCAACTTGAGGAGGAAACTTCTGTTGAGCCAATTGACAAGTCTGTACCTCTGAGGCGTTCCACAAGGGTTAGGAATGCACCTGAGCATTACTATGGATTCCACATTACTGCGGAAGGTGATACACTTATCAGTGATGAGACGCTGATAGGTCTGGATGAACCTAACAGTTACGCGGAAGCCATGGCAGGCCCTGAGTCAGCCAAGTGGAAAGAGGCAATGGACAGCGACATACATTCCATGTATGACAATCAAGTTTGGAACTTGGTTGAGAATGTACCAGGTCGTAAGACTGTAGGGTGCAAATGGATCTTCAAGAAGAAGACTGACATGGATGGTAATGTACACACTTATAAGGCACGACTGGTTGCAAAGGGTTTCTCACAAACTCCGGGAGTTGATTATGATGAGACCTTTTCTCCAGTGGCCAAGATTAAGTCTATTAGGGTTCTGTTAGCCATAGCCGCATTTCATGACTATGAAATATGGCAAATGGATGTCAAAACCGCTTTCCTTAATGGAAAGTTGGCTGAGGATGTTTACATGAGTCAGCTAGAGGGTTTTGTCAACACAGAGTACCCTAATAGAGTGTGTAAGCTTGAGAAATCCATTTATGGGTTAAAGCAAGCACCTCACAGATGGAATCTTTGCTTTGATGAGAAAGTCAAGGAATTTGGCTTTTCTAGGAGTGAAGATGAATCTTGTGTATATGTCAAGGCTAGTGGGAGTATAGTTAGCTTTTTGGTATTGTATGTGGATGACATACTACTCATAGGAAATGACATCCCAACTCTGCAGGAAGTTAAGTCCTGGCTTGGGAAGTGTTTCTCTATGAAGGACCTAGGAGAAGCTGCCTATATTCTAGGAATAAGGATCTTGAGAGACCAGAGTAAAAGACTAATTGGACTTAGTCAGAGTACTTACTTGGATAAGGTGTTGAAGAGATTCGGCATGTAGGACTCCAAGAAAGGAGAGTTACCCATCCAGAGTAATGCCAGATTGAGTAAGACACAAAGCCCTAGTACTGAGGCTGAGATAGCAGAAATGAGTCGAATACCTTATGCTTCGGCTGTAGGATCGATCATGTACGCTATGACGTGTACTCGACCTGATGTAGCCTTTGCTTTGAGCATGGTTAGCAGGTATCAGGGGAACCCTGGCAAGGCACACTGGACTGCGGTAAAGAATATCCTCAAGTACCTACGGAGGACTAAGGACTGGGTCCTTACCCTCAGTGGGAGTGAAGACTTGAGAGTTGTAGGGTATAGTGATGCTAGCTTTCAGACTGATAGGGATAATTTCCGCTCTCAGTCAGGCTGGGTCTTTACCTTAAATGGAGGAGCAATTTCTTGGAGGAGTTCCAAGCAAGAGACAGTGGCTGATTCAACTTGCGGATCAGAGTATATAGCAGCTAGCGAGGCAGCAAAGGAGGCGATATGGCTGAAGAACTTCATTGGAGACCTTGGAGTTGTACCAGCTATTAAAGAGCCAATGGAAATTTTCTGTGATAGTGAAAGTGCAGTTGCCTTAGCCAAGGAACCAAGGGATCACGGGAGATCCAGACACATCTACAGAAAATACCATTTCATCAGACATCGAATAGAAGAAGGACTCCTCGTGGCAAAGAGGGTATCATCGGATGAGAATCCAGCAGATCTCCTCACGAAGGGACTGACTCGGGTTAAGCATCTCCAGCATGCTCGGAGCATAGGGCTGAAGGATGATATTAGATTTACTAGTTAGATAACCTGAAATTTGTAAAGTGTAATTGACATTAGATGATGAATAAAAGGTGTTTTATTTATGAGTAAAGTGTTGCTATCTCTTGTCGATCGTTTACTATATTTCTTTTGCATGTTTTGACTTCCAGAATAATTATGTTTGGTATATCATATTATTCAAACCTCCACAGTCGGTCATATGTCGGAAGTAGGTATGAATCAAGACTGTCATGATTGGTTGCAGAGGTCTAAGTTGTTGGACATGGCTACAACACTCATGAATGCTCATAACTTCTGAGCATTGGACTCAACCCACGCTCACTGGAATCACTTCATGGAATTTATCTCGAGTGATCGTGAGACGATAATATCATATAAGTCTTCAAACCTAGAGATATGATTTGTTACTTATGAGTTGGTTATGTATTGATTGTACGTTAACGCATTGGTAACTCGATGTTATAAAACATGCTTTTGTGTATAATTCAATGAGTGGTAGAACAAACATATGAGTCGAAGTTTATCTGTTCCTTCTTGGATTAGAAGCTGATATCTGGGCCCCTTGATGATTTTGTTTTGACCTATGTACCGGGCCCGGTCAGAACTCAGTTGATGTGTTCAATTAAGTTCTTTGTCAAACAAATCGGAAATCGGGAAACAAACTGCTGGACACAAAGTAAGACACTGTTCCATGTATTTGTCCGGCTGATATCTAGAACAGAGGATTATATGATCACTTATCTTAAATGGCGTATCATCATCTTCTCAGTTCCGAGAGACCTTGAAAGAGCTACGATTGCCGATCGGTTCCTGAAGTATTGCAGTTATAGTTACTAGACTTATCCAAGTGGGAGACTGTTGGATAAGGTGTCTAAGTCCATAACTATTTCTGGTATGTACTTGACCCGACCCGGCATGGTCCATTTGGGTTGCATGGCACCATGCAATTGGACAAACTAAAATGAGAGAAATAACACTTATGGTTTATTAATATATTATAAGTTCTAATATATTAATAATATTATTTAATTAGTTTGATCAAGAATTAATATAGAATTAATTAAGTGATCAAAAGATAACTAATTAAATATATGGGTAGATTATGTAAATCTTCCATATCTTATATAGTGGGCTAAGAGGCTCCATGGATTATCAAGTTGGGTTCCACCCATAGGATGCTCCATGGGAGTTACAAACCCATGGGTCATGGAAATGAAGAGTCATGACACATTAGGGTTTACATGGTGTAACCCTAGATGTGTCAACACTATATAAGAAACCCATTCTCCACCAAAATAGGCGGCACTAAGAAACAAGAGGGCTAGAGCCAATTTTGCAAGTGTAAGATTCTCTCAAAGTTTACTCCTTTGCATTTGGTGTTGTGTGAAGCATTTGAGGCATCACACTTGGGGTGCTAGGCTCACAAGGTTTCAAGGATCATAATCAACAACAAGGTAAGTTATTCTATCTTTCATTCAAGTTAAAAATGTTCCCCATGTATGCTAGATAGGAATATAACCTTGGAATTCAACTTTGCATGATTATTAGACAAACATAGATCCACGGTTATAAGGGTTGCATGTACACTTAGGAAGTGTTAGAATGCTCAAAATCCATCAGGTTTCCCTCAGAAAAGTGCTCGCCCTTTCAAGTGCTATCTTCATATTCGGATACTTCTCGCTTTTGTTTTTGAACACCTTTGCTATCAGGAAGATTTCTTCTAGATTCATACATGGGAAGTCAGCTTGGGTGCGGACATAGTCCTGATTCCTTCTTGTAAGCGTGTATTAAATGAAGTCAGCTTTCATGAATTTCAGGGGCTTAAAGTTCTTGACTGCGGATGGTCTATCATTAGACCAGATTTTCTCTATGGAAGAGGCATGTTTGGCATAGAAACGGTTGAGTCTTTCGAATTCCATAGGCAGTCTCTTGTGATCAGACAGGCTACGGTGAAACTGCTCAAATACAGTGAAGTACTTGGCATTTGGGGATATTGGAACATCCCAGTAGCCATCAGAAGGGGGTTCAGCGTAGGTAAGGTAAGGTTTGTAGTCATCATCATGCAGTCTTCGGTGGGGATTGATCCAGGAATTGATTAAGGATTCATCCATAGTAATGTCGAATCCGTTCTCTCTCCAGATGAATTCAGCAAACTTGGCTGCTTTCCAATCTTCTTTCTTTTGTTTCGTAGTAGGATAGTCATCGGAGCGTTCAGAAGAACTTTCTTGAACGATTTTGTGTTGCGGTGGAGACTGATGAGGTGGTGATTGATGCGGTGGTGATTGATGCGGTGGTGATTGATGCGGAGATGGTTGCGGTGACAGAATTTTTTCAATTATGATGGGGGGGCTTTTATGGTGAGAGACACTGTTTGAGTGATGGTCTTCATCACTTCCCCCTCTTGAGGAATGCAACACCAGACCATCCTCAAGCCATTGTTTGAGACCATCAACTTTGGCACACACCTCCTGGAATTGAGCTTTAAGAACGTCAGCCAATTGCTAATTGTTTGGGATGGCAGTGTTGAAAAGGAGTCGATGAATCTCCTTTGTCAGTTGAAGAATCTCCGGGCCATGAAAATTTGACGATAAAGATCGTTGAAGTCTGTTGATTGTGGATTGAAGGACTGAGATGGTGGACTCATAAGCAGTGTGAGTCTCTGCTATAAGCTTTTGGGATTGAGTAGATTAGTCTGCAATGGCTGCTTGTAGGTCTGCCTTGATTGCGGATACCTCAGAGGTGAGGCGCTCTGCAGCAGCCATGAATTGCTTGTGATCAGCTTGGCGACTTGTATCCAGGGATCAGATTCCCATTTCAACTTTCAGGGAAATGCGCTCATCAGCCAGTCATTCACGGGTTTCCAATCTTTCAATTCGTTCAATTAAGGACTGCGGTCCTGGAGTGTCTTGAGGTTGCGGTGGAGTGGGTTTGACCGCAGTGAGGATCTGGTCTACTTTGGCTTGTAGACTCAGAAACTCTTTTCTGGACACAACCATCTTCTTTTTCTTCTTCTTCTCTTTGGGCTTGGAGGTTGAGTGGTGAGAGCCACTAGATTCTTCTTCTTCATCAAACATCATTAAGTCATCATCAGAAGGGTTAGGTTGGTTTACCTCACTGAGATCGACAACGTCGAAACCGAAGGTAGGAGCAGAGCTAACTTCGATTGCGGTTCCCTCTTCTTGAGAATCTCTGACAGTTGGAGTTGGAGTTGGAAGCTTAGATGTACCTTCACCACCATGAGTGGACTGAGTCTTACGGATCGTCTCATCCATTTCAGTCATCCACTCTTGTACTTTGAGAATGGTGGCTACGGTATTAGCATTGTTGATTGCGTCCGCCCAATACTTGGCTACGGATTGGATCTGCTGTTGTTTCTGTTGAAGTTTTTTGATTTGCTGATCCTTCCTTGCTTGAAATTCCCTACGGAAAGTGGCATATTTCTTGACATCGGAGTCAGATACTGGAGTGTAATGTAGCCAGGAGTCATTCGACTCATCACTGTCAAATCCTTGGAAACGCACTGAGGTGTCCCTCGGGTCCACGGATCCTTGCACAATAGTGCTCACCGTGCCTAAACCACCTGTAACAGATGTAAGCAGAGTAGGATTTCCTGAGCTTCATCGGTCTCCTTGACTAGTGGTCAAGTCTGGCCTCGGCTCAGTTCTGGCAAAGGCAGAAGAATCGCCTTGCGGTTGGGAAGGTGTTTGTAGTGTTTGGGTGACAGACAAAAGTATGGAGTTCAACTCCTCAAGGGAAAAGAAGTGTAGACGGGAAGCCCTGGAGACCTTAGGGTGAGAACCAGTTCCATCCCCTTGGGAGTGAGTTGGGGGGGGGGGGAGGGGAATCTCCACGTTGAGATGAAACAGACTCACTTTCTGAGTCTGAGTGGAATTCGATTGTGGTATTGAATGGGTCTGCGGCCACCCCAAGGACAACCGGAGTCTTTTGAGAGGTTTCAGTCTCAGTTCGGTCACGCATTTGGTCTGTCGGATTGGTTTTTCTTTTCTTAAGGATGGAGATGGGTTGTGCATCCTCATCCGAATCACTCACAGAGGGAGAGTGAGGTTGACGTTCACATGATTCGTCATCTGAGGGCACAGTTTGTATGATCTTTCTTTTCTTTGAGGGTTCAACTTGTTTGGGAGTATCTTTCTTCTTTGGAGTTCTTTGTTTCTTGGAGAAGTTGCGGGGGCCTTGATGGGCTGAGGCTAACTTCTTTCGTCTTTGTGACAGATTGGAAAGAGTGGTGGAGGATGGGACTGTGGTACTACCAGGAGTAGTGAGTGCGGTTGTGGCTTGTAGAGGCGGGGTAGAAAGGTATGGGCTAATACCTTCCGTAGCCTCGATATGGTCTGTGACTTCAGGGGTTTCAAGACCAAGGGTAGATAGAATATGGACTGGTAGTCGTCGGATGGGTCCAAAAATAGATTGATCAGTAGAGGGATTGTACCTTTTCAGATCTTTAGTGATGAAGAGATTGGTGTCGTTGCCCATGCTAAGTCCTGCATCCGCATGAAGATCAAAGATGCATAGTGACCAGAACCTAGCAAAAGTGAGTTCGGTAGGGCTTTCTCTTGGACTCTCTTTGGGAATGTACTGCAGGAAATCATCCCATAGTATCTGACCGTAGTTAACGTCGTGGTCAGTGAAGATACTCCATACCGGCTCCAAAAGTTTGAGACCCATATTATCAGTGCCTCCGGTCCGGCCTGATAGACTGCGGATGACAAAGTGACAAACGAATTGCCACACCGCAGGCAGCTGATTCTTCTTGAATTCGCCTATTCCTTTGATTTTCTTCTGGTAACCCATTTGGTATAGAGCAGAGAGAATATCCGCCATGCTTGGAGTAAAAACCTTGGTGGAAGGATGAACAAGCAGATTGATGGCATTGAGGTATTTTTCTTTGTTCAGAATGACCAAAGAATCATTCACCAAATTGAGATGCACCTCTTGAAGATTTTCGAGGGGTCTATATGCAGAAAAGGCGCATTTGAATAGAGTTGAGAGAGGAACCACATCTGTGAATGAATCCAAAGGGCCAAACAGGGGGTGATTGTTCAGAAACTTGATCATTAGCTTGATCGGAGCACTGTAGGAGGAATGCTCTTCATACACAGCCCTAAAATTGCTTGAAGCAATCGTAGGCATTTGGTTTCTTTTTGCAGAATCAGAGCCAGTTGGGTTTGCAGAGGCAGAGGCCTTGGAGAGTTTCTTCGAAACGTTGGATTTCACCATTGTTGAGAGAAGTTTCCCGTCGTAAGAACACCATAACCTAGGATTATCCCATTCACATTGTTGCCGAATGTGACATTTCCATCGTTGCAAATTGGCCTGAAATCCCGAAGGTATTCTAACCTTCCGGTCATGTGCAAGGAGCAGGCACTGTCAATTGACCATTCTTCTTCTTGTTCCTCCTTGCACAAAGCCTGAGAATTACACGGTTAGTTTAGGCATCCAAACTAGTTTGGAGCCTGGGCCAAAAGCTGAGTTTCTAAGTGATGCATGAACCGAGGTTGCAGGGACTGGTTTCGTGTCAACTTTTAATCCTAGTCCTGGGTGTTTGTGAATTTTTGGAGTGTTGTGTTTTTTGGAAAAGTTACGAGGTTTCTGAAAAGAATTAGATTTGACATGAGATGAACCATTTTGACAACTACACTGACATTGACATGCTGAAATTTTGTCTTTTGCTCTGACACTTGGTTTGGTCAGCGGTCTAAAGGATGAAGTAAACTTGTGACCGGTTCGAGGTTGGTAATCTCTGACATTTGTGCTGTTGGAATTTGAAAAAGTTTGTTTCAAAAAGGATTTAGCACGTGTAGACTCTTTGGACCTTTTTGTTGGATTTGGTAAAATTCTCTTCCACTTGTTAAAATTTTGATGTGATTTTAAATGTGTTGGAGTGGGTAAAATACCCTTCCATTTCGGATCATCTGAGGAATAGATTTGAAAACCATTTCTTCGAAAAGACCTTACACCCTTTTGGGTTGTGTCAGATGAGTTAGGAATGACTGTTGAAACTGTACATTCCTTTTTGCATGTTTTCTTGATGGGAGAGTTTTTTGAAAAATAGTGAGAGAAAACAAACTTTTCTGGACTCTTAGATTTTGGAAATCTGATATGTCTTTTGTTTTTAGAAAAGTTTTGTCGATTTGTGCCTCGGGATCGAATTTCCTCTTTGAAAGCCTTTTTTGCTAAAGTTTTTGGAGAACCGCAGTCATTAGTGTTCAGATGCGGTTTCCTGGAAGCCTTTGAAAATATTTGAAAACGAGGGCTTGAGTCATCCGAACTTGTAGATTCAGGGGTTTGAGAGCATTGACCCACTTTAAAGTTCTCTATGGGTAATTCATGATGAATTGGCTGAAGAGTCACAGAGCCTTTAATTGATGATTGCAGTAAGGATGATTTGACTACCGCAGAGTAAGTCTGAGTTGGGACTACAGTGGGACTTTTGTGGGACTTCTGTGGCTCATGACTACAGTGAGAGACACAGCGGTCTGAGGGCAGAGATGGGAAGTCCTGTGAGACTTCGGGACCCTCTATGACAATTTCTTCATCAAAAACTGATGAGGTCTGAGAATTTGGATATATTGTGTGTCACACCCCAAAACCGGAACGGAGAAAACGTTCGGGGGTGGAGGACGTCATGTTTAGTATCACAAGATATGCATTATAGTAAGCAAGTAGTGAGCAACCATTTCATTAGAAAGAAAGTGTTTACAATTCGTGTGTTCATAAAACATAGAATTCATAAGCAAATAACAAAACAAGACTTGAAGCTATTATGCTCCATCTTCTGAATTCCCAGCACGAGTACCTGTCTATTAGTCTCCTGAGAATACAAGTTATTTGAAAGAGTTGATCAGCAATTAAGCTGGTGAGTTCATAAGATTTTAGTGATGTAAGTAAGTTGTAAAATGTTGTTGTAAAATGTATTTGAAAATGTAGTTGAAAGATGTAGTAAGTTGTAAGTTCTGTTTAGAAAAGTTCGCCTGTTCCTCTAGAAAATCCTATATTTCCTACTTTAATGAAAGATAAGTAAAAATGACTTTACAACCCTTTCTATGAGTACTAAATGGATACAAGTTATATAAGACTCAGAGTAAACAAACAATCGATTGTGCGCATCTGCCCTAAGGTGGAAAGCACACATCCCATTGTTTGTTTGATCATTGTGGTATATAACCCTGGTGTATTCACTTGTTACTCATGGAGTTAATTGTAATGGTTCCTTTATATTTAATGAAAAGATTCTTTAAGAAAACCCTTATTTCTTATAATAAAATGGTGACCACAGTGATTACTTCTATAATAACTTAGTTTATACTGGATATATATGATCTAATATCGAATAGAAAGTTAATTGGGTGAATCTGCCCTAAGCCCACAACCAAAGAAGGAACATGAAGTAAGGCGGAAAGCACACATCCAACTACCTATTGGGTATTAATTATATATAACCATGATGTATAAACTAAAGTATTATAGAGTTAATCACCTAAGGTCTTTTAAGTTTATACTGGTTTAGTAAAATGGATTAAACCTTTAACTGGTAAGTTTCTAGTTTTGTATACCAAAAGTTATCACTTGGAAAGTATGTTTTGTACTAGAAAACTGTGCATTGACTCTGTGTCCTATGACTTGACCCATACTTGGTACCCTTATGATGACTTATATATATATCTATATATATATATATATATATATATATATATATATATATATATATATATATATATATATATAGAATCGAATAGAAAATAGACTGGGTGAATTCGTTCCAAGCCCACAACCAAACAAGGAACAGGAAATGAAGCGGAGAGCACAGACCCTATTACCTATCGGATCCTATTGATATATATATCCTTTGATGTATACATTAAGGAATCATAAGGTTAGCATTATGGTCCTCTCTTACTAAACGTAGCCTTCTACCAAGGCATCTAATGTTATCTATGTTTGTTTCTTGCATGAGTTGTGTAATTTCCCAAATGAGACTATCATTAACCAAAAATATAGTTTTTACATTACTGTTTACTGTGAGAAGATCACAATGTGAATGAAATGGGGAAATAATAAAGTACTGTAGTATTGTATTAAAGTAACTACTGCTGTACTTTCTACCTTAATCCGGCCGTTAATTAAGATTAAATGTGAAATGGTTGCACCATACTATCGACTAATAACACGACGATGAAAGACGTCGGAAGAAATGACATTTGGCACCCGTAGACTTGCAAGTCCCACTGTAGCTAACAGCAAGGTGTAGGATAGTCAATCCAGTATAGATCTATACACAAATTCACGCTCCCCCTCTAGGAGATTCTGGCTACAAATTGATCAATCAAAGAATCGAGTATTGAATTAATCAGAGTATGAAATCAAGTAAGAATGCGAGATTGAACACCGGATGTAAATATGATCTTGTTTCAGCTTTATTACGCTTTCGAATGTTTACAGAGTACAGTAGACAGGTCTGTGTAAACTCTTATCTAACTCTAGTAAATAACCCTATTTATAGGGAACCGAAAGCGTACAAAAAATATACTAAGGCATAGTCACTTAAGCTTCGAATAAAAGCGCCCTAGTAAAATACATTACAAAATATTCGACGAGATCAAAATACATTTCGACTAATTACAACAATTCGACCCTTACAATCTCCCCCTTTGTAATCATAGTCGAAATCCTTAATTCGTATGAAGTGTGATGGAATACAGTAACACTCTTCGAATCTCCGTGTACCAGGAGATAATCTTCTTTAGCTCTTTCTTATATCCTTCATTGTTTTCCTTGCATTGATTCATACGAACAATTAAGTTCGTATATTGAGACGTTGAATATCTCTCCACTTCGCATGCCTGGAATAAGAACCGTTTAGCTTTTCCAGCTTTGTCTTTTCCTGCGAATACCATTCCAAAAGGCTTCAAGCAGATTTCACCATCAACATACTTTTTCAATTCTACTTGAGTCTTTGTTGGAGCCATCGGAGCTTTAATTTCCGTACCTTTAGCCGTAGCTAACTCCACATCTATAAGAGCCAAGCACTCATAGTAATTTTCTATGAAAATCTTGATGTGAGCAACCCTAAGCTTGAATTCATCAGGTTCTGTGCTTTGAAGGTATGAAAATGATTTGTCTTTTAAAAACAATGCAACTTGTATAAGATCATACAAGTTCATCAATGGAAAATCTGCAACAGTGAACTCACAAATATTTCCATTTGCCCTGGCAACCACATACTTGAAATTTTGGACTGTGTTTTCGAATACCACATCCTTTTTCATACTGATCACTTTCTTGATTTTAACCAATGACCACACTTCCTCAGGGGATTTTGCAAGAACAGCATGAAAACGACTTTTCATGTGTGTACCTTCATCTTTTTCTTTAAAATTTCCTTCAGCTTTGAACTGAGGCATGATGAACATCATTTCGTTTATCGGAAAATCTAGCTGGCTTGTATCAGTATTCGTAACCAAATAACTTTGTTTTGGTTTCTTCTCAAACGAATACATGTGATTATACGCTACCTTGGCCTCGATTGTTTCATAATTGTAGTGTTTAGAAGGATCACCTTTGTCCATTCCCTTCGGATCACCAGCACGCTGAGCCATAATGCTTTGAATCAACCTCAGTTTTTCGATTTCAGCTTCTGCTGCAGGCTTCTTTTCTTCTTTTGACATTTCCACTACAATCGATTTCCCTTTATCTTTCAAAGCTGGATTGTCAATTGCCTCTTTTGGTTTCGAATCGCTCTCACCAGTCTCCATAGATTTACCAATTACAATGCCTTTCAAAATAGGTATTGTAATAGGTAATGTTGTAACTACTGTTGAAGTAACCATTCCAGCAGAAACTATAACTGGCTTTGTTGTTGGGATCTTCGAAGAAAAAACCTTTCCTACAACTTTCGCATCTTCACCACCAGCCTTTGACTTACTAGTTTTTCTTTCTCCCCCTTGCACCCCTGTGAAAACAGGTGGTGCATTTGTTGTTGGAAGAAGGCTTGATATGCGAAAGAGAGGATCAAGTTGCTTGTTGAGAATGGCTTCGAATTGGACAAACTTCTGTGATAAAAATTCAGGAGTAATCAGGGAAGAAGAAACTGGCCTGTTAGAAAGTTCTTTTAACTCCTTGAGCAAAGTAATCACTTCCTCAAAGTTTGTACTTTCGGATATTGAAAGTTGAGTTAGTTGTGGACTCAAATTTTCATACAATTTAACAAATCGTGTGACTGCGTCACAAATGATATCAACCTTCTGATTCAGAGAAGCATAATCTTTTTGAAAATTGCCAATTTCTTTTTGCATATCTTCGCGGAGTTCACGAATTTGAAAATTCACATCCTCCCTTACTTTCTTCACTTCTTGAACAAAAAGAACATGTCGTTCCTTTGTGACATTATTCAAAATTTTCACATCACTGGTAAACATTGAATTTTGAGATTTGATCCGAAGTTCATTATTTTGATCATTATAATCAACCTTCTCCAAAATTCGAGATTCAGAGTCAGTAATCATTCCAGATACTTTGCTCACAGCTCTGGCTTCGAACATCTTCAACATAGTATCAACTTCCAAACTTGAAATAGATGAACCACCCCCCAGATCAGCTTGAGATTGAATTATCAAATTCAACTTCTGATTCAGAATTTTAAATTGCTTCATGGTCATCAACATATGATCTGGAAACTGCTCTTCTTCTTCATGAAATTCCAATTCATCAAAAGTGCCTCCAAACGCATCAGTATCAGTTTCTGTCTCCATAAAAATGGTTTCTTGAACATTCGAAGTTGGTTTGGGTGTGTCAGTGGATTGAGAAGAAAAAATAGAAGTGAATGGTTGATTGATAATGTGTTGGAATGTAGGGGAATCAGTGGTTGATGTAATGGGAATAGTGGATTGTGATAAAGAAACAATACTTTCGAAAGGAGCAGAAGTAGATTTATCTTGATCATCATTTTTCGAACCTCCATCACCCATATTAACATGTGCATCCGTATCAGATACGTTTGCGGGGTTGCCTGAAGTTCGTACCGCCTCAGAAACTGATTTGGCAACCGAATCTTTGGGTGGAATGATGACTGTTTGCTCAGGAGTTGAACTTCCTGCATTAGGATTTAACTCTGGGGTTTCTGGAATTCTTTCATCATCATCTTCTGTTGACTCAGTAGAAATCACGAGTTTTCGAGTCTTCTTCTTCTTCTTCGTTGACAAATGTTTTGCCATGTCCTCAGCCCTTCGTTTCTTGGACACTGGAGAAACAGGTGCTGGCACTTCTTGAATTAACACACCTTGATGAGTGATTTGAGGTTTTCGAACCACTTTGTGTGTAGGAGACTTGCTTTTATGGGTGGACTTCATTTTGATTCTTCGAAACATACCAGTCTTCGAAGGAATGATTACATTCTCTTGTGTTTCTTCAAGAATAGGCTCAATCACTTGAGTCTCAGCAACAGACACTTCAACGGTTTCAGGCTTCTTCTTTGGAGATTTCGAAGATTTTGACTCAGTTTCATTCTTCTTCGTCTTCTTGGATTTCTTATCATCTCTTCCCAATAGTATGCGAGTTTCGACTGTAGAATCAATGGTCTTCAAATATGCTACCAAGACAGAATTCGAAGGATCAACTCTTTTAAGCATTGCATCGGGAATACGAGCAACTGATGGAAAAACTTCAGCACTATCTGTGACATCCTTCGGATAGTGGTACGATTGAAAAACGGCTTTTTCTTCATCATTAGATACCAAAATCCCTTCCTTGTTGTAAAAGTATTGCAAAATCAGGCTCCAGTATCTTGCACACGAAATACCATGAATAGCATTCGTATGTTCTACACCCTTTTGGAATTCCTTCCATAATTGTGTAGAATAGTCCACTTGCAGATCATAATATATGCCATCAACCATAGCATAAACCTCCATTCTTACCTTATCAAGACCAACTGTTCTCCCAGTTAAACATCGTAGAAAGATTCCAAATAAGAAATTCCATAGTCGTGGAAGACCAGATTTCTTAAAATCACTGATCTTAGACAATGGATGCTGATATCCCATCTCATTAAACATGTTAACGATTTGAGGGAATGTGAAAACAACATATGTAGGTGAATTCGGAATTTCAAGAATTTGACAAAAGAGTTTCTTGGTTAGCCTGACCTTTTTATCATTCACCAGATGAAAAGTAATCGTATCAGAAGCTTTGTTGTAAGTAGCAGTAGATCCTGCTTGAGACAGCCATGACATTGGAACAGAGAATGAACTGAACATCGCCTTTGACAAAACAGAGTTCTTCAAAGCAACGATTAGCATCTTCAATTCTTCTGGGTATTGAGAAACATCACCCTCCAAGTGATAGTTTGTTGCTTGAATCTTCATTATTGGTAATGAAGAGGCATCTTCAGTGGTATGAGAATCAACATGAGCAGAAGTCGCCATTGTTAGGGTTTGAAGATTTTGATGATCAGAGAATTTGGGAATTTTCTCTTTTTAATCGCGTAAAGTGATAATGAACCCTTGAATCCCCTTTTATATGTAACCCTGAAGTTTGAATTTGAAGCGGGATAGGTAATTAATGATATCCGACGTGGCACCTTGAAAATCGGACCATTACTGCGTAAAAGTAGCCATGCGTCAAAAAGTAGCTGTCACATCGCCTTGAAAAACGGACAGAATACCATACGTCATTTATAAACAGCCTGTCTTGTTATCCCCAAGAATATTGTAACCGTCAGAACCCTTCGAATGGAAGCAAGGCTCTTTCACTTTTGGGATGAAAAGCGAAGTCATATGCCAGAAGTTTGAAATCATCAGCCTGAGTTGATATTACTCAGAACCTCAAGGATTTCGTGAGTGCAGTGTTCCAAAGAATGTAGACGAGAAACAAATATAAGAAAAATTTGGAATATTGTGATGTCAAACAATTGACACAAAAAGCAGATGAAATCCCGGGCAAAGATTACTTTATTAATCATTAAGAGAAATGATCAATATCTTGTGTGTGTTCCCGTGAATTACAATCGAATACTTGTTGAGAAGTATCGAAGGGCTTCTTTTATTAAGCTTCGTGAGTAGTTAAAATTTTTTGTTACATGTCAACCTAAACATAAGGTGATAAATTGTAACCAAAATTACTTGTTTGACCAGTGTAGTCAGTGACAAGTTTGCTTTGATAAATTTGAAATGACTTTGACATTCGAATGAAACTCACACGGAAATCATATTCAAGAACAAAAATTTGTGCTGGATCTTGTTGGGTAACAAACATCATGGGTTTCGAATGTTTGATCAAGACCACTCATTCGAAATGAATATGATTTGGAGTTTCGAATTTTGGTACAGAAACAAAAGTTTCGTGAAAATCTGGAAGATTGTTCCCCGTCAATTCCTTAAAAATGTTGTGAGAATTAGGTTTCACTTTTATCACGGTCTCATGATGTCAGATCATAAACACAGATTTTTGATATGTCTAAGTCTCGATGGGTTTGATCAGAGACCTCTCGGACATATGTCTTCGTGTGTGATCGTGTAAGAACTTTATTGATGAAAAAGATTGATGTAAGACACGAAAAGTACCTCTGTTATATTAGGACCAAACAATAAACTCTTAACTCATTTTGAGAAGAGTCAGGTAGCTCAGAGACTAATGTGAATATAAGCCTGATTGGGACGAATTTTTCGTATGAAAAATTGCATTAAGGATTTCGTACACACACATTGAGTCATTGGAGGCTTTTGGACAACATGCAGCAACATGCTTCTAGGGACAACTTAACTAGTTCAAATGATGAAATATTTATCGATTCATACGAAAAATGTACCTGACCCTAGAACTGCTAGCATAATCCACTCTGTATTTTCATGATTATCTGCAACAAAATACTAAAAAGAAATAAGAATCAAAATATTTTTGATGTTTTGATTTTTCGAAAGTAAAGACAGAACAAACGAAAATCTTTTTGGATTTTTGAATTTTCGAAAATTAAATGATAAAACAAATGAAAATCTTTTTGGATTTTTGTATTTTCGAAAATGAAATGACAAAACAAACGAAAATCTTTTTGGATTTTTGTATTTTCGAAAATGAAATGACAAAACAAACGAAAATCTTTTTGGATTTTTGTATTTTCGAAAATGAAATGACAAAACAAACGAAAATCTTTTTGGATTTTTAATTTTCCGAAAATGAAAATATACTGTACTTTTTGCAAGAACACGAAATTTTATCATCCCCTGATAAGTGAAAAATGTACGAATTCGAAGGGGTCGAAGCGTTGACTATGAACAGTAACCTCTGAATCAACCCTTAAAATAAGTAACAAATTACGAATTCGAAGGGGTCGAAGCGTTGACTATGAACAGTAACCTCTGAATGCTGAATGACTTTGCATTGTCTTTTATTCAGCGCCTCTGATTCATTCCTTGTCAACCATCATTCTCCTTTTTCGCATGGAACAAAATTTCCATCGATCATTCCAAGCCCTTCTATAATTTTCACAAGAGATTTTTCATCTAAAGGTTTCGTGAAAATATCAGCTAACTGATCAGTTGTTTTCACGAAATGCACTTCAATATTTCCATCTTCCACGTGATCTTTGATGAAATGATAACGAAGTGCAATATGTTTAGTCTTCGAATGCTGCATAGGATTATGACAAATTCTTATTGCACTTTGAGAATCACAATATAATGGAATCTTTTTCATATTGATTGCATAATCACGCAATTGACTTTGAATCCATATAATTTGTGAAGTGCAAGCAGCAGCAGCCACATATTCTGCTTCAGCTGTTGAGATTGAGACATATGTTTGCTTTTTCGACTGCCAGCTCACCAATTTGCCATCGAGAAATTGACATCCACCACTTGTGCTTTTCCTATCAAATTACAACCACCCAAGTCTGCATCTGAATATGCTTGTACAAAGAACCCAATGTTCGAAGGATACCAAAATCCTAACGAAATTGTTCCTTTAAGATAACGAAATATATTCTTCATAGCAGTAAGATGTGGTTCTCGTGGATTTGACTGATACCTAGCACAATTACACACAGAAAACATGATATCAGGTCTACTTGCTGTATGATAAAGTAATGAACCAATCATGCTCCTGTAAAGAGTTAGGTCAACTGCAGGTTTATCTAACGAAGGTGTCAATTTTATGCCAGTTGTCATAGGAACTCGTAACTTTGTGCTATTCGTCAATCCAAACTTTTCGAGTAGATTTTTCGTATATTTTTCCTAATTAATAAAAATCCCTTCTCTGTTTTGACGAATATTCAGTCCAAGAAAATTATTGATTTTTCCCATCATGCTCATTTCAAACTTGCTTTTCATCAGATCTTCGAATTCTCTAGACAAGGCAGGGTCAGTTGAGCCAAAAATAATATCATCAACATAAATTTGAACAAGCATTAGATGATTCCCAACTTTCTTTCGAAACAATGTGGGGTCAACAGATCCTTGTTTAAATTTAGATTGTTTCAAAAATGAGGTAAGAGTTGCATACCATGCTCGTGGTGCTTGTTTCAAACCATGAACTGCTTTATCTAAAATATAAACATGATTTGGAAATTCTTCGTTAATAAAACCTAGGGGTTGTTCCACATAAACAATTTCTTCAAGCTCTCCATTTAGAAATGCACACTTCACGTCCATTTGATAAACATCAAAATCTTTGTGAGCTGCATAAGCCAGAAATATACGAACAGCCTCGAGTCTTGCGACAGGGGCAAAAGTTTCTTCATAGTCGATTCCTTCTTGTTGTGAATATCCTTTAACAACAAGTCTGGCTTTGTTTCGAACAATGTTTCCATCTTTGTCAGTTTTATTTTTGAAAATCCATTTTAACCCGACAATCGAAACATTTTCAGGTTTAGGAATTAATCTCCAAACCTTGTTTCTTTCAAATTCAGACAATTCAGATTGCATTGCAACAACCCAATCTGAGTGTTCCATTGCAACCTTAATTGTTTTTGGTTCAAATTTAGAGATGAAAACATTGAACATGCAAAATTCTTGATGAGTATTCAATACCTCATTCTTTGCACGAATTTGAGTTCTTGTTAAAACTTCCTCTTGTGGATTCCCAATTACTTGATCCTTCGGATGATCTCTTGTCCACTTTTCCATTGGCAGATATGCTGGATCAAATTCCAAAGGTGCATCTTCGTACATATCATCATTCTCTGAACCTGCAATCGAACAAACATCATCAAAATCATTATTATTCTCAATGTTTTCTAAATGCTCCCCCTCAACATCAGCATTCAATCTTCCATTCTCCCCCTCGAAAGAATGCTCTTCCTCAACTAGAGTATTCGAATCCAATTGCTCCCCCTCCACTGGATTGTTTTGCATACTTTCGCCTTTCTCTGGAGAATTTGATGTTTAATCATCAGTAAGCTTCGTTAGTTCAGAGAGATGATTATCATTTGCTTTTATTTCAGCTTCAACTGCATGATCTGAAATTCCAAAAATTAAATCATAATCAATATCTAATGTTTGTGAGGATTCAGATTCATCTTGTATGTCTTTCAGAATAGGATGATTTTCAAACTGTGAGGAAGTTTGTTTAATGTAGTAATCATCAAATGTAAGATTAAAAGTTTCTTCAACTTTTCGTGTTCTTTTATTCAACACACGATATGCGACTGAATTATGCGAATATCCCAAGAAAATCCCTTCATCTGCTTTAGCTTGAAATTTCGTAAGATTATCCTTGAGATTCATAATGAAGCATCTGCATCCGAAAACATGAAAAAATTTAACGTTAGGTTTTCGATTGTTGAGAATTTCATATGGAGTAATGTTAAAACAACGATGAATGAAAGATCTGTTTTGAGTGAAACATGCAGTTGATACTGCTTCAGCCCAAAGGTATTGTGGAAGATTCACATATGTCAACATAGTTCTTGCCGCTTCGCATAGTGATCTATTTCTTCGTTCAACAACACCATTTTGTTGTGGTGTGTATGGAGATGAAAAATTATGCGAAATCCCTTTGTCCACCAAAAATGAATCAAGAACTTTGTTCTTAAATTCAGTTCCATGATCACTCTTAATTTTTCGAACAATCTTCTTCAATGTTGTTTCCATCTTTTTGATAAAGTCAATCATGATTTGTGCAACTTCGGATTTAAGCCTGAGAAAATAAACCCACGTAAATCTGGAAAAGTCATCAACAATAACTAGAATGTACCTTTTCTTGTTGAGAGTTGAAACTGTCGAAGGACCACACAAATCAATATGTAAGAGTTCCAAAGGTGCGACGATTTTCAAATCAATCGTAATTGGATGACCTTGTTTATGTTGCTTCCCAACTTCACAAGCTGCACATAAAGAATCATTGTAAAATTTAAGTACAGGTAAACCTCGTACCAGATCTTGTACCACAAGTTTATTGATGTTTCGAAAATTGAGATGAGAAAGTCTTCGCTGCCATAGCCAACTTAAGTCTGCTGTTGCTTTCGAAAGAAGACATATAGCAGGTTTCCCTACTATCAGATTGATGTCCAGAGTGAACATGTCACCTTTCCTTTTGGATTTCAGTAACACTTCTTTTGTGTTGACATTCGAAATAACACTTCCTTCTTCGTTAAAAAGAACTTGATTGCCAGTGCCCACAACAAGTTGAGAAACACTTATCAAGTTATGTTGAAGACCTTCAACATATGCAACACGATTCACTGTGAATTGTCCATTCGTGATCTTCCCATATCCTTTGACTTGACATTTTTGATTGTTCCCAAACTTCACTACTCCAGCATTTTTGAGACTTCGAAAATCACGTAAATTTTCCTTCTTCCCAATCATGTGATGAGAGCAACCACTATCAATGTACCACTTGTTATCATATTGCTCGTCACATAGTACCTGCAATCAGTGGAAAAATTTAGGTACCCAAGGCTTTTTGGGTCCTTGGAAATTAGATTTCAATTTCGAATGTAATGAAGAACTTTTAACCCAATCACAAACTTTGGTTTTGAGACTATCGATCAAGTTTACATCTTCATTTAAAGGAACCGAAACATAAGTTTTTGATGGTTTCGAATGTTCACTGACATAACTCTTCGAATTCTGAGTTTGTGAATGAACATTCTTTGCTTTTAATACTGGTTTCCAAGCTTTGACTGATATGTTCGAATCCTTAGAAGATGAACTGCCGTTTGATGAAGTATTCACATACTTCTCATATGCTTCGTGAATTTGCTCCATTGAAAATGTATTCGACTGATACATCTTTCCTTTGCCTTCAAGCCAATGATCAATGTTCTTCCTTGAAGTCATTCCTTTTTCACGTGAAGTTTTCATATGTTCTTTCTTCGTATGATTAGGAAAATTTGGCTTTTGAGGAACAAAATCAACTTTTGGATTTGTTAGAAAAGATTGAGCATATGATGTATCAACTGTTGATTTAAAATGTTGACGTTGAAAGAATTTTTGATTTTGATTTGATTTATTTGAAAATGTTCTTGAATTGTTAGTTTCTGAAACTTTCGAAAATCTTGGTTGTTTATTCACTTCAGACTTTGAATGATTTGATTGAGACGAATGTTGAGGTTTTGCTGAAAAAGAAGAATTTTTAGCTTTGAAAACATTTATGGGTGATTGTGATTCAGACATATTTTGAGACTCAACATTTTGCCAAAATATTTTCTTTCTTGCTTGTCTTTTTGAAATGTTGTTTTCCTTCGAAAATTTGTCAATTTGATCTTTAAATTCCTTAGAGTTTAGTTTGACAACTTTTTCATTTTCCTTTACAACTTGTTTTGAATTCTCTTTTTCAATTTTTGATTTTTCAACCCATTTTCTTTGTGGTTTTTGATGTTGGAACACATACGAATTCTTTGTTAAGTTGTTTTCAACTGTGCTTTGATTTGCGAAAAAACCTTCATCAGTTGTTTTTGAATTATCCTCCTCAACTAACTTCTTTAATTCTGGTTTGATATTCTCAACATTTCCAGTAGTTACGAAAACTTGATTTGGAAAAATGACATCATCTGTACATTTGAAATTTGGATAAACCACTGTATTCGTTTCAAGATAGTGTTCACCTTTTTCATTCATTACTTTTTCGAACTTTTGTGTATCACCATACACTTGATCAACCACTATTCGAGGAGTTTCTTCTTCCTTTGAAGATTTCTTTTCCTTCGAAATTTTCTCTTCATCTTCATCATCACTATCATCAGTTTGACTGTCTTTGAGATCCACAAAGTTCATATCACAAACATTCGAACTTGAAGGTATATCAGTTTCATTTTCAACCATCAAATCCTTAACTTTTTCTTTCCCTTTAGATGTTGATGCAACATTAACAACAGACAACTGAGAACAATCAACATCTTCAAGTTCACTAATTTCACTAATATTGTCAGAATTATCTTCAATATCAGCAAAATTAGATTGAGAATCAGATGTTGAATTCTCAGTCTTTTTCAAAATTTTAATTTGTTCAGATTTAGTCAAAGTATCATTCACTATGTTAACTAATTCATTCGCATCAAGACATTCATCAATTTTGACAATTCCATATTTATATCTATCATCAGGAACTTTGTCAAAATCAGCTATTATTTGCTCACAATCATACGAAATATTATCTACCTTAGCTCTTTCGAATGCTAGAAAAGGTAGTAATTTTCTATGTTGCTCTTTACTTATGTCACATGAATGATGTAAATCAGTTAATTTGCCATAAAGTCTTTTAGCAGAATTACAATAAATGTTTCTTTGTGCTAACAAAAGTTTGACTTCACTCGTTAAAGTATCCCTATCACACATAATATTTGTTATTTGTAATTCCAAACATTCAATTTTGCTTATTTTCAAGTCTAATCTCTTTTTGGTCTCTAACAACTCCATGGACAATTTGTTGGCCTCATTGCTAGCAGACACAACAATTGAATCAAAATAAGTAACCGTCTCATCAAAAGATATTAGTTCAGAATCATAAGCATGTGTAGGAATATTAAAAGATTCGAGAATTTTACGTACCTTTGTTGTCATTGGAGATTTGTCAGCCGCTTTGGATACAAAGCATCGTCCTCTCACTTCAAATTCCTCATCATCTGAGTCTACCTCCATTTTCGCATACAACGCTCCATGTGTCGGATTTCGCATTTCATCATCGTCTGATCCGGATGACCAAATTTGATAAGTTCCATCTTCATCCTCATGTTCACCCTTTGCAACCAATGACAAATTCTTGGCTTTCGCACCAACCTCCTCAAGCCTCTCTGCATACTACGCCTCATCCTTGACTTTATTTTTCCTCTCATCCTTTTTCCGAAGCATACAGTCATTCGCAAGATGATTCGCACCGTTGCAATAATGACAATCTATTCCAGCATCACCTTTCAGCTTTTTCTCAATCTTTCATTCAGACACTTTCGAATCTTTCTTCTCAACTTTCTTTTTCTCCTCATTAGCAGTTTTACTCACAGCGCTTCCTTTTACCTCAGCAAGCTTAGTTTTCGGATTGAACGGCTTTTTGAAAAACTTCTTAACACGATTATTCGAGTAAAAAGCTATTGCCTCATCATCCGAATTCATGATGAATCCTTCTTCTTCCTCAGAATCACCATTTTCTGCTTCCTTCTCAGATATCTTTGACACAAGTGCAAATGGACCTCCCAAATTTAGCTTCGTCTCTTCAGCAATTTCATTTACCTCAGTTCCGTGTGTTTTTAACTGATTGTACAAATCATTGAGAGTTGATGTATCAAAACTTTGCTGATTCTTCACCATCATACTAACACTTCTCTATTCTTTTTGAAGACCCATCACAAAGATGAGATTGAATTCCATTGAAGTCCTGGTAATTCCATAGCGATTACAACGATAGATTAACTCGTTCAGTCGATCATAGTAGACTTCGATTGTTTCACCTTCTTTTTGTCTGAAATCTTTCAGCTCAACCAAGCACTGTTTGATTGAATTGATTTTCATCTTCTCACTTCCTTCAAACTTATCTTTCAGACTGTTCCAGATCTCCTTTTTAGTTGTACAACTCCTTATATAGTTGTACACAACTGGAGGTAAGGCTCCTCGCAGTTCCCTCATACACCTCTTCTCCAGTTTCTTCAGACGATCAGTTTGATTATCAACTCCAGAATTTGTAGAAGATGATCCAATTGGTTGAACATTCACTGGAACATTGACATTTCCAGTGATACATGACCATAATTCTTCATCAAGACCATTTAGATAATCCTGCATACGATCAGCCCACTGATCATAATATTCAGGGATTAGCATTGGAATTTTGGTTGATGAACCTAACAGATGAGAAAACGATGTCATCGAATTGAGATTGAAACTCGCCATTGTTGTACGGAAGTTGATTTTGAAAATTCTTAAGAAGATTTGGAAATTTGAAAACAAACTGATTGAATCAAATCGAAATTGCTAGAAGAACACTCGATTCAACAACTCAAATGCATAATCAAATCACAGACTAAGATCTAGACAAATTTTTCACGATCAAAAAGTGCGGAAACTTTCGAACCAAAAATTTGATTCAAAAACTTTTTGAATGGATGAAAATCAGATCACAGATGTGATTCCTGCTCTGATACCAATTGATGAATCAAAGAATCGAGTGTTGAATTAATCAGAGTATGAAATCAAGTAAGAATGCGAGATTGAACACCGGATGTAAATATGATCTTGTTTCAGCTTTATTATGCTTTCGAATGTTTACAAAGTACAGTAGCCAGGTCTGTAAAAACTCTTATCTAACTCTAGTAAATAACCCTATTTATAGGGAACCGAAAGCGTACAAAAAATATACTAAGGCATAGACACTTAAACTTCGAATTAAAGCGCCCTAGTAAAATACATTACAAAATATTTGAAGAGATCAAAATACATTTCGACTAATTACAACAATTCGACCCTTACACAAATCGAGCCATGACAGGTGATGCCATGCCCCGAACGATGGTTCACATTTATGTTATTATATACTTGTATATGTTTTGTATGTACTAGCTGTATTGTCTGTTCTCTCTTTCTAGTATGTATGTATGTTCTGTTTGTTTCTCATCATAGTACATTCTGTTTCTCATAATAGTATGCTTGACTCATGTATGAACTGACTCTTTGTATGCTTCATTGTACTAGAAGTAATGAATAGTATCTTCCTAAACTATACCTATTATAGTTTACTAACGTTTTACTTGAACTGTTATTGAAAAGACTCATTTTACTACTAAGTTATGCTTGTACTTTAAAAACGGAGTTTGATTAAACTATAAAGTAACATAACTTTAAAAGAGTTTTTGAAATGTTTTGATCACTTATAAAAGACATAAGCAACATTTTGAAAGAAGTTTATAACAAACAATTACACAATTATCATTGTGTTCAACTTGTATTCCCCCCCCCCCTAAAAGCATTTAAAACAGTTAAAAGATTCATTACGGGGTATGAACTCACCTGATGTGGGTGATTCAACGAATACGCGTGTAAGGATGAGAAGTTCCACGAATGAAGTCCCGAGACACAATAAGTCCTAAATGACATATACTGGCATGAATATAGTGTTTATAAGCAACTATATGTAAGGAAACACCTTCCGGGACTAGGAAACACTTTGACCAAGTGTTGGAATCACAAGTGATTCATTAAAGGAGAGTGGAACGGTACTATCAGGAGTTTACTACAATGGGTTTACGGCCAAAGGGAGTTTACGGCCGTAAACTCATGGTTAAACATGCATAAGTGTGTGTTTGAAGGTTAGGGAAGTTTTAGGGACTTTTGCTCTACACAAGGATGAGAAAGACCAACTCAATGGAGGCTTTTGATGAGTTTACGGCCCAAAGGAGTTTACAGCCGTAAACTCATGGTCAATATGCATTTGAGAGTAGTTTAAGGTCCTATTTCCATCAAGGAAGGGTTATAGGTCACAAGCTTTGCATCTAGAAGGGTTTATGGCCAAAATGGCACCCTTATAGGGGTTTACGACCATGGGAGATGGCTTGGCCGTAAACTCCTTTTGTTCTTGTTTTTTTGATGTTTTTAAGGCTCTAAGCATGAGTCCTAACTAGATATCAAGTGTAGGGAAGAGTACTTAGGATATAGAGGCTTGAAATGGTTGATTTTGGCCAAGAACACTAGTGTGTGTTCTTGGTGTTCTTGGTGTTTCTTGAAGATCTAAGAGAAGATGATTTATATGGATGAAATCAATGGATGAAGCTAGTTTAAGAGATCTATCAACAAATCAAGGATAAAATACTTACATAAATGAAGATCTAGGATGAAAAGTTGGATGATACTTGAGAGGATTTGAAGAAAATCGACCAAGGAAAGAAAGAACGAGAAAAATGGCCAAGTTTTATATATGTAGAGGTGAGTTTACGGCCCCCTTGAGTTTACGGCCGTAAACTCTTGGTAACTTGGCCTTAAACTCATCTTGATGGAGTTTAAGGCTTGTATGCTATACTGTGGTTCTAGAAGGTACTTCCTAACACTCATTCCTTTAGTGTATTAGGCTTAAAACTCCTTAGAATGACCTTTAACCAGGCTAGAACTCATTACCAATGAGTCTGACACTCAGTTGAGTTGACTGACTGAGCTTTTAAAACAAAAAATTTTCGGGTTGTCACATCATCCCCCCGTTAGATGGAATTTCGTCCCGAAATTAGCTTTCTTACCAGTACTACTGGGGTTGCGCTCCTCTGATTGGCAGAATGCCTACTCATAGACCTGGCAACTTTGCCCTGGTGTTCATGATAGGATTCATACTTGGTCCATCTATCATTACCTCATGTATACAAGTCACATATAATTAGGATTAGTAAGACCGTCGGATGTGCGACTCTGCCCCAGGTCCACAACCAAATAAGGAACAGGAGATAGGGCGGAAACACACATACTAAATCTGCGTAATCATAATTATATACCACCCTCGCGTATACACTGAATAGTGATAGGTGGGTTGTATTCATCCATAGCCTCTGTGCTCGAACTTGGTCTGTTGGACGAGTGATATTTCGTGACGGTCTGCGGACATCTGACGATAAGGCTTCGGAGGACAAAGTACTCTTCGTACGAGTACTTCGGGGTTTAGAATACGAAAGATAAAACCGAGGTTTAGGTCGGACTGTCGATACGAATGACGAAAGTTTCGAGAACTTGCCGATCGAGGCAATAGAAACATATGAACTTAGTATCGTGAGGACCACGCCAATTCATGACGAATGATAGTAACGGACTCTTTACTGAACAAAGTTTTGGCCAATTTGAAAGAAACGCCTGTTATACGATGATGTATCCCTAGTGTGTTCGATAATGTACTCCTAGTGTGTTCGACAATGTACTCTTTGTAACTGTTCTAGCACTTTCTGTTTTCTCTTTGATGTTAACACTCCTACGTATCGTACCGCTATGTGCGCATACATACAAATGAAAGTGCTTTGATAACTGGTGATGATACTTTATATCATGATCCTCCTTGGTACCACTACGATCGCCTGTCATATACAAGTTATGGATATTTAAGGTGAATAAGACAGTCGACTGAGTAACTCTGCCTCAAATCCTCAACCAAATAAGGAACAAGGATTAAGGCAGAATCACTCACTCTAAGCCTGCAGCCTCTTAGTTATTCACAACCATGATGTATATGCTACGCCATCGTAGCTTCTCTAAACGGATCTTTTAGTTCTCTTGAATATTGTGATCTATTTCAATATGTGAGTTATTATAATTATTTTTTAAGTGTTTTCCCCAAGTTTTAATCTTATATGAATATAAATTAATTTTCAAAGTAATTACTATTTCGAAAACGTACCGCTGCTCGTCGACGACTCCGGGGTAGATTCTCCTGCGGTGATCATCAGAATGCGTCCATCCGCTCCTGAGTTCTTTGTTATCGGGCAGTCCATCTGATAGTGTCCAGTATCACCACAACTATAACAGGCTTGGTTTTCTTCAGCTCCGGGGACTTGGGAGATCGGTTGAGCCGGTGCCCTGCAGAAACGGACTGTATGTCCCTTTCTGTGGCAGTTCAGACACTGTATTTCTCGGCATACTCCGGTGTGGTGATAGTTGCACTTTCCACACTTTGGGAGGGTTCCAACATATCGACTGACAGGTGTTGGAGCAGCAAGTGTTGTAGCGGCGTACATAATACTTGCTTGTTGCTCTTGCGGGGTGTCCTGTGTTGTTTGCTTCTTCTTCCTCTTGTTCCCCAATTTCTGATTATAGTCCTTTCCCTTTAAAGGCTCGGGAACGAGGACTTCCACACCATGGCGGACTCCATGGTCGATGAGTCGCTGGGCCAGGCATTTGGCGCTATCGAATGTGGCTGGGTTAGAAGACAACACATCTCCTTGGGTCGGAGCAGTCAGACCCCAGATGTATCTTTCTATCTTCTTGTTCTCCGGGGTAACCATCCCGGAGCATAGAGCTGATAGGTTGCTGAACCGATCAGTGTAGGTCACTATGTCTGAGCCGACCATAGTGAGCTTCCATACTTCTTGTTCCAGCTTTTGAACTTCGCCCTTTGGGCAGTATTCTTCCAGCATTAACTCTTTTAGGTTTTCCCAACCTATTGAGTTAGCCACTGATAGGGTCAGTGACTTAACATGGCTGTTCCACCATGTTAGGGATTTGTCAGAGAAGATGCAGGCAGCAAACTTCACTTTGCTCCCTTCTGGGCACGAACAGATTTCGAAGACCGAATCTGTTTTCTCGAACCATCGCATCGGAGCGATGACTCCACCATTTCCATTAAAGGAAAGGGGTTTGCAGTTGGTGATGTCCTTGTAGGAGCACTCTCTCGAGCGCACAGGGACCTCACCTTGAGTAGAATGAACAGGTGTTCCACCTCCACTGGAACTGGTAGGATGATATTGAGCCATGGCTGTTGCCACAGCCGCAGCTACTGCAGCATTTAGAGCTGCCGTATCGATTTGTGGAGGAGGTGTTGGAGGTATCGGAGTAGTGCGTCTGTTTGATCTGCGAGGAGGCATCTTTGCTAAAAGAGTACAAAGATGAGATAGAATAAGTCTAAAGCAATGGACACAAGCCGAAAGCTGAAAAGACAAGGTTATCCTAGTTCTGGGTGTATCGGGTCCCGACTTCCACAAGGTTCTAGAAACAATTCATAAAAGAGTCTATACCTAAAAAACTCTATGAATTTGAAATGGCTATCCTCGAATGAATATCTGTTTCCTGAATAACTGTTACCAGCTGCATGTAAGAAAATAGTCCTAATACATAATGTGAGAAGTGTTTCCACTCGCTCATTAAGTTAACAAGATTATTATTTATTAGGGTGACGTGTAAGACGTTTTGGTTACTTCGGTTGATCCTTCTTCGAAAACGTCTCATGAACTTGCTCTTGTTCCTCCTGCACTCTTCTGTTGTCTACTTATGAGGAAGTGGTTACATCTATCTGGGCTTGTCGTGCGAGAATGGAAGTGACTAAAGAATCTATGAGATTTAAGGTAACTTTATGGGGTGATCCTTACAGAGTCCTGCTATAATTGTACAATGTATACAAGTTGTATATAATTCAAGATTAAATAGACCTTCGAATAAGTGATGCTACTCTAAAACCACAACCAATTAAGGAATGGGTAGTGAAGCGTAGATCACAAATTCTAAGTCTATAAGATCTCAATTTAGATAAAACCTTGGGAATATACATTGTAAGATTATAGACCTATCCGTAAGGGTCTTTTAAGTTATCACCTAAGTTATTTATATGGTGCCTAAAATACTCCTATAGTATTTTAACGTAATGTACTTCATATGTTTTAAACTTGTTATCGCGTTATGGTATCAGAGAATACTCCTATAGTATTCTAACTCTAACGTACTTGATCTAGTATTCTCTTGACTGGTGTTTAGGTAAGTTTTAAGACCGTTGCAACACCACATCACTCCCAAACACATGTCGGTCACATCTCGAATGAATATAGTTGATCAAGCTATATTGATTCTAGCTATGATTACATAACTGTTCAGGTTTGACAACAATGTTCAACCTTTAAATACTTTAGTTCTGTTCTTCTTGTGATACTTGGTCTACATGTATAAGCAAGTAGGTATATTTTTATAACTTATCGATATACTCTTAAAATATATCATTATCCAGAGCACTTAAGCCCCATTGTATTTATAGTTGTATATCTTTTATCGGTTGATATACTTAGTTCACTATAAACAATGCTCTGATACCAATCTGTCACACCCCAAAACCGGAACGGCGGAAACGTTCGGGGGTGGAGGACGTCATGTTTAGTATCACAAGATATGCATTATAGTAAGCAAGTAGTGAACAACCATTTCATTAGAAAGAAAGTGTTTACAATTCGTGTGTTCACAAAACATAGAATTCATAAGCAAATAACAAAACAAGACTTGAAGCTATTATGCTCCATCTTCTGAATTCCCAACACGAGTACCTGTCTATTAGTCTCCTGAGAATACAAGTTATTTGAAAGAGTTGATCAGCAATTAAGCTGGTGAGTTCATAAGATTTTAGTGATGTAAGTAAGTTGTAAAATGTTGTTGTAAAATGTATTTGAAAATGTAGTTGAAAGATGTAGTAAGTTCTAAGTTCTGTTTAGAAAAGTTCGCCTGTTCCTCTAGAAAATCCTATATTTCCTACTTTAATGAAAGATAAGTAAAAATGACTTTACAACCCTTTCTATGAGTACTAAATGGATACAAGTTATATAAGACTCAAAGTAAACAAACAATCGATTGTGCGCATCTGCCCTAAGGCGGAAAGCACACATCCCATTGTTTGTTTGATCATTGTGGTATACAACCCTGGTGTATTCACTTGTTACTCATGGAGTTAATTGTAATGGTTCCTTTATATTTAATGAAAAGATTCTTTAAGAAAACCCTTATTTCTTATAATAAAATGGTGACCACAGTGATTACTTCTATAATAACTTAGTTTGTACTGGATATATATGATCTAATATCGGATAGAAAGTTAATTGGGTGAATCTGCCCTAAGCCCACAACCAAACAAGGAACAGGAAGTAAGGCGGAAAGCACACATCCAACTACCTATTGGGTATTAATTATATATAACCATGATGTATAAACTAAAGTATTATAGAGTTAATCACCTAAGGTCTTTTAAGTTTATACTGGTTTAATAAAATGGATTAAACCTTTAACTGGTAAGTTTCTAGTTTTGTATACCAAAAGTTCTGATTTGGAAAGTATGTTTTGTACTAGAAAACTGTGCATTGACTCTGTGTCCTATGAATTGACCCATACTTGGTACCCTTATGATGACTTAATGTATACTAAGCATATATATATATCTAGAATTGAATAGAAAATAGACTGGGTGAATTCGTTCCAAGCCCACAACCAAACAAGGAACAGGAAATGAAGCGGAGAGCACACACCCTATTACCTATCGGATCCTATTGATATATATATCCTTTGATGTATACATTAAGGAATCATAAGGTTAGCATTATGGTCCTCTCTTACTAAACGTAGCCTTCTACCAAGGTATCTAATGTTATCTATGTTTGTTTCTTTCATGAGTTGTGTAATTTCCCAAATGAGACTATCATTAACCAAAAATATAGTTTTTTACATTACTGTTTATTGTGAGAAGATCACAATGTGAATGAAATGGGGAAATAATAAAGTACTGTAGTATTGTATTAAAGTAACTACTGCTGTACTTTCTACCTTAATCCGGCCGTTAATTAAGATTAAATGTGAAATGGTTGCACCATACTATCGACTAATAACACGACGATGAAAGACGTCGGAAGAAATGACATTTGGCACCCGTAGACTTGCAAGTCCCACTGTAGCTAACAGCAAGGTGTAGGATAGTCAATCCAGTATAGATCTATACACAAATTCACGCTCTCCCTCTAGGAGATTCTGGCTACAAATCGAGCCATGGCAGGTGATGCCATGCCCCGAACGATGGTTCACATTTATGTTATTATATACTTGTATATGTTTTGTATGTACTAGCTGTATTGTATGTTCTCTCTGTCTAATATGTATGTATGTTCTGTTTGTTTCTCATCATAGTACGTTCTGTTTCTCATAAAAGTATGTTTGACTCATGTATGAACTGACTCTTTGTATGCTTCATTGTACTAGAAGTAATGAATAGTATCTTCCTAAACTATACCTATTATAGTTTACTAATGTTTTACTTGAACTGTTATTGAAAAGACTCATTTTACTACTAAGTTATGCTTGTACTTTAAAAACGGAGTTTGATTAAACTATAAAGTAACATAATGTTAAAAGAGTTTTTGAAATGTTTTGATCACTTATAAAAGACATAAGCAACATTTTGAAAGATCTTTATAACAAACAATTACACAATTATCATTGTGTTCAACTTGTATTCCCCCCCTTAAAAGCATTTAAAACAGTTAAAAGATTCATTACGGGGTATGAACTCACCTGATGTGGGTGATTCAACGAATACGCGTGTAAGTATGAGAAGTTCCACGAATGAAGTCCCGAGACACAATAAGTGCTAAATGACATATATTGGCATGAATATAGTGTTTATAAGCAATTATATGTAAGGAAACACCTTCCGGGACTAGGAAACACTTTGACCAAGTGTTGGAATCACATGTGATTCATCAAAGGAGAGTGGAATGGTACTATCATGAGTTTACTACTATGGGTTTATGGCCAAAGGGAGTTTACGGCCGTAAACTAATGGTCAAACATGCATATGTGTGTGTTTGAAGGTTAGGGAAGTTTTAGGGACTTTTGCTCTACACAAGGATGAGAAAGACCAACTCAATGGAGGCTTTTAATGAGTTTACGGCCCAAAGGTGTTTACAGCCGTAAACTCATGGTCATTATTCACTTGAGAGTAGTTTAAGGTCCTATTTCCATCAAGGAAGGGTTCTAGGTCACAAGCTTTGCATCTAGAAGGGTTTATGGCCAAAATGGCACCCTTATAGGGGTTTACGGCCATAGGAGATGGCTTGGCCGTAAACTCCTTTTGTTCTTCTGTTTTTGATGTTTTCAAGGCTCTAAGCATGAGTCCTAACTAGATATAAAGTGTAGGGAAGAGTACTTAGGATATAGAGGCTTGAAATGGTTGATTTTGGCCAAGAACACTAGTGTGTGTTCTTGGTGTTTCTTGAAGATCTAAGAAAAGATGATTTCTATGGATGAAATCAATGGATGAAGCTAGTTTAAGAGATGTATCAACAAATCAAGGATAGAATACTTACATAAATGAAGATCTAGGATGAAAAGTTGGATGATACTTGAGAGGATTTGAAGAAAATCGGCCAAGGAAAGAAAGAATGAGAAAAATGGCGAAGTTTTATATATGTAGAGGTGAGTTTACGGCCCCCTTGAGTTTACGGCCGCAAACTCTTGGTAACTTGGCCGTAAACTCATCTTGATGGAGTTTAAGGCTTGTATGCTATATTGTGGTTCTAGAAGGTACTTCCTAACACTCATTCCTTAAGTGTATTAGGCTTAAAACTCCTTAGAATGACCTTTAACCAGGCTAGAACTCATTACCAATGAGTCTGACACTCATTTGAGTTGACTGACTGAGCTTTTAAAACAAAAATTTTTCGGGTTGTCACATTGTGCCAAAGATAGAAATTTGATCACATGTGTGACCCGAAACCTCAGGCACGATTTCCTCTATGACACAGTTATTACTTAGATTATGAAGTCTACCGAAGTGTGTTCTGATATCTTCGGGAAAGGTCTTGTCATTGACTGGAAAATGAAATTTTCGGTCCGGAGGGACATACAGTCGATCTTTGTTGAACCGGTGTGAGGAATCCTTTGTGGTAGGATATCCATTAGACCAACCCCAATTGTATGTATTGTCCACAGTTCCATTATTCACCAAATTTTCAATAGCTTCACTTTCATTGAACAATTTTTCTATTAAAAGATTTAAGCGTACAATCTCACACTGAGCTAAATCTCTTTGGTTCAAAGCTATCTCTAGTTGTGTTTCAATCAACATTCTTGCATCTTTTTCTAACTCTAAGTCCTTTTCTAACATAGCCATTTTGAGTCTTTTGTTGTCTAGTCGTCCTCTTACATGAAACATCTCTTGGGACGCTATGTTCTTCTCATCTAAGGCTTTGTTATAGTCTGTAAGGACGACAGCATATGTGTCATTAAGATTGTCTATGAATGGTTGACAGTCATGCATGCTATAGTTTAGAGTTTGAATCATGAGTTTTACCTGTTCGAAGATGCTTAGAGTGCCATCCTTTGCCATGTAGCAGTAGTTCTTTTCCATCTTTGTAGACTCATCATCATCCGTAGTTGCAAGCATGCAGATTTTTCCTTTTCCTTTGACATTGCTGATGGCTTCTTCTTCATCTCCGGATGACCAAACTTGATGGTCTCTTTTGACATGGGCTACGTATGCCCCATCCTTTTCTTTTTCTTCCAATTCTTGAGCCATTCTAAGGTAGAATGCTCTGTCTTTCACTACATTTGCCTTGCAATCTCTTGCAAAATGATTCTCTTTGTTGCACTTGTGACAAATCACAACATCAGTTTTATCTTCTGAGAGAGTACCGGAGTCAGAGGTTTGAATGGACTGCGCTGCGGTGCCTCCTTTGGTTGAGTATTTTGAGATTGCGGTGGTGGATGAGAACTTTTGGGATAACGTGAATGGTTGTTCTGCGGGTTGAAGTTACGGTTGAATGGAGGTTTGTTGAACTGTTGATTTTTACGAAATGAAGGTGGTGGAAGTCGGTTGAACTGTTGACTAACAAGAGCAATAGCCTTCTGGAATTCTTCTTCATCATCATACTCTGAGTCAGCTTCGTATGACTGCGGTGTAGTGTCATACGATGGAGAGTATGATTGATTTTGTGGAGCTTGTGCTATAAGAGCAAGTGGTTCTCCGAAGTCAGCACAGTCTTTGAGTACGGTTGATTCTTGTGCTTGCAGTTCCCCATAGAGCTTGTAGAGGGACAAAGAATGAATCTTTCTATCCCCTTGGACTATCATCTTAGCAGTAGTCCAATGTCTTCCCAAACCATTGAGAAACTGAAGGTTTGTTTCATGGTTGCTGCGGATGGTGCCAGCATTTGATAACTTGGTGACTATCATATTGAACCTTTTAAAGGAGTCTTCTAAACTTTCGCCAGTATGAGTTTTGAAATTGTTGAACTCATTGAGTGCAGTTGTAAGCTTCTTATCTTGAGCTTGTTCTGAGCCTTCGTACAAATTCTTGAGAACTTCCCAGATCTCTTTTGCTGATTTGCAGTTTATGATAATGTCGAAGTTGTCAGGAGCAACTCCACAAGAGATTTCATAAAAAGCAACATCATCATTTTCCATTTTATCGAGATCATCTTTGGTGGGACGGTTCATGACTGGTTGTCCTCCTCCTAGTCCGGCGGTGGCGCCATCGGTTTGAACTGGTGTAAGAACAGGGACATGTGGTCCTTCTGCTACGGATCGCCATACATCTCTACCAAGTCTTCTTAAGTACCTTTCCATTCTCTAAGACCAGTGATGATATTCATTTACAACCAGTATTGGGGCTCGATTCGAACCACCAACACTGTTGGAGACATTCAGAGATAATGCGTGTGCCATTTTTCCTTGTTTTTTAAGTTTTTTTTTTAAGAAATGAGCTTCAGTGGTATAGAAGGCCCTTTGAAAATCAGAGTTTTGTTTTCAAAAAGAAACCACTATGGCTCTGATACCAATTGTTGAGAGAAAAACTTGAGACACTTGAACAAACGTTAGAACAAGTACAGTTGCAGAATAGTTTATCTCAAAGGATCTAAAAGCTCAACAATAATAAAGAGTTAACGAGTTAGATAGTTAGAGTGTTAGTTGCAGAAATGTAAGGAATATAAATGACAGCAGGTGATATATCAAGTATACACATAAGTTGATTCATAACATGGAATGCATTCAGACCAAGTTAGTAAGTGAGATCGAACTTAGTGATTAAGTCACGAATGACTTGCTCCGAAGAGTAATAATATTCAGTAATGTTCTAGTGAACTTTGATAGTAAGGAGAGATTTTAAGGTGCGTAATCAGATAGAGATGAGAAATATATTAGATAGCATAGAAGTTGCGATAGATTGTAGAAGATGTGAACGATTGTTATTGAATCAGAAAGATTGAGTCCTTTATATAGAGACTCAGGAGTTACATGGATCAAATCTCTAAGAATAGCCATGCAAGACATACTGGACAATAGAGAGTCTTACAATAAAAGTAAAGTAATCTAGTAAGTAAGAGTGACTGCGGTTGATGATGACTTCGGGTGCGGTTGCTGAAGAAGATCTGACTGTGGATTCTCGAGGACTGCGGTAGCTGAAGTTCAAGAGGGTCACTTTTATGATTCAACACATATAATAATCGATATTATCATGATAAAAGGGTTTATATCTTACCTTGATTGTTATGTAGCAATAACAACCACAAATCTCCTTTATCTTGACTCTTGAAAGCTTAGTGCCTCAAATGTTGCACCTCTAATGGAGTCACAAACACCATGAGCAACAAGATGACTTAAGAAAAGGAGGAGGAGCACCAAAAACGTCCAAGAACCCTTAGAGATCACTTATCCACGTTTTTGGGAGCCTTAGGGATCTTTATATACTTGTGTGGGCTGCTAGGGTTTCAGGTGAAACCTTAATTCTCTGCTTAGGCCTTAAACAACCCATTGAGTTCCCTTAGAAAGCCCTTGGACGAAATCCATATGGGCTTCCCATAGATTTCGTCCAAAGCCCTTTCCATTAGGAATACATAGCCCAATTGCAACTATCATATAATTACAATATCAGTCCCCTTTATTTAATTAATCTCTTTTAGCCACAAAATTAATTCTTATTAATTCTTGACTAATATTAATTAAACAATATGATTTCTCTTTTAATATATTATTCATATAATATATTAATAAATCATAATTAATCATCTTTCTCCTTAATTCATCCTATCTGTTGCTATGGTGAAGGCAACCCAAAAGGACCATGCTCACAATTGGCTCAAGTACATACCAAAATAGTTATGGGCTTAGACACCTAATCCAACATAATATTCATATTCTAAAATAATTAACTTCTATTTATGAGACTAGATATTATAATAGAATTATAAAGTAAATCAAAGTTTTCTAAATGACAAGTTCTATATGCAAACACATTTGACTTAAAATTGTTTTAAATCAAACTTATCTAAGACATTGTAATCTTTATTATGTAAATAAAATACACATATTCCAACTTCAAGAAAGGGATCTTTGAAGGCAAGTAATATAGTTTATTTGACATATGTGGATCTTATTTATATATAAAATATTACTAACAATATTTTCATTAATCTATAGAGAAAAAAATTATAAAGGAACTATACACGGTGATGAATGATTTTCTTTCTAACAAAATGTCTAAGATTTAATGCAAGACACTAATAAATTTTATTATCATCAATAGTTTTTGTAATTCTATTTTACATGGTATAGAATAATTGTGAAATCTTGGTTGCAATTTTCAAATATATAGTTGAGATACAATCCAGTAACACCCTCTAAAGCTTTAGTGTAAATAGAAGATGAATTAAACCTTACCGGATAAAATTTACTTTCTAATTGGTAGAAATTATCTTCTTTAATGTTCTTGGGATTATACCTTAATCACTATCAATTGTACTTTGAATACAAACACCAAATAATAATTAGATAAAAACACTTTATAATATTTAGTATGGAAAGGCTCCATCCTTATCTTACTAAATGTTTTTGCATTTGAAGCCTATGTTAGACTAAAGCTTATAATCCTAAAATCTACTAAATACATATTTGTAGAATACTCTAAAAGTTTATTTGGATTATTATATACAAACCCATAACGAATAAGTTTTCTTATTCCTCTATATGTCGAGTTAGAAGAAAGAAAGCTTCTAATTACAAATCAAGTGGGAGACACATGTAACTTGAAGTAGCTCAAGAACCATATCCTAATGTTGTAGGAGTTAGAAGTAGTTTTAAGAAGAAGTTGTTAAACATTAATAATAGCTATTAAAAAACAAAAACTGATCGCATTATTGGTAGAAATTGTCTATGACTTGAGAAATGTGGAATCTCTCACTGATTAGTTCTCTTGATGGTTACTGGCAAATCAATCAAACTACTAAAATGCTATATCAAATCTTCAATCTGATTAATGACTTTGAGGTATGAACATGGAGATGTAATCCATGTATAATAATCTAGTATGGGCTGGATTAATCTTCCTCCCTATAGCAAGGATAAAAGGAGTAAGTTATTCTTTTAGAAAAAATACATACATGGATATCATACACTTTTAGCAAGGCTTGTTATAAAAGGATTTTCTCATACTTAGTGTCATTGACTATGGTCCTTAGCAACTCATGACATTGACTATAATCATGCCTTTTCAGATGTAGCTCTTATTATATCAATAATGATATTATTTATTACGACTACATATTCTTAATATGAGATATATCAAATAGATTTCAAGAAAAATCGTTTTCTTAATAGAAATCTACTTGAGGATGTCTATATAGCTTAGCCTTGAGGTTTTCTTAATCCACGTTATCCTCAAAAATATGTAAAGCTTAAGATCCACTAGTGGATATAAAGAAAACATCTCAAGGTTAGAATCCTTATTTTAATATATAAATCCAAGGTTTACTTTTATATTAGAATGAAGACAATATTTGTTGTAGCAAATGAATATCAAGTATTTCCATTTAAGCCCTTAACCTATTTGAGTTTTCACATTTGGTCCCATTTAAGTGAGTGTCGCATTTCACCTCGTATGCTACGCGTACATGTGGGTATGAGCAACATGCTCATGTGATTAGATCGTGAAACCCATGCTAGTACGTTGGGCCTACATGTGGTACACCGGGCGTACTAGCTCAGCCTCAAAACCCTAATTTTAAGGGTTTGCTTCCTTATTTAAGCCACCTTATGCCTCTCTTGGACATTCCTTATCATCCACCTTCCTTAAAAACCATAATCTCGATTTTAAGCCTTGTTTGTGAGAGTTTGGAGATTATTAGTAACTTTTGGTGCTTATTTGTTGAAGAAGAAGACCATTGAAGAAGGAGGTGTTGCTTGCAAGCTTATATATCCATAAACTAATCCTCCTTGTGCATCATTTGAAGGTACAAAGTCTATACCTTGATGTGTTTCCTTTTTGATCTCTATATTTGGGTTTTTTGAGCTTTTTGTCCTAAAGTTTGGACCTTTATGAGTTTGGGACACTACAGAGCATATTAGTTATCCTTTCATGCATGTTAAGTCTTGCAGATTCATAAAAATGGTTGCTTGATGATCCTTTTCTAGCCATTCAAGAGTTTGGTGGTGGTGAGTGTGGAATAAGTTAGAGTTTTACGATTTAACCCCATTTTAGCCATACAAAGGATTAAAGTTATAGACTTTGTGGATTAAAACGTTCTAAGAAGGTGAAATTTGTGTTTGGATGTATGTCTTAATGATTAAGACCTTTTTGGTTTTGTTTTTGGGGTCAGACGAAGTACATCCTGCCTGATTCTCAAAGTACGCCCCGCATATATGCTGGGAGGTTGACTTTTATTGCCTTTTGGACTTTTGGTCAAGATCTAGGGTTTTTGACCATCGGAGCGGCAAAATGGTCTTTTCCCTTAAGGGGTTTGGTTGTGGGTCTTGGACTCGCGAGTTAAATAATGGACCTTAATTATTAATTAGGGTTAATTATTGTGTTATTAGGCGGAGTCTAGTTCCAGTAGTTCGGGTGCGAAATTTAGCTATCTCCAGTATCTGGTGAGCTTCCTTCACTATATCTATGGGTCGAAGGCACTAATGTCGGCCCACTAGTTTATGTTGTAGTATGATGGTTGACTTCGTGACAACTGTCAGTTATGCCTATGTTTGCTTGATGACTCTATGATTCTTTGTTATGATATTATATGGTAGTGGTAGAGGGTGAAATAGACCCGCTATCCGGTTGAAATACACTAAAGGGATTGCAAGTACCCATATATGCTTTAAAATATTCGGTTAAAATAGACCGAAGGGGATTGGAAGCACCCAGATATGCTTGACTATATCTTGTTGAAATAGACCGAAGGGGATTGCAGGCACCTATATATGCTTGGATGTATGTTGGTATGATGTGGGGTATTTTGGGGGAACTCACTAAGATTTGTGCTTACGGTTTTCAGTTTATGTTTCAGGTACTTCCAGTTCAAAGGGGAAAGCCACGGTCTGATCGCACCGCATCACCCTATGGTTTTTCCATTTTGAGATTTTGGGAGTTTGTACTTTGGTTATATGTTGCTATGATACACTTTTGACTGTTTCGATATAAGTATCGTATGTTTGAATGAATTTTAAAAAAAAGTTTTCTTTATTTTTGGGATGTTACAAGTTGGTATCAGAGCCTTGGTTTGAGGATATTCGGGTATACTCTTGGGTGTGCCTGGACACAAATTGAGGGTTTGATAAATTTTCTATAAAAGAAAGATTTTAATTAAAGAAAAAGGGGTGTGATGCGTGTAATCAGCCGAGCTCAAGTAAGTCTTCCCAAAATACCCATACATGTTATATGTTTTATGCTATGATGTGAGAGTTACATGCTAGATTCGGGGCTAAGGATTTGCTCAGAATTGCATGAAAGAATGCTCGGAGAGATGCATTTAGATGCCTATTTGTATGAGCTTATAGATCTGCATGCTAGTATCAGATCAATTACTAGATAGAATGGCCTGTATAGGTTATGTTGTGAGTGTAATTTCCTGATGCTCGAATGCTACATACTTTCTGCTTTAGGGAATTCTGTTTGTACTAACTAACTAGTGGATGAATGCATTGGGTTACATATTATTGTGATTAGATATTTTTAGAAGGGTACGTTTAACTTTATTGTGCAACTCTTGTTTGAGTTCAACCGTTATAGTGTGGGAACTGTCATTCGAAGAATTATCTAGTACTAATAGTATGCAATTGTGTTCATGTAGTAGTTAGTTGGTACTAGTGGAAGTTCCTTCTATAGCTGATAGCAGAGCGGGGTGAGGAAGGGAGTCCTAGGAAATCCCTGAGAGATGCTTTGGTGTGTAGGATGCCTTATAGTTTGAGGAATGTGCTAGTTGGGAAGATCAACTTGGAGGAGTTAGGGTAATCCTTGAGGAGGGTATAAATAGGTGTGGAAGGTAGTATTGTGCCCGTACTACAAGAAGCATAGGATTTATAACCGAAACCAAGAAGACCACGACGAATCTAGGGAACTCGAGAGTGTGAACCTTCTCATGTATTTGCCAAATGTTTATGTTGCTATGTTTCAGTATGGTAGTGACATGTCATGGAGCAGGAGGTTCAGGATCGGGATCTGGTTCGGGCATGAGCACCGAGCCGATTGATGAGAGGCTACATGAATTCATTGCGTTTGAGGTTACTAGATGCATCCTTGATGCGACCCTGATGATGTTCGGGTCGATCAAGGAGGCTATCATTGAGCTGATGGAAGATCACCTTCAGATATTCAGGGCCGATCTGGCTGCTAGCCATTTTGGGGCCTGCACTCTCTCCTTCAAGGATTTCAGGGGATGTGGGGCACCGAATTTCTTTGGGGTGAAGGACCCCATCACAGCCGGGCGTTGCATAGCTGACATTGAGTGTGCACAGATGACGACATTCTGCTCCGAGGGGTTGAAGGTGAGGTTTGATGCAGGATGTTTGAAGGAGCGAGCCCGAGATTGGTGGGAGGAGGTCGGCTATACTTTGGGAGCCCCAACCATTGAGGCCATGACCTAGCCGGATTTTGTGACCCGGTTTCAAGAAGAGTGCGCACCAGTTGTTGAGGTACAATAGTTAGCTAGGGAGTTTCTAGACGTGAGGCAGACGACTGAGACTGTGGTGGAGATCACCAACAAGTTCAAAGAGAGGGCTTTGTTGGTACCCCTCTATGCAACTGATGATTAAATGAGGAAGAGCCGATACAATGATATGCTGAGATCTGACATTTGGGAGTTCATTAGCTTTTATGCATTTCTAGCTCCATATGACATGATATCCAGGGCGCGAGGAAGAGAGATTGATTTGGAGCACACGGGGAAGAGGAAGGCGGAGCATGGGCAGACAGTTGGGGTTTCGGCGAAGAAACCCAAGGATTTCGACTATAGGTCAAAGCGCCAGCAAGGATGGAGCCGTTATGAAAAATGTGGCATGTCGTATGATGGGGTTTGCAGAGCGGGCAGTTCGGGCTGCTACAAGTGCGGCAAGACAGGGCACGTTAGCAAGCATTGCAATGTTGCTACTATCACCACCCATAAATCAGATCTGATTTGCTTCCATTGCAATCAGAGGGTCCAAAAAAAGGCCAACTGCCCGAGTTTAGCATCAGGAGGACCAGTAGTAGCACCTGCTCCAGCGACCCTACGAATTACTGATGGCCGTCAGGGCAAGGCAGATGCACCTGTTCTGAGGAGCAGCACTTTCTAGGAGACATCCGAGGAGGCATGTGCTGCACCAGATGTTGTGATGGGTATGTCCATTCTCCTTAAATCTTTCTTTATGTTGAATTCTCTGCTTATATTTGTGTGTTTTGTTTTAGGATCGTTCCTTATAAATGGTATCTCTGCTTTGATATTGTTTGATTCGGGGGCTACCCGATCTTTCGTGTCTGTTGCGTTTATCAAGAAGTTTTTCGGAGCTCTGGGAGAGCTGGATTGTCCATCTGAAGTTGGGATTGTGGATGATCGATCGGATTGGGTATCGAGGGTTCATCGAGATTATGTTTTAGAGATGTTCATCGAGCAATATCTGATCGACTTGGTTCCCATTCCTTTGCACGTGAACAAGGTTATGGTGTGGGTGGATTGGCTGAGCCCCAATGGGCCGGTGATTGATTGCGAACGTCAGATGGTGCGTGCTCGGACCCCAAGTGAGGTAGAGTTGGTGGTCCATGGAGAGGGCGCTTAGCAGGAGCTGGTTCTATGCTCATCCACTAGGGCCAGCTGCTATCTTCATCAGGGTTGTTCTGGTTTCGTCGCCTATGTTATGGATACCCAGGAGAAGGCAAAGGCGACTGTATATGATGTGTCGATTGTATGGGACTACCCGGATGTGATTCTGGAGCATTTGCCTAGAGTGCCTCTGGAGAGGAAAGTGGAGTTCAGGACTAACTTGGTTCCTGGTGCGGCTCTGATAGTCAAAGCACCATATCGGTTAGCTCCTCTGGAGATGCAGTAGTTGTTTACACAGTTGTAGAAGCTGTTAGACAGGGGGTTTATTCGACCGAGTAGTTCGCCTTGGGGAGCGTCGATCCTTTTTGAAAAGATGGAGGATGGGTCGCATCGGATGTGTATTGACTACTGGGAGCTGAATAAGCTAACGGTGAAGAACCTTTATCCACTCCCGAGGATTGATGATTTGTTTGACCAGCTTCAGGGTGCATCTTGGTTTTCCAAGATTTATCTTCGATCGGGTTATCAACAGATGAGGGCCAGGGAGGAGGATGTGTAGAAGACGACCTTTTGAACTCGTTACGGTCATTACGAGTTCGTGGTGATGCCCTTTGGTCTCACAAATGCTCCAGTCGCGTTAATGGACCTCATGAACCACGTGTGTCGACCGATGTTGGATCGGTATGTGATTGTATTCATCGTCGACATCCCGGTTTATTCCAAGACCCAGGAGCTGTTGGGTTTTGTATACTACAACATCCTATGGTGCACATACAACCCTAAATGCTTTGGATCTATGTTTTCTCTAATTATACATGCAATATTGTTTCCAAAGCATTAAGCCTACAACAAGCATACAATTAACATAAACAACATAAAGTACTAGTTAGGAGTTTACCTCTTTATGTAGCTTGTAGAGCTTGTTGTATTTGGCCTTTAAGAACTTAGTGCCCCAAATGTTGCACCTCAAATGGTTCACAACACACCTTAGACAAAGGATGACTTTTGAGAGAGTCTATACACCTCAAATGTTGCACTTGTGCATGTTTTGACTTCCAGAATAATAAGATTATTCAAACTATCCACAGTCGATCATATTGGAAGTAGGTTATGAGGCTAGACTGTCATGAATGGGTTTGTAAGATTGTCTAAGGTTGGGTTTTGGTATACTACAACATCCTATGGTGCACCTACAACCCTAAATGCCTTGGGTCTATGTTTTCTCTAGTTATACATGCAATATTGTTTCCAAAGCATTAAGCCTACAACTAGCATACAATTGACATATAAATCATAAAAACAAGTTAGAAGATTACCTCTTTGTTGTAGCTTGTAGACATTGGCCTTTTAAGAGCTTAGTGCCTCAAGTGTTGCACCTCAAATGGTTCACAAACACCATGAACAATTGGAAGACAAATGAGAGAGAGGTTAGGCACCACAAATCGTCCATACTCTTATCACTCTTAGGTCCGATTTTGGCTAAAGGGGTGCTCTATATATATGTTAAGAATCCAAGAGTCATGGGTAAACCCTAATCCATACACTTGGGCTTATTATCCCTGATCCATGATTCAAGTGGGTAACTCTTTATGGATTCATCCATAAACTTAGTCCGTCATGTATCATAAGCCCAAACCATATATATATATATATATATATATATATATATATATATATATATAACTAATTTACATAATTAGTCCGTATTAATTTAATTAGTTTCTTTTGATCACAAAATTATTTCCAAATTAATTCTTGATCAATACTAATTAAATCATATGATTTCATATTAATATATTAGAACTTATAATATATTAATAAATCATAAATAACCTCTTCTCAATAGTCCATCCTATCAAATTGTCGTGGTGATATGCAACTGAAATGGATCATGCTACTCTCGAGTCAAGTACATACCAATTATAGTTATGGGCTTAGACACCTAATCCAACAGTCTCCCACTTGGATAAGTCTAATAACTATAATTGCAAGTACAACTCCAAAATCCCGACTAGCAATCGTAGCTCTTAAAAGCCGATGTCGAACTCTGACCTAGTCCAATGACGCGTCCATTAAATAAGGGATCATATATTCCTCCATTCTAGATATCATATGGAAATGAGACATGGATTATAATCATTCTCTCTGTCCATCTGTTGTTTCCCGATTTCCGATTTATAACGACCGACTAATTGAACAAATCAAATCAGTCCAGGCTTGGCCAAGCACTTAGGGTTGTCATCAGAAAATCATCGAGGGGCCCACATATATCACTTTTATCCCTCTAAGGGTAAAAGTAATGGATAAACTTCGACTCAAATGCTTGCTTGTACTAACTCATCAAATCTCACACACCAATATGTTTTATAACACCAAGTTACTGGTGCGTTTACATATGTCAATGTGCAACCGACTTGTAAACTACAACTCACATGTCTTGGTTTCAAGAATATAAGATTATCGTCTCACAAGCACTCATGATAAAGTCCATGAAGTGATTCAGATGAGCATGGGTTGAATCCAATACTCAAATTTTATTACAGGAGTACTCATGAATACTGCAACAAACTTGTGTTATGTCTAACACCTTAGACAATCCTACAGACCCATTCATGACAGCCTTGCCTCAATACGTACTTCCAAAGTATGATCGACTGTGGATGGTTTGAATAACCTAGTTATTCGGGAAGTCAAAACAAGCAAAGTGAAACACAAGAATAATACTAATCCTATATGGCCCCAAAACTTTTGAGTGTAAATAAAACACCTTTTATCTAATCGCCATATTGATTACTCATTATTCATTGTATAATGTTTCGAATAATCAACTTAATACTTGAATTAAAACAATAGTTATCCCATTCTCCAAGTAAGCACACTATGTCTGCCAATGGTCCTTTCTTTGTGAAATGGATCAATTGACAACATTTCAGTGATGCTCATTTCATAATTCCAAATCCTTATGATAAATGTGAGAATACTAAATTCTTGCCATTTACTAAAATCTGCTAGATTCTAAACTTATATGGATTGACCCTCTTGTAATGACTATGCTCAAAAGTCACAGAGACTTGGCAACAGACATTACAAAGTATTCCAATGGAGAGCAATTCCATGGAAACGAAGTCTCATATTCAAAGTACATTCCTTTGAACATCCTTCTTGGATTAAGTTTTCTACTCTTACACAGATTTCAAGAATAACTTCCATTAATGGAAACATTTCCATATTCCCATTTTGACTATCACTTCTGAACAAGAGTTACCTCTTCTCAAAGTATGTCAATATGGTCCTTTCCAAAATTTACAATATACTTCCAACTGTCCATAAGCAACCAATCTTTGGTAAACCTCAGATGGTCCTCGACAATTGCTTAACCATTTTAGTCATATCTCTTTCTAGTCCCTTTTCCCTCTTAATGCCGTAGGCATTTTGAAAATTAGAACGGATTAATATTATAGTATATGCAATCGATCCTATATCCGAAGCATATGGAATACGATTCATAAAGACATGATACTTTACCAGTCTCTTGCTATAATATTTCCATATATAGAATTTCCTTATGTTGAATCATTTCAACATAACATTTACATATGTCCATGACTCAATTCGATTAAAATCTCAATCTAAGCTTTTAAATTCGAAATGAAATATGAATTCCTCTCCCTTAATTATAGAAAAACAAGTTTTCAAGCCCTGGTACTTTGCGAATTGAAACTTTTTGTTTTCTATAAATAACATTTCTAACTCGCAACACTTACCATAATAATTATGCTCCCACTAGCATAATAATTATTATCTTACTAGCATAACACTTATGCTCCCACTAGCTTTGACATGTACCCAGAAATCAACTGGACTTCTAGAAATCAATACTTATTGACCTTCTTACCAAAGTTTAGATTTCTGATACGAGATGTTTCGATAAGACTTTATCTAGGCTTCTCAAATTCATACACCTTTCCTTAGATAGCTCACATGTGTATCTAAACAATTTTAGAACTTACAGCCATAAGTCTGAAATGTTTAGACCTTTTTTCATTTCTCACAATTCAAACTATGAAGAGGGATGTCGTAATCATAATCGAATTTGAGAATGCAAATAACACAATTGCTATCTCCTTAAATATACTTAGTGAAAGCGTTTCCTTACAATCATTTTCATGAATTGGAGAGAAACCTTATGACACTTATATTTTTTTTGTATGTGTTCCTATCCATGTGAATTTGTCTTAACCATAATCACAAGACAAGGTTAGTGAGAAATCCAAATTCATATGACTGAACTTGTTCAATCTTAATTTCTTGCCACCTGGCAGCACAAGGGCCTACCGTTGCTTCCAGGTTGATATGCAAACAAATGAGAACTCATAGAACTCACATGCATAGTCAACTTAACTGGAATGGGCATAGAAACAAGTATATGTCAGCACGATAGGTTCCAAAGCTCAAGTCGTGTGCTAGTGATAAACAATAAGGTTAGTCTTGATCAGTTCTTGAAACTTCTTAAGATCTTTAAGACTCCCATTGACCTCTTGACATATAATATTCCCTTTGTCAAGGAACATTACTTGACAAACAAATATTCAAGAGTTAGTGCGGTTTCTTATCAAGACAAACACTTCACACAATTGGTCTTAGTTGGTCTTAGTTGGTCTTTGACTTATCCAAGACATCACAACTTACCAATTTCAAATGTACAAGAGTAAGAAAGATTCTAATCTACATTTGATAAGTGTTATAAACCTTTCTTAAGATTATGTCACTCAAGGCACAATCTTGGAGTGCAACTCTAAGACTTGATTTTGGAACGAAGTATGATTCATCTATTTGATTTAACCATTTCGACAATTCACGATTCCTCTTCTTAGCCATACAAATGCACTAAGATTTCCTTAGAGGATCAATTGTTATATGGTTTTCATAATCATTAAAATGATCATAAAACACAATACTAAAGTACTCTCTCTTCTTCTCAGATTGGAGAAACTTTTATCTTTCTGCCTAATTTGATTCTTCGTAGTCTTTCTGCTATACATTGAAACTTTTCCAATGATTCAGAATTACACTTAATCTTGTAAGCATAACCATATTTACTAAACTTATAGTAAATCATAACGAATAGTCTTATCGCCCTTTGTGGTGGACCTGACCAGCGCATAACCAAGTGTACCCGATCCCTTAGTCCTTCACTTGACTCATATATACATGTGAACAAGGAATCAATCTAAATTTCCCTAAGACGAAGTTCTCATTCATCACACAATACAAGTTTCATGATACCCAGTTTCTATCCAACTGAAACTTGGGTGATGAGAATCTTTCCTTATTTGGTAAATCTTGACACTACCACAAACGAAAGAATCAAATCCATTTTCCAATATTGCTATCAATGGAAACATATTAGCAACAATTTTCACAAATGCCATTGTAAGGAAACTTAAAATAAGATAAATTTCAAAAAATTTCTTAATTTATAAAAATTGCGGAAAACTTATCCTTACAATGCAAATACATATGAAAACTATGTTGTTATCTATTCCTAAGCAATCTATCATAACTCTTAAGCAGCAGTTCAAAATTCTGATCATCGAACCATGCGATCAAAATCCATCTCTTCACGATCAAAATCAACGTACTCTTCCTTTAAGCTTCCTTTCATTTCTTTGATTCTAAAAAACATCAAAATGTAATTACATTACATCATGTATTAAGAATATCCAAATAGTAACTTAATAGAGTTAGATAGTGGACTTACCTGAAGCAGAGTCAAACTTTTTGACTATACCATCCTTGCGATCTTTCAGGTAAATGTGGCAGCTTCGCAACCAGTGCCCCTTCTCTTGGCAATAGAAACATATGGACTCTTTGGGAATGGTACATGGGACTATCTCAGACTTAGCCTTTCTCTTTACCATTTGGTCAAATGACTTGACCATGGCCGATCCCTTTCCATTGGGAAGAGAAAGCTTTTCTGGACTTCCAATGTTGCTATTGTCAATGTCCATGGAAGTTTGGGGAGTAGACCTTCCCATCAAATTTGCATTACCAGTGCACCAAATCATTGCTGATTCAGCAACAACAAGCAAATAGGTAAGATCGATAAGGGTCATCTCGTGGTTTGTCATATAATAGTCCTTCATGAACCTGCTATATGACTCAGGAAGTGACTGAAGAACCCAATCAACAACCAACTTCCTTGAGACTTCGACACCCAACTCTCCCATCCTGTCAATTTGTAACGTCACATACAGACTTCCATCTTTGTGTTTTCTTGCCAATAGGGCTTGAGTCACCTTAAACTTTTCAAGTCTTTGAAGTTGTGGGTTAGGGAGAATAATTGGAGGAGGTGGTGGAAGTGAAGTATGATTTCCAGTCCCATTAATGCACGAAAAGGGATTAATGTTTCACCTTGATCGTGATGTGGGATATCATCTTCATTAGAAAGATTTTTCCAAAAAAAAAGATAAGAAAGACCATAGTTGTCAGAACTAGACATCTATGAGGGAGAAATTCAAGTTAGTTCATTTAAGTCCTTAATATAACACCCACAACGAAATATTAAGGCTAGGACCCAACACAATATTCTACAATTGCGAAAAGGGATGCCGTAATCCAATTGTAGAATATTTGAAGGTAGGTAAATGACGATTTACCAATTTCTACCATGAAAAACGAAATAGATTATTAAGTTTTAATTGGATTTGAAATTCCTAGATCCTTTGAGATTCATTGAACTTTTCAATGGCATGTTTAAATCTCGATTGTGCCTTTCAAGTTTGTGACTGGGATGCCGAGGATCACAAATAAGGTGTGAATAACCATGCAAATTAGCTTGGTACACCCAATGTTACAAATCACCTAATCAATGTGCCTGTTAACCACATACGCTCCATTGATCTATGATTAACATCAAGTTACCCTCTGCCACACATTGTCAGTCCCAAATTAGTGTGCCAGTTAACCACACACGCTCCACTAACGACTTAACAAGGTGCAAAGTGTAATTTCATGGATTAGCACCATTTTCACATTTTTCCCAAGTAACTAAGATTAGGAATTTATAAGTGTTTAGTTACTTGGCATTTTCGCTGTACTTTTAATGAGAATTAATGTCCTATCCTACCCGTTCGGTTAATGACCCTCCACCAGTCAAGGAAGCGGTGGGTGAGAGTGGACACCCATTAAACCGCCATTTTATAAGAAGTAACCTTATACCCCCTTATAGACCGGCTTAGTGAATGAGGCATACTATTAAACTTTTAATGTTATAATAGTATAAGGATGCATTTTAAACTTTTAAAATACTAAGTGGTTTAATCTATTAATTAAACTATATTCTTAATTTAATTAAACTTAAACCATGTCATTATGGAATTATTAATTCTATTTTAATTAAACACTTTAATTAACTATTAATAAAGTCTATAAAGATGTAATATGAATTATTCAAAACATCAAGATGCTAAAACAAAATTAAAACTATTTAATTTATTATTAAGTTATGAACCCATGAGTTACACTTTTGAAAACTTTTCAAATAACTTTAGTTTTAGAATTCAATGTCTCATAAAAAAACTTTTCAAATTCCAAAACTTGAGGGCAAGTTTTGTAACACTTGAAAACTTTTAGAATTCCATAAAAGAGACTTTCCAAGTTCCATAACTTGAGGGCAAGTTATGAAACTCTTCAAAGCCATTTATAACAAATTTTGTAACCTTTGAAGACTCTTCGAATTCATAACTTAAAGAGTTAATGAATGAGACTTTTCACATCCATAACTTATGGAAGTTTCAAAACTCTTAAGATCATAACTTTTAAAAAAGACTTTTGAGTTCCAAAATTTTATGATAAAATTTGTAACTCCTTAAAAACATTTAGATCAAACTTTTAAAACAAATAAAATAATCATATCATTCTATCTTTTAATAAATTGACCTAATTCAACTCTTGCAGTAAAATGACTCAAATTTTATAAATAATTAGTTTTTCATAAAATCAAGTAATTATCTTAAAATTTGACAAACTTCATGTTTTTTTTTTCGTTTTTTTTTCAACTTTGAAAATCAAACATTTGCATCAATATAACAGAAAACAACCCATGGCTCTGATACCACTGTTGGGTTTTGTATACTACAACATCCTATGGTGCACATACAACCCTAAATTCTTTGGATATATGTTTTCTCTATTTATACAAGCAATATTGTTTCCAAAGCATTAAGCCTACAACTAGCATACAATTAACATAAACAACATAAAATACTAGTTAGGAGTTTACCTCTTTATGTAGCATGTAGAACTTATTGTATTTGGCCTTTAAGAACTTAGTGCCCCAAATTTTGCACCTCAAATGGTTCACAACACACCTTAGACAAAGGATGACTTTTGAGAGAGTCTATGCACACTAAAATCGGTTATGGCTCTCCAAGAACACTCTACCAAAACTTGTGCAACCAATTTTAGGCTATAGGGTGTCATATTTATAGTGTAGGAATCAAAGAGTCATGGGTAAACCCTAATCCATACACTTGTGATTATTATCCATGATCCATGATTCAAGTGGGTAACTCTTTATGGATTCATCCATAAACTTAGTCCGTCATGTATCATTAGCCCAAACCATATATATATATATATATATATATATATATATATATATATATATATATAAGTTACATAATTAGTCCCTATTAATTTAATTAGTCTCTTTTGATCACTAAATCAATTCCAAATTAATTATTGATCAATACTAATTAAATCATATGATTTCATATTAATATATTAGTACTTATAATATATTAATAAATCATAAATAACCTCTTCTGAAAAGGTCATCGTATCAAATTGTTGTGGTGATATGCAACCTAAATGGACCATGCTACTCTCGGGTCAAGTACATACCAATTATAGTTATGGGCTTAGACAGCTAATCCAAGAGGAGCTGTATGAGGAGAACCTGAGGGAGGTATTGTAGACCCTGAAGAGGGAGAGACTGTCTGCAAAGTTCCCCAAGTGTGAGTTTTGGTTGCGCGAGGTGTAGTTTTAGGGGCACATTGTCAACCTGAATGGTATCTGGTCAATCTGGCCAGGGTCGAGGCCGTGATGAGTTGGGATGTTCCGAGATCTCCATCTAAGAATCGAAGCTTCCTTGGGTTGGCTGGTTATTACCGAAGATTTATTCAAGATTTCTCTAAGATAGCGGTTCCTCTGACTCGAATAACGAAGAAGACTGCCACTTTTCGCTGGGGGCCTGAGCAGCAGGCAGCATTTGAGACCCAGATGCAGAGATTGTGTGAGGTGCCGATTCTGACGCTGTCATAGGGTACTGAGGATTTCATGGTTTATTGTGATATGTCGATCATGGGTTTGGGTGCGGTTTTGATGCAGAGGGGTCGTGTTATTGCTTACGCTTCGAGGCAGCTGAATCCTCATGAGGCGAATTATCCGATGCATGATTTGGAGCTAGGGGCTGTAGTTGTCGCCCTCATGATTTGGCGGCATTACATCTATGGGGTCCGTTGTACTATCTACACGGATCACAAGTTCCTGAGGTACTAGATGGATCAGCCAAATCTGAATATGAGGCAGCGTCGATGGTTAGATGTGGTGAAGGATTATGATTGTGAGATCCTTTACCATCTGAGGAAGGCCAATGTGGTGGCCGATTCTCTCAGCCGTAATGCGGTCGCGACTCCGATCAGGGATATCTGTATAAGGGTGACAATGATTACTCCAATATTGGAGCAGATTCTAGAGGCTCGGGTCGAGGCTATGAAGGCGGAGCACCGAAAGAGTGAGCGCATAGTGGGTCAGGTGGCTTCCTTCGATTATGATAGTTGGGGTTTATTGACTCTCCATCGGAGGGTTTTTGTCCCATATAAGGTTGATGCGCGTCAGGTTTTGATGGAGGAGGCACACAAATCGAGATTTTCCATTCACCTTGGGGTGATGATGATGTATACAGTTCTTCGTCCTGAATATTGGTGGCCTTGTATGAAGCAGGATGTAGCTTGGTATGTGGAGAGGTGTCTGACTTGCACGAAAGTCCAGGCCAAACATCAGTGGCCTCACGACAAGTTGCAGCCGTTAGCCATTCGCGTTTGGAAATGGGAAGAGATTACCATGGATTTCATTACGAAGTTGCCTCGGACAACGCGCATAGTGGATTCGATTTGGGTCATCGTGGATCGATTGACCAAGAGCGCACTAATTATTCCGTTTCAGGAGAGTATCTCTTCGGAGAAGTTGGCTGACATTTATATCAGGGAAGTTGTGGTACGACATGGGGTGCCGGTTTTGGTGATTTTAGATAGGGATGTCTTGTTTACTTCTAGGTTTTGGATGAGGTTCCACGAAGAGATGGGTACTCGTTTCCATTTCAACGCGTACTTTCACCCGTAAATGGATGGTCAGAGCGAGCAGACCATCCATACATCAGAGGATATGTGTCTGGCATGTGTTCTGGATTTCGGCGGTAGCTGGGATACGTATCTTCCGTTAGAGGAATTTTCGGATAACAATAGTTACCACGTCAACATTTAATGACCTCCTTTTGAGATGCGCTATGGGAGGAAATCCAGGACCCCGATATGTTGGGGAAAGGTCGGTCAGCGAGTCATGGGGAGTACCGAGGTGGTACTCAAGACCATCGAGTTGATTCAGCATGTTCGGAGTAGACTTGAGATAACTCAGAATCGGCAGAAGAGCTCTTCCGACAAGCACCAATCGGACCTAGAGTTTCCGGTTAGGGATATGGTTCTCCTGAAGGTATCACCTTGGAAAGGTGTCATCCGATTCAGGAAGCGGGGCAAGCTGGGCCCCAGGTATATCGGTCCTTTCAGAGCTGTAGCCTGGGTGGGCAAGGTAGCTTATCGATTGGATCTTCCAGAGGAACTCAGTCAGATGCATAACACTTTTCACGTCTCTCAGCTGCGGAAGTGTTTGGTTGATAATTTCGTAGTGGTTCCAACTGAGGATATTCAGGTGGATGACCGCCTGAACTACATTGAGAGACCGGTAGCGCTCCTCGACAGGAAGACGAAAACCTTGAGGAACAAGGTCATTGAGTTGGTAAAGGTGCAGTGACAGCACTACAAAGGTTCAGTATAAACGTGGGAGCCGGAGGACGACATGAGGGAGCATTACCCACAGTTATTTCCGGAAGCAGACTTTGAGGACGAAGTCTGATTCAAGTAGGGAGAATTGTAGCATCCAAATATCAGCTATTTTCATTTTAGCCCTTAACCTATTTGACTTTCCAAATTTGGTCCCATTTAGTGAGTTTCACATTTCACCTTGTACGGTGGGCGTACATGTGGGTACGCGCATCGTACTCATGCGATCAGATAACGGAACCCATGCTAGTACACTGGGTGTATGTGTGGTACGCTCGACATACTGGCTCAGCCTCAAAACTATAATTTTAAGGTTTTGCTTCCCTATTTAAACCACCTTATGCCTCCCTTGGACATTCCTTATAAGCCACCGTCTCTCTAAGCCCTAATCTCGAGTTTAAGCCTTGTTTGTGAGAGTTTGGAGCTTATTAGTAACTTTTGGTGCTTTTCGTTGAAGACAAAGACCACTGAAGAACGAGGTGTTTCTTACAAGCTTATAGATCCAGAAGCTACTCTTCCGTGTCCATGTTTTGAAGGTAAAAAGTCTATCCCTTGATGTGTTTCCTTTTTGATCTCTATAGTTGGGTTCTATGAGATTTTTGTCCCAAAGTTTTGACCTTTATGTGTTTTGGACACTCCATAGCATATTAGCTATGCTTTCATGCATGTTAGGTCTTGTATATTCATAAAAATGGCTGTTTGATGGTCCTTTTCTAGCCATGTAAGATTTTGGTGGTGATGATTGTGGATTAAGTTAGAGTTTTATGATTTAAGCCCATTTCAATCATTCACAGGCTTAAAGTTTTAGACTCTATGGATTAAGATGTTCTAAGATGGTCAATTCTATGTGTGGATGCATGTCTTATTGATTAAGACCATTTTGGTTTGGTTTTTTGCGTCAGACGGACTATGCCCCACGTACTACTAGCTACGCCTAGCGTAGCCAAGTGAGACCCCGATCCCGCCTGATTCCCAAAGTGTTGGACAGTTGACTTTTATTTACTTTTGGACTTTTGGTCTAGATTTAGGGTTTTGGACCATGGTAGGGGAAAAATGGTCTTTTTGCACTTAAGGGTTTGGTTGTAGTCTTGGACTTGCCAGTTGACTAATGGAACTTAATTATTAATTAGGGTTAATTATTGTGTGTGACAACTGGAAAATTTCTAGAACAAACAAGGTCTTAACTTTAACCATGTACAAGTGAATTCACAAATGTAACTTGATGCAATAGAACTTTGAAAACCAAGAGGACATGTTTATATAAGTTAATATGTTTATATATGTTAAAAAACATGATGTAATAAACTTCCCAAGTCAACACAAGTAAAAGAAATAAATCAACAAACATGAATTATACCCCACTATAGGGATTTCGGTTTTTGGAATCAAAGATCCAAGGGTTTTCGGCCATATAGGACCGAAATCACCCTTCATGGACTCACCACAAGACCGAAAACACCCCTATAAGTCCCGTTAGGGCCGAAATCAACTTTAGGAAGGGTACACTAGGTGATTTCGGTCATGCTAGGAGCGAAATCACCCTTATTGGGGCCGAAATCACCATTTTATGGTGAAAGGGTGCCACTTGATTGGTTGAAAATGCCTTCCCATTGTGATATATTACACTTACCAACGTAAGTGTCACTTCTCGTACACTTCTTATCTATTCTTATCCCATATATAAACCACACTTTAGGAACTATTCTCAAAACACTTTCACAGTTATCATATTTCACTCTTTCATATTTAAATTCTCTCAATTCTTCAAACCTCCCAAACACATCAACAAGACATTTCCTAGGAAGCCATCTTCTTCAACATTGTTCCTTAGGAATTATAGTAAGTATTTCTTGATTAATCTAGTGTTCTACATTCTTTAATAATAGTTTCATCTATTCACACACATTATTATGTGTTCAAAACGGTTAGGATACGACCACCTTCAAGTGTTCTAACTTAAAGAACATCACCGTCACCTCGTTATCAAACGGCAAATTCATATAAGGCGAGTTCATACCCCCACATTTTCCAAGATTTTTCTATGTTTTAGGGGGGGGAGAGGGATACAAGTAAAACACAAGAATACCGGTGTAAATATACAAATTGTTTCTTATGTTTTATCATATTTTATTACGTGAAAATGTTAAATAACGTTACTACCAAACTTATAAACTATTACATGCAAAGCCGTTAAATTACAAAGGTTTTTCATTTTAACGGAACATACATTTATAAACTATAATAGGTATACTTTGTGGAACATTCACACTATTTTACCCTCTTCGGACAAAGAAATAATTATATGAAAATATAATTATTTATATGAAATATATGCACTATGAAAGGGTAACACATATATTTACAAGAAAAAGGGATTTTTCATACGTAAACATATTGATACAAATTTTGTGAGACATTTGGCTTCACCGTAATTTTAAGTACATAACTTAAGTCATGTATTATAAACTAGAATCTCTTGTAGGGAGAGCATGATACTTGTGCATAGATCTATACGATACTGACAATCCCACATCTAAACTGTTAGCTATAGTTAGACGGGCAGGTCTGGGGTGACAAATATCATAACATTCTGACGCCTGAAGACCGTCGTCACATGCCAACTAGTCACTAGTATGGTTATAATAACTCACATGGGGTATTAACAATACATTTTGCTTTACGGGGCTAACGTACATTTAAAAGGTTTTATGCAAATTAAAACTACATATTACAAATTTTAAGTATAGAAAACTTACACATTTCGGTCTTGGAACATTTAAGACTACAATTCATTTTATAGAAAATATTGGATTTTCTGGAACAAACATTATCAGCTTACGAACGTTTACAACTCACTTTATGGAAAATATCTGATTTTCTGGAAACAAATACGATTACTTTACACGGAAAGGCTTACATTCATACAAAATCTTATGAACTCACCAACTTAATTTTTGACACTTTTTCAAAACTACTTGTATTCTCAGGAAATCATTAAAACATGTAACCACCAGCTTTTGAGGACGGGACGCTAAGGCGTCAGTTAAAAACTCATTTTTGTCATCATATTGTAATTTATTTGGAAACTTGTAACTCATGAAACAATGTAACCTTGTAAATTATATTTATGATGGTTATTTTTACTTTGGTTACTATTATACTCGTTGTTCTGATACTGTACATGACGTCATCCGCCCCCGAACGTTTCCGCCGTTTAGGTTTGGGGGTGTGACAGATTGGTATCAGACCATTGTTTATAGTGATGTAAGTATATCGAACCATATAAGATATACAAAATATAAATACAATGGGACTAAAACTCTCTGACTAAACATTTTTCACACAGCGATACTTTTAAAATGAAATGATATTTTATGACAAGTATAAGTACATGCATACATGCTGGTATAGTGTCGTAACAAGGACAATACAAAAGTAAAAGGATGAGTTGAACATTGCGAGTATGCCTTGGGATATGTAATCAGGTATGGGATGAATATAACCTGATCAACTATATTTGTCCGAGAGGTGACTAGCATATACATGGGAATAGTCGTGGTGGGCAACAGGTCTAAAACTTACCAACCCCACATACAAAGAAACTCTAGAACAAAACATAAAAGTTTAAAAATACTATACGAGTATTTTATAATACTATAAGAATAGTAACAACAAAATTTAGTCTTTGATATTTATTAAAACTAGTAATCGTAAAGGACCTTCTCACTATAATAAATTAAATCATTCACAAAAAAACTAAGGATCCTTACTGGTAGACCTATAATTGCAAAGTGTATACGTTAAGGTTATATATAATTAAGATTCTATAGACTTAGGATTTATGAATTCCGCTTTAAATCCTTTTCCTTGTTTGGTTGTGGGCTTAGAGTGGAGCTACTTATCCGACGGTCTATTCGATCATGATTATATATACAACGTGTATACACTAGGTAATTATAGGAGGACCCGACATGGGTCACATCACAAATTTTTCATTAAAAATATTTCTATTAAAAATTTATTATCCCTCAAATATATTACAGAATTATACACTTAAGTTTTTCATATATTTCTCATATCCCGATTCTCGCACATATGCAATGGCAGGATTTCATATACCCGGAGACCCCTATTTCCCTAACCAGGGAAATGATAGTTGGATCGTAGAGGACCCTAAAGAGGATCCTGAGGAAATGATGTAGGAAGACCCTGAAGACGATTTAGAGGAGGAAGAAGACGAGGAGGAGGATCAGGAAGACACCGACTCGGAACCAGAGGTCTACAATCCATCTCCTATCCCACTCCCAGACGGAACTTCCAGGGCCCGACGCCTCGATGGGCGGTAGATTTGAAGATATAGAGCCAGGAACAGGGCTAGCGCCCTCCCTACGGTATGGAAAGAGGCTTCTACAATCTCGACAGAGTAGTTCATCGCATCGCTTGCCATGGTGAACAAGCAAGGGCATCCGTTAACCACCTCATGGAAGTTGGTGCCACCATTGAGGTCACCGCAGTTCGCCTTCCTCGCCTGGACGAAGACCATGATCATACCAGGAACCACACCGAGGCTCTTCAGGAGGAAGTGATCGCAACTTGAGCCGAGGTTAGAGAGTTTCAGGAATGCCAAGCCGCATTAGAAGGATGGATGATAGAAGCAGAACGTAAAGTGACAGAAGCCAGAGCCGAGACTAGGGCAATGCAAACTTTCATATCTTCATTTCATGGCCCTTAGAGCAACACCCGCCACGATTAGTGCATACACTACTCACATTTTGATATACATTAGGTTTACGAGTAGGAGGTGGTGCTACTCTCTTCTACATATAGATTTCGACCCTGCGATTAAGTGACTACACTATTCGAGGGTTCGTGATGCTGTCAAAATTTTCCCTTACATTGATGTAATGTAGACCTGCATCAAGGTCAAATTTTCCAAACACTGTATACTAAAATATATCAATGAAATTGACATGCATTTTATTTCATTGGGAGTGTTACCACTAATTGCATAACCTTGTTTTTACAAATTGGTTGCTCATGGTAAATCTATGATTGCTTAGTGTATACGTCAGAGTCATATATAATTTAGATTCTATAGACTTAGGATTGGTGAGTCCGCTTTAAGTCTTGTTCCTTGTTTGGTTGTGGGCTCAGGGTAGAACCACTTATTCGACGGTCTATTCAATCTTAATTATATATAAACCGTGTTCACCAAGTGATTTTAGAAGGACCTGGTATGGATCAAGTCATAGATTTTCATTTGAGTCATCACTATTAAAATTCATGAGTTTATTTTACATAGACTTCTATTATGAATTGCTTGCAAATACTTTAAAGTCGGAATACAATACATATAGAAATGATATAATCTAGTTCAATGATATCCAACTTATAACCACTACTGAAGACTTTCCATCATTTCGTATTTAACCTTATGACAGAAGAATTCCACCGCGCAAATCCAAGAGGCGTTTCAACAACACCACATCAGCACCTCCACCACCGCCACCACCTCCACAATTCGACTCTGCCGTTTTCCAGGCTGCGGTAACAGCCGCTGTGGCAGCCGCCATGTCACAAATCAACACCAATGGTACCAATGGGGCAAGAAAAAGGTACTACAACTTCTAACTAAGGAGATAGTCTGGGATGCTCAAGGGAATGTTCTTACAAAGACTTCGCTAATGGCAAACCCAAATCCTTCAATGGAAGCGGAGGTGTCATCACCCTAATCCAATGGTTCGAGAAAACTGAATCAATATTTGAAATTTGTGCATGACCCGAATCAAGCAAATTCAAATCTGCAGCTTGCACTTTCTCTGACAGGGCCCTTACCTAGTGGAACGGCCATGTCAAGTTATTGACTCTCTCAGTGGCTAATTCGATGAGCTACGAGGACTTTAAGATTTTAATGCTGGAAGAGTATTGCCCAAGGGGTGGAGTATAAAAGCTGGAACAGGAGCTGTGGAACCTCAAAATGACAGGCTCTGACATCGCAACCTATACTACCAGATTCAGTGATGTAGTAGTATTGTGTCCCGGGATAGTCACCCCGGAGAGTAAAAAGGTGGAGAAATATATTTGGGGACTATCCCCCCAGATTCAAGGAAACGTGTTAGCTTTAAACCCGATTACTTTTGACAGTGCCAAACGCTTGGCCCATAGAATCATCGATCATGGAGTCCGCCAAGGCATTATGGCCCCTATCCCCAAGAAAACGAAACAGAGCGACAATAAAAGAAAGTTCTGGAACAAAAAGAAGAACCAGCCGGCATAGGACCCCGCCAAGAAACAACAAATTGATGATGTTTATGCTGCCACTACCCCTGCCGCTCCAACGCCATTGAGACAATATGCCAGAAACCAACCCAAATGCAACAAGTGAATCTTTCACTACACAAGCGCTTGTCAAGAAATGCATTGCAATAATTGTAACAAAAAGGGGCATACAACCCGTTTCTGAAAGGCGTCGGCCCAACAAATCACCGAGGCCACCAATGCCAAGGTAAGCCGAGCCTGCTACGACTGTGGGGAGACCGTGCATTTCAAAAGAGAGTGCCCAAAGGCAAGAAGCACTAATACTGGTGGTGTGGTAAGATTTTTAGCCATTAGGCACGAAGAAGCAGTCGAAGACCCCACAGTGGTTAACGGTACGTTTCTCCTCAATAACTCATATGCATGCACACTTTTCGATAGTGGAGCGGAGAGGAGTTTCATAAGCCACAAATTTAAACACATACTCAATCAAAAACTACAATCACTCAACAAAATGTTCACAACAGAAATGGCAAACGGTAAAACTGAAAGCACTAAGGATATATACATAGGATGCACTCTAACTCTAAACAAACATTCCTTCCAAATCGATCCAATACCGATCACAATAAGAAGCTTTGATGTCATTATTGGCATAGATTGGTTAAGTCTTTACCGCGCCGATATCATGTGTTACGAAAAGGCCGTTCGCCTTATCTTGCCAAGTAACGAAACCCTCATCATTTATTGCGATAAACCCGACGCAAAGCTACAAATCATCTATTGCGTCAAAGCTCAAAAATGTCTACGCAAGGAATACCACGCCTTTCTAGCTCACGTGGTGGATAAGAAACAAGAGGTGAAAGACATTAAAGATATTCTTGGAGCCACCCCCGTAGCCAAATCCCCATACCGTCTAGCACCGGCAGAAATGCAGAAATTGTCCAGCCAGCTGAACGAACTGCTAAGCAAGGGAATCATCAGACCAAGCTTCTCACCTTGGGGAGCACCGGTCCTGTTTGTAAAGAAGAAGGATGGATCATTCCGAATATGTATCGACTACCGGGAACTAAATAAACTCACCATCAAGAACCGATATCCTCTACCCCGAATTGACGACCTGTTCGACCAACTTCATGGAGCAAGCTATTTTTCAAAAATCGATCTAAGGTCGGGGTACCACCAACTACTAGTCCAAGAGGAAGATGTTCCAAAAAATGCATTCAGGACTCTATACGGTCACTACGAGTTTGTAGTGATGCCCTTTGGATTAACAAATGCACCCGTGGTGTTCATGGACCTAATGAACCACGTATGTCGGCCTTACTTAGACAAGTTCGTAATTGTATTCATTGACGACATCCTGGTCTATTTGCAAAGTTAAGAAGAGCATAGGCAGCACCTACGACAAGTTTTAGAGACATTAAGGATAGAGAAGTTATATGCGAAGTTCTCGAAATGTGAGTTCTGGATACGGAAAGTGGACTTCCTCGGCCACGTGGTCAGCAAGGAAGGGATACATGTGGATCCCTCCAAGATCAAGGCAATTGAAAGTTGGGCAGCACCAAGTACACCTACAGAAATCTGTCAATTCTTATGCCTCGCTGGCTACTACCAAAGGTTCATACAAATCTTCTCGAAGATTGCTAAACCCCTCACCACCTTGACTCAGAAAGCTGTAACCTTCAATTGGGAGGAGAAGCAAAAAGTTGCTTTCCAAACGCTAAAGCAAGCCCTATGCAGTGCACCGATCCTGTCTCTTCCAGAAGGGACAGAAGATTTTGTGGTCTACTGCGATGCGTCCAAACAAGGGCTAGGCTGTGTACTTATGCAACGAGGAAAGGTCATTGCCTATGCCTCAAGACAGCTAAAGTCTCACGAGGTCAATTACACAACACATGACCTCGAACTAGGAGCAGTAGTATTTGCCGTGAAGATCTGGAGGCACTACCTTTATGGTACGAAGTGCACAATCTTCACGGAACATAAACGTCTCTAGTACATCCTCAACCAAAAAGAGCTCAAAATGAGGCAAAGACGATGGGTAGAGCTACTAAATGATTACGAATATGATATTCGTTATCATCCAGGAAAGGCCAATGTAGTAGCAGATGCCCTGAGCCGAAATGAATACTTGGACCGCCGAGTAAAATCATTAACCATGACTATTCATTCTCACCTATCCACGCATATCAAAGAGGCTCAACTAGATGCCTTGAAAACCGAAAATGTCGCAGGTGATTCCTTAAGAGGAATGGCTAAAAGTATAGAAGTCAAGGGTGATGGAGTTCGTTATCTCATGGATCAGATCTGGACACCGAAGTTAGGTGGATTCAGAGATGTTGTCATGAATGAGGCTCACGAGACTCGATACTCCGTTCATCTCGGCTCAGAAAAGATGTACCTGGACCTCAAGAAACTTTATTGGTGGCCGAACATGAAAGCCGGAATCGCTACCTATGTGGGAAAATGCCTGACTTACGCTAAGGTTAAGGTAGAATACCAGAAGCCCTCGGGTTTGCTGCAACAACCAGAAATACCCGAGTGGAAGTGAGAACAGATAACCATGGACTTCATAACCAAGTTACCCAAGATAACTGGTGGACTTGACACCATCTGGGTGATCGTTGACAGGTTAACCAAATCCACAAACTTCCTACCAATAAAAGAGACGGACAAGATGGAGAAATTGACCAAAACATACATTAAAGAGATTGTGCGACTGCATGGAGTGCCAATATCCATTATCTCTGACTGGGATAGTAGATTCACCTCACGGTTCTGGCAGTCACTGCAAAAATCCCTAGGAACTAGGTTGGACATGAGTACGGGCTACCACCCACACACCGACAGGCAGAGCGAAAGAACTATCCAAACATTGGAGGATATGTTGAGAGCTAGCGTGATAGACTTTGGTAAAAATTGGGATACCCATTTACCACTTGTCGAGTTCTCATACAACAACCACTATCACACTAGCATCGGAGTTGCTCCGTTCGAAGCCCTCTATGGCCGCAAGTGCATATCACCTCTATGTTGGGCTGAAGTGGGTGACACGCAACTAGGAAAGGGGGAAGTTCCTGACAACACTCTCACCGGCCATGAGATCATAAGGGAGACAACAGAGAAGACCGTCCAAATTCGAGAAAGATTGAAATCATCTCGAGATCGACAAAAGAGCTATGCAGATAAGCCACGCAAACCCTTGGAATTTCATGTTGGTGACCGCGTTCTGTTAAAGGTCTCACCCTGGAACGGAATGATACATTTTGGAAAACGTGGGATACTAAATCCAAGGTACATCGGGTCATTCGAGATTCTTGCTAGAATCCGCCCGATGGCTTACAAACTACATCTACCACAGGAACTCAGTAACGTACATCCCACATTCCACCTGTCCAATCTAAAGAAATGTTTGTCCGACGAAACTCTTGTAATCCCACTCGATGAAATCGAGATAAACTAGAGTCTACACTTCGTAGAAGAACCTGTGGAAATCATGGATTGGGAGATCAAAATGACGAAACAAAGTCGCATAGCAATAGTGAAGGTCCGTTGGAACGCCAAGCGAGGACCTAAATTCACATGCGAACAAGAAGACCAGATGAAACAAAAGTACCCAAATCTCTACCCTAGCTCATGAGTAACCACTCTAGAACTATTTCCGGGACGAAATTCCCTCTAATGGGGGGATGATGTGACAACTGGAAAATTTCTAGAACAAATAAGGTCTAAATTTTAACTGTGTACAAGTGAATTCGTAAATGTAATTTGATGCAATAGAACGTTGAAAACCATGAGGACATGTTTATATAAGTTAATATGTTTATATATGTTAAAACCCATGACGTAATAAACTTCCCAAGTCAAGACAAGTTAAAGAAATAAATCAAAAAGCATGAATTATACCCCACTATAGGGATTTTGGTTTTTGGAATCAAAGATCCAAGGGTTTTCGGGCATATAGGACCGAAATCACCCTTCATGGACTCACCACAAGACCAAAAACACCCCTATAAGGCCCATTAGGACCGAAATCAACTTTAGGAAGGATACACTAGGTGATTTCGGTCATGCTAGGACCGAAATCACCCTTATTGGGGTACACTTGATTGGTTGAAAATGCCTTCCGAATGTGATATATTACACTTACCAACGTAAGTGTCACTTCTCTTACACTTCTTATCTCTTCTTATCGCATATATAAACCATACTTTAGGAACCATTCTCAAGACACTTTCACAGTTATCATATTTCACTCTTTCATATTCTCTCAATTCTTCAAAGCTCCCAAACACATCAACAAGACATTTCCTAGGAATCCATCTTCTTCAACATTGTTGCTTAGGAATTATAGTAAGTATTTCTTGATTAATCTAGTGTTCTATATTCTTTAATAAAAGTTTCATCTATTCACACACATTGTTACGTGTTCAAAACGATTAGGATACGACCACCTTCAAGTGTTCTAACTTAAAGACCATCACCGTCACCTCGTTATGAAACCACAAATTCATATAACGTGAGTTCATACCCCCCCCCCCCATTTTCCAAGATTTTTGTATGTTTTAGGGGGGGAGGGGGGAATACAAGTAAAACACAAGAATACTTGTGTAAATATACAAATTGTTTCTTATGTATTCTCATATTTTATTATGTGAAAATGCTAAATCAGGTTACTACCAAACTTATAAACTCTTACATGCAATGCCGTTAAATTACAAAGGTTTTCATTTTAACGGAACATACATTTATAAAATATAATAGGTATAGTTTGTGGAACATTCATGCTATTTTACCCTCTTGGGACAAAGAAATAATTATATGAAAATATAATTATTTTTACGTTATATATGCACTATGAAAGGGTAACACAAATATTTACAAGAAAGAGGGTTTTTCATATGTAAACCTGTTGATACAAATTTTGTGAGACATTTCGCTTCACCGTAATTTCAAGTACATAACTTAAGTCCTGTATTATAAACCAGAATCTCTTGTAGGGAGAGCTTGATACTTGTGTATAGATCTATACGGGACTGACAATCCCGCACCTAACCTGTTAGCTACAGTTGGACCGGCAGGTCTGGGGTGACCAATGCCATAACATTCCGACACCTGAAGAACGTCGTCACATGCCAACTAGTCACTAGTATTGTTATAGTAACTCACAGGGGGTATTAACAATACATTTTGATTTACGGGGCTAACGTACATTTAAAAGGTTTTATGCAAATTAAAACTACATATTACAAACTTTAAGTATAGAAATATTATACATTTCGGTCTTGGAACATTTAAGACTACAATTCATTTTATAGAAAATATTGGATTTTCTAGAACAAACACTATCAGTTTACGAACAAACGGCTTACAACTCACTTTATGGAAAATATCACATTTTCAGGAAACAAATACGTTTACTTTACACGGAAAGTCTTACATTCATACAAACTCTTATGAACTCACCAACTTAATTGTGGATACTTTTTCAAAACTACTTGTATTCTCACGAAATCACTAAAACAGGTAACCACCAACTTTTGAGGACGGGATGCTAAGGCATCAGTTAAAAACTCATTTTTGTCATCATATTGTAATTTATTTGGAAACATGTAACTCATGAAACAATGTAACCTTTTAAATTATATTTATGATGGTTGTGTTTACTTTTCTCACTATTATACTCGTTATTATGATACTGTACATGACGTCATCTGCCTCCGAACATTTTTGCCGTTCTGGTTTGGGGGTATGACATTGTGATATTAGGCGGAGTCTAGTTCCGGCAGTTCGGGTACGAGATTTAGCTGTCTTCAACATCACGTGAGCTTTTTTCATTGAATCTATGGGTCAAAGGTACCAATGCCAGACCACTAGTTTATGTTGTAGTATGATGGTTGACTTCGTGACAAATTTCAGTTATGCCTGTGTTTGCTTGATGACTCTGTGATTCTTTGTTATGATATTATATGGTAGAAGTAGGGGTGAACTAGACTCGGTATCAGGTTGAAAAAAACCGAAAGGGATTGCAAGCACCCAAATATGCTTAAAAGTATCCAGTTGAAATAGACCAAAGGGGATTGCAAGCACCCATATATGCTTGATTGTATCTGGTTGAAATAGACCGACGGGGATTGCAAGCACCCAGATATGTTTGACTGTATGTTGGTATGGTGTGGGGTATTTTTGGGGAACTCGCTAAGCTTTGTGCTTACGGTTTTTAGTTTTTGTTTCAGGTACTTCTAGTTCGACGGGGAAGGTTCGGGCCTGATCGCACCGCATCACCCTATCGTTTCCGCATTTTGAGATTTTGGGAATTTAAATTCTGATAATATGTTGTTATGATACACTTTGGAATGTTTTGATATAAGTATCGTCTGTTTGAATGAATTTATAAAACAAAATTGTATATGTATTTTTGGGATGTTACAGTTGTTTTTACTAAGAACTAGTGGGAGCTATAGTGATATTCCTAATCTTGTATGAATGAGAAATACTTAATCATGAGAAATTACATTCTGACAATATCAGGCTTTTTCACCTTGACTCAGAGTGTGTTTCTAAGATGAAAGACAAAGCAGTAAGAACAAACATTCTTAGAATGTAAAATCTATAGAGATCGATATAGATTAATGTTAAAGTTTAAAAATGTTTATGCATATATTGACAATGGCTTGAAAGAGATCAAGATAAAACATTGATGTGGAGGACTGTTGGTATTGCCACATGGCATTAAGTTTGAGCTAGCCATGAACATGTTGGATTAGTGTCTAAGTCCATAACTATATTTGGTATGTACTTGACCCGGTTGTGCATGGTCCTTCTGGGTTGCCTTCACCAAAGCAACTTGGCTGGATGAATAATAGAGAAAGAGGTTATTATGGTTTATTAATATATTATAAGAATAATATATTAAAGGAGAAATCATATTTGTTTAATTAACATTGGTCAATAATTAATTAAGAATTAATTTTGTGGTCAAAAGAAGTTAATTGAACTAAGGGGACTGAATTGTAATTATGTGATAGTTACAAGGTTGGGCAAGGAAACCCTAAATGATAGGGTGGACGAATTCTAAGGAGAAGGCCTTAAGAATTCGTCCATAATGGGGATTCTAGAGTTATCTTATAGGCTGCTTGGTGGCTAAGTAACCTGATAAGGATAATGACTGAAACCCTAATCCCCACACATATATAAGGACCCCTTGGGCATGAGAATTCGGCTACACCTAACCCCAGAAGTCTTGGAGCCGAATTTTCCTTCTCCTCTCTCTCTCTCTCTCTCTCTTGCTTCATCCAATTGCTATTGGTGTTTGTGATTCATTAGAGGCACAACATTTGAGGTGCTAAGGATCTCAAAGCATCAAGATCTACAATCAACAATCAAGGTATTCATCTAACTTGTTTATTTGATATTCAATTAGATTTTGTTGTATGCTAGAATAGGGTTATTCAAGTCTTGGACAATATGCATGAATCATTAGAAAAACTAGATCCAAGCATTAGGGTTTGCATGAACACCATAGGAATGTTGTTTTGCTCATAACCCAACAGTGGTATCAGAGCCAGGTTGTTTACTCTAATGTATTTGATGCAAAGTTTATTGTTCAAATCTGCAAAATTCGTTTTTCTGTTTTGACTGAACTCACGACGTGACCATAGAGGCTCACGACGTGAGTACAACAGATTGCTGGATTACTAATTTTTTTCCTTGATTTGCTTTGGATAATTACTATAAATTAATTTTTCAAATTAAAAATCAGATTTTTTGTTTTGGTGATTGATATCCAAATCAAATTAATGGATAATTGTCAATTTAAGATAATTACTAGCTTTATGAGATAAAGATTAATCATTTGTAAATTGAATTGAATTATCTTGTATGGAAAAGATTAAGTTATGTGATAAATATTAATAATGTGATTATCTAATAATTTTCGAATTTAATCTAGTAATGTTTTGAAAAGTTTCAAAACTTGCCCTCAAATTTTCGAATTTAATTTTTGGATTAAAATTTAATTTTGAAATTGTTAAATTCCAAACACTAGAATTTTACAAGTTTAAAATTCACCCTATACTATTATAATATTATAAGAATAATTATTATATATGTATAATTTAAATGCTAGTCGTACCGTTAGTAGGCCTCATTCACGAAGCCGATCTATAAAGGGGTTATAAGGTTATGGCTTATAAAATGACCGTTTAATGGGTGTCCACTCTCACCCACCACTCCCTTGATTGGTGGATGGTCGTTAGCCGAACGGGTAGGATAGGGCAACCCTTTCCTCATTAAAAGTATAATGAATTTATAAAAGTAACTAAATGTTTTACAAATTTCCCAATCTTAGTTACATTAGGCAAAAGTGAATTGATGCAATTCCATGAAATTACACTTTGTACCCTTGCTAAGACGTTAGTGGAGCGTGTGTGGTTAACCGACACACTAATTGGGATCTAAGCAAAGGTGGCAAAGGGTGACTTGATGTTTGTCATATTTCGATGGACCGTGTGTGGTTAACCGGCACGTCGAATAGGTGACTGTAACATTGAGGGCACGATGTACATTTGCATGGTTATTCACACCCGCTTTGTGATCCTCGGCATCCCAGTCACAAACTAGAGGGGCATATCGAGATTTAAACATGCCATTGAAAAGTTCAATGAATCTCAAAATATCTAGGAGTTTTTAATACATTTAAAACTTAGTTTAAATATGTTTTTCATGGTGGAAATTAGTGAATCGTCATTGACTTACCTTCAAATTATTTACATGTTAGATTACGGCATCCCTCTTCTAATTTGTAAATAATGTTGTTGGTTCCTAGCCCTAATTTCTCATTTGGGTGTTTAATTGGGGATTCATTTCTAATCAAACTTGTCTCTTTTCTATTTTAGATGTCGAACGTCAACAACAACGCTTCCGGCTCGTTCTCACTCATGAACTTGTGTGGGAGAGTAATCTTTGACGGGTCCAATTTCAATGATTAGATCTGCAACATCCGAATGGTCAGTCGTTACGAGGACAAAGAGTATGTCCTCGATGAGAAGCTGAAAGAAATCAACATCAACACTGCCTCTGCTGAAGAGATCGCTGCCTTTGAGGCCCACGAGGGTGATGCTACGAAAGTCCATTGCATCATGATGCCGACTATGACTGCAGAACTCCAGAAGTCCTATGAGGACATGTACCCTTATGAGATGCATCAAGATCTGCTGGACCGGTACCACCAAAGCGCTAGGCAATAAAGGTACGAGATCATCACTTCGATGATCACTGCCAAAATGGGTAATGGAGAGTCCCTTACTGCTCATTTGCAAAAGATGCAGAGATATGTCGATCGCCTGCTAAAGTTGAATGTGAACTTTGATGAAGAGCTAGCAATTGACATCATCCTTCACTCCTTGCCTCCTTGCTACAACCAGTTCCGCATGACCTACCACATGAACAAGGAGGAGGTCACCTTGAGCAAGCTTCAAGGCTTGTTGAGGACTGCTGAGAGAAACCTCAAAGACAAATCTGTTGCATCAACTCCTACTCCTACTATTGTCCTAGTCTTGCCAATTGGGCAAGGGAAGGGTAAGAAGAGGAAGGCTCCCTCAAAGAGCCACCATAAGGGAAAGTCCCATGATGGCACCTCTTCTAGTGGAACCAAGGCTGGTTCTGCTAAACCCAACTCTAACCCCAAGGAGGCAGAGTGCCACCACTCCCACGAAATAGGGCATTGGAAACGAAGCTGCCTGAAGTATCTGCAAGATATCCAGGATGGAAAGATCAGGCCATCCTATGCAGGTATTTACACTATTAAATCAAAAGATTCATCGCATGCTATTTCTTGGGTACTTGATACAGGATGTGGTTTTCACATTTGTTCTTATTTGCAGGGCCTAAGAAGAAATAGGCATGTGCAGCATTGGAAGATAAACTTGATCATGGGAAACAGAAGATCGTCGCCTATCACCAAGATTGGAGTTTACTCATTAGTGCTCAGTAATGGATTAGGATTAGATTTAAATAATTGTTGCTATTCGCCAGATATGGCAAGAAACATCATTTCTTTTCATGGTTTGTATAGACAAGGGTTTAGATATTCATTTGATAATGAAAAGGGCTCTATTAATGCTTATTTTAATGGTGTTTTCTATTTTGAAGCATTGCCTTGTAATGTAATATATGAAACTGTGATGGTTGTAGACAATTTAGGAAATGTTGTGTTATGTATTGATTCTTCAATGGTTTGGATAAAGCATGCTTGTTGCATTGTCGTCTTGGACATGTCAACAAGAAACGCATAACCCAACTCCAAAAGGATGGAGTGTTGGAGTCATTCGACCTTAGGGACGATGACGTGTGCGAGTCTTGTTTGCTTGGAAAGATGACCAAGTCACCCTTTACTGGTACTTGTGCAAGGGGTGAGGGTTTATTGAATCTCATACACACCAATATGTGTGGGCTCTTTAGATCCACCACAAGGGATGCGAGTCGCTTCTATGTGACTTTCACCGATGATTATAGTAGATATGGATATATCTACTTAATCAAGCACAAGTAAGAAACCTTTGAATAGTTCAAAGAGTTTAAACAAGAAGTGGAGAATCAGTTGGGCAGGAAAATCAAGATGCTTCGATCCGATCGAGGCGGTGAGTACCTAAGTCTTGAATTCCACGACTACCTCAAGGAATGCGGAATCGTTTCGCAATTGACGCCACCTAGGACACCGCAACTAAATGGTGTGGCTGAGTGGCGTAATCGAACCTTGCTAGACATGGTTCGTTCCATGATGAGTCGTGCTTCGCTACCCATCTCATTCTGGGGGTATGCCTTAGAGACTGCCGCCCATATCCTTAACTTAGTCCCTACGAAGAAGGTTGCCAAAACACCTCACGAGATGTGGACAGGGAAAGCTCCCTCGTTGGCACACATTAAGGTTTGAGCTTGCGATGCTTTCGTAAGACGAGAGACTCACGACATGCTCGAACCTTGTAGTGAGCGATATATTTTCATCGGCTACCTGCAGAAGTCCTTTGGATATCTATGATATAGACCGAGTGACAATGTTGTCTTCGTTGCGAGGAGAAGGGTTTTCTGTGAGCGAGAAATCATAATCCAAGGAGACAGTGGGAGGCTAATCGATCTTGAAGAGCTTCAAGAGTCGAGCGATGAAGGAACCTCTAACACTGGTGCTCAACCCAAGGAGGAAACTCTGGTTGAACCGATTGACGAATCCTTACCTCTTAGACGTTCCAATAGAGTTAGTGTTCCACCTGTGTTGTATGGTTTTCATATAACAAGTGAAGGTGATAAGAGTACACTAATAAATTTGGATGAACCTTATAGCTATAAGGAAGCCATGGCAGGCTCGGAGTCTGCAAAATGGAAAGAGGCTATGGATAGCGAGATTCAGTCCATGTATGACAACCAAGTTTGGAATTTGGTTGACAACGTGGCAGGTCGTAAGACGGTCGAGTGCAAATGGATCTTCAAGAAGAAGACCGACAAGGATGGGAAGGTACACACCTATAAGTCGCGATTGGTTGCGAAGGGTTTCACTCAAATTCCCGGAGTTGACTATGATGAGACCTTCTCACCAGTTGCGAAGATAAAGTCTATTAGGGTGATGCTAGCCATTGCTACATTTCATGACTATGAGATATGGCATATGGATGTCAAAACCGCTTTCCTTAATCGGAAGTTGGTCAATGAGAAGCATCCCAATAGAGTGTGTAAACTTGAGAAGTCTATTTGTGGACTGAAACAAGCATCTTGCAGATGGAATCTTTGTTTCGATGATAAAGTCAAAGAGTTTGGTTTACTGCGAAGCGAGGATGAATCATGTGTATATGTCAAAGCCAGTGGGAGTATAGTAAGCTTCCTCGTATTGTATGTCGATGACATACTACTCATAGGAAATGACATCCCAACCCTGAAGGAAGTTAAATCCTGGCTTGGGAAGTGCTTCGCTATGAAGGACCTCGGAGAGGCTGCCTATATTTTGGGTATAAGGATTAGGAGAAACAGAAGTAAGAGACTAATAGGACTTAGTCAGAATACTTACTTGGACAAGGTACTAAAACGTTTTAGTATGGAGAATTCTAAGAAGGGGGAGTTACCTATCCAAAGTAATGCCAAGTTGAGTAAGACTCAAAGCCCGAGTACCGAAGTCGAGATAGCAGAAATGAGCCGAGTACCATATGCTTCCGCAGTTGGCTCGATTATGTATCCTATGACTTGTACTCGCCCTGAAGTGGCCTTCGCTTTGAGCATGGTCAGCAAGTATGAAGGAAATCCTTCGGAGGACCAAGGAATGGTTTCTATTAGTCGGTGGGAGTGATGACTTAAGAGTGCGAGGGTATAGTAACGCCAGTTTTCAGACCGACAGGGACAACCATCGTTCACAGTCGGGCTGGGTCTTTACTCTTAATGGAGGAGCAGTAACTTGGAAAATTTCCAAGCAGGAGACCGTAGCTGATTCAACATGCGAATCAGAGTATATAGCGGCGAGCGAAGTGTCAAAGGAGGCGATATGGTTGAAGAACTTCATTGGAGACCTTGGAGTTGTGCCAGCCATAAAGGAGCCCATGAAAATTTTCTGTGATAATGAAGGAGCGGTTGCCTTGACCAAGGAACCGAGGGATCCTGGCAGATCTCGACATATCGACAGAAAGTATCATTTTATTCGACATCGGGTGGAAGAAGAACTCCTCGTAGTGAAAAGCGTATCGTCGGAGGATAACCCAGCTGATCCCCTTACGAAAGGATCGAGTAGGGTCAAACACTTGCAGCATGCTAGGAGCATCGGGCTGAAGGACGATATTAGTTTAGATTAGATAGCTTCGAAACGTGTAATAGATAAATGTAATTGACATTTGATGATTAAATAAAGGAGTATTATTTATAAGTAAAGTTACTGTCTTATGTTGATTATTTACCTATTGTTTCACTTTGCATGTTTTGACTTCTTGAATAATAAGATTATTCGAACGTTCCATAGTTGCTCATACTTTGGGAGTAGGTATGAAAGAAGATTGTCATGAATTGGTTTGTAGATTGTCTAAAGTGTATTAGACATAACAAAGGTTTGCTACAATGTTCATGAGTGCTTATGAATGTGATTTGAGCATTGGATTAGACCCACGCTTGCTGGTATCACTTCATGGAATTTATCTCGAGTGATCGCAAGACGATAATATCATATGGTCTTAAAACCTAGATATGTGATTTATTATTTGTAGGTTGTTTGTGAATTGATAATGCGTAAACGCATCAGTAACTTGATGTTATAAACGCATATAAGTCGAAGTTTATCTGTTCCTTTTATCCTAAGAGGGTAAAAGCGATATCTGGGCCCCTCGATGATTTGGTTTGACTTATGTGACGGGCCCGGTCAAGAATGAATTGATGTGTTCAATTAATTTCTATCTCAAATGAATCAGAGATCGAGAAGCAACCTGCTGGACAATAATTATGACTATGTTCCGTGTAATTGTCCGCATGATATCTAGAACGGAGGACTATACGATCCCTTATCTAAAGGAAAACTATTGATAAGATCAAGAGTTTTGAGAACTGTGATTGCTAATCGGATCCAAAAGTTACATTTTCATTTGTAGTTATTAGACTTATCCAAGTGGGAGAGTGTTGGATTAGTGTCTAAGTCCATAACTATAATTGGTATGTACTTGACCCGGTTGTGCATGGTCCTTTTGGGTTGCCTTCACCAAAGCAACTTGACTAGATGAATAATAGAGAAAGAGGTTATTATGGTTTATTAATATATTATAAGAATAATATATTAAAGGAGAAATCCTATTTGTTTAATTAACATTGGTAAAGAATTAATTAAGAATTAATTTTGTGGTCAAAAGAAGTTAATTGAACTAAGGACTGAATTATAATTATGTGATAGTTACAAGGTTGGGCAAGGAAACCCTAAATGATAGGGTGGACGAATTCTAAGGATAAGGCCTTAAGAATTCGTCCATAATGGGGATTCTAGAGTTATCTTATGGGCTGCTTCGTGGCTAAGTAACCAGATAAGGATAATGACTGAAACCCTAATTCCCACACCTATATAAGGACCCCTTGGGCATGAGAATTCTGCTACACCTAACCCTAGAAGTCTTGGAGCCGAATTTTCCTTCTCCTCTCTCTCTCTCTTTCTTCATCCAATTGCTATTGGTGTTTGTGATTCATTAGAGGCACAACATTTGAGGTGCTAAGGTTCTCAAAGCTTCAAGATCTACAATCAATAATCAAGGTATTCATCTAACTTGTTTATTTGATATTCAATTACATTTTGTTGTATGCTATAATAGGGTTCTTCAAGTCTTGGACAATATGCAGGAATCATTAGAAAAACTAGATCCAAGCATTAGGGTTTGCATGAACACCATATGAATGTTGTTTTGCTCATAACCCAACAGAACAGACCTAGCACATCGGTTTGATCTAGATAAAAGGATTTTTATTTCTTTTGTTTGGAAAATGAATCCATCATTAATGCCATATTATGCACAAAAGTAGGAATATGATCATGTGGTGAACATATCATAAGATACCAATTGAACACATGGTTAAGTCACTAGATGAATAAAAGAACATTCTAAGAGTGCTTAAGAAGAACTAAGAGAATGGACATGAGATAATCAATTTTGAAGAAGATATTTATACAAAGAACTACACAATATTTGAACTTCAAAACATATATATATATATATATATATATATATATATACAACATTATGAATTATATTTTGATTATGACATCATTATGGAATGAAGAGTAAGTTTTTGAGGAATAAAGTCATAGAAAAACATAATTACACATTCTACTAAATAAGAATATAGTAATGCTTCAGAAATTGTGATCAAATATGATTGGATGAACTAGATCATTGAAAAAATAGGTTGCGTCCTTCAATTTAAGGATAACCCATAAATCTTTTGCGACTTGAAGAGTACATTTAATCAAGCTAAGATACTCTCTGTCACATTAAACACCAATCATATTCTCCAAGATATTTAACTCTACTTAGAGTAAAGTTATATATAGATATGGTAGTACTCCTAGAATTCACAGAAATTAAATTTGGTCAGACCCATTCGTAAAGTCCTTCCTTTTAAGCTAAGTATGAGTGGTCACACTTCAGTTATAGGACTTCATCATTCTAGAAATGGGATCTTGATTTGAATTTTTTATTTGTATATCAGAACGTTATAACAACAACTATTATATTGTTTTGATATATTTAGATATTATCATCACATTGACACTTGTTTTCAATATTAACATGTTTAATCCTTGAATAATCATATTATTCTAAAATTGCATAGTCAGTTATAATTATGGGTGAAATTATGATGTTAGACTAATATGAATTATATTGGTTGATTCTCACCAGATGAAAGTCGGCGAGTGGTTGTAACCAAGTTTCATAGGTACTTAAAGGAGAATAGCTACTGAACGGACCCACATCAAGATCGTGTCATGGATTGCTTTCATGAGTAAGACTCGATTAAAAGGTACTATCTCTGTCTACTAAACACATGAGATACATAGTAGAACTCAAGTGTAGGGAATGTTGTACTTAGATATAGTCAAACACTGATCCTTAAAGAGCAATTATAAATGCCATTTTTCAGGTATAATAAGAACTATTCAAGAGGTTATGTAGTCAAGATGGGATTTGTTCCTCGTATATGTTGAGAGTTAGACATCCATTGTGAAGCCCAAAGTTGAACAAAAATTGAGATTGATTGTGATCCAAGTCTCATGCTTAAATGTGTTGGATTAGGTGTCTAAGCTCATAACTATAATTGGTATAAACTTGAATTGATAGTAGCACAGTCCTTTTGGGTTGCCTTGAAACTTGGCAATTGAATAGGCTAACTTTTAGAGAGATAAGAATGATTTATTAATGTATTACTTGGTTAATAAATTAATTAGAAATAAAAATAAATGAATTATTAATGTATTATGGAAATAATATATTAACTATAAATCATATTTTTTAATTAATATTTAATCAGAAATTAATTTGGAATTAATCTTGGGGTTAAAGGAATTAATTAAAAGTGCAGGGACTAAAGGTGACAATGTTTAATAGTTGAGCATTGGGAAATTCTAGAACCTCCCTAAAGAGGGGAACAAAATCTAGAGTGTCTCTAGGGTTTCCTTGGGCTCCAAGGGTGCCTTGGATGCCTTAGGGAGGAAGTTAAGGGATTAGGGTCATCATAGAGATATCTGCCTTATCCAATACCTTCCTAACACATATATAAACCCTCGTTAGGGTTAAACTTCGGCCAATCCTTCCTTCTAACTGCCTTGAATGAAATCTAGGCCCCTCCCTCTCTCTTTCTATAGTTTTCCTTGGTTGCTAGCGTTTGTTTGTGAACCATTAGAGGCGCGACACTTGTGGCGCTTGCTACTAAAGGTTTTCAAGGACGAATTCAAGATTGTTTACTACAACAATCTTAAAGGTTCGTTTTTATTGTTCTTATAAGTTAATTAGATCATAAAAACTTTTCTAACGTAGGGTTCATAGTATGTTGCTTTACTTGAAGGACATAGATCGAATTAGGTTGCATGTGCCCTAATTTATTTGAATTGTTTGAATAATTTTCCGCTTAGTGCATCGTGTTGTAACCCCTAAAACCCATCAGTGGTATCAAAGCCATGGGTTGTCTTTCTTGGATTTGCACATAGGTGAAAAAAAATAAAAGTCCGTAGAACCGCTAGTACGCCTCATTCAACTTATACTATATGTATAATTAAACAGTTTAATATATATTATATGTATAAGAAAAGTCAGTCGAACAGCTAGCACGCCTCATTCACGAAGCCATACTGTAAGGAGAGTTTAAGGAAGCGGCCTATAAAATGACCGTCATTGGGTATCCTTTCTTACCCACCACTCTCTTGTATGGTGGAGGGTCGTTATCCGAACGGATTCGATAGGACAAATTGATCCTCATTAAAACTATAATGATAAAAAGTAACTAAACCCTTTTCTAAAATCCCACTCTTAGTTACTTTAGGAAAAATGTGAATTTGATGCTAATCCATGAAATTGTACATTGCACCTTATTGGTCGTTAGTGGAGCGTGTGTGGTTAACTGGCACACTAATATGGGACTAATATTATTGGCAATGGGTGTCTCGTAAATTATCGTTGATTAATGGAGCACGTGTGGTTAACCGGCACATTAATTAGATGATAAATGACATCGAGAGTACCAAGCTAATTTGCATGGTTATTCACTTCTCGTTTGTGATCATCGACATCCTAGTCACAAAGTGAGAGCATAATCGAGATTGAACATGCCATTGAATAGTTCAATTAATCTCAAAGATCTAGGAGTTTCAACTAGATTGAAATTGGTAAAATCCTTACCTACCCAAAATAGATTTGAATTTTATTACGGCATCCCTGTTCAAAATTCGAATCGAAAATATGGATCCTAGCCTTAATTTAAAATTTTGGGTTAATAATTAAGGGTTAAAATCAACTAACTTGAATTCTCTTTTCTCCTAATATAGATGTCAAGTTCAGACAGCAATGGTTCTCCTTGCCCTTCTGGAAATGGTTTTCCTTCTGAAGATGATCTTCCACATGTTGATCAAGGTGAAAGAATGTTCCCCTCTTCAAGAAATAGTGGATCTGGGAATAATGCTTCTCCAAATCTTCCTCGACCAATGACTCTCCCCAATTCATGCCTTCTTCAAGTTAAAAAGTACGAAGTCACTCAAGCCCTGTTGCCATGTAAACATCAATATGGAAAGCCTATGTGTGCGCGTGTTCTTAAAATAAAATCACATGTTGATAGATTAGGGATGTTGGGTGTCGTTTTCCCAAGGGAGTTGGCCATTGACTTCGTTATTCTTTTGCTTCATGAGTCATATAGTTAGTTCACCAAAGACTACTATATAAGGGATCACGACGTGACCCTAATTGACCTAACATATATGTTGATTGCTGCTGAAGCATAAATGCTTAAAAGAATAAATCAAGCAAATATATTTGAAGGATCTTTCTCCCAAATTTCCATGGACATTGACAATGGAAACATTAGTAGTCTAGAAAAGGTTTCTCATCCCAATGGAAAGGGATCGGGCTAGGTCAAACCATTTGACCATATGGTAAAGAGAAATGCTAATTTTGAGATAGTCCCATGTGTTATTCCTAAAAGGTCCATATGTTTCTATTGCCAGTTGACGGGGCATTGGATGCGAAGCTTCCCTATCAACCTGAAAGATCTTAGAGATAGTAAAGTCAAATTTTGTGACTCTATTTCAGGAACATCCACTATCTAACTCCATTAAGTTCATCTTCATAGATTCTTAATACATGATGTTATAGTCACATTTTGAGGTTTTTGCAAGATCTAAGAGGAAGAAGGAAGCTTAAGAAGAGCAAGCTGAATCTGATCGTGAGATATGGATTTCGATCACATGGCCCGATGATCAGAATTTGGAAGCCATTACTTGGGAGATATGACAACTTAATAGATTCCTTACGAAATGTCTAGGAACACTGTTTTCATATACTTTTTTTTTGCATTGTAAGGACAAGTTCCAAATTTTCGTTTAATATCAATAAACGTGAAATTTTGGTTGGTTATATTTCCTTGCAATGGCATTTATGAAAATTGGTGGTTACACTTCTATTATTAGAAATGCTAAATGTGGATTTGATTCTTAGTTATATTGTTTATGGTAAATGTCATAATTAACCAAGTGAAAAGGAATTCTCATCGCCCAAGTTTCAATTGGATAGAAACTTGGAGTCATACAATTCGAATTGTGTGATGTATGAGAATCTTAATCGTTGGAAGATTAAGACTAATTCATTGATCAGATGTTTATATGAGTCAAGTGAAGGACTATTGGATCTAGTACATATTGATATGGACTCTTGGGATCCACTACACAGGACAATAATTCTATTCGTTATGGTTTCAGTAAACATGATTGTGTTTATAAGATTGAGCATAATTCTGATACTTTGAAAAAGTTTCAAAGAGTGGCAGAACAAATATGAAGAATCTATTAGGCAGAAAGATAAAAGTTTCTCCAATCTGAAAGGAAAGGAGAGTACTTGAGTATCATAATTTGTGATCGTCTTAATGATTATGGAACCATGTCACAATTGATCCTCGAAGAACATCTTAGTTCAACTATTTGACTAAGAAGAGGAATCATATAATGTGAAATGGTTTAATTAAGAGAAGAGTCATACTTCTTTTCCAATCAAGTTTTAGAGTCATACTCTAGTAACTACAAATCGTATCTTGAAGCTTATTTATAAACTAAGTAGGTTTATAACACCTCATTAATTGTGGAGTATTAATGTTTTCTTACTCTGGCACATTTACATTTGGTAGTTGTGATGTTTTTGGTTAAAAACAAAGGATGAACTAAGACCAATTTAATGATGTGTTTTCTTGACAAGAATCCACACTAACTTTTCAATTTTTGTTTTTACTTGTCGAGGAATGTTCCTTAATAGAAAAACTTATATGTCAAGAAGTCATTGGGAGTCTTATTGATATTGAAAAAGTTTCAGGAGTCAATCAAGAACAAACCTTTTAGTAATCACTAGCACACAATTTGAGGTTGATAACCTATGGTGTTGACACATTCTTGTTTCTGTGCACCTTTCAGTTGAGTTGGCAAAGCTTATGAGTTCTATGGTTCTCATTTGATTGCAAAAGACAGAGCACGTTGGTCAGTGAAAGTACATTGATCAATATGCGTGAGCTGCTTAACAACTTGGAAGCGCTGGTAGGCCCTTCTGCTACCAGAAGGCAAGAAATAAAGAATAAGCAAAGTTCAGTCCATGAAAGTAAAACTAAATTTGATTTTGGTTGTGTCCTCAACCTTATCTTATGATTGCACGTTGGAAATGAAAGATTCACATGGATGGGAACACATCCACCATAAAATCTAGGTGGAAAAAGGTTTCGCTCTAATTCATGAAAATGATTATGAGGAAACACTTTGGCTACTAGATTTTAAATCTGATTAATATCATTATGGTTAGCAGTTGTGATAATTACGTTCTCTAATTCACATATGATTACGGCATCCCTTTTCATAGTTTGAATTGTGAGAAATGGCAAGAAATAGTTTGAACGTTCAGGACTTATAGCTATAAGCTCTGAAAGGGTTTAAACACACACATATGCTATCTGATGAAGGTGTATGAGCTTGAGAAGTTTAGATGAAGAGTTATTAAAGCACCACGTATCAGAAATATGAACTTTAGTATGGAAGTCAAGAGCATTGATTTCTAGAAGTCCAGTTGATTTATGGATATATGTCAAAGCTAGTGGTAGCATAATTGTTATGCTGGTGGGAGCATAATTATTATGCTGAGTAATGCTACTGGTAGGAAACAATGATTTCAAATTTGAAAATTGCAAACTTTGGGAATTGTTTCGCTATGAGAAGCTTTGGGGAGAAGGCACTCATACTTCATTTCAAATCCAAAAGTTTTGATTGAAAGTTTAATAAAACTTAGTCCTGAATATATATGAATATCGTGTTGAAATGATTCAACATAGGAAATTCGATATATGGAAATATTATAGCAAGAGGCTGATTATATATCATGCCTTTATGTAAGACATTATGTATCAAATCCCATATGCTTCGGATATAGGATTGATTATATATGCTATAATATTCACTTGTTCTGATTTTTCCAAATGCCTTGGGCATTGAGAGGGAAAAAGAACTAGAACAGGATGTGACTAATGTTGTTAAACAACTGTCAAGAACAGTCTAAGGTTTACCAAAAGATTGGTTGCTTGTGGATAGTTGAAAGTATAGTAGCATTTGGATGGACCATATTGACGTAATTCTGAGTGGAAGTGACTCTTGTTTGGAATTGATAGTCATATGGGAATATGGAAATGTTTCCGTAATAGAATTTGACGATTAAAATCTACATGTGAGTTAAGAAACTTAATGCAAGGATGGTGTTCAAGGAGTTATCTTGAATTTGAAACTTCATTACCATTAAATTGTTTTCAATAACAAAGTTTTAATGGAATATTTTGTAATATCATTAGCAAAGTCTCTATGAATTCGAAGCCTCGACATTACAGAAGATCATTGCATGAAAGTTTAAAATATAATGTATTTTAGTAATGACTAGAATCAGGAATTGTGAAATAAGCATCACTGGAATAGTGTCCAATCGATTTGTTCACAAAGGAAGGACCGTAGAGAGACATAGTATGCATGTTTATAACATGACATGACTGATGTTTTAATTCAAGTGTTTAATTGATTAATCGAAACATTATACAATTAATAAATTCTAATTAATATGGTGATTAAATAATAAGAGTTTTATTTATATTCAATACCTTTGCGACCATAGTTAATTAGGTTATTATTGTGTTTCACTTCACATGTTTTACTTCCCGAATAATTGGATTATTCAAACATTCACAATCGATCGTACTTTTGGAAGTGAGTACCGAACTAAGATTGTGATGAATTTAATTGTAGATTGTCTATGGGGATTAGATACAGCAATGGTTTTGCTACAATGCTCATGAGTAATTTTGAAATGGTGATTTTAAGTATTGGATAAACCCACGCTTAGAGAATTACTTCATTGATTTTATCACGAGTAATTTTGAGATGATAATATCTTATATTCTTGAAACGAAGATATATGATTTGTTGTTTACGAGTTGGTTGTGCATTGATAATACGTAAACGCGTCAGTAACTTGATGTTATAAAACGTATTGTTGTGTGTGATTTGATAAGTAAATAGTACAAACATATAAGTCAAATTTTATTCGTTTATTTTGCCCTAACAGGAAAAGCGGTATCTGTGGGCCCCTCGATGATTTGATGATGACATCTAAATCTCTTGGCCAGACTGAATTGATGTGTTCAATTAGTAGTCTGATTTCAGTCATCATAAATCAAAAATCGGTAAACAAATCTTGGACAGAGAGAATGAATATAATCCATGTCTCATGTCCATACGATATCTTATAGAACGGAGGAATATTTGATCACTTATCTAAGGACACGTTACTGACTGGGTCACAGCTCGACAACGGCTTTTGGTACTACAGTTTGCTAGTCAATTTGGTAGTTATACTGGCAGTTACAGTTATTAGACTTATCCAAGTGGGAGACTGTTGGAATAGGTGTCTAAGCGGATAACTATAATTAGTATACACTTGATCTGATAGTAGCAAAATCCTTTTGGGTTGCGTTCAAACCTGGCAATTGAATATGATAACTTTTAGAGAGAGAAGAATTATTTATTAATTTATTACTTGGTTAATAAATTAATTAGAAATCAAAATAAATTATTTAATAACGTATTTTGTAAATAATATATTATTTATAAATCATATTGTTTAATTAATATTTAATCGGAAATTAATTTGGAATTAATTTTGGGGTTAAAGGAATTAATTAAAAATGCAGGGACTAAAGGTGTCAATGTTCAATAATTGAGCATCGAGCAATTCTAGAACCTCCCTAAAGAGGGGGGGGGGGACGAAATCTAGAGTGTCTCCAGGGTTTCCTAGGGCTCTTAGGGTGCTTTGGATGCCTTAGGAAGGAAGTTAAGGGATTAGGGTTATCTTGGATATACATGTCGACTCCAATAACTTCCTAACACATATAAACCCTCCTTAGGGTTAAATTCCGGGCAAGCCTTCGTTCTAAGTGCCTTGGACAAAATATTGGCCCCCTCCCTCTCTCTCTATAGTTTTCCTTGGTTGGTAGGGTTTGTTTGTGAACCATTAGAGGTGTGACACTTGTGACGCTTGCTACCAAAGGTTTTCGAGGATGAATTCAAGATTGTTTACTACAACAATCTTAAAGGTTAGTTTTTCTTGTTCTTATAACTTAATTAGATCATAAAAAAATTTATAACGTAGGGTTCATAGTATGCTGCTTTACTTGAAAGACATAGATCCAATTAGGTTGCATGTGCCCTAATTTATTTGAATTGTTTGAATAATTTTCCGCTTAGTGCATTGTGTTGTAACCTCTAAAACCCGTCAAACTAGATGTCTACAAAAAATGGATAACCGGTAAACTTATCTTATACATCAATTGAAGCTTTTAGCTTTTAGGAATTGGAAGTTGATGAATATCATTCTTCGTCATATGCTATTGGGGGCAATGAAATGGTGCTAGATGGTTACCACTGTCTATATCAATAGATGATGAGTGTTTTGCAAGTGGGAGATTGAAAGAACTTGTATGCCCAAGAACCATTATAGAATGATATTACTAATAACATATGATCCTATAAGGTGAGGGCTAATTGATTAATTATTAGTATAATTTAATTAGTAATAAATATATCAAAACTTTTATTTAATTGGAAAAAGATTATTTTGAGAAATAATATGTTACCAACATATTGGGAATTATTATTTCTAGGAAATAACACTAATTGATTAATTATTAGTATAATTTAATTAGTAATTAATATATCAAAACTTTTATTTAATTGGAAAACATTATTTTGAGAAATAATACTTTACCAACATATTGGGAATTATTATTTCTAGGAAATAATAATAAAGAGAACAAAACTAGCAATGTATATATCATACGGTAAGATTATTTAAGCCGTGCACAACTTTTTGGTCACTTTGAGTAACCAATTGGTTACATCTCTAACTAGTTAATTTGCATAAAGTAACGAGCACTTGGATTTTATTTTAATTCTCTTACATTGTCGGATTTCATATAGGCATGGGGGGACAAGCTTTTGAATTTTTTATTAATTAATTCCATGCTTGTAAGAAAGCCTTACCTATTCACTTTTTAGTCTTGACTTTTGTATACATTCGATAGTATATGAAGAAGGAATTTGCTAGTGATTTGTTTAGTCTTTTTTGTACTAGATTCTTTCTTAATAGGGCTGCCAAATCCAAGAATAGGCACCCTCTCCCAATCCTATTCTTCTGGAATCTAGTGTTCAGATTAAGAGCTTAAATTGTTGTTTTCTTTAGACATATTTTGGTATATGTCTTAAAGCTTAAGAGCAACATTTTAACAAGTTTTTACTAGCATATTTTGGTGTTGCAAAGTTTGATTGGTGGATACATTATAAAGAGCTTAATTTAGAGGTTTAAGGCATCTTCATAAACTTCCTAACTTCCAAAAAGAACCAAAGGTTTCAAAGGTCGTATCACTTTATTCTTCTTTGGTTTTGTTTAAACTTTCAAAGTTTTTGCAAAATGATCATTGGTGGGTATAAAATGGTTTTAGTTTATTCAAAAAAAATGCTTTCAGTGTTAATTACGTCTAACTTTATGTTTATGGTTTGATTATATTGAGTAAAACCCCAACACCATGCTCCCCCTCACACTAAACATGGATGGAGATATTATGCACAAATTGACATTCCCCATGTTGTTGAGTAGGGTAAGGAGAATTATCGAATCTAAAAAGATGTTCAAATATATATATACATATATATATATATATATATATATATATATATATATATATATATATATATATATATATATATATATATATATATATATATATATATATATATGCTTGTTTGGTCTAGGTGGAGACTGAATGACAGTGGATGCAACATTAGGATCAGGGAGACAAATCACACATTGCCTCATAGTAATAAATGGAGACTGAGATGAAGTCCCTAAAGAAAATTCAATGTCAAAGACTTCAGCGTCTGCATCAACAATTTGCACATCTTCATCTTCAACATCATTATCTTCCGAAAGTGTGTTTTCTTGTTCATATTATTATTCTTTAAATTCATACACCACTTCAGATACATCCTCAACGATCATCGTGTAAGGACAGCGATCATCGTGATAAGGTTTCAATAACCACTTATCCATCCATATGCAGCATAGAATAACTACCAGAGATATGCAACATTGAACCTATTGATTCATATAGAATACCCACAACATTCACCCCTAAACCACATTAATTCTACAAATACAGGGGGATTGGCTTCAAAATATGGTTCAACACACACAAAATTTTGAGAGAAAATTTAAAGTTCTTAAAACCGATGAGTAACCATCCAAATTATACCAGTAACAGTTAAATAAGAATCATAAATTAAAACGGGACCCTAAAGCTCCATGGTCCAAATACAAAACCGTAAACAAAACCCAAAAATTATGGAAAAATAACAAAATTGTTCATAACTCCATTTAGAAAGTGATTTGATTGGTCAGAAGCCTAAAATGGATCCATATAGCCAATGCTATGGCCATTTCCATAAATTCCCTTTAGTCACACAATCATGGGCCTCTAGGAACACAAGGGCCTGATCCTCCATACTAGGGCTTGCATCACATCTACTGAGTAATTGGAATATCAAGTGGAAGGTGTGTCATATCCAGTCTATAGTTAAAGTAGAAAGGGCCAACTACATCTAGTGTAAGGTGTGTCACAAAAAATAAACCCATTTTCATTAAGGACCAGACAAGTATCTCTCAACATTGTAGACTATTGTATCAAGGTGTGACATAGGGTTGTGCTTTGTGAGTTAGCAGATCATGAGACTTGATACATACTTCAACATGTTTCTAGGAACGGAGTCAGGTTATATACACAAAAAAATTCGGTAAACATTCAAGCTATATTCTAAATTTACTTAAATGATCCAGGCTATCTCACACTAAATCTTTACACATCACTATCAATCAACATGAGTTGATGACTCAATAATATCTCATCAGATGGTTTTGCTGATGAGATACTTAGAGATATTAAGACACATACAACAACATGATTCTAGGGATATTATATAGTCAAAGTTTCATACTTGAACACTATAGTTTGCCATTAATTCTTAGAGGTACAATTCATCAGTGAATGAGATTATCTTTGAAGTTAATCAAAGATGTAGTTACATTATAGATTATAAAATTCACTATCAGTTCTTCAGACTAGGTACAAACCAAAAAAAATAGTAAAAATAAAAAACACTAAAAATACAAAGAATTAGTCTAAGAGGAAACAGTCAATGAGAGTAAATTGTAGCTTTCTCAGTAAAATCTTAACTTTGCAGATTTTTCAAATCTTTAGGAAAGAATCCTCATTAAAAAATATCTATTTTTGAAACACCTACCTCCAAAATTTGTCTATAAAAGCGAAACATGTTTGCATTCTTTTTCTTGTCTCAAAAATGTTTCTCATCCTCTTTACTTAAAAATGAGAGCATAAATGTTCTTTTTCTTTGAAGAAAACATCATTTTTACTGATTGCAAGCTTCAAGTTCAACTTCAATGATATTTTCTATATAAAAATAGTATTTATAACCATTGAGGTAAAGGTTTGTAATTTTTGTAACCTTTGAGTTATGAAAGTCAACAGGAAGATACTCGAAGGGACAAACGATTATGGACAAAAACACATGAGACAAGGATCATTATTCTTTTGAAGAATCCTTGGATATTTAAATAGAGAAGGGGTGGCAAAGAGAACTTCTCTAGAAATTAGTCGAGCCATCCATTCTTTCTCAACGTGTTTATCTGTGAAGAAGACTTGCCTGGATTTGCCCAAACATCACCTCTATATTTGAAAGTATCATGATGTGCTTTAAAGATGGAGATTCATTTTTTGATCATGAATATGGCAGAATCCTCAACCATGCAGCTCATAGGATGAATACATAATGATTTAATGTTAGAAAATAATAGCATGCAATGTATACTCCTTTGGGGGGTTTTGAGGTATGCATTCTAAATATAAAAGAAACACTCATAAACAAAAACTAGAAAGCACACAAGTTGTATACAAAAGACTTAAAGAGAAAAACCTCAAGACATAGAGAGCATACCCATTTCACAAGTGAAAACACTATCTTTTGTTCATGTAGGGGCTTAGTGAAGTGATCAACGAGTTTATTATTAGATGGAATGTACATTATCTCAATCTTTCCCTTTTGTAAGTTGTCCCTGATGAAATGATGCCTTATCTCGATATGATATATCTTGCAGTGTTGAACAATATTTTGATTAATAAGAATAGCACTAGTGTTGTTATAGTAGATAGTAGTCCTTGAGAGGTTAAAACCATAATCAAGAGGTTGGTTTTCAATCCAGACCATTTGAGCACAACATCTACCAACAACAACAAACTCGCCTTCAATGGTTGAATAAGCTACTGATGATTGTTTATGGCTTGACCACCTAATCAGTCTATTTCCCAATATTTGGCATCCACCATAAGTACTCTTTGTGTCTAATAAAAATCCTGCACAATCAAAATCAGTATAACCAACTAAGTCAAATTTAGAGTCGTGAGGATATCAAATCCCAAGATTGAGTGTATGCTTTAGGTATCTAAAAATGCGCTTGACAACAAGAAAATACTACTCTTTTGGATTTGCTACTGCAAAAGTAATACCAGGATGACTAACATTAAGATAGAGCACAAATCCAATCACTTTTATATATAACGTTAGATTGACATCAACTCCAAATAATTCAGCTGAAATCTTCCGAAAGGAATAGATAGGAGTCATTACAGGTTTGCAATCATTGAATTAGTATTTCTTCAGCATATCAACAATATATTTTCTTTGCCTAATGAGATCCCTTATGATAGTTGTTTGACTTGAATACCTAAGAAGAAGTTCATCTCACGCATGATACTTATCTCATACTTTTTCAACATAACGTCAGCAAAATCTTTTCTTATTTCTTCACTTATAGAGATAAAAATGATGACATTGACATATACTTGAGCAAGAATAATATATGGTCTTGATTTCTTGATGAATAGGGTGTTGTCGATAGCACCTCTCTTGTAGCCATTTTTAAGAAGATAAATAGTCAACGTATCATACCTTGCCCTGGGAGCTTGCTTTAGATCATAGATAGCTTTATCTAATCTGTACAGATGATCAGGGAATTCTTCACTTTCAAAGCCAGGAGACTTCTTGACAAAGTTTCTTGTTTGAGATCTCCATGAAGAAATGAAATCTCAACAAACACATGAAACACTTAAAAATTCATGTAAGAAGCATAGGCAAGAAAAGTCTAACGGTTTCTAGTCTAGCAACAGGGGAAAGTTTTTCATCATAATCCAAACCGTCCAGTTGAGTGAACCACTACGCTACAAGTCATGCCTTGTTTCTTGTAATAATTATATCTTGATTCATATTATTTCTAAATCCCCAAGAAGTTCCAATTTCTGTTTTCCCTTTATACGAGGGACCAAGGTCCAAGCATTGTGCCTTTTGAACTCATGCAGCTCATCTTGCATTGCTCTAATCCAATCGACATCATTTAGTGCATCATCAACTTTCTTGTGCTCAATTAGCAACACAAAGTTCATGAACATGCAAAAGTTTATGATGCTAGATAACGAGTCAGGACCTCAACAGTAAAATCTCCAATGACTTGTGAAATGGGATGATCACGAACACCTTGAATGTTGGTGAAATTAAACATGGAAGAGTTTTCTTCAGTCCCACAAAGAGAGAGAGTAATCTTCATCGGGCTCAACAACGACTTTAGATTTAGGACATGGAGTGGAACGATCTTCGAAATCAGGATTTGTAGAAACATAATGGCTTGAAACAGGGATACATGGGGCGAATGAAAAATCATAATCATGGGATTCATAAGATAAATATGAAATGAATTCATCTAGAATTGACCATGGATGATTAATAGAATCTTTATAGTAAGACTCTCCATCAAAATTTACATGAATAGAATCTTCAACATCTTGCTTCCTTAGATTAAACACTTGAAAGCCTTATAGATTGATGATTAGCCCAAGAAAATCCCTTCGTCAGCTTTGTCTTGAAACTTTAAGAGTTGATCCTTCTAGTTCAAAATAAAAGAAACACACCCAAAAACATGAAAATAAGAAAGGTCACTGTCACACCCCAAAACCGAGAACGGCGGAATACGTTCTGGGGTGGAGGACGTCATGTACAGTATCATAACAAAGCATAATAGTAAAGACAAGCAACAACATCCATTGCATTAAGATAATAATTGTAATACAAACGTGTTCAGTACAAATGTTAGGCACCAAAAATACAATCAAAATAAAGTGGAGTCTTATGTGTGCTCCGTCTTCTCAAAAGCTGCATCCGTACCTGTCTACTGATGACCTGAGAATACAAGTTATTTTGAAAACGTTTATCAGCATAAAGCTTCTCCACGTGGATTCCTTCTCCACGTGAATACAAGTTTACTAATTTCTATTGTTGGTGCTGACCAGTTCTCAATAGCTTTAATCTTGGATGGGTCCACGTGGATTCCTTCTTTACTAACCACGTGTCCTAAGAATTCGACTCTTCGGATCCAAAATTCGCACTTTGAGAACTTTGCGTAAAGCTTCTCCGATCGTAGAGTTTCCAGGACCTGTCGCAGATGATCGCTATGCTCTTCCTCACTTCTAGAGTAGATAAGTATATCATCAATGAAGACGATGACGAACTGATCCAAGTAAGGACGGCATACTCTATTCATCAAGTCCATGAAGACTGCGGGCGCATTGGTCAGTCCGAACGGCATCACTACGAACTCGTAGTGCCCGTAACGAGTCCGGAAGGCTGTCTTCGGAACATCCTCCTCGAGCACTCGCAACTGGTGATACCCGGACCTTAGATCAATTTTGGAAAAGTAACTCGCCCCTTGCAGTTGATCAAATAAATCGTCTATACGAGGAAGGGGATAACGGTTCTTGATTGTCAGCTTGTTGAGTTCTCTGTAGTCGATGCACATACGGAACGATCCGTCTTTCTTCTTTACGAACAAGACTGGTGCTCCCCAGGGTGAGAAGCTTGGTCTTATAAAGCCCTTATTGAGCAGTTCGTTAAGTTGGCCGGATAGTTCTTGCATCTCAGCAGGCGCTAGACGATAGGGCGATTTAGCTACGGGGGTAGCTCCTGGAATTAAATCGATTCTGAACTCGACTTGACGTTTGGGAGGTAGGCCTGGCAGTTCCTCTGGAAAGATGTCAGGGAAGTCGCACACGACGAGGAAATCTTTGAGTTCTTTCGTTTTCCGGCTCGTGTCGACAACGTGTGCAAGGAATGCGCGATATTCCTTGCGCAAGTATTTCTGAGCTTGAATGCTCGAGATGATGCGAAGGCTCGTACTGGGTTTGTCTCCGTAGATCATCAATGTTTCATTGTTGGGCAAGTTCAAACGGATGGCTTTGTCGAAACACAGGATGTCAGTATGATGGAGACTCAACCAGTCCATGCCTATGATGACATCAAAGCTCTTGATCGTTACTGGTATGAGATCGATAGGAAACGAATGATTATCTAGCGTGAGGGTACAACCTATGTAGATTTTGTTAGAACTTTCCGTCTTGCCGTTAGCCATTTCTACGACGAAGGTTTCTTTCAGTGATTGCGGTGATTGTTTGAGTAAGTGTTTAAAGTTTTGATTTACGAAACTTCTTTCTGCCCCACTATCGAATAGAATACAAGCATAATAGTTATCGAGAAGGAACGTACCCGTGACTACGGTGGGGTCTGCTACAGCCTCATTATGGCCAATAGCAAGTAGTCTACCAGCTCCTCCCGCGTTGCCAACCTTTGGACAATTCCTTTTGAAATGTCCGACTTCGCCACAGCCATAGCAGGCCTGGCTCGCTCCCGAACTGGGAATTTGGGAAATAGGTTTGGGAGGTGCTCTGCAGAACCGGATGTTGTGGCCCTTCCGGTCGCAATTGGTGCAATGCATTTCACGGCATGGGCCGTTATGATGGAAGGCACACTTATCGCACTTGGGTAGATTCCCCGCATATGTTTTGGCGGGCACGGGGGCAGTAGGAGTAGTGGCAGCATGGACAGCCACCATTTGCTGGTTACTGAAAGAGGATTTGACTGATTTACCCTTCTTTCGATCCCCCCGCTTTCTCTTGTTGTCGGAGGCGTGAGTTGGAGCAATAGTGATGGTTGTAGTTGTTGATGGAGCACGGGGAACTTCATGATCGATAAGCATTTGGGCCAACTCCTTGGCACTTTCAAATGTCGTTGGTCTCGATGATAGGACGTTCCCACGATACGGAGGCACTAGGCCCCCAATGTATCGCTCAATCTTCTTAGCTTCCGAGGGAATCATGTTAGGGCATAGGGCTACCAGCTCGCAGTACCGGGTGGTGTAAGCTACTATATCGGAACCCTGCATTTTGAGATTCCAGAGTTCCTCCTCCAATTTCTGAATTTCTCCCTTTGGGCAGTACTCTGTCATCATTAGGTCTTTCAGTGTATCCCAACCCATGGCGTTAGCTGCTACCAGGGAGAGTGCTTTGACATGGCCATTCCACCATGTTAGGGCCCTTTGGGTAAGGGTACAAGTAGCAAACTTTATCTTGCTCCCTTCGGGGCAGGAGCACATTTCGAATACTGCTTCGGTTCTTTTGAACCATTGGGTTAGGGCGAGGATTCCCCCGGTCCCGTTGAAGTAGGTAGGCTTGCAACTGATGAAATCTTTGTAGGTGCATTCCCGAGCACGGGGGTGGGTTTCACCCTGGCTAGAGTTAGTTCCCAGTCCATCTCCACTGGCACCACCAGAAGTGACTTGCGCCAGAGCGGCGGTCACGGCTGCAGTCACGGCTGTTTGGAACAACACCGGGTCGAACTGCGGAGGAACCGGCGGTGTAGGTGGTGGGGGTGGAGTTCGAGTTGCGGGAGTTCTCCTGGTTGGACGCTTCCGAGGCGGCATCCTGTACTGAAAGATTACGAAAATGATGACAATAGTAAGAATTGGTTTGTAAACAGGATAAGAGTGTTTCTTGGACTAAATCTCTATAGTCCGAAAAACAAAAGGGGAATGTACTACTAGGTTAGGGACACCCAAAAGCACAACTTCCCCATCGATTAGATACTGCCAATATTACTGGTATTACTGATGTATAATGAGTTCGGGAAAGAAAATGACCTAGTAGGAGGTCTTACATCAAACCATCAAGGAAAAATGTTGGCAGTTTAGTAGTCTGGCTAGAGTACTTCCAAAGTTAGGAATGTTTACAGGCATGTACTCTATCGATTATAGAAAAGAAGGCTATTCCTTAATAAAAAGGGAAGGATGAGTTGGCATCTTTTACTGGCGACGGGGATCCTTTGGGGCAAACCCTAAGATCAGCCAGTTGGCGCACAACTCCCTGAAGATGTCGCTCGTGCGTCCTCTGACGTGCTCGGAGTTCCACGGCTTCCGCTCGGGATGCGGTGATGCCATTTACGCGAGGATGGGGAAAGAAATTGATAGGCGCGCTAATCTAGATTACTTATAAGATGATCGTTATTAGTCGACCCAATATTTGCATAGTGCATACCAATTACATGTAATCGAAGCATAATAGACCTTCGAATAAGTGACCCTAACTCCAAGCCCACAATCAAACAAGAACAGGAAATGAAGCAAAGGTCACAGATTCTAAGTCTATACGCCTTAGTCACATGTAACCGTGGTGTATCCACTTAGCAACTATTGCCCTACTAGTAACGACCCTTTTAGTTCTCACATATGTTGTAACTAGAATGTAGAATACTCCTATAGTATTCTTGTTCTGATGTTCTTGTAGCAGTATTGGTAAGTTTTAGACTTGTTGCAACACCACAACCATTCTTAGGCACATGCTAGCCACTCCTAGGAAAATGTAGTTGATCAGGCTACATCCGCCTATTTTTGGCCATATGTCTCTAAGCCTAACTGTGATGTTCAACAATCTTAATACTTTTGTTCTGTTCTAGTATGATACTGACCCTTTGTATGAATGAATGTATATATATACTTAGTTAAATATTTTATTATTTAAAAGTATATATTCTTGTTCAGAGTGTTTTAGTCCCGATGTGTTTATAGTTTGTATATCTTTTATGGGTTGATATACTTGATTCACCATAAACAGTGCTCTGATACCAATCTGTCACACCCCAAAACCGAGAACAGCGGAATACGTTCTGGGGTGGAGGACGTCATGTACAGTATCATAACAAAGCATAATAGTAAAGACAAGCAACAACATCCATTGCATTAAGATAATAATTGTAATACAAACGTGTTCAGTACATATGTTAGGCACCAAAAATACAATCAAAATAAAGTGGAGTCTTATGTGTGCTCCGTCTTCTCAAAAGCTGCATCCGTACCTGTCTACTGATGACCTGAGAATACAAGTTATTTTGAAAACGTTTATCAGCATAAAGCTGGTGAGTTCATAAGTATTTAGTCTCATTTCCTGTATAAAAATATTCACAATTATACATTGTAAAAGAAAGTTTCGGTGTTGAAAATAGTATGAGCCCTAGAAAACCCTATGTTTTCCAGAAAAAGTAGTCTTCACCAAGACCCGGTGGTTTGTTTGTTCCTTTGATAATGTACAAGTTTTCCCAGTAGTTATTAGTTTGAAAATATAGTTTTAGACTTTATTCATGTATAGTAATGAGAAAAATGTTTTACCCCAACAGTATCACTGTCGGCCATATGTAATGAAATGCAGGCTCCAGGTAGTATTAAATGTACAATACTCCTCAGGGAGTCTGTTGCCTTTAATTCTTAAAGTATTAATTAAAGGTTTGAATGTGAACTCGTACGTAACCATGCTGATTGACGATCGAATCCCTTTGATCCTCCGAGTCATATGTAGATGTGACATTTTGTCACCCCTGGGCCTAGACGGCTCGGACTGTAGCTAGCAGTCGGGATGTGGGAGTGTCTGTCCCGTATAGATCTATACACATAATGCCCGCTCTCCCTCCAGGAGACTCTGGTTACGCGGTGATAGCACAAAGATGTGTCGTATCGAGAAATAGTATGTCATATTCTATTTTAGCAAGTTCTCTTGTATAGTATGTAGTGTTCTCTTTGTATAGTACATAATGTTCTCCTCGTATAGTATATAGTGTTCTCTTGTATAGTATATAGCGTTCTCTTGTATAGTATATAGTGTTCTCTTGTATAGTACATAGCATATATTGACTCACAACTGAACTGGCTCTAGTAGTTGTCATGGCAATAGTAGTAGTGAGTAGTATCCCTTAACTATACCTATTATAGTTAAATAGTATTGTTGGTTGCATGTCTTTGATATCCAAAGGCATTGAACTGATATGAAAACTTTTATATCTGACACAAATATATGAGATATATAACTAAGAATTCAACGAGAGTCGGACTAATAACAAGATACCCTAAGCCCACAATCAAACAAGAACAGGAAATAAGGTGAGCTATTAGTCCTAAGTCCTTCAAGTCTTACTTATATAAATATATTGGTGTAGATATGGTTTGAGAATAAAAATGGTTTAAACGAATTTTGGAAAATAGTTTTATAGTGATTTACACGAAAATGAATTTGGAAAGCATTTGAAAACAGTTTAATTGGCAATATAGTTGAAAGTATAGGAAATCCCTTTTTGGTAGTAAAAATAGTTAATAGTGTAGAAAATCCTTTTGGTTGCAAGTTATAATTCACATGCGATTGTTACTATAACTTATTTGGTTCAACTTGTATTCCCCCCCCCCCCCATAAAATAGTTAAAAAAATTTAAAAAGGTTCATTTAGGGGTATGAACTCACCTGTAGTGAGTGAAGTGGATGGAAACGCCGGGTAGGATGCTAGGTGTCAAGTGAGGACTTGAACACACACACGGATCCTATGTAACATGTAGTGATGTATAAAGCATCTAATTAGTTGTGTAATCGCTAATTAAGGGAGTAAAGGCACTTTAATGTATGAAAACACTTTGTTTCAAGTGTTAGGAGTGCTAAAGGTTGCATCTAAGGAGTGTATGGCCTCACTATGGAGTTTACACTTCACTTTGCCACCCTTAAGTGTGTTTACGGTTGGGAGACCATTTCCCCCATGAGTTTACGGCCGTAAACTCATGGAAATGGTGAGTTTGTGTGTCTAATGGTTTCATGCATCACAAGGAAGGCTCCTAGGATCAATTCGAGGGCTTGGGAAGTGATTAGGGTTCAATTGGGTACTCCTTTGGAGTTTACGGTCCTTGGACCACTCCTTGGGAGTTTACGGTCGTAAACTCTAGGGTTTACGGTCGTAAACCCTTGACCACTTCTTGGGAGTTTACGGTCGTAAACTCTGGGGTTTACGGCCGTAAACCCTTGACCACTTCATACATTTCATGTTTTGGGGTCCTAAGCTCATCTACACTAGTTTCATGTTCATCAAACAAGCTAAGGAAGGGTTTAGGGGCATCAAAACACCATTTGAGGTGTTTACGGTTTTGGGTTTACGGTTCTTGAATGTTCAAGAACCGTAAACTCAAGTTTATGGCCAAAAGTCACGATTTTGGGTTCCTTAGTTCATGCATGCAAGTATCTAAGGTATATCTAAGCATTAGAGAAGGTTTGGAAGTGTTTTGGGGCTTCAAAACCCGCATATAGGAGTTCACGGTTTTGGGAGGCTCCCCAAACCGTAAACACATGCATGTTGAGGTATTTGGATGATTCAAACTTGAGATGGCATGAATACTAAGTTAAACAACAAGTTAGGAAGATTACCTTTGATTTTTGAGGCTTGAAAGTGGTGTTCTTGAGCCAAACCCGATTTTAGAGAGAGAAAGTAGAGAGAGAAAGCTCCAAGGTGGGGAAAAGGCTCTAAAGGTGGACACTCCTCCTTTATATATGGCTGCCTAGTGGGGACCCACCATACACTGTCGTTTAAACGGAGCTAAATGTTTTTACCCGGTAAACTAACCGTAACCCGACTTAGAAGCTTTTATTCCGTCATTAAATATATATTATTTTAATAACTCAAAACGAATTATTTTAATAAATAAAAGTTAACGGAAAATTTTAATAGAACTAACTTTTATTAACGGAAACGGGTTACAATGACGGAGTAAATTTCGGGTTGTCACAGTCACACTTTCTACCTATTAACAGCTCCTAAGAAGTTTTTCCATGACACTTAAAAACCATGGATCGATTTTGAGTGTAGCATTCAGTTTTAATAGCTTCAACCCAGAAAGAGAGAGAAACACCAATGCCAATAACCATATTTCGACTAGCTTCAATGAGAGTTATGTTTCTTTTTTCTGCAACAACAATTTTCTTTTATGTATGAATTGTAGAAAAGTTCTGAGCAATCCAATTTTCATCACAAAAGCTCTATAGGTTTGATTACAAAACTCATTTCCATTATCAATTCTGAGTTGTTTGACTACTAAATCATATAACACATCACATTGTTTTATCTGGGAGATAATCTCATCATTTGTCTTATTTATTGTTGCATAGAAACATTACCTAGGTAAATATAGAGAAATCATCAACAATAACTAGTGAGTATCTTTTGCTACTTCATGAACATTCAAAAATTTGTGATTGTAGATAACGAGTCAGAACCCCAGTAGTAAAATATCCAATGACTTGTGAAATGGGATGATCACGAACACCTTGAATGTTGGTGAAATTAAACATGGAAGAGTTTTCTTCAGTCTCACAGAGAGAGAGGAATCTTCATCGATATCAATAGAGACTTTAGATTTAGGACATGGAGTGGAACGATCTTCAAAATCAGGATTTGGATGAACATAATGGCTTGAAACTGGGACATATGGGGCGAATGAAAAATCAGAATCATAGGATTCATGAGATGAATATCAAATGAATTCATCTAGAATTGACCATAGATGATTAATAGAATCTTTATAGTAAGACTCTCCATACAAACTTTACATGAATAGAATATTCAACAACTTGCTTCCTTAGATTAAACACTTGAAACCCTCATAGATTGATGAGTAGCCCAAGAAAATCCCTTCATCAGCTTTGTATTAAAACTTTAAGAGTTGATCCTTCTAGTTCAAAATAAAAGAAACACACCCAAAATCATGAAAGTAAGAAATTTCGAAACTTCTACCTATTAACAGCTCCTAAAAAGTTTTTCCATGACACTTTACAATCATGGATTGATTTTGAGTGTAGCATCCAGTTTTAACAACTTCAACCCAAAAAGAAAGAGAAACACCGGTGTCAATAACCATAATTTGACCAGCTTCAATGAAAGTTTTATTTCTATTTTTTGCAACACCATTTTTGTTAGAAGTATAAACTATAGAAAAGTTCTGAGCAATACATTTTTCATCACACAAGCTCTATAGGGTTTTATTACAAAACTCATTGCCATGATCATTTGTCACACCCCCGAACCGAGTAAAACGGCGAAAACGACCGAGGGTGGATTACGTCATGTACGGTATTATAAGAATTGAATAATAGAGATTAAAGCAATCCAAACATTGTACTGATAATTTAATATTTACATTAAGTTCGAATCATTGTTTGTTTGACTCCAAAAAATATAGGACAAGAACATAAGACGTAACAATGCTAAGCTCCGTCTTCTCAAAACCTGCGTGTCCCTAAGAATACAAGTGGTTTTGAAAGAGAGTGTAAACATGTAATTTGGTGAGTTCATAAGCATTTTGTATGAGAAATATATGTCTTTGTTCTTTGAAAATGATAGTGTGTTCTCCCAGAAAATCCAATATTTTCTTTAGAAATGAATTGTAGTCTTAAACACCCTAAGACTGAAAATGTATAAGTATTGTTGCACTCTAAAGTAGTACAATGTAGTTTTATATCTTTATAAAATCATTTGTATGCATGTTTCCAGAAATGTAAACGTTATTGTACTTGAAAATAGTGTAATGTAGTTATATTTGTGTAGAACCCTTTGTATGTATGTATCTGAAACTACCAGTTTGTATTGTAGAATAGTGTAATGGAGTTTTATTATTAAATAAAACCATTTGAAGGTATGCTTGCCCCATAAATCAAATATTTTATTAATACTTATGGTGAGTGTTTATTATAACTATGCTAACGACTAGTGGCCTGCATGACGCTCTTTAGGCGTCAGAATGGTACGATAATTGTCACCCCATACCTGCCGGTCCAATTGTAGCTAAAAGTTTAGGTGCGGGATTGTCAGTCCCGTATAGATCTATACATAAGTGTCACACTGTGACAACCCGAAATTTCTATCTTGTACATTCATTCAATTCAATCAAAGTCAAACTAGTTTCTGCTATCTTTTAGCACCCATAAGGGTCTGTTTGAGAGTTTCTGAGCCTAGTGTAATGTATGAATAGATGCTAGGATGAGTTAGCTTGAGATCGGGAGGTTAAATTCGAAACAGAAAATCACACACAAGGTGTTCACGGCCGCAAATTAGGTTCACGGCCGTGAACCACCTCCTATATATATTGAAATGACTTCATTTTCTTCTCATTTCAACTCCTCCCAACCGTGAACACATCCTTTCTCTCTCAAAAAGTCTCAACCATGAACACTCTAAACCCTAAAAAACGTAAGTGCTTCACCCTTAATCTTATCATACTTGAAGGACTACTAGATCCTAGCCATGATTTGTCAAGTTTCATCATCATCTTCATGAGTTTGAAGGTATCACGGTCATGAACCCTTCATAAGGGCCGTGAACCCTTCATAGATTCATAGGGCCGTGAAAACCTCATGAGGCCGTGAACTCATTAAGGCTGCAAACCCATCCTTGGGTGGCCGTAAACCCCTTCCAAACTTCCATTTGTGAGCCTAACACTTCATTAAGGGTGTTTCCTACAATCGTAGGTGGTTTCGTATAGTTGTTAGTAGTTATAACCACTATTTGAATACACATATATGTAAATATATGCCTTATAGGATCCAACTGTGCTTTGGAACTTCAATAGTGACCACAAGCATCCTATATCTATCTTACCTTCCAAATCACTCACAATCAGGTGAGCTCATACCCTCGTATTTTCATAGATTTCACTGTTTTTAGGGAGGGGGGAGGGGGAATACAAGTCTAACACAAGGAATTTGTGTTATAAACAAATGGTTTCAAATATCTTATCAAAATGGATTTCAGTTATCATCAAATCAAATAGTTTTCAATGATTGTATTAAAATGACATCAAGTCACCAAAAAGTATTTCAAAATATTAAACTTCTTTTAAATGTTTTTATAAACTTATATTTCTCCCAGAAATCATATTTGTATATATATATATATATATATATATATATATATATATAAGATTTAAAAGGCTTAGGACCGATAACCCACTTTGGTTCCTTTTCCTTGTTTGGATGTGGGATTATAAGTATCAGTTATTTGTCCGAGTGTCATTTAAATTTTACTTATATATATATGTATATGTATACAAGTATAAAGTTAGTTCATTAAGTTCAATTACCCTTTGTAACATGTTGAGCAAGGGGTTGCATTCATGAATACTCAGTATCAATTCAGAAAGTACATATAAATTATAATAGGTATAATTTATGATTCACAGAACATTAATTCATGATTCACGTATACTAAACTACATTGTTTTACAAGAACAAAGGTTTGATTCAAAACTAATCATGGATATACATCTTTCAGCTACATGTTAAGAATACTAATTCAAGAACATACTGTCAATCATTTATTTCAAAATGATTGGGTTTTTCATAACCATTATACATGTAACGCTTATATGCTTTTTATGAGTCATTTGATACAGGTTGTTTAATTCATTTAAACAATATAGTTAAATTCCTGACATTATAACCAGAATCTCCAGTCGGGGATCGAAACAATGTGTGTATAGATCTATATTGGGATTGGCAATCCCACACTCAGACTGCTAGCTACAGTCAGGCATACACGCCTACGAGTGACAGTTGTTATCAACAGCTTTCAACGCATTCATAGCGTTGGGTCAGGCCATCTAGTCAGTGTGGTTATAATAACTCATATAAAAGATATTAACAATACGTTAGTGTATAATTAACTAAACATAAGTACATTTTCAAAGTACTAGTTTACAAGATACAATCTACAGTATTACATTACAGTTTACAATAACATTTAATGAAACCAGGCACACTCACAGTTACAAGTTTTACAAAAGGAATACAAATACATAACATTGGTTTACAAACAGAACGGTTTTATGTGATTAAAACTACTTCTCATATACAGCAGAAAATATAGGATTTTATGGAACAGTTTACATATTCAAGAAACAGAAAACATTCATTCAAACATAAATACTTATGCACTCACTCAACTTTATGTTGATACTCTCTTTTCAAATTACTTGTATTCTTAGGGAATCAGTAGACAGGTACTCCCCAAGCTTTTGAGAAGATGGAGTTATTTGTGTCTTGTCTTCTTCTTTTGTATAACTATTTGGTTTCAGTATACAATGATGAAACACATGTAAATACTTATACTTTTTAAATATAGTGGTTGTTTGTACTCTGATTACTATAATGCATGTGTTGTGATACTACAAATGAAGTCATCCACCCCCGGACGTTTCCGCCATCTGGTTTGGAGGTGTGAGAGATTGGTATCAGAGCTTTGTTTATAGTGAACTCAATATATAAATCCATAAAAGATATACAAACTACAAATACATTTGGGGCTAAGAGCTCTGACTACAAGTATACTTTTTAAAAATTTAAGTATTTTTACAAGAAGTATACTAACACTCATACCTACAAGTCCAATATCACAGTCATAAGAACTTAAAAGTATTTGGATGTTGGACATTACAGTCAAACCTGGACAGTTATGTAATCATATCTGGGATTAATATAGCCTGATCAACTATATTGATTTGAGATATGACCAACATATGTTTGGGAGTAATAGCGGTGTTGCGGCATGTCTAAAACTTACCAACCATACATAATTAGAAGAACTCTAGAACATAACATAAAGATTAAAATACTATAGGGGTATTTTAGGCACTATATACTAATAACAAACATGTGAAAACAATAGAACAATTGAGGGTAGATCTATAAATATTAAGGGTATATTACAGTTATATATAATTAAAGTTATATAGACTTAGAATATGTGATCTAGCTTCATTTCCTGTTCCTTGTTTGGTTGTGGATTTAAAGTCGGGTCATTTAATCGAAGGTCGATTATACCTAAGTTATATATAATTAGTATACACTTTATACTTACTTTAATACCTAGAACAAGTCATACGGAATACATTACTTGTTAACTGTAAGTCTCTCTCGTAGAAACTTGTATCTTTAACCTATCATTACTAACTATATTCTATATCTCTTACCCCTATTCTCGCTTAGATAACAATGGCTGGAGTTCATCTACCCGAAGACCCGTACTTTCCCGGTCAAGGACAAGATGCAGAGCCGGAAGATAATCATTAAATTCCCTTAGATGATGATTTTGCAGAAAATTTTCCTGAAGACAATGATTCCGAATCAGAAGCCTATAATCCACCACCAGTTGCCCAAAATCCTAATCCACGACAAAATTTCCATGGTCCGACGCTTTCATGGGCTGAGAACTTAGGTAGGTGAAGCCGAGAGCAAGGTCAACCGTTACCCAACAACAGAGACCGAAGCTTCTACAACATAAGCGAGGGAGGCTCTGCAGATAGAATTCTCCCTATTTTGGTTCGCCGAGAGGCTCGAAATGTTGAGCTAGGAGTGACAGCCATTCAACAAACCATAGAGCTAGATGCTGACACGAATGCCAATACGGATAGTATTCGCAATCTTGAACTTGCTCATAACAAAGCAATGAGAGACAATGAGGCACTGCTGCAAGAGTTAGTTGTAACTCGAGCTGAAGTCATAGAGCTCCGAGCACGCCAGACAGTGTATGAAAGACGTCTGCTTGATGTGGAGCGACAACTGGCTGAGTTGAGGGTTCGTCTGAATGATGCCCATCGTTTTTAGGAGATACTCTACTTATCCTTTCTTTTGGTTTAAGAAATGGATAATACTCTACTCGTTTCCTCTTCACTCTTTTGGTTATAGTTAAAGTCTACTAATATGTTCTAACGCTATTTTTCATGTTTTTCAGTACGACCACGAAAATTTCATTTTCGGTAGGTCAGTACGATATCGATGTTTTTCCCAGAATTTGGTATATTGTAGACCTGTTTAGGGTTAAGTTTTCCAGACATTATGTATTCAATATGCCAATATTATCGACATGCATTTTCATACTCTTTGAAAAATAATCACTCAATTTCATATCATCCTGTTATAAGTTGTACTTGTCGTAGACTTCTATTTCCAATTCATTACAAGATTCATGTTGAACTAAATGTTTTAGTTCAGAGATATCAAAATTCATATTCACTCTTGATATCTTACCATCTTTTTATCTTCTCACTTTTAGAGAAAAAGATGCCTCCTCGTAGAAATCCAAGACGTAACACTGTTAATGAAGCACCGACGCCACCTCCGCCACCACCTCCTCAGTACGACGCTGCTATGTTTTAAGCAGCGGTCATGACGGCTGTAGCGGCTTCCATGTCTCATATGTATACTCCTGGTGCTAGTGGGTCGGGAGCTAGTGCAAATCCTTCTAAGCATGGCGAGATTCATGGGCACTCGCGAGAGTGCACTTATAAAGATTTCTCGAATGCCAAACCTAGGACCTTTAACGATACTGGAGGATTTATGGCATTAAGCCAGTGGATTGAGAAGACAGACGCAATTTTCGAAATTTGCTCCTGTCCAGAGAGCATTAAAGTCAAATTCGCTGCTTGTACCTTTTCGGATAGAGCTTTAACATGGTGGAATGGCCATCTTAAGTCAATGAATCTGATAGTGGCTAACTCTATAAGCTGGGAGAACTTAAAAGCCATGTTAATGCGGGAATACTGTCCGCGAGGGGAAATTCAGAAAGTCGAGCAAGAGCTCTGGGGTCTTACAATGGTTGGTTCGGAGATAACAACCTATATCAGTATATTCTGTGATTTGGCAATTCTTTGTGCAGATATGGTTGCTCTGGAGAGCCAAAAGATTGAGAGATATATTTGGGGACTATCGCCCCAAATTCAGTCAAGTGTCTTAGCTTCGAGGCCTATTACCTACGACAGTGCCAAAGAGCTAGCACAATCTCTTATTGACCATAGAGCCCGTCAAAACCCAGTGGTTGCTACACCAAAACAACCGAAGGGAAACAACAACAGCAACAATAACAACAACAGCAGCAAGAAGAAGGGTTGGAACAAGAGTAAGGGCAAATCTTCACAGGAATCCTCAAAGAAGCAACAGCTAGTTGCAGTCAATGCTGCTACTGTACTTGCTGTTGTTCCTGCTAACCCTGCACCAACTAAGCTTTATGCTGGTAACCTCCCCAAGTGCAACAAGTTGAATTTTCACCATAACGGAAATTGCCGGGAAATGCAGTGTCGTAACTGCAACAGAAAAGGCCATACTGCCCGATTTTGTAGATCACCACCCCAACCAATTAACCAAGTACCTGCCGCTGGAGTAGGACAAGCATGCTACCAATGCGGTGATGTGGGGCATTTCAAGAGAGATTGTCCAAAAGCTGGAAATATCGGTGGAGTTGGGAGAATTTTAGATTTGGGTCACGACGAAGCGGTGACAGACCCTGCGGTGGTCACGGGTACGTTTCTTCTCAACAACACTTATGAATGCATTTTATTTTATTGTGGTTCTGAGAAGAGCTTTGTGAGCCATAATTTCAAACACTTGCTAAATCAAAACTACCAACCACTAAATGAAACTTTCACAGTCGAAATGGCTAACGGGAAATCCGAATCCACCAACGATATATACATAGGATGTACTCTTACCTTGAATAACTTTTCTTTCCCAATAAACCTTATGCCGGTCTCTATCAAAAGTTTCGACGTCATAATAGCTATGGATTGGTTGTGTCCTAACCATGCTGACATACTATGCTATTAAAGAGTCATTCGTCTGAACTTGCCAACTAACGAAACTCTTGTTATTTACAGCGACAAACCCGGAACGAACCTCCAGATCATTTCTTGCATCAGGGCACAAAAGTACCTTCGCAAAGAGTAATGTGCTTTCTTAGCTCACATGGTAGAAAAAAACAAGAAGTGAAAGACATCGTGAGCATTCCTGAGGTCTGCAACTTTCCCGATATTTTTCCCGATGATCTTCCAGGAGTGCCTCCCGAACGACAAGTCGAATTTAGAATCGACTTAATCCCTGGGGCTACCCCTGTAGCCAAATCCCCCTATCGTCTTGCACCTTCTGAAATGCAGGAATTATCCAGCCAGCTTAACGAACTCCTTAGCAAATGTTTCATAAGACCAAGCTTCTCACCCTGGGGAGCACCGGTTTTGTTCGTGAAGAAAAAGGATGGATCATTCTGTATGTGCAAAGACTACCGCGAGCTGAGTAAACTTACCATCAAGAATCGATATCCTCTGCCTCACATTGACGATCTGTTCCACCAACTTCAAGGTGCGAGCTACTTCTCAAAAATAGACTTAAGATCCGGGTATCACCAGTTACAGATTTTGGAGGATGACATTCCCAAAACAGCGTTCAGAACTCGTTATGGTCATTACGAGTTTGTAGTGATGCCATTCGGATTGACGAATGCACCTGCTGTGTTCATGGATCTAATGAACAGAGTTCGTCGTCCATTCCTGGACAAATTCGTCATAGTTTTCATCAACGACATCCTTATCTACTCAAGAAGTGAAGAAGAACAAGGCCAACATCTTCGTCAAATATTGCAAACTCTTAGAACAGAGATGTCACACCCCAAAACCGTAACGGCGGAAACGTTCTGGGGTGGAGGACGTCATGTCAAGTATCACAACATACGTAGTATAGTAATCAAAGTACAACAACCATTGCATTAATAGTAATAATTTTACATAGGTTACATTTAGCAACAACATCAAAAGTAAATACAGAGAATAACATAAGATGCAACTTGGTACTAGGCTGACTTCGCAAAAGCTCCCGAAGTGTACATGTCTATTGATGACCTGAGAATACAAGTTATTTTGAAAGCGAGTATCAGCATTTTAATGCTGGTGAGTTCATAAGTATTTAATGACATTGGTATAAATACGTGTTTTACTTTAAAATAATCTCACACAATGATGGTGATTAGAATTTACAGAGTATTAGTATTTCTCCCAGAAAATCCTATATTTTCTAAGAAAAGTAGTCTTCTACCAAGACCCTATTGTTTTATGTTTTAAGGAGTAATTTCCCCCAAAGGTAACTATCTTTATCAAAATATAGTTTTTACCTTAAATAATATGTGAGGAAATCACAAGCAAAAGTAATGGGGAAAATAATATTTTTCCTCAGCAGTAACACTGCTGGTTTAAAAGTAAATAAAACATATACTCCATGCGGGACGCCTCGAAAAGTCTAAAAGAATGAAGTACGGACTCCAGACGGTATCGAATGAGCAATACGTCTAGCAAAGTCTAAAAGAATGAAGTACAGACTCCAGACGGTATCAAATGAGCAATACGTCTAGCAAAGTCTAAAAGAATGAAGTACAGACTCCAGACGGTATCAAATGAGCAATTCGTCTAGCAAAGTCTAAAAGAATGAAGTATAGACTCTAGACGGTATCAAACGAGCAATACGTCTAGGAAAGTCTAAAAGAATGAAGTACAGACTCCAGATGGTATCAAATGAGCAATACGTCTAGCAAAGTCTAAAAGAATGAAGTACAGACTCCAGACGGTATCAAATGAGCAATACGTCTCGCAAAGTCTAAAAGTAAATAAAAGGGTGAATGTGAACTCGTATGTAACCATGCTGATTGATGATCGAATACCTGATGACCCTCCAGGTCACACGTAGTATGGTGACATTATGTCACCCCTGGGCCTATTCGACTCGGACTGTAGCTAGCAGTCGGGATGTGGGAGTGTCTGTCCCGTATAGATCTATACACATGATGTTCGCTCTCCCTCCAGGAGACTCTGGGTACAAGGTGATAGCGCTAGGAAGCATCGTATCGGGAAGTAGTACGTCACATTCTATTTATAGTATTAAAGTAATGGTATTGACTCACGAATGAGCTGACTCCTGTGTAATTCTTCGTACTAGAAAGAGTAAATAGAATCTCCTAACTATTCCTATAATAGTTACTAGTATTTTAGGTATATAAATAATGGAAGGATGCCTTTGCTACCCAAAGGAAATAAACTGGCTGATAGAACTTTTATGACTATATATGTATACATGATATATAACTAATATTTAGACGACCTTCGGATGGATAACCGATACCCTAAAGCCACATTCAAACAAGGAAAAGGAGTTAGAGCGAGCTAGCCTTCCTAAGTCCTTTAAACATTACTTATATAACTATACATATACAGGCATGCATTTGTCAATATAAAAGCATAAAAGAAATTTTGGTAAAACCTTTGGAAAAGCTTTAATAATCTAAAAAGGGATATTCATACTTTAAAAGAGATTTGAAAACAAGATTTGAAAACTTTTAGCTGGATAAAGCAGTTTAACATGCAAAAATCTATTTGCTATACAGTTATTAATCACATGTGATTGATATAATAACTCTACAGTTCAACTTGTATTCCCCCCCCCCCCATAAAAGCATTTAAAATCATTTAAAAGGTTGATTCAGGGGTATAAACTCACCTGACGTGGGTGATTCGGATGAACGGATGGTATAGGATGCTAAGTGTCAAGTGAGGACTTGAACACACACGCGAATCCTATTTAACATGTAGTGATACATTTAAGTATCTAATTAGTCATTTAATAACTAATTTATCAAGTAAGGACACCCCAATACTTGGAAAAACTTTACTACAAGTGCTAGGAGTACTAAGGGTTGCATATAAAGAGAGTATGGCCTCACATTGGGGTTTAGACCTCAAATGGTGGCCTTTATGAGTGTTTAAGGTTTCTGGACCACTTCCCCCATGAGTTTACGGCCGTAAACTCATGGAAGTGGTGCCATTGAGTGTTCAAAGGTCCTAAACCACTCAAGGAATTAAGCTAGACTCGAATCAAGGGCTTAGGAAGTGACTAGGGCTCGAAATGACCCTTCTTTGGAGTTTACGGTCCTTGGACCACTCCTTGGGAGTTTACGGTCGTAAACACATGGGTTTTGCGGCCGTAAACTCATGTTTTCCCATGTCTTTCGTGTTTTGGTGTTTCTATCTTATGCATGCAAGGTTCTAGTCACTTATACAAGCATTGGAAGGTGTTAAGGGCACTTAAACACCAGTGGAAGGTGTTTACGGTTTTGGGAGGTCTCCCCAAACCGTAAACACATGTTTTCTTGGGGATCTTGATGTTCTTCAGTGGTTGAACATGTATTCTAAGCAAATAACTTGATGTGAGGAGTGTACTTACTTACAGGAACCTCGAATGAGTGTTTGGAGCCCAAGAACACTAGTGTGTGTTCTTGGTGTTCTTGGTGTTTTGAAGAACACTTGAAGATCTATGAAAAAGACAAGATTTCATGGGTGAAATCGTGTATAAACACTAGAAGATCTAAGAAAACACTTACTTTTTGGCGGATTTGAAGGAATGATTTTATGATAGTTGAGAGAAAACTTGGGTGTTCTTGAAGTTGGAAGTGAAAAATAAGCTAAAAATGACTAAGTGTCATATTTATACTCTTTGGGGTTTACGGCCGTAAACTCCATGTTTACGTCTGTAAACTCCAAACTTTTGGAGTTTGGAGACTTACGTGATACACGACAACTTCTAAAGTATACTTCCTTTTATTTGTTCGCTTGACGAATATAAAATAAGAACACCCAACGTACTTAAAACCGGCCAAAAATGTTTTGAGACGAATTTGGCTAATTTTTGAAGTGCTCGATTGCGGAGTTTAAACAAATTAAAATTTTGGGTTGTCACATCATCCCCCCGTTAGAGGGAATTTCGTCCCGAAATTAGAGTTCAAGCACACACACGCAGATGCAATTGAGCGAAGAAAAAGATGAGGATGCTTTAGTTTCATCAGATCCTCACGCTCCCAAGTGAATTCAGGTCTTCGCTTGGTGATCCGGCGAACCTTCACTACCGGGATACGGCTTTGCTTGGGTCGTTTGACTTCTATAGGTTCCTACACGCAGTTGGGTTCTCATTGATTTCGATCTTGACGAGTGGGATTTCGAGAGTCACGTCGGACAAGCACTTTTTCAAATCTAAGACGTGGATAGATTTGGGTGGAATTTATGGAATTCCTAAAGTAGCTGAGGTCTGACGGGGGTTGGACCAATTCTTATCAAGAATTTTGGATGGTCCTAAGTTTCTTTGGGGAGATAGAATGTTTCGGTTCATAGAACATATTGTACTTCCATGGTTAGATCATCACTTGGTGTGATCGCCATTCTGAAGTTCCAAAAGTTCTTTCACACCATGGGGGGGGGTGTATTCTCCGGTTTGGTTCTCAGAAGGCTCAGGTCGTCTTCGGATTCGTATTTCCTACTGATTGGCTTTCGGAGGTTTTCTGGATCATCGGATGTATTGGCTAAGTACAGGCCTCTATTGGTTATGTGACATCTATCTCGACCTAGTGCAAAATGGACCTACACTTCTAACTCTTGAGGTGTTTCTAACGGAAACTCTCAAAGTCAGTGTGATAGGGGGGGTTTTACCAGACGATGCTTTTCACAGTATGATCCCTATTCGGAAAGAATCATGTTCTCACTCGCTTCGCTGTTTCATGGATAGTAGTCTTTGATCAGGGCTAACTTAGCCCTTAGAGATTTTTCTGAAGTGCTAGACTATTTCAGGAGGTGGTTCTACTATTTCTTTTGAGATAGTATTCTTTGGAACACCTAGTAGTCCAACGAATCTCTGAGACATGCCCCATTCTCCGATGGGTTGGCTCCCTCCAGTTTGTAGGAAGCGCGTGTTCCTGTATAACCCATCGACTAATCACCTAGACTGGTGTCGAGTCTTCAATCTCTTTATGATCTGGGTTAAAAGGCTTAACGCAACATACCATTTTACTTTATTAAAGTATTCTTGGTTGCAGAGGTGGTCATGTGGTTCCTAGCATTCTAGTATTAACTTTGGAGAATGCAGTCTATCGTCTATAGGGCGACGGTGACTTTTTCTCGCATGAAGAGGCGTTGTGTCCTAGGCACTACTCGTCTGTAACGGGATGGACGAAGTGCCTGATTAGTGTGAGTATCCCTTGCAACTACTCTTCCGGTGTTACCGAGTTTTCTCGATCTGGATTAAATCTAGAGAGTATAGGGTCCCGTCACTCGGAACTTCTAATTTCCTCATCCATTCTTCTCAGAGTTTAACCTGTCACAGCTTCCAGGTTTCCGGGATCTCTGCTGAGATGCTTAATTTGTGGGATTAAGCATGAATGGATGGTCGTAGTCAATGCTTTTGACTCTTACGACTTGGTTTACTTTTCTTAACCGAGGGTGTTAGCTACTATGTTGGCTTAACCGGGATGACAACAAATTTCGAATTTGTGGTCATTTTAGTAGCTCAACCTGCAGTGGTTCTCTTGACTCCAACTCCTTTTTTATGGGATAGGATGAAGGGTCTTATTATAAGGTTCGTGGTGGACCTCATACTCGGCTTAATCACTAATACTCGGTGTATGCAAGTCGTATATAATTGAGATTTGACGAGATGTTCAGATGTGTGGCCCCACCCCAGACCCACAACCCAACGAGGAACAGGGAGTAGGGAGGAAGCACACATCTTAAATATTATTGATCTAAATTATATACCACTCTTATGCATATACTCAGTGGTAGTAAGTTAATCCCATGAGTTCTTTCTCTTGATTCACGAACCTGATTGTGCGGTGCGGACGGCCTTTTTGGAGGATCTATCGAGTAGGTTTCGGGCGGTTGTTGTCTTCTGGAGAATCTGCGGTGTCTTCCGCTTCTGGTTTTAATGTCTAAAGAGGGGTTGGTTTACAGCGCGTGGTACCCTTCTCTTGGGTACTTCGGAAGGTTTGGATAAGAGAGACGACTGACGGATCGCATTAGGTTTTCTTATTAGGTTCGGAAGAACCTTTATTTGACGCATAGGCTATGGTGAAAGTTCTCTTTACACAGAACTAGGAATTTTCACATGGTTGCATCAAGTCGAACCATGATTGACGGCAGTGTCGAATTTAACAACATCGACATGATATGGAATGGAGATTGATAGGACCGTGTGCTGAATAGGGCACACAAGTTCTTAGCGTCTCGGGTTTCGTCCATGGTATCACTATCGCAGATACTTGGACCGATAGAATTGACGCGGAACTCTAGGGGGTCCTGATGTTTTGGAGTAATGTACTTTTCATGAATGGATTTCTCACGAGGCCTCTCTATAATCGCCTAGTATACACTAGTCATGTATAATTAAGGTTAAAAGGACTGTTGACTGAGCGACTCCGCCCTAAATCCACAACCCAACGAGGAACAGGAGATAAGGCAGCATCACTCACTCGAGGTCTATCAATCTTAATTATAAATGGCCTTAACGTATATATCAAGCCATCATAGCTTTACCTAATGGGTTTTTGAATTCTTACAACGGTGCTGCGACTTTCGCCTTAACGAAGGAGTAATTACAATTAGAATTGATTTATTTAAAGTTCTCGGTTAGTTACTTAGGATTGAGAGACGTACCAAAATTCTACCGGGTTCCTTGATGCTCCCCTTGTTATCACGGTTAGACTCCTCCTGCGTTCTTGTCATTCCTTTCAGTTGGGCAGTCCCTCTTGAGGTGCCCAATTTCACCACAAAGATGGCATATTGGACTGGTCCCAACATTGGCGGTTGATGTAATGAACTCAATCGGGGTTCTGCAGATACGAGAGGTATGCCCCTTCCTGTTGCATCTGACACAAAGGAATTCTCGACAGATACCATGATGATGGTAGCTACACTTGCTGCAACGGGGGAGGTTTCCTAGGTATGGTCTTCTTGTAGTCGAGACGGAAGGGTTGACAGGGGTATTGACTACCTCAGTTCGTTGCCCTTTGGGAGGCCCTTGAGTCGAGGTACTTCCCTCATCATTCTTAAACTTTCTCTTCAGTGGATTTGGTTGGGGTTCTTGGGTGGCTGGGTACACAGGTGTGGGTTGCTGCTGTCCATTGCTAAGATCGGGATTCCCGATAGGGCTCTTGCTAACATTGGCATTGTTAGCATTCAGGTGAGCCTTGACAGCTGCTACGGCTGCTGAGACTGTAGCTCGGAACGTAGCTTCATCGAATTGTAGGATCGGTGCCTTACCAGCGGGTTGGTTACGTTTCTTCAGAGGCATGGTTTTTCCCACACGAAAAGGAACACAAGCTGATGAGAGACGATGGTTAACCCTAGACGTATCTTCTTTACTATGATAGGCACAAATTTTCCCGTGCCTTGATGTATGGTTATTTGAGTGCCGACCTACATCCCTATGATGCAGTCTGGGTAACAGGGTGGGAGTAAGTGTATCGGAAGGCCATAAAATGGGAGTCGTTCCTACTAAGTTATCTTCATACTGGAGAGGTTCACTCTCCGGTTTTGAAAAGATTTGAGAGAAGTTTGGAACGATGATCACAGAAGAAAAGGCTCATGAAAAACTTATGGCAAAACACTCTCAATCGAGGTTTTTAGATCCGATCTATTCGTATTACTTGCGACGGGAAAGACGATTTGCCTAGCACATAGTGTGAGTAGTGTAATCACTAACTCACTAAATTGTATTATTTTACGGAGTATTAGCGTGACGATAAAGAGGAAAAGACACTTCTCGGGTTCCATGTATTGGCTCCCTCTGTCTACCTCTTATCCTTGACTAGAACGGGCGTTAGTTTCCTTCAGGTACTTACCTAGGGTTCTCTTCTCTTGTAGACCTATTGAATTTCTGCTCCGCCTTACTTCTGATTCTGACTCTGAGTGTCATCCCTTCACAATGGAGGAATGGAATCTCGGAAGTTCAGGCGAATTTCCCACCGATGTCCCTAAAAGGTATAGGCACATGGTGATTTCAATAGTCTCGTCCCTGTTCATTTATTTCCTGAATGGAAATCTTCTCAATGAACCTCTTCTGGGTCTGTATCGACTCTCCTGCCGATTACTGAAGTGGATAAGGTTTTCTAAAAGGGGTTCGTGTGAGAATGGAAATGTCTAAAGAATCCTAAGAGATTATTAAAACATTTCACTAGGTGATCCATATCGAGTCCTGCTGCAATTACATAGCGTACACAAATCATATATAACTTAGATCTGATAGGCCTTCGAATATGTGATACTACTCTATATCCACATCCAAACAAGGAAAAGGAAGTAGAGCGAAACCACACATTCTTAGCCTATGAGATCTTTACTATATATAATCTTGGAAGTATACACTTTGTAATCATAGGTCTATCAATAAGGATCTTTTTAGTTCTCACGCAAGGTTATTTATGGTTCCAAAAATACCCCTATGGTATTTTAATTACATGCTTGATTCTTATCTTCCGAACATGCTTTTGGGTTTATTGTGAGTCTTTTAGTATCCTAAAATACTCCCATAGTATTTTAAACTTTATGTTTGGCTCTAGCATTCCTATTTGGTAAGTTTCAGATTTGTTGCAACACCACCAACACTCTCAAGCACACGTTAGTCGCATCTCGAATAAATATAGTTGATCAGGTTATATTTATTCCAGCTTACAATTACATAACTGCCCAGGTTTGATGGTAATGGTCAACATCCAAAGACTTTTATTCTTATTCTTCTTGTGATACTTTGTTCGAGTGTTTAGATTCTGGATGTTCTTATACTTTTGTAAAATATGGTTATATTTTAAAGTATAATTCTTGGTCAGAGTATTTTATCCCAATGTATTTATAGGTCGTATATCTTTTATGATTAGATATACTGAGCTCACTATAAACAATGCTCTGATACCAATCTGTCACACCCCAAACCGGAACGGCGGAAACGTTCTGGGGTGGAGGACGTCATGTTAAGTATCACAACATACGTAGTATAGTAATCAAAGTACAACAACCATTGCATTAATAGTAATAATTTTACATAGGTTACATTTAGCAACAACATCAAAAGTAAATACAGAGAATAACATAAGATGCAGCTTGGTACTAGGCTGACTTCGCAAAAGCTCCTGGAGTGTACCTGTCTATTGATGACCTGAGAATACAAGTTATTTTGAAAGCGAGTATCAACATTTTAATGCTGGTGAGTTCATAAGTATTTAATGACATTGGTATAAATACGTGTTTTACTTCAAAATAATCTCACACAATGATGGTGATTAGAATTTACAAAGTATTAGTATTTCTCCCAGAAAATCCTATATTTTCTAATAAAAGTAGTCTTCTACCAAGACCCTATTGTTTTATGTTTTAAGGAGTAATTTCCCCCAAAGGTAACTATCTTTATCAAAATATAGTTTTTACCTTAAAGAATATGTGAGGAAATCACAAGCAAAAGTAATGGGGAAAATAATATTTTTCCTCAGCAGTAACACTGCTGGTTTAAAAGTAAATAAAACATAGACTCCAGGCGGGACGCCTCGAAAAGTCTAAAAGAATGAAGTACGGACTCCAGACGGTATCGAATGAGCAATACGTCTAGCAAAGTCTAAAAGAATGAAGTACAGACTCCAGACGGTATCAAATGAGCAATACGTCTAGCAAAGTCTAAAAGAATGAAGTACAGACTCCAGACGGTATCAAATGAGCAATTCGTCTAGCAAAGTCTAAAAGAATGAAGTACAGACTCCAGACGGTATCAAATGAGCAATACGTCTAGCAAAGTCTAAAAGAATGAAGTACAGACTCCAGATGGTATCAAATGAGCAATACATCTAGCAAAGTCTAATAGAATGAAGTACAGACTCCAGACGGTATCAAATGAGCAATATGTCTAGCAAAGTCTAAAACTAAATAAAATGGTGAATGTGAACTCGTAAATAACCATGCTGATTGACGATCGAATACCTGATGACCCTCCAGGTCACACGTAGTAGGGTGACATTATGTCACCCCTGGGCCTATTCGACTCGGACTGTAGCTAGCAGTCGGGATGTAGGAGTGTCTGTCCCGTATAGATCTATACACATGATGTCCGCTCTCCCTCCAGGAGACTCTGGTTACAAGGTGATAGCGCTAGGAAGCGTCGTATCGGGAAGTAGTACGTCACATTCTATTTATAGTATTAAAGTAATGGTATTAACTCACGAATGAGCTGACTCCTGTGTAATTCTTTGTACTAGAAAGAGTAAATAGAATCTCCTAACTATTCCTATAATAGTTACTAGTATTTTAGGTATATGAATAATGGAAGGATGCCTTTGCTACCCAAAGGAAATGAACTGGATGATAGAACTTTTATGACTATATATGTATACATGATATATAACTAATATTTAGACGACCTTCGGATGGATAACCGATACCCTAAAGCCACATCCAAACAAGGAAAAGGAGTTAGAGCGAGCTAGCCTTCCTAAGTCCTTTAAACATTACTTATATAACTATACATATACAGGCATGCATTTGTCAATATAAAAGCATAAAAGAAATTTTGGTAAAACCTTTGGAAAAGCTTTAATAATCTAAAAAGGGATATTCATACTTTAAAAGAGATTTGAAAACAAGATTTGAAAACTTTTAGCTGGATAAAGCAGTTTAACATGCAAAAATCTATTTGCTATACAGTTATTAATCACATGTGATTGATATAATAACTCTATAGTTCAACTTGTATTCCCCCCCCCCATAAAAGAATTTAAAATCATTTGAAAGGTTGATTCAGGGGTATGAACTCACCTGACGTGAGTGATTCGGATGAACGGATGGTATAGGATGCTAAGTGTCAAGTGAGGACTTGAACACGCACGCGAATCCTATTTAACATGTAGTGATACATTTAAGTATCTAATTAGTCATTTAATAACTAATTTATCAAGTAAGGACACCCCAATACTTGGAAACACTTTACTACAAGCGCTAGGAGTACTAAGGGTTGCATATAAAGAGAGTATGGCCTCACATTAGAGTTTACTCCTCAAATGGTGGCCTTTATGAGTGTTTACGGTTTCTGGAGCACTTCCCCCATGAGTTTACGGCCGTAAACTCACGGAAGTGGTGCCATTAGGTGTTCAAAGATCCTAAACCACTCAAGGAATTAAGCTAGACTCGAATCAAGGGCTTAGGAAGTGACTAGGGCTCGAAATGACCCTTCTTTGGAGTTTACGGTCCTTGGACCACTCCTTGGGAGTTTACGGTCGTAAACACATGGGTTTACGGCCGTAAACTCGTGTTTGCCCATGTCTTTCGTGTTTTGGTGTTTCTATCTTATGCATGCAAGGTTCTAGTCACTTATACAAGCATTGGAAGGTGTTAATGGCACTTAAACACCATTGGAAGGTGTTTACGGTTTTGGGAGGTCTCCCCAAACCGTAAACACATGTTTTCTTGGGGATCTTGATGTTCTTCAATGGTTTAACATGTATTCTAAGCAAATAACTTGATGTGAGGAGTGTACTTACTTATAGGAAGCTCGAATGAGTGTTTGGAGCCCAAGAACACTATTCTTGGTGTTCTTGGTGTTCTGAAGAACACTTGAAGATCTATGAAAAAGACAAGATTTCATGGGTGAAATCGTGTATAAACACTAGATAAAGTGTTATATGAACGAATCTAGGAAGAAAACACTTACTTTTTGGCAGGTTTGAAGGAATGATTTTATGATAGTTGAGAGAAAACTTGGGTGTTGTTGAAGTTGGAAGTGAAAAATGAGCTAAAACTGACTAAGTGTCATATTTATACTCTTTGGGGTTTACGACCGTAAACTCCATGTTTACATCCGTAAACTCCAAACTTTTGGAGTTTTGAGACTTACGTGATATACGGCAACTTCTAAAGTATACTTCCTTTTATTTGTTCGCTTGACGAATATAAAATAAGAACACCCAACGGACTTAAAACCGGCCAAAAATGTTTTGAGACGAATTTGGCTAATTTTTTAAGTGCTCGATTGCGGAGTTTAAACAAATGAAAATTTCGGGTTGTCACAAGAGAAACTCTATGCGATGTTTTCAAAGTGTGAATTTTGGATCAGGAAGGTTGATTTCCTAGGTGACGTGGTCAGTTCAGAAGGAATACACGTCGACCCTTCCAAAATAAAAGCAATTGAAAACTGGTCAGCACCCAAAACACCTACAGAAATCCGTCAATTCTTTGGTCTTGCTGGCTACTATCGCAGATTCATCAAGAATTTCTCTCGAATAGCTAAGCTTCTTACCACCCTAACGCAAAAGGGTTTAACTTTTAGTTGGGGAGAAAAGCAAGAAATAGTGTTCCAAACGCTGAAGCGAGCTTTTTGTAGTGCACCAATCCTGTCTCTTCTTGATGGGACAGAGGATTTCGTAGTGTACTGTGATGCTTCTAATCAAGGGCTTGGATATCTTCTTATGCAAAGAGGAATGGTTATATCGTATGCCTCAAGACAGCTAAAGACACATGAAGTCAATTATACAACACATGACCTTGAACTAGGAGCAATAGTATTTGCTCTGAAGATCTGGAGACATTACTTATATGGCACGAAATGCACAGTATGCACGGACCATAAAAGTCTCCAGCATATCTTCGATCAGAAAGAGCTGAACATGAGACAACGACGATGGGTGGAGCTACTGAATGACTACGATTGTGAGATTCTTTATTACCCTGGTAAAGCTAACGTAGTAGTTGACGCCCTTAGCAGAAAAGAATACTCGGGACGCCGAGTAAAGTCATTGACCATGACAATCCATTCACATCTGTCCACACAGATCAGAGAGGCTCAGCTCGAAGCCTTAGAACCTGAAAACGTGGCAGGTGAAACCTTGAGAGGAATGGATAAAACTTCAAAGTTAGGGATGATGGAGTCTATTGTTTCATGAACCAGATCCGGACACCAAAGTTCGGTAGTTACAGAGACGTCGTTATGAATGAAGCACACAAAACCGGATACTCCCTTCATCCAGGTTCAGACAAGATGTATCTGGACCTCAAGAAACTATATTGGTGGCCTAACATGAAGGCTGGAATCGCTACCTTTGTGGGTAAGTGCCTTACTTGTGCCAAAGTCAAGGTAGAATACCAGAAACCTTCAGGTTTATTGCAACAACCTGAAATCCCTGAATAGAAGTGGGAGCGGATTACGATGGATTTCATAACTAAGTTACCCAATACATCGGGTGGTTATGATACTATTTGGGTAATTGTCGATAGATTAACCAAGTCTGCACACTTCTTACCAATCAAAGAGACCGACAAGATGGAGAAGCTAACAAGAACTTACCTCAACGAAATCGTTAGACTGCATGGTGTGCCAATATCTATTATTTCTGACCGAGATAGTAGATTCACTTCTCATTTCTGGCAGTCTTTACAAAAATCTTTGGGAACTACGCTGAACATGAGTACAGCCTACCATCCACAAACTGATAGACAAAGTGAGAGGACGATTCAAACTCTAGAATATATGTTGCGAGCTTGCGTGATAGACTTTGGAAAGGCATGGGATACTCATTTACCCCTTGTCGAATTTACTTACAACAACATTTATCGCACTAGCATAAAGGCTGCTCCTTTCGAAGCCCTCTATGGCCGCAAGTGCAGATCACCTCTGTGTTGGGCTGAAGTGGGTGACACGCAGCTAGCTAGAAGTCAAGTTACTAACAGTGCTCTCACTGGTCCGGAAATCATTCGCAAAACTATGGAGAAAATTATACAAATTCGGGAGCGACTTAAAGCTTCCAGAGATAGACAGAAAAGCTACGCTGACAAAAGAAGAAAACCTTTGGAATTCTAGGTTGGTGATCGTGTCATGTTGAAGGTCTCACCCTGGAAGGGCATGATACACTTTGGAAAGCATGACAAGCTGAATCCAAGGTACATAGGACCATTCGAGATTCTTGCTAGAATCGGTCCAGTAGCTTACAAACTCCGACTACCTCAAGAACTAAGTAACATACATCTTGTTTTCCACGTCTCGAACTTGAAAAAGTGTATGTCTGACGAGACTATTGTAATCCCACTCGACGAAATCGAAATCAACGAGAGCCTCAAATTCGTGGAAGAACCCGTAGAGATCATGGACCGAGAGGTCAAGCAAACGAAGCAAAGCCGTATTCCTATAGTGAAGGTTCGCTGGAATGCCAAGCGGGGACCTGAATTCACTTGGGAGCGCGAGGATCAAATGAAACTGAAATATCCTCATCTTTTTACTTAGTTATTTGTAATTTCTTAATTGCTTAAACACTAATTTCGGGACGAAATTCTCTCTAACGGGGGGATGATGTGACAACCCGAAATTTCTATCTTGTACAGTCATTCAATTCAATCAAAGTCAGACTAGTTTCTCATATCTTTTAGCACCCTTAAGGTCCTGTTTGAGAGTTTCTGAGCCTAGTGTAATGTAAGAATGGATGCTAGGATGAGTTAGCTTGAGACCGGGAGGTTAAATTCGAAACAGAAAATCACACACAAGGTGTTCACGGCCGCAAACTAGGTTCACGGCCGTGAACCACCTCCTATATATATTGAAATGACTTCATTTTCTTCTCATTTCAACTCCTCCCAACCGTGAACACATCCTTTCTCTCTCAAAAAGTCTCAACCGTGAACACTCTAAAGCCCAAAAAACGTAAGTGCTTCACCCTTAATCTTATCATACTTGAAGGACTACTAGATCCTAGCCATGATTTGTCAAGTTTCATCATCATCTTCATGAGTTTGAAGGGATCACGGCCGTGAACCCTTCATAGATTCATAGGGCCTTGAACACCTCATGAGGCCGTGAACTCATTAAGGTCGTGAACACCTCATGAGGGTGGCCGTAAACCCCTTCCAAACTTCCATTTGTGAGCCTAACACTTCATTAAGGGTGTTTCCTACAATCTTAGGTGGTTTCGTATAGTTGTTAGTAGTTATAACCACTATTTGAATACACATATATGTAAATATATGCCTTATAGGATCCAACTGTGCTTTGGAACTTCAATAGTGACCACAAGCATCCTATATCTATCTTACCTTCCAAATCACTCACAATCAGGTGAGCTCATACCCTCGTATTTTCATAGATTTCACTGTTTTTAGGGAGGGGGGAGGGGGAATACAAGTCTAACACAAGGATTTTGTGTTATAAACAAATGGTTTCAAATATCTTATCAAAATGGATTTCAGTTATCATCAAATCAAATAGTTTTCAATGATTGTGTCACACCCCAAAACCGAGAACGGCGGAATACGTTCTGGGGTGGAGGACGTCATGTACAGTATCATAACAAAGCATAATAGTAAAGACAAGCAACAACATCCATTGCATTAAGATAATAATTGTAATACAAACATGTTCAGTACGAATGTTAGACACCAAAAATACAGTCAAAATAAAGTGGAGTCTTATGTGTGCTCCGTCTTCTCAAAAGCGACATCCGTACCTGTCTACTGATGACCTGAGAATACAAGTTATTTTGAAAACGTTTATCAGCATAAAGCTGGTGAGTTCATAAGTATTTAGTGTCATTTTCCTGTATAAAAATATTCATAGTTTTACATTTGTAAAAGAAAGTTTCGGTGTTCGAAAATAGTATGAGCCCTAGAAAACCCTATGTTTTCCAGAAAAAGTAGTCTTCACCAAGACCCGATGGTTTGTTTGTTCCTTTGATAATGTACAAGGTTTCCCAGTAGTTATTAGTTTGAAAATATAGTTTTAGACTTTATTCATGTATAGTAATGAGAAAATGTTTTACCCCAACAGTATCACTGTCGGCCATATGTAATGAAATGCAGGCTCCAGGTAGTATTAAATGTACAATACTCCTCAGGGAGTCTGTTGCCTTTAATTCTTAAGTATTAATTAAAGGTTTGAATGTGAACTCGTACGTAACCATGCTGATTGACGATCGAATCCCTTTGACCCTCCGAGTCATATGTAGATGTGACATTTTGTCACCCCTGGGCCTAGACGGCTCGGACTGTAGCTAGCAGTCGGGATGTGGGAGTGTCTGTCCCGTATAGATCTATACACATAATGCCCGCTCTCCCTCCAGGAGACTCTGGTTACGCGGTGATAGCACAAAGATGTGTCGTATCGAGAAATAGTATGTCACATTCTATTTTAGTAAGTTCTCTTGTATAGTATGTAGTGTTCTCTTTGTATAGTACATAATGTTCTCCTTGTATAATATGTAGTGTTCTCTTGTATAGTATATAGTGTATATTGACTCACAACTGAACTGACTCTAGTAGTTGTCATGGCAATAGTAGCATTGAGTAGTGTCCCTTAACTATACCTATTATAGTTAAGATATGAAGACTTTTATATCTGACACAAATATATAAGATATATAACTAAGAATTCAACGAGAGTCGGACTAATAACAAAATACCCTAAGCCCACAATCAAACAAGAACAGGAACTAAGGTGAGCTATTAGTCCTAAGTCCTTCAAGTCTTACTTATATAAATATATTGGTGTAGATACCTACTATAGTTAAATAGTGTTGTTGGTTGCGTGTCTTTGATATCCAAAGGCATTGAACTGATATGAAAACTTTTATATCTGACACAAATATATAAGATATATAACTAAGAATTCAACGAGAGTCGGACTAATAACAAAATACCCTAAGCCCACAATCAAACAAGAACAGAAAGTAAGGTGAGTTATTAGTCCTAAGTCCTTCAAGTCTTACTTATATAAATATATTGGTGTAGATATGGTTTGAGAATAAAAATTAGTTTAAACGAATTTTGGAAAATAGTTCTATAGTGATTTAACACGAAAATGAATTTGGTAAGCATTTGAAAACAGTTTAATTGGCAATATAGTTGAAAACATAGAAAATCCCTTTTTGATGGTAAAAACAGTTAATAGTGTAGAAAATCCTTTTGGTTGCAAGTTATAATTCACATGCGATTGTTACTATAACTTAGTTGGTTCAACTTGTATTCCCCCCCCCCCATAAAACAGTTAAAAACATTTAAAAAGGTTCATTTAGGGGTATGAACTCACTTGTAGTGAGTGAAGTGGATGGAAACGCCGAGTAGGATGCTAGGTGTCAAGTGAGGACTTGAACACACACACGGATCCTATGTAACATGTGGTGATGTATAAAGTATCTTATTAGTTGTGTAATCACTAATTAAGTGAGTAAAGGCACTTCAATGTATGAAAACACTTTGTTTCAAGTGTTAGGAGTGCTAAAGGTGGTATCTAAGGAGTGTATGGCCTCACTATGGAGTTTACACTTCTCTTGGCCACACTTAAGTGTGTTTACGGTTGAGAGACCATTTCCCCCATGAGTTTACGGCCGTAAACTCATGGAAATGGTGAGTTTGTGTGTCTAAAGGTCTCATGCATCACAAGGAAGGCTTCTAGGATCAATTCGGAGGCTTGGGAAGTGATTAGGGTTCAAATGGGTACTCCCTTGGAGTTTACGGTCCTTGGACCACTCCTTGGGAGTTTACGGTCGTAAACTCTAGGAGTTTACGGTCGTAAACTCTAGGGTTTACGGCCGTAAACCCTTGACCACTTCAACCATTTCATGTTTCAAGGTCCTAAGCTCATTTACACTAGTTTCTAGTTCATCAAACAAGCTAGGGAAGGGTTTAGGGGCATCAAAACACCATTTGAGGTGTTTACGGTTTTTGGGTTTACGGTTTTCGAATGTTCAAGAACCGTAAACTCAAGTTTATGGCCAAAAAGTCGTGATCTTGGGTTCCTTAGTCCATGCATGCAAGTATCTAAGCTTTAGAGAAGGTTTGGAAGTGTTTTGGGGCTTCGAAACCCTCATCTAGGAGTTTACGGTTTTGGGAGGCTCCCCAAACCGTAAACACATGCATGTTGGGGCATTTGGATGATCTAACTCGAATTAACATGAATACTAAGCTAGAAAATCAAGTTAGGAAGATTACCTTTGATTTTTGAGGCTTGAAAGTGGTGTTCTTGAGCCAAACCCGATTTTAGAGAGAGAAAGTAGAGAGAGAAAGCTCCGAGGTGGGAAAAGGCTCTAAAGGTGGACACTCCTCCTTTATATATGGCTGCCTAGTGGGGACCCACCATACACTGTCGTTTAAGCGGAGCTAAATGATTTTACCGGGTAAACTAACCGTAACCCGACTTAGTTGTTTTTATTCCGTCATTATATATTATTTATTTATTTTAATAACTCAAAATGAATTATTTTAATAAATAAAAATTAACGGAAAATTTTAATGGAACCAACTTTTATTAACGGAAACGGGTTACAGTGACGGAGTAAATTTCGGGTTGTCACATCATCCCCCCGTCAGAGGGAATTTCGTCCCGAAATTCAGAATTCAAGTAGTTAAGTTATTACAACACAACTAAGCAAAGAGATGAGGATAGTTAAGTTTCATTTGATCCTCGCGCTCCCAAGTGAACTCTGGTCCTCGTTTGGCGTTCCAACGAACCTTCACAATCGGGATGCGGCTTTGCTTCGTTCGTTTGACCTCTCGGTCCATGATCTCCACAGGTTCTTCCACGAAGTTGAGGCTCTCATTGATCTCGATTTCATCGAGTGGAATAATGAGAGTCTCATCGGATAGGCACTTTTTCAAGTTCGAGACGTGGAAGGTAGGATGCACATTACTAAGTTCGCGGGGTAGATTGAGTTTGTAAGCTACGGGGCCGATTCTAGCGAGAATCTCAAAAGGCCCTATGTATCTTGGATTCAGCTTTCCGCGCTTTCCGAAGCGTATCAAGCCTTTCCAGGGTGAGACTTTCAAAAGGACTCGGTCTCCCACCTGGAATTCCAAGGATTTCCTCCGTTTGTCTGCGTAGCTTTTCTGTCGGTCTCTTGAGGCTTTAAGTCGTGCTCGGATTTGTACGATCTTTTCGGTGGTTTTGCGGATGATTTCTGGACCGGTGAGAGTGCTGTCAGGAATTCGTCCCTTAGCTAATTGAGTGTCGCCTACCTCGGCCCAGCACAGAGGGGATCTGCACTTCCGGCCGTATAGGGCTTCGAATGGGGCAGCTTTGATGCTTGTGTGATAACTGTTGTTGTAGGAAAACTCGACTAGGGGTAAGTGGGTATCCCACGCCTTACCAAAGTCGATTACACAGGCTCGCAGCATATCCTCCAAGGTTTGAATAGTTCTCTCACTTTGCCCATCGGTTTGAGGGTGGTAAGCTGTGCTCATATCCAGCTTAGTTCCAAGAGCCTTTTGTAGTGACTGCCAGAACCTTGAGGTGAACCTGCTATCCCGATCAGAAATAATGGACACAGGTACACCGTGCAGTCGGACTACCTCTTGGATGTAGATTCGCGTGAGTTTCTCCATTTTGAAATTTTCCTTGATAGGAAGGAAGTGGGCGGATTTGGTTAGTCGGTCGACAATTACCCAAATGGTGTCGTACCCACTCGGAGATTTGGGCAATTTGGTAATGAAATCCATAGTAATTCTCTCCCACTTCCATTCGGGTATCTCTGGCTGTTGGAGAAGACCCGAGGGTTTCTGGTATTCGACTTTGACCTTAGCGCAAGTAAGGCACTTATTCACGAAGGTAGCGATTTCTGCTTTCATGTTAGGCCACCAGTATGATTTCTTGAGATCCAGGTACATCTTATCTGAACCTGGGTGAATGGAATATCGAGTGTTGTGTGCTTCTTTCATGACCAAGTCTCTGAAGCCACCGTGTCGCGGTGTCCAGATTCGGTCCATGAGGTAGTAAGCTCCATCATCCTTGACTACCAGATTCTTATCCATTCCTCGCAGGGACTCTCCCGCCACATTTTCCGGTCTCAAAGCTTCAAGCTGTGCTCCCTTAATTTGTGCGGGTAGATGCGAATGGATAGTCATGGTTAGGGACTTGACTCTTCGCCCAGAATATTCCTTCCGACTTAGGGCGTCTGCTACTACATTGGCTTTACCCGGGTGGTAACGAATTTCACATTCGTAGTCATTGAGTAGCTCGACCCACCGTCGTTGTCTCATGTTGAGCTCCTTCTGGTTGAAGATGTGCTGGAGGCTTTTGTGGTCGGTATAGATAGTGCTCATTGTACCATACAGATAGTGTCTCCATATCTTTAGGGCGAACACGACCGCTCCTAGTTCGAGGTCGTGCGTGGTGTAGTTGACTTCGTGTGTCTTCAGCTGCCTTGAGGCGTAGGCGATGACCTTACCTCGTTGCATCAGAACACAGCCGAGCCCCTGATTGGATGCATCGCAATATACTACAAAGTCTTCTGTCCCTTCGGGGAGGGACAGTATCGGCGCGGTGCACAAGGCTCGCTTCAGGGTTCGGAATGCCTTCTCTTGTTTTTCTTCCCAGTGAAAGGCCACGCCTTTCTGGGTCAATGCCGTAAAAGGCTTCGCAATCCGAGAGAAATTCTGAATGATTCTTCGGTAGTAGCCAGCGAGGCCTAGAAATTGGCGAATTTCTGTAGGCGTCTTCGGTGCTGACCAGTTCTCAATAGCTTTAATCTTGGATGGGTCCACGTGGATTCCTTCTTTGCTAACCACGTGTCCTAAGAATTCGACTCTTCGGATCCAAAATTCACACTTTGAGAACTTTGCGTAAAGCTTCTCCGATCGTAGAGTTTCCAGGACCCGTCGCAGATGATCGCTATGCTCCTCCTCACTTCTAGAATAGATAAGTATATCATCAATGAAGACGATGACGAACTGATCTAAGTAAGGACGACATACTCTATTCATCAAGTCCATGAAGACTGCGGGCGCATTGGTTAGTCCGAACGGCATCACTACGAACTCGAAGTGCCCGTAACGAGTCCGGAAGGCTGTCTTCGGAACATCCTCCTCGAGTACTCGCAACTGGTGATACCCGGACCTTAGATCAATTTTGGAAAAGTAACTCGCCCCTTGCAGTTGATCAAATAAATCGTCTATACGAGGAAGGGGATAACGGTTCTTGATTGTCAGCTTGTTGAGTTCTCTGTAGTCGATGCACATGCGGAACGATCCGTCTTTCTTCTTTACGAACAAGACTGGTGCTCCCCAGGGTGAGAAGCTTGGTCTTATAAAGCCCTTGCTGAGCAGTTCGTTAAGTTGGCCGGATAGTTCTTGCATCTCAGCAGGCGCTAGACGATAGGGCGATTTAGCTACGGGGGTAGCTCCTGGAATTAAATCGATTCTGAACTCGACTTGACGTTTGGGAGGTAAACCTGGAAGTTCCTCTGGAAAGATGTCAGGGAAGTCGCACACGACGGGGAAATCTTTGAGTTCTTTCGTTTTCCGGCTCGTGTCGACAACGTGTGCAAGGAATGTGCGATATTCCTTGCGCAAGTATTTCTGAGCTTGAATGCTCGAGATGATGCGAAGGCTCGTACTGGGTTTGTCTCCGTAGATCATCAATGTTTCATTGTTGGGCAGGTTCAGACGGATGGCTTTGTCGAAACACAGGATGTCGGTATGATGGAGACTCAACCAGTCCATGCCTATGATGACATCAAAGCTCTTGATCGCTACTGGTATGAGATCGATAGGAAACGAATGATTATCTAGCGTGAGGGTACAACCTATGTAGATTTCGTTAGAACTTTCCGTCTTGCCGTTAGCCATTTCTACGACGAAGGTTTCTTTCAGTGATTGCGGTGATTGTTTGAGTAAGTGTTTAAAGTTTTGATTTACGAAACTTCTTTCTGCCCCACTATCGAATAGAATACAAGCATAAGAGTTATCAAGAAGGAACGTACCCGTGACTACGGTGGGGTCTGCTACAGCCTCATTATGGCCAATAGCAAGTAGTCTACCTGCTCCTCCCGCGTTGCCAGCCTTTGGACAATTTCTTTTGAAATGTCCGACTTCGCCACAGCCATAGCAGGCCTGGCTTGCTCCCGAACTGGGAATTTGGGAAATGGGTTTGGGAGGTGCTCTGCAGAACCGGATGGTGTGGCCCTTCCGGTCGCAATTGGCGCAGTGCATTTCACGGCATGGGTCGTTATGATGGAAGGCGCACTTATCGCACTTGGGTAGATTCCCCGCATATGTTTTAGCGGGTACAGGGGCAGTAGGAGTAGTGGCAGCATGGACAGCCACTATTTGCTGGTTACTGGAAGAGGATTTGACTGATTTACCCTTCTTTCGATCTCCCCGTTTTCTCTTGTTGTCGGAGGCGTGAGTTGGAGCAGTAGTGATGGTTGTAGTTATTGATGGAGCACGGGGAACTTCATGATCGATAAGCATTTGGGCCAACTCCTTGGCACTTTCGAAGGTCGTTGGCCTTGATGATAGAACGTTCCCACGATACGGAGGCACTAGGCCCCCGATGTATCGTTCAATCTTCTTGGCTTCCGAGGGAACCATGTTAGGGCATAGGGCCACCAACTCGCAGTACCGGGTTGTGTAAGCTACTATATCGGAACCCTGCATTTTGAGGTTCCAGAGTTCCTCCTCCAATTTCTGAATTTCTCCCTTTGGGCAGTACTCTGTCATCATTAGGTCTTTCAGTGTATCCCAACCCATGGCGTTAGCTGCTACCAGGGAGAGTGCTTTGACATGGCCATTCCACCATGTTAGGGCCCTTTGGGTGAGGGTACAAGTAGCAAACTTTATCTTGCTTCCTTCGGGGCAGGAGCACATTTCGAATACTGCTTCGGTTCTTTCGAACCATTGGGTTAGGGCGAGGATTCCCCCGGTCCCGTTGAAGTAGGTAGGCTTGCAACTGATGAAATCTTTGTAGGTGCATTCCCGAGCACGGGGGTGGGTTTCACCCTGGCTAGAGTTAGTGCCCAGTCCACCTCCACTGGCACCACCAGAATTGACTTGCGCCAGAGCGGCGGTCACGGCTGCAGTCACAGCTGTTTGGAACAACACTGGGTCGAACTGTGGTGGAACTGGCGGTGTAGGTGGTGGTGGTGGAGCTTGAGTTGCGGGAGTTCTCCTGTTTGGACGCTTGCGAGGCGGCATCCTGTACTGAAAGGTTACGAAAACGATGACAATAGTAAGAATCGGTTTGTAACCATGATAAGAGTGTTTCTTGGACTAACTCTCTATAGTCTAACAAACAAAGGGAAATGTACTGCTAGGTTAGGGACACCCAAAAGTACAACTTCCCCATCGATTAGATACTGCCAATATTACTGGTATTACTGATGTATAATGAGTTCGGGAAAGGAAGTGACCTAGGAATAGGTCTTACATCAAACCATCAAGGAAAATGTTGGCAGTCTAGTAGTCTAGCTAGAGTACTTCCAAAGTTAGGAATGTTTACAGGCATGTACTCTATTGACTATAGAAAAGAAAGCTATTCCTTAATCAAAAGGGAAAGATGAGTTGGCATCTTTTACTGGCGACGGGGATCCTTTGGGGCAAACCCTAAGATCAGCCAGTTGGCGCACAACTCCCTGAAGATGTCGCTCGTGCGTCCTCTGACGTGCTCGGAGTTTCATGACTTCCGCTCGTGATGCGGTTATGCCATTTACGCGAGAATGGGGAAAGAAAATTGATAGGCGCTAATCTATGATACTTATAAGATGATCGTTATTAGTCGACCCAATATTTGCATAGTGCATACCAATTACATGTAATCGAAGCAGAATAGACCTTCGAATAAGTGACCCTAACTCCAAGCCCACAATCAAACAAGAACAGGAAATGAAGCAAAGGTCACAGATTCTAAGTCTATAACGCCTTAGTCACATGTAACTGTGGTGTATCCACTTAGCAACTATTGCCCTACTAGTAACGACCCTTTTAGTTCTCACATATGTTGTAACTAGAATGCAGAATACTCCTATAGTATTCTTGTTCTGATGTTCTTGTAGTAGTATTGGTAAGTTTTAGACTTGTTGCAACACCACAACCATTCTTAGGCACATGCTAGCCACTCCTAGGAAAATGTAGTTGATCAGGCTACATCCGCCTAGTTTTGGCCATATGTCTCTAAGCCTAACTGTGCTGTTCAACAATCTTAATACTTTTGTTATGTTCTAGTATGATACTGACCCTTTGTATGAATGAATGTATATATATACTTAGTTAAATATTTTATTATTTAAAAGTATATATTCTTGTTCAGAGTGTTTTAGTCCCGATGTGTTTATAGTTTGTATATCTTTTATGGGTTGATATACTTGATTCACTATAAACAGTGCTCTGATACCAATCTGTCACACCCCAAAACCGAGAACGGCGGAATACGTTCTGGGGTGGAGGACGTCATGTACAGTATCATAACAAAGCATAATAGTAAAGACAAGCAACAACATCCATTGCATTAAGATAATAATTGTAATACAAACGTGTTCAGTACGAATGTTAGACACCAAAAATACAGTCAAAATAAAGTGGAGTCATATGTGTGCTCCGTCCTCTCAAAAGCGGCATCCGTACCTGTCTACTGATGACCTGAGAATACAAGTTATTTTGAAAACGTTTATCAGCATAAAGCTGGTGAGTTCATAAGTATTTAGTGTCATTTTCCTGTATAAAAATATTCACAGTTTTACATTTGTAAAAGAAAGTTTCGGTGTTCGAAAATAGTATGAGCCCTAGAAAACCCTATGTTTTCCAGAAAAAGTAGTCTTCACCAAGACCTGATGGTTTGTTTGTTCCTTTGATAATGTACAAGGTTTCCCAGTAGTTATTAGTTTGAAAATATAGTTTTAGACTTTATTCATGTATAGTAATGAGAAAATGTTTTACCCCAACAGTATCACTGTCGGCCATATGTAATGAAATGCAGGCTCCAGGTAGTATTAAATGTACAATACTCCTCAGGGAGTCTGTTGCCTTTAATTCTTAAAGTATTAATTAAAGGTTTGAATGTGAACTCGTACGTAACCATGCTGATTGACGATCGAATCCCTTTGACCCTCCGAGTCATATGTAGATGTGACATTTTGTCACCCCTGGGCCTAGACGGCTCGGACTGTAGCTAGCAGTCGGGATGTGGGAGTGTCTGTCCCGTATAGATCTATACACATAATGCCCGCTCTCCCTCCAAGAGACTCTGGTTACGCGGTGATAGCACAAAGATGTGTCGTATCGAGAAATAGTATGTCACATTCTATTTTAGTAAGTTCTCTTGTATAGTATGTAGTGTTCTCTTTGTATAGTACATAATGTTCTCCTTGTATAGTATGTAGTGTTCTCTTGTATAGTATATAGTGTATATTGACTCACAACTGAACTGACTCTAGTAGTTGTCATGGCAATAGTAGCATTGAGTAGTGTCCCTTAACTATACCTATTATAGTTAAGATATGAAGACTTTTATATCTGACACAAATATATAAGATATATAACTAAGAATTCAACGAGAGTCGGACTAATAACAAAATACCCTAAGCCCACAATCAAACAAGAACAGGAAGTAAGGTGAGCTATTAGTCCTAAGTCCTTCAAGTCTTACTTATATAAATATATTGGTGTAGATAGCTACTATAGTTAAATAGTGTTGTTGGTTGCGTGTCTTTGATATCCAAAGGCATTGAACTGATATGAAAACTTTTATATCTGACACAAATATATAAGATATATAACTAAGAATTCAACGAGAGTCGGACTAATAACAAAATACCCTAAGCCCACAATCAAACAAGAACAGGAAGTAAGGTGAGTTATTAGTCCTAAGTCCTTCAAGTCTTACTTATATAAATATATTGGTGTAGATATGGTTTGAGAATAAAAATTAGTTTAAACGAATTTTGGAAAATAGTTCTATAGTGATTTAACACGAAAATGAATTTGGTAAGCATTTGAAAACAGTTTAATTGGCAATATAGTTGAAAACGTAGAAAATCCCTTTTTGATGGTAAAAACAGTTAATAGTGTAGAAAATCCTTTTGGTTGCAAGTTATAATTCACATGCGATTGTTACTATAACTTAGTTGGTTCAACTTGTATTCCCCCCCCCCCATAAAACAGTTAAAAACATTTAAAAAGGTTCATTTAGGGGTATGAACTCACCTGTAGTGAGTGAAGTGGATGGAAACGCCGAGTAGGATGCTAGGTGTCAAGTGAGGACTTGAACACACACACGGATCCTATGTAACATGTGGTGATGTATAAAGTATCTTATTAGTTGTGTAATCACTAATTAAGTGAGTAAAGGCACTTCAATGTATGAAAACACTTTGTTTCAAGTGTTAGGAGTGCTAAAGGTGGCATCTAAGGAGTGTATGGCCTCACTATGGAGTTTACACTTCTCTTGGCCACACTTCAGTGTGTTTACGGTTGAGAGACCATTTCCCCCATGAGTGTACGGCCGTAAACTCATGGAAATGGTGAGTTTGTGTGTCTAAAGGTCTCATGCATCACAAGGAAGGCTTCTAGGATCAATTCGGAGGCTTGGGAAGTGATTAGGGTTCAAATGGGTACTCCCTTGGAGTTTACGGTCCTTGGACCACTCCTTGGGAGTTTACGGTCGTAAACTCTAGGAGTTTACGGTCGTAAACTGCAGGGTTTATGGCCGTAAACCCTTGACCACTTCAACCATTTCATGTTTCAAGGTCCTAAGCTCATTTACACTAGTTTCTAGTTCATCAAACAAGCTAGGGAAGGGTTTAGGGGCATCAAAACACCATTTAAGGTGTTTACGGTTTTTGGGTTTACGGTTTTCGAATGTTCAAGAACCGTAAACTCAAGTTTATGGCCAAAAAGTCGTGATCTTGGGTTCCTTAGTCCATGCATGCAAGTATCTAAGCTTTAGAGAAGGTTTGGAAGTGTTTTGGGGCTTCGAAACCCTCATCTAGGAGTTTACGGTTTTGGGAGGCTCCCCAAACCGTAAACACATGCATGTTGGGGCATTTGGATGATCTAACTCGAATTAACATGAATACTAAGCTAGAAAATCAAGTTAGGAAGATTACCTTTGATTTTTGAGGCTTGAAAGTGGTGTTCTTGAGCCAAACCCGATTTTAGAGAGAGAAAGTAGAGAGAGAAAGCTCCAAGGTGGGAAAAGGCTCTAAAGGTGGACACTCCTCCTTTATATATGGCTGCCTAGTGGGGACCCACCATACACTGTCGTTTAAGCGGAGCTAAATGTTTTTACCGGGTAAACTAACCGTAACCCGACTTAGTTGTTTTTATTCCGTCATTATATATTATTTATTTATTTTAATAACTCAAAATGAATTATTTTAATAAATAAAAATTAACGGAAAATTTTAATGGAACCAACTTTTATTAACGGAAACGGGTTACAGTGACGGAGTAAATTTCGGGTTGTCACAGATTGTATTAAAATGACATCAAGTCACCAAAAAGTATTTCAAAATATTAAACTTCTTTTAAATGTTTTAATAAACTTATATTTCTCCCAGAAATCATATTTGTATGTATATATATATATATATATATATATATATATATATATATATATATATATATATATATATATATATATATATATATAATAAGATTTAAAAGGCTTAGGACCGATAACCCACTGTGGTTCCTTTTCCTTGTTTGGATATGGGATTATAAGTATCAGTTATTTGTCCGATTGTCATTTAAATTTTACTTATATATATTTGTATATGTATACAAGTATAAAAGTTAGTTCATTAAGTTCAATTACCCTTTGTAACATGTTGAGCAAGGGGTTGCATTCATGAATACTCAGTATCAATTCAGAAAGTACATATAAATTATAATAGGTATAATTTATGATTCACAGAACATTAATTCATGATTCACATATACTAAAGTACATTGTTTTACAAGAACAAAGGTTTGATTCAAAACTAATCAAGGATATACATCTTTCAGATACATGTTAAGAATACTAATTCAGGAACATACTGTCAATCATTTATTTCAGAATGATTGGGTTTTTCATAACCATTATACATGTAACGTTTATATGGTTTTTATGAGTCATTTGATACAGGTTGTTTAATTCATTTAAACAATATAGTTAAAGTCCTGACATTATAACCAGAATCTCCAGCCGGGGATCGAAACAATTTGTGTATAGATCTATATTGGGATTGACAATCCCGCACTCAGACTGGTAGCTACAGTAAGGCATACACGCCTACGTGTGACAATTGTTATCAACAGCTTGCAACGCATTCATAGCGTTGGGTCAGGCCATCTAGTCAGTATGGTTATAATAACTCATATAAAAGATATTAACAATACGTTAGTGTATAATTAACTAAACATAAGTACATTTTCAAAGTACTAGTTTACAAGATACAATTTACAGTATTACATTACAGTTTACAATAACAGTTGATGAAACCAGACGCACTCATAGATACAAGTTTTACAAAAGGAATACAAATACATAACATTGGTTTACAAACAGAACGGTTTTATGTGATTAAAACTACTTCTCATATACAGCATAAAATATAGGATTTTATGGAACAGCTTACATATTCAAGAAATAGAAAACATTCATTCAAACATAAATACTTATGCACTTACTCAACTTTATGTTGATACTCTCTTTTCAAATTACTTGTATTCTCAGGGAATCAGTAGACAGGTACTCCCCAAGCTTTTGAGAAGATGGAGCTATTTGTGTCTTGTCTTCTTCTTTTGTATAACTATTTGGTTTCAGTATATAATGATGAAACAAATGTAAATACTTATACTTTCTAAATACAGTGGTTGTTTGTTCTCTGATTACTATAATGCATGTGTTGTGATACTACAAATGAAGTCATCCATCCCCGGACGTTTCCGCCGTCTAGTTTGGGGGTGTGAAAAATCAGAAATAGAGAGAGAGAGAGAGAGAGAGAGAGAGCGAGGGTGTGTGTGAGAGAGAGAGAGGGAGAGAGAGAGAGAGAGAGATTGACGACCCTCAGTCGAAGTACATCATCATCAAAGATGAGAAACAAGAAGGTGTGTGTGATTGTGTGTTCTAGAACTAGAGGTAGAGAGGGATATCTGCTTTTGGCCGAATTTAGCAATGATGGTGCAGTAGAGTAGGGTTGTCGGAGGCAACAGTGGTTGCATGGTTAGGATAGTTGCTTTTGGCCGGATTTTGGTGTAGATTGCACCAAATACTATCAATTCAGAAACCCTAAATACTTTTAGAAAGAGAAATTAAATTGTTTTATATATTTTTTGTCTATAAATATTTTTACCCATTAAAATTATGACAAATGTCATCATTCCACCATTTTTTTAGTTATCTATATTATGGATATCAAATAAAATTAAATTGAATAGTGAAATAATGCCGCGTGTCATAACTTTAGCGGATATGAATATTTGTAGGCATAAAAGGTAGAAATCAATTTAATTTCTTTCAGATATAAGAATTAAAATCGTGGAGGTGGTTAGGGTTTCTGGCGGAGATAAAGGTTGTAGGGTTCTAGATATAGATGAGAGAAGAACAAAAAGGGGGATTGGCATTTGTCTTCACATTCTAGTCTTTTGAGTAGGACGTGGGTATCGTATTCATCTTTTTTTAATTATAAATAATCAATAAAAATATTATGTTAGTTGAAAAATATATATAAAAAAGATAATATAGTCATTTCAGATTTGACAAAGATTAAAACCGCTGCAAAACGTCTACCAGGGACAATGTCAGCTTCTTTTAAACTTACGGTGGACGGTCCGAGTTTATTTTAAAATATAAAGACCGAAAGTAACGCTTTCATGAGAGACGATTCGTTTAATTTACAATAATTTCTTAAAATATGATTAAAATATGATCGAAGTTAGATCGTTTAAGAACGAATGCTCTCAATTTATGGTTATGATCAAAATAAGTTCATATAGAGGAAAAGATTACGTGGTTTGTAGAGAGTGGGATTGATATTTCTTGGATATTAAGATATAGATCAGTGAATTATTTTCATTTTATCTCAACCAGCTGTAGCCATTTTCTAAAAAATCATACTAAAAATAATTTCTCAAAAGCGCGTTAACTAGTGCTGGCAAAAACTATTTTGACAAGTCATTTTGTAATTGTGTCACTTATTTCTGCTTATAATATTTACAAAAGCAAATAGTTTAATAATTCGTTTTAAAATCAATATCTACAAAGGAGATACCGTTGGAACCCTTATTCTTATCAACTCTTTCTATACATGGATGATGATTACGTATTTGAAATTTTTTATTAATAATGTATTTATTTATTTTTGTAGATCCCTTCTCGGTAGATAGATTTATTTTTGTAGATCCCTTCTCGGTAGATAGATTCCGAAGGGGAATATCACAGGAGGAGACCTATCGAACCATGGCTCCTTCTGATCAGAAAAAAGTGTATGAAACAAGACTTATACATAGGCGGTGAGGAATGGTATTATAATAAGAAAAATGTCAAAGAGCCCCTCAATTACTCAATCTGTCGAATTAAAAACTGATATCCTTACAATCAATGACTCCTCGAAGGTAGTCCTGGATAAGGTACGAGATGTTAACTCTATCATAAACATGTGTGGAATTTTCTTAAACGTCGAGTTTACTGATCTGATTGTTTGATGATATATTGGAAGTTTATGGTTGTGGATTGAGTTTATGAACCAAGATGCATGTGTATCTTTTAAACACAATAATAGCTTCATTTCGGTGTTTAAAGATATTAAACCAGTTATCTAGGAGCTTTGTTGTCGATGAGCGTATGATCTGGATAGAGATTGATGGGTCGCCACTGTGTGCATGAGGTCCAAGTCGTTTAAAAAAAATCATGAGTATGTGGTGAGATTTTTGTTATCGAAGATGATCAAAATGTAAATGTCAATTGTGGTAGAATGTGCATAAGTACTAAAAGAGAATCAATTATTGTTAATCATGTGACTGTGGTTATCAACAATGTGGAGTACTTGGTTCGTGTAAAATAATTCTCTGCTTGTAACCTCAATATTCTAGAAGGGGACGGATATGATGCCCACTCTAGCCACCAACCTAGTGATGACGAGGGAAGATGGTGACCCATCAATCTCTATCCAGATCATACGCTCATGGACAACAACGTTCCTAGATAACTTGTTGAATATAAGATCCAATAGACATGCAAGGAAACGACAAATAATATTGAGAATCATTTGCCGATTAGTTATGAATAATAAATCAAGTTATTATAAATATAATTACCAAGTTTTTCTAGAAACCAGATCAATCATTCGCAATCAGATCTGATTATAATAAGGGGGTAGGAGCTCATGTCCGTAAATGTTTTTACGTCGCTTTAAGGTTGTAAGTTTCAGCAACACCCAAGATTTGATGCAATTTATTTAGCGTAAACACCCATGATTTGATGCAATTTATTTAGCGTAAACACCCAAGATTTGATGCAATTTAATTTTCGTTCCAACAGCTATGGAAGAGTTGTAACATTCTAAAAATCATGACAAAAAATTTCATTTTTTTAAATCATTCCAAAATCCACAATTACACAAAACATAGTTTCAAAACCAAAACCATGAATCAGAGTATCCCAAAATCATAACTTAGATAAAAATTTAGGATGATGTGCATAATCACACCTTCGCCTTGCTCCTGTCCTCTGATGTACCTGAAACCATAAAACCAAAATCTAAGTCAAAGCTTAGTGAGTTTTCTCCAAAGTACAACACACAAAACACATAATACAATGAATGCAACTAGGCCTGCAGCACTAGGTTGGACCGCCACCGAGCCTTTAGCTACATGTTGGACCGCTCGCGAGCCTACAAGGTAAGCTGGACAACTCCCTTGGGCCTACAGTATCAAATGGACCGCCCGTGTATGTTGGCCTTCAGCACCAAGCAGGACCGACTCAACTGAACAAAACAATAACTTGTTGACATATGCAGCGTTAACCAATAGCCAGTAAGTATAGGTAATCATACCGATCTACCAATCTAACATATAACCAGTGAATACAGGTAATCATATAGATCTATGAATCTAACATACAACCATCATAACATTATCCTATATACCTGGATACATTACCTAGAGGGCCGACATTGGTGCCTTCGACCCACAAGTATAGTGAGGAAGACTCACCTCATAATCTGAACGATAGCTAAACTGATCACTTCCCCAAATACTGGCTCTACGGGTTACGTATAGTACATAGATGGACCATGCCTCAACCTACTATTTAAAATACCCTAAACAACCTAAAGTCAAACTTTGTCTAATTCAATGGTCAATGGTCAAAAGTCAACGATCAACCTCCAACTGGTGGCCACGTCGTGGCCATCCTTGGCCACGTCGTGACCACTAAACAATAAAGCAGACGAGATCCTATGCAATCGCCACGTCGTAGAAACCTAAGGTCACGCCGTGAGGACTGGTCTGGACAACTTAATCCATTAAGCCATTTTCCTACAACTCCAAGAGCTCCAAAGCTCAGATCTGGTCCTTCTTATGGTCTTGATGGATAAAGTTTCGAACTTTATCCATCAAGACACCTCAATAAGTCAAGATCCTAACCCATAATTCCTTAAAGGTGACTAAATGCATAAAGACACTTATTAAGCACCCAATCTCTATAGTTGCTCATCCAAAGTTCCCAGAAGGGTTTCTTACACTTAATCAGCCAAAAAAATCAGAGCTTTATGGACATGCATGTCGAATGCATGTCCCTTCCATTTTAGGTCAAAAACATGGCAATATGGAACTTAAGCTTGAGCATGGGACTAACAACTCCATATATCCTCAGATCTAGAACATATAACACTAAAATAACCTCATAGATGCATAAAGTTGCCAACAGCGGCCACGCCCTGACGAAACTGATTGAGGCTGAGGGTGGGTAACCCTAGCCATCACATTCCCTTAAATACATACTCAAACCCCCGAGTTAGGTTTACCACTAAACAGCGGCCACGCCCTGACGAATATATGTCACGCCGTAGAGCTTAGCTTAGTGCCCATAAAAGTTTGGCTTTGGCCACGCCGTGGGACTCCATCACCACGCCATGGCCCCCATAAGTCTAACATCCTAAATATTAAATTACTTAAAAGAAACATAACCGACTAGAGGATTTAGCAGAAGAACACGTTAAAGAAGAAGGCCTCAGGGGAATGGAGAAGCAACTAGAGATTAAGGATGATGGAACGAGATATTTCAAGAACCAAATGTCGATTTCGAAATTTGGAGAGGTCAAGGAGCTATATTTAAATGAGGCCCATAGGACTAGATATTCCATCCATCCTGACGCAAAAAAGAAGTATCTAGATCTAAAAGCTCTTTATTGGTGGCCAAACATGAAGGTTGAAATTGCGGCCTACATTGGTAAATGTCTAATATGTTCCAAGGTCCAAGCATAACATCAAAGACCAAAGATACACAAGTGGATATGGTAGCAGACCGAAATGGACTTTGTGACTAAATTGCTGAAGACTACTACTGGTTACAACACTATTTGTGTAGTTCTTGATAAATTAACCAAGTATGCTCACTCTATAGCAATAAAAGGGACGGATAAGATGGTGAAGCTGGTGAGGATGGACCTTAGAGAGATCGTCAGATTGCATGGGGTACCCTTATCTAATATCTTTGACTGAGTTAGTGGATCCGCTTCTAGAAGAGTTTGCAAAAGTCCCTTGGTACTCGTCTGGATATGAGCACATCCTACCATCCTCAAACCGATGGCCAAAGTGAGAGGACCATACAAAAGCGGGAATACATGCTCAAGGCATGTGTGATAGATTTCAGAAGTGCATGGGATACTCACCTTCATTTGGTCTAGTTCTCATAAAATAATAGTTATCACACGAGCATTAAAACAACATCGTTTGAGGCTCCATACGGCTGAAAACGTCGATCTCCTACTTGTTGGACAGAAGTTGGCGATACACAAATGGCCAAAAGATTCACATGAAATACCCTACGAACAAGCCGATATATTATCCATGAGACGAAAAAAATAGTGCATATACGAGAGCGCATGAAGGCAGCACATGATCTTCAGAAGAGCTATGTTAATGTACGGCGCAAACCCCTAGAGTTCTAAGTCTGAGATAGAGTCATGCTCAAAGTATCTCCTTGGAAAGGAGTTATTTTATTCAGAAAGTTAGGAAAACGGAATCTGAGGTACATAGGACCATTCGAAATCCTTAACATGATATAGGTTCAGTTGCCTATCGACTTAAGTTACCCCATGAGCTTAATAACGTGCATTCTATCTTCTATGTGTCTAATCTTAAAAAGTATCTTTCCGACGATACATTTGTCATTCCAATTAATGAAATTCAGATTAACCCTGAGCTAAATTTCGTCGGAGAGTATGTCGAAATAATGGACAAATAGGTCAAGCGACTCAAGTAGAGTCGGATTCCCATTATTAAGGTATGATGGAAGTCTAAGCAAGGACAAGGATACACATTGGAACGAAAGGGCCAAATGTAAAAAATAGATTAAATTTTGGGACAAAAATTCCAAAACTGGGAGAGAATGTGACAATCGCGAAGATTCCGTCACTGACCACCGCTAGAAGAGAATAGGAAAAAAAAAATAGATGTAATAGCTTAAGATTGTAATATTTGATTTTTGAGATAAATTGAGCAGACTTGGTTAATCTATCTTTTATTGGGACCCTATGCAATCTATCGATCTATCTATCAGAAGTTCTTTGACTCTACAAGGTTTAACTTGTTCTTTACAGCTCAAGGTGTCATGTACGACGTTAGCCTTTCTTGGACGATAACGAATCTCACAATCATAGTCGTTTAGCAACTCTAACCATCTCCTTTGTTTCGTGTTGAGCTCTTTCTTATTGAAGATATGGTGTACACTTTTTTGGTCCGTGTGGACAACACACTTTGTTCCGTAAAGGTAATGACGCCAAATTATCAGGGAAAAAACTACCGCTCCCAATTGTAATACGTGGGTGGTGTAGTTGTTCTCATTTCTGGCTCCTATAAAAAATGATCTACTCTTAGAATTACCTCCTTGTTCCTTCAATTTTGGGTAATCCCTCCTGATGTGTCCAACATCCTTGCACTAGTAGCACGCTCGACCTTTTGTTGTTGCAGTTCCCTGAGTGGCTGAGTTTCTGTATCTGTTGGAAAGATGAACTTTCTTGCCACAGTTGGTGCAAATCTAACATGCTCCATTATGACGATACCCACACTAATTGCATCTTGGACTACTTCCGGTGGTAGTCCCTGTCGAGGTTTTCATAATCGCAAATGCTTGTACCACTTCCCGCTTCTTCTCTGTTAGTTGCCTAGCCGTCCCTTTGGATTCCTTTCCAAACTTCATATTTCTACTCTCGACATTTGGATGGTAATCCTTCTGGACCATGTTACCGCAACGAATCTATTGATTTGTTAGATTTAAGGCCAGTCTCTTAGCGTTGTTGAAGGTGGTCGGCTTTCTGGAAGTGACTAAGACTTTGGTAGACTGAGGCAAACACCAAATGTACCTGTTTATCTTCTTATATTCTAGGGTGAGCTTCTAGAGTAAAAAGGTAGCAAGCTCATTGAAACAGTTTGTATAAGTAGAAAGGTCAGCTTCCTTCATCGTCAGATTCCACAACTATTTCTCCAGCTTCTGCATCTCCCTGAATGGGCAGCACTCCTCAATCATGAAATGCTTTAGCTCACCCCAAGCCATGGAAATTGCTACATTAGTGCCCATGGTCTTTGTGTAACTAGTCCACCGCCTTAGGCTTGCATTTACCAGGGTCCAGGCGGCGAACTTAACCTTGCAGTCCGTTGAACAAAAGCTTATCTCAAAAACAAACTCCATCTTTTCTATCCACCTACTCAAACCAACTACACTCTCGTTTGCATAGAAGGCTTTTGGTTTACAGTTCATAAAGTCTTTATATCAGCAGACCCTAGTTGGGCCGCGGTTATCTCCTAGAGAACTCTCACTTGCATTTCCTCCTGAACATACGTTTCTATCGGATTCTAGGTTTGGGATTGCATCAGCGACGCATTGGGTAACCAATGCCTCAAACGAGTTCATGGTTCTGCGATTGGGTTCGGGTTGTCCTGGGTTTCTCCTGGTGCGATGCATGATTCTAAATTCATGGTATATGTTAGTTGTTATGAAAATTGAGTTTTGCTTTGATAATTTAGCTAAGAGAGTTAACTACATTAAGAAAATGAATCAAACAAGTAACACAATATACAAAAAGATCACACATTTTTGATTAATTTCCATAAATGTTTCCATCAGATTTCCCAAAAAGTGTACAATGATGTGGTTTGAAAAGGAAAAGCGTCTATTTTACAAGAAAAGACATAGAAGTATCCTATTATTTGCTACACTACTTTTCCCTCCTTCATACCCAAAAATCATAGTTCCTAGGTTTCCTTTGCTAGAACTATCTACCACAAGCCAAAACAAACCACCATCCAAGCCACTATCTATGCTAACTGATGCTATAGGCAAAAAAATATTAACCTCCATGGTGGTTGTACCTATCTCTGACTCCATCAATCTCAACTCTGACTCCATGACACGCTGCTTTAAACCCTCGATCACGGTTTGCTAATACTGCACTAGAGAATGGGTCTCCTCCAGATGATCGTCTGTGTGGAGGATCCTCATGTCGTCTATATCCCTCCCATGCTCTAACTCTCTAACTCTACCAGTTAGTAATCTGAACTCCTTCCTTGGCAAATCACGATCCTCCTCCACCTGATTTATACGAATCCCGTGTCGTGCTATTTGCGGGACTAAGACTGAGATCATAAAACTCAATACTCTCCTTCGTGACCCACCCGTCTACCTATGGAGTCCCTTTGTAGGTAGGGTATGGCTTCTTTGATATTCTCGGTGATAATGGTGGCAAGGCTAATCTCTTACGGGATGGAATGGGAATCGACTTTCTAGGGTTGGTTATAGTCCAGGGTCCCGAAGGATGAATACAGAGATCGGCTAGAGGATGGGGGTAGTGAAGCAACAATCTCTAGGGATGACTCTGACTCGGTAGGGTCCTCCTCCTGAGTCTCCACAAGATCCTGATGGGAAGATAAATCCTGGTGGGGTGAACTATTTACGGGTACTGCACCTAAATCATCATCATGTTGCTCCTCTTACTTGATGGTCTCTTCTTCATCTTCAAACGACTCATCATTAGCTAATACCAAGGTAGCTGGTAGGGGCATTGTAGGACTGTAATCGTTCTCTTCGTCAGGCATGTGTGGTACCACTTTGTCTTCTTCTGGGTAAGGATGCGACACCCAGTCCCATATATCCTCTTTATTGCTCTAATATCCTGAATAAAACATCAAACAACAAGATGTTTATGAGAGGTAATATATAATACATATAATTTCCTATTATATGTATATATAGTAGATAGTCTCATATCTTTGGTAACTTTCTATAAGGGGGGTATGTCAGATACCCGTCTTTAATCCGAATAACCTCAAGATATACCATCCCATTATGTGTTGAATCCTTTTTTAATAGGTCTTTTTCTAAGGCTCCAGTCTTAAAGAAGTTGATATATGCTACTGATCCGAAGATCCTCAATTCGTAGGCCTCGTCCTAATCTCATAACTAATCATACTAAACTATTGATCCATAAATCCTCAAGTGTTTAGATTGTCAACTACGGCATCTAGGTTTAGGTGTGCGTCGGTCGGACAATAATAAAACTTAGTTGTGTATTATAGGTCCACTTGTCGTACAGCTGCAGTACTAGACTAACCCCAACATTTGTTTTTGACCAAAAATCTTAAGTTATGATTGGATAGTTTTCATAATATATAGGTATATTCATAAGAGTTTGATTATCAAGTAACAATCGGCCAGATGAGAACTGTCAGAGCGCAATACCATTTTAGCATTTAGACGTTCTTAAATCCAGTAATCCAAGTGACAGTTCAAACTAGTCACCTCTCCTGTAGGTAGTATACCCGCACGGTACTTACTAATAATACTTTAATTTGGTTTAACTAATTCAAAGTATATGCCCTAGGTTATAGTCGTAGTTCCTAAGGAATTACTAGTTTGGTATAACTTGTAGCTTTGATACCAATTTGTCACACCACCGGCCGGCAGCAGAAACGAAAGGCTGCGCGACGTAATGATATTGGATCAAGGCACACAGATATATTGAGCATTATACAAAAATATAACATAAACGATACTTTTATTTATTATAATTTATTTTTTGGATTAAATGGTTTAATAAATCGAGCACACATTCCGAACATAACTAGGCATGATAAACAAACAGAAGTAAACTCCAGCAAACTTCCTTGACGACATCCACCTCTGCACGACTATCCTCCACACTTATCTCACTGAGAATACATGTATTTTGAAAACGTCGACATAATGTTGGTGAGTCCACAAGTTTTTATAGTTTTCTGGTTTATTTGGTTATATTAAATCAAGAATCCTTTTTCTTTTAAAAAAAACCTTTTTTAAGATATTTTGCCAACCCTAGCTTACTATCTTTATAGGATAATTTACCAATCCTATTTTATTATCTTGTATGATATTTTATCATTCCTATATTAATATCTTTATGTTTTAGGATATTCTTTTAATCCTAATGTATATTATTTACTACTTGAAGGCATCCCTCTAGGTAGTCAGATCTCTAAGGTGGTTGTAATGTAATATCAATGATGTTGTTTGACTAATAATTTCCCTGCACGACGCTTCATCGGACGTCGAATAACGTTTGAATAATAAAGAAAGTTGTCCTGCCAGGATTGTAGCTAGAAATCGTAGGTGGGGGTGTCAATCCCCGTATAGATATATACATATCTTTCTAGCTGTCGCAAGATTAACGATTACAAGTTCAGGGTAGACGAATTTAATCAGGCTAAGGATGAATAATAACAACTCACTAACACATTAACCTTAGTTATTTTATCTTTTTATCTTTTATATTTTCTTTCTTAGTGATTTCCTATAACTATCACAACATAAGTCTTTTACTTTATATGGTTAATTTGAAAACAAAGTATTTGGGCAGAGTAACAATTAGGTACAGTGCATATCCCTATAATTGACGAGCATTACTTCTAAGTACTATGTTATCCTAGGGAATTGGCCATTATAACATCTAGGTAATATCTCTTCGTAGACTATCAGACATCATAACTCTTACGCATAATATCATAGCTTACAACTAGGTATAGTATCTATGGCTACATTATCCTATGGTTTCATTCTTTATATAACGATTGATACTTATAGATATAAATACATTTTGATAAAGCAGTTTGATAAGCACGTATTCCCCCCCCCATAAAACCTTTAAAATGGTGAAATGGGGCCATGAACTCACCCTTGTCGCGTGAGACCATTGGTGTAGGGTTGAATCGGGCTCAGGACTCCAGGGACCATTCCAAGGGGCAGCAAGTTCGAGGATTGAGAGAGTAATTCAGAGAGAAAGGTGTGAAAAATGGGGTCTGCATTGCCTTCTATTTATAGGCATGGAATTTGGGTGCATGTGGCACAAGGGTCTTGCACGTCGCATGTAATCATTGTGGATCCATCTAGAAAAGGCCACATATCACTTTCCCAACTGGCCACGTCACTCACAATCTACTCGAATCCGGTGTTAGACACGCCGCGCAAAGACGCTCACCTCACACGGACAAACTGATTTTGTAAAAATCATAACTCTTTCATGCGATCTCCAATCTAGACCCTCTTTATATCAATGTGGAGATCTCAAGGAGTACTACAACTCTCCTTTAGGATGTTTTAGCTATTTTTGACTTTCAATTTTATGTCTAATGGGGGTAAAAATAAATGAGTTTATAAAACTCATATCTCTCTCATACGGATCTCATTTTCGGCATTCTTTTCCCTAAAGTTTTTATCTCAAGGGGTACTACGAATCTTCTATTTGTGCTTTTAGTCAAAACTCAACCAACCTCTAAGTACAGTTTCGATGTAATTAGCTCTAATTATGCGATTGATTTTAATTTTTATAAAATTATAACACTCTTGTTTGGAGTCAGATTTTTACGAGTCTTATATCCTTGGAATCATGTAACAAGTACTTCCCAAATATGTTAACCATGTTTGAAGACGGTACAACTTTTTGGGCGCTTATTTTTTAGCCTAACAGTCGATTCAACAATAAATATAATGGCACATTTGATTTTTATTATCTCATAAATCAAATATTGCAATCTTAAGCTATTACATCTACTTTTTTTCCAATTCATTCCTAGTGGTTGTCAGTGGCAAAATATTTTTGATTATCACATTCTCCTCCTCTTTAGGAAATTTTGTCCCGAAATTTTATCTTATCGGCGGGTTTCCTTCAAACAAGTTAGGGTACTTGTCTTTCATTTGGTCCTCTCATTTCCATGTGTATGCTGGTCCTTGCTTAGAGTTACATCGTACCTTAACAATAGGAACCCGACTCTGTTTGAGTCGTTTTACCTCTCTGTTCATGATTTCGACTGGCTCTTCGACGAAGTTCAGTTCAGGGTTAATCTGAATTTCATCAAGAGAAATGACAAGTGTATCGTCGGAAAGACACTTTTCAAGATTAGACACCTGGAAGACATCATGCACTTTGTTAAGCTCATGTGGTAACTTAAGTTGATAGGAAACTGGACCTATCCCGTCGAGGATTTCGAATTGTCCTATGTACCTTGGATTCAGTTTTCCCCACTTTTCGAATCTTATAACTCCCTTACAAGGAGATACTTTGGGCATCACCCTATCTCCGACTTGGAACTCTATGGATTTGCGCCTTACATCGTTGTAGCTCTTCTAACAATCATGTGTTGCCTTCATGCGCTCTTGTATCTGCATTATCTTTTTTGTCGTCTCGTGGATAATCTTTGGGCATGTTCATAGGGTATTCCCTGTAAATCTCTTGGCTAGTTGGGTATCGCCAAATTTTGTCCAACAAATAGGAGATTGACATTTACGACCTTCTAGATTATCGAACGGTGTTGCTTTAATGTGAATGTGATAGCTATTATTGTATGAGAACTCCACCAGAGGAAGGTAAGTATCCTTTGGATTTCCGAAATCTATCACACATGTCTCTCAGTGTTTGGATGGTCCTCTCACTTTAGCCATCGATTTGAGGATGGTATTTTGTACTCATATCCAGGCGAGTACCATAGGACTTTTGCAAACACTTCCAGAGGCGAGTGTTAAATATGTTATCTTTGTCAGAGATAATAGATAAGGGTACCCCATGTAATCTGACAATCTCTCTAAGTTATGTTATAGTTAGCTTGTCCATATTATCCATCTCTTTTATTGGTATAAAGTGAGCAGACTTGGTTAATCTATCGACAACTACCCAAATAGTGTCTTAGCTAGTATTAGTCTTGGGTAATTTGGTCACAATATCCATTGTGATATGCTCCTATTTCCACTCGGGTATCTTTGGTTGTTGCAACAATCTCGAGGGTCATTGATCTTCTTCCTTAACCTTGGAACATCTTACGAATTTGTCGACATAGGTCGCAATTTCATCCTTCATGTTTGGCTCCCAATAAAGAGCTTTTGGATCTAGATACATCTTGTCTGCTCCAGGATGGATGGAATATCTATTCCTATTGGCCACATTTAAAACTAGCTCCTTGACCTCTCCAAAATTTGGAACCCATATTTAGTTCATGCAATATCTAGTTCGATCATACTTAATCTCTATTTGTTTCTCCATTCCCTTGAGGCCTTCTTCTTTAATATCTTCTTCCGTTAAAGCCTCGGGTTGAGCACTTCTAATCTGCGAGATTAGGTTAGATTGAATACTCATCGTAAGTGCTTTGACTCTATGAGGTTTAACTCGTTCTTTATGGCTCAAAGCGTCAACTACGATGTAAACCTCGCCCGGATGATAACGAATCTCATAATCATTGTCGTTTAGCAACTCTAACCATCTCCTTTGTCTCATGTTGAGCTCTTTATGATAGAAGATGTGTTGTAGACTCTTGCGGTCCGTGTAGACGATACAATTTGTTCCATAAAGGTAATGACGCAAAATTTTCAGGGAAAAACTACCGCTTCCAACCCCTGGTGTGAAGCGTCTAAATGTACTACGAAATCATCAGTACCTTTTGGAAGGGATAGTATCAGTGCACTACACAAAATTTCCTTCAGCTTTTGGAAAGTTATTTCCTGTAGGTTTCCCCAAACAAAGTTTACTTCCTTTTGGGTCTATGTTGTGAGGGGTTTGGCTATATGAGAGAAATTTTGTATGAATCTTCGATAATAGCTAGCTAGTCCAGAAAATTGACGAACCTCTGTTGTCGTCTTTGGCGCTTCCCAATTCTTTACCGCTTCAATCCTGGAAGGGTCGACGTGAATACCTTTGTAGCTTACCACATGCCCGTAGAAAGTGTACATCTCTTACCCAAAATTCGTACTTAGAGAATTTTGTGTACAACTTTTCTTTCCTTAAAAGCTCTAGGATCACTCGGAGATGTTGCCCATGTTCTTCCTTGGTTCGTGACTACACTAGAATATCGTCGATGAATACAATCACAAATTTATCCAAGTAGGGTTTGCACACACGTTTCATGAGATCCATAAAAACAGTTAGGGTATTGTTCAATCCGAAGGGCATGACAATAAACTCATAATGGTCGTATCACGTTCTAAAAGTGGTCTGTGGAATGTCCTCTTCCATTGCTCGAACTTGATGATATCTACATCTTAGTTCGATCTTAGAAAATTAACTAGATCATTGCAGTTGGTCGAAGAGATCGTCTATTCGGGGAAGTGGATATTTATTCTTAATGGTTAACTTATTTAGCTCTATATAGTTGATGCAGATCCGGAAAGATCCATCCTTTTTCTTGTTAAATAGAAGGGTTGCTTCCAATGGAGAGAAACTTGGTCTGATAAAACCCTTGTCAAGAAGTTCTTGTAGTTGGCTGGAGAGTTCCTTCATCTCTAATGGTGCCAACCAATAAGGAGACTTTGCTACTGGGTAGGTCCTGAAATTAGATCAATCTGAAACTCTACTTGTCGAACTGGCAGGAGATCTACTAGTTCTTCAAGGAATACATCAGGTTAATCACACATCTGAGGTACTTCCTCTTACTTTTTCTTCTTGTTGTCTTTTCTATCGACAATATAAGCTAAGAAGGAGTAATACTTTTTTTGCAAGTATTTCTTGGCCTTCATGCATGAGATGATCCTAAGATTTCTGCCGGTTTTATCACCATAAATGGATAAGGGTTCTCCGTTAGGTAGGGGTAGAGGTAATGCTTTCTGAAAGCATAAGACTACGACGTGGTTAGAGGATAACCAATCCATACCAATGATGGCGTCGAAACTTCCAATGACCATTTGCATAAGGTCGACCATAATAGCATGATTATCTAAAGTTAGGGTATAATTCCTAAGTTTTTCTTGGGTACTACTGACTTGGACGTTATGCATTTCTATTTATAGGTTTCCCTAAGTATACTAGACGGGTGGGTTAATAATTTCCTAAATTTGGGAGTAATATAGCTTCTATCGTTGGATCTAAGATGACTTCTCTAGCTCCTATCACAAACACTCTACTCCTAGACTACCTCCTTTTACCTTCAACTTTGGACAATACCTCCTGAAGTGTCCAACTTCCTTGCACTCATAGCACGCTCGACCATCTATTGATACGGTTCCTCGATTGGGTAGGTTTCTGCATTTGTTGGCAATATATCCTTTCTTACCGAAGTTGGTGCAAATCCAACATGATCTTTTATGATGATACCCGCACTCATTGCATCTTGGACTACTTCCAGTGGTAGTCCTTGTCGAGTTTGTCGTAATCGCAAATGCTTGTACCTCTTCCGCTTCTTCTTTGTTGGTTTCCTAGCCTTCCCTTTGGATTCCAATCGAAACTTCCACTTTCTACTCACGACCTTTGGTTGTCCAGCCTTCTTGGCCAATGTACCAAGATTAATCTCTTGACTTATTAGATAGAAGGCTAGCCTCTTAGCTCTGTTAAAGGTGTTTGGATTTAAGACAGTCACTAAACCATGGATAGGCTGAGGCAAGCCCCAAATGTACCTCTCTATCTTCTTATATTCCTAGGTGACCATCCCGAGACACAAGGTGACAAGTTCATTGAAAAGGTTTGTATAAGCAACAACATCATCTTCCTTCATCATCAGATTCCACAAATCCTCCTCCAGCTTCTGCATCTCCTCGCGTCGGCAGTAATCCTGAATCATGAGTTGCTTTAGCTCAGCCAAAACCATGTCATTTGTTACATTAATGCCCATGGTCATTGTATAACCGGTCCATCGGCTTACGATTGTATCTGCCAGGGTGCAAGCAGCGAACTTAACCTTTCATTTCTCCGAACAATAGCTTTTCTCAAAAACAGACCTCATGTTTTCTATCCACTTAACCAACTACACCGTCGTTTCCATAGAAGGCTTTTGGTTTACAATTCATAAAGTCTTTATATGAACATACCCTGGTATGGTAGGTGATTTTCAGATAAAAATATTAATCACGACTATCTTAAATGAGAAGTGATTATTTAACAAATAAAATATAAATCATAAATATTTTAAAGGGAACACCTTAACGTAGGTGATTAGAATATCAAACAATCATATATATATATATATATATATATATATATATATATATGTATATATATATATATATATATATAATTATGGGGAAACTTGAAAAGAATTTATAAAGATAAATATTAATCATTACCACTAGTTCTAAAACATAAAAGCCTAAATTACACTATGTAGAACTAAATACTAAGGATGATTAATAGTAATTAAAAGTATACACTCGATATTTTGTCAAATAGTGTCTTCGCGTCTCGCACTCCTAGTTGAATGTAACAATCGCGACTTTTGGCACCGATCGTTATTTAAGAAAAGTGACAAACGTCGAATATAATAGACTTAATATGTAATATATATATATATATATATATATATATATATATATATATATATATATATATATATATATATATATATATATATATATATATATATATATATATGGGAGACCGGTTTCTAACACAGGGATGGACCCATTATAATCTAACATTTTTCTTTTGAAATCCTACATGATTTCACCATTATTTTACGCCAATAGGAAACCTAACATTTTATTCTAATATCGGTGTGGATTTATGGAAGAATTTGTATGTATATTTGTCTATTACTAGCTTTACATAAAGGTAGATCTTTATATATATTAAGAATGATTACAACTTCAAGGGTTTCCAATTCTCTTATTAAACATTACTTAATCATTCCTATGAGACTTTTCCTAAACCTCTTTACTCTAACACCCAATATTTCCTCTAACTATCATGGTTGACTCCTGCAAACGTTTGCGATGTGTCCTAGTCTTATGCAATTGTTACACCTAAACTCCTCACATTGCCCAGATGATAAAGTCCACAACTACTGCAAAAGGGGAATCTTCCAAAGTATCCCCTTGGTGGAGTGGGTGATCTCTCACGACGCTTCCTTTGGTGGTTCATTCTCACTTGTTCTTGAGTTCTTTGGACTTCTTCATACTCCTTCTTGAGTTCTGGGGCACAGGTTCCTTGAGACTGAAGGCTAAATAATTAGCTTCCTCATAGGTATTGGGCTGGTGTGCTTGCACCTCGATCCTAATCTACGGAGCTAACCCTTACAGGTATGCAATGATCTTTTGGATCTCTAAGTTGACCAACTCATGGTATATGGTGACTAGGCACTCGAAGCGTACCATATAGGAGGCCAAACCTGATTCCTTGGTGCCAAGTTGACTGAATTCTTGCTCTGCTCGTTCCACATCTTTTCCAGAATGGAATTCACTTATCATCTGCTTGTTTATCTCAACCCCCTTATCATCTGCTTGTTTATCTCTTCCCAGGGGGTTGCATAGGTTTCCTCTACACCTAAATCCTTGACCTGGATACTCCACCAGATGAGATATCTTCCCATAAACGTGCATGTTGTGAACTTAACTATATGTTCACCAGCACACTTGTTGTCTATCGCTTCTATCCAGTGGATGAAACTGTCTACTCCCCTGACTCCATAAAAAGATATCGGCTTACTTTTAATAAAATCCTGATAGTTTCTTTTCATCTTACTACCTTCCTTATTGCTTCCCTCATCCTTACTTGCTCTGAGATTCCCTAACGCATCAGAGACTTAACGATGTATCATGGTCTAAATGGTGATTTGGTCAAGAAAGGTTAGCATTGAAGGGTTGTTATCCTAAAATGAAAGCAATAAGGTTACTCGTTGTTCCTACGTTTGACTAATGGGGCTGTCATTTTACCCTTGATTTACTGGGTCAATACTACTTTTCCTATTTGTAGTGTGTTATGGTTGTTTTTCTACATACTTGTCTTCTTATCGCTTGTTAAAATAAAGATTCTACTTTTATCCTATGAACATTTTCTTTTATTGATGTTATCTTTTCTATTACGACATGCTACTGTTGCTTATCTAAATAATGGCATTTTATTATTATGGCATGCTATTTTTGCTTTCCTAAGAACTTATCTTAAGAATGGAAATTTCTTATTATTCCAATGAAATCTCTTTTCTTTACCTTTAGGTTTCTAAATAGATTAAACCCTTAAAGGTTTTTATTATCGAGGATATAAATAAATTTTGGGTAAAAAGTATCAACTTTTGAAAATTTTGAACATGTGCGTCGGGCACACGATGTGCTTTGCGCGCAAATGCAGCAAATCAGCATTAAAGTCTATTATTGTCTTCATTCTACACTTTTACAACATTCCTTTGGTCCCCTCTTCTTCTGTCTCGATTGGGTCCCACCCATACGACGGACACATCACACGCCTGCTTTCGATTTGTGCGTCACTTTCGACTCCTTTACTTCCACTTATCCTTCTTATTTAATCTTATCTCCTATTTAGGCTAAATTTCGTGTTTTAGGGCTTTTTGGAGGTTTTTATCAATTGATGGAGTTTGGTTGAATTTCATGAAATCGATGAGTAATTTATCTACATATACTACCAATTTTACTTCCTTGATACTCAATTTTGAGTTTATTTCATCCATTGATTATCATTTTGAGTTTTAGAATTTGTAAAATTTCCTAACTTTGAGCTAAATCCATAAATTGGCAATGTTTTAAGTGGAATGAACTACCTATTTGTGCTTTAGAAGCTTAGTTAAGCATCCCTATAAGTATATTTTGTTGAATTTTAGGTGAAACATCAGTTTTCTAAACTGCGGTTCGTCGTGGTCTTGGAGCACGCCATGCAGAAGAAAGTGTGTCGCGTGCACTCGCATGTAGCATGAACTTGTGCGCATGTGGTCCATTTCAACACCTTTTTCTGCATTTATCTTATTTAAATCATCCCTAACTTCTTTTTGTCTACTTTTCTTCAGATATGTTAAGACGAGGTCGACAAGTTGTGGCTCAGTGTCACAACTCGAAATTTTTAGATCAAGTAAAGCCTGAACCCTAACCAAGTACAAGTGAAACTGCATTTGAATTCTTGTTGCATTTTATCATCTATAGCCTTAGGGCTTGTTTAAGGAGTTAACAAAGAAGTATGGATTGAAAACTAAGCTAATTTAGGGTGTTATAAATAAACATGAGTTAAAAGACTAAGGGTTTAAAACATAAATGTAACCATTAAATGAGTTTTCACCCATGTAATCAATGCACATATGTGTTCATGGTCCAATGAATTAAGATCCAAAGTGTTCACGGTTTGGAAATCAATTCCATAAAGGAGTTCATGGCCAAAACAAATAATGGTAAAGGTGTTCACGGTTGGGACTTTAATTCACAAAGGTGTTTACGGTTTGCCAAATCCGAAAACACTCTTTATTGGGCCGAAATCACACAATTAGCCCACCTTAGAACCGTAAACACAAAAGGGCTTGGCTGATTATGAGCCGTAAACACCCCTATATATATATATATATATATATATATATATATATATATATATATATATATATATATATATATATATATATATATATATATATATATATATATTCATCCGGAAACAATTTCATTTCTCACATTTTCCAGCCATAAACACTCCCATATTTGCTCTCAACTACCATCCGTGAACCTTCATAAATTCATAAGATTTTGCCCAGATCATCAAGTTTTCACCAAGAACATCAAGAACATTCAACTATATCTTCAAATCTTCAAACAGCTACCAAGAACACACCGTGAACCCAATTATCCAATCATAAACCCCCTTTTCAACCGTGAACCCATTTCAAACATCCCTAACAATTCCAAATAAATATTGTAAGTATCCCCTTAACTAATTAAATCACTATTTAATTATTATTTAAATTAATATCTTATTAATTTAAATACGACGTTGGGGATAATTATTTTTAGGATACGTCTGCTGTCACGTATTCTAATCCGAGGATTACCGTTAGCTCTTCGCAACTCAACCGGCACACACATTCAAGGTGAGTTCATACCCCCATATTTTTCCAAGCTTTTTCAATGTTTTTAAGGGGGGGGGGGGAATACAAGTAAAACACAAGTAATCTTGTGTAAGAAAATATAATTTTCCTTATTATTTTTTCTTACCGTTAATATGCATTTGAACGTGAAACGTATTAAATATGGAAAACATTGTGACTACTAGACTTACAAACAATTTACAAAACATGTTTAGACGCAACGATTTTACAAGTACAGATTTTAACATGGAAAAACAAACTTATAACCTATATTAAGTTTAGTTTATGAAACGAATGTACTACTTTTACAAATTTACATGTTATTAACAAAAAGGGTTTTCATTGTATTATTCGTGAATTCGTTGAGGGAACAAATCTGTGAGAGAAGTTTTCGATTACTTACCTAAGTACCAAGGGAAGTCTAACCTTATGAACCAGAGTCTCCTGGAGGGAGAGCGTGAGTTTGTGCATAGATCTTTACGGGACTGACAATCCCACGCCTTGACTATAAGCTACAGTCGTTCTGGGTGACAAACGTCATTAACATTAACGACGTCCGAAGAACATCGTAGGGTTTAACGTCCAACAGTATGGTTATAAGAACTCACATGGATATAACATGGCCTCATTCACGTAATAGTATACTTAACAAACAGTCATCGGGTTAGTAACTATGTGATTACTTAGTATATACATCATGGTGATATGAAATTAATATCCGACATGTAGTGGGATGTGTGACTTCCACCTCACTTCCTGTTCCTTGTTTGGTTGTGGGCTTGGGGCAGAATCACCCAATCGACTGTCTGTTCGATCTAGATTTCTATAACTCGAAGATACTAAGTGATCGCAGGAGGGTATTAACATCACTTCCAGTTTACAGAACAAACACATTTTCGGCTAGTTTTATTTAATAATAAAGCTACACTTTAACAACTTAAGTATGGGAAAATACTTGTACTTTTCAGTTTCGGAACATTTAAGATGTGACAACCCGAAATTTGTATCTTGTACAGTCATTCAATTCAATCACAGTCAGACTTGTTTCTGCTATCTTTTAGCATTGTTAAGGGTCTGTTTGAGTGTTCTAAGCCTAGTACATTCAAGTATTTGGTGTTAGGAATTATCTGCTAGAGTTCATTATGCAGCATTCAAGCCGGAAAACTCCAAGTCTTGGAGTTTACGGCCGTAAACTAGAGATTACGGCCGTAAACTAGAGATTACGGTCGTAAACTAGAGATTACGGCCGTAAACTCTTGGCTCGGACCGTAAACCCTCGCAGCCGTGAACGAGGCCGTGAACGGCTTCGGCCGTATACTCTTCGGATCTTATCTTCTCGGAAACCGAACCTTATCGCATTGGAACTTGTTCACGGTCGTAAACTCTAGCCGACCTCGGACCGTAAACAAGGTTCACGGCCGTAAACCCTCGGACCGTGAATCCTCGCACATATATATAGATTTCCTTCATTTTTCACCAATTCTCACACTTCCAACTCAAGAAACTCGATTTTCTCTCAACTATCATCAAGAGTTTCATCTTGATCTTCAAATATGTAAGTGTTTCTTCCATTTGTTAGTTGATACCTTGCTTAATCTAGTGAACCCCTATGATTTCATCCATGATTTCATCTCTTTTGGGTAGATCTTCAAATCTTCATCACTTACACCAAGACCACATACTAGTTCTTGGACCGTGAACACCCCTTCAAGCTTCAAAACGTAAGTAATCTTCCATATAATAGTTATCCTATAGAAGCTCTTAACTTACACCCTTGAAAACAACCATTTCCCAAGAACAATAAGAGTTTACAGCCATGAGCATCTCCCTTGGCCATAAACCCTCCTCAAGATCTTCGTTGGCCGTAAACACCATGGCCGTAAACACCATGGCCGTAAACACCCGTGTGTGGCCGTGAACCCCTTTAATGCAATTATATATGATTGTAACACTTCATTCCAAGTGTTTCCTAGTCCCTAAGGTTATTCCCTAATATAATTAGTTGTTATATACACTATTTATATACATATATATATGTCATTATGTGCTTAATAGGATCCGTTTATGCTCGAGACTTCACTTGACACCTAGCATCCTAGATCGATCTTACATTTAAATCACTCACTACAGGTGAGTTCATACCCCCGTATTTTCATAAGTTTTTACTGTTTTAAGGGGGGGGGGGGAATACAAGTCTAACACAAAGAATTTGTGTTATAAACAAAAGGTTTCAAATATCTTAACAAAATGAATTTCAGTTTTTATCAATTCAATTGATTTTCAAAGATTGTGTTCAAATGACATCAAGTCATTAAAAGTATTTCAAAATATTAAACTTCTTTTAAATGTTTATATAAATTTATATTGCTCCCAGAAATCATATTTGTATATATATATATATATATATATATATATATATATATATATATATATATATATAAATAAGATTTAAAAGGCTTAGGACTGATAACCCACTTTGGTTCCTGTTCCTTGTTTGGATGTGGGATTATAAGTATCAGTTATTTGTCCAAGTGTCATTTAAATTTTACTTATATATATTTGTATATGTATACAAGTATAAAAGTTAATTCATTAAGCTCAATTACCCTTTGTAACATGTTGAGCAAGGGGTTGCATTCATGAATACTCGGTATCAATTCAGAAAGAACAAATAAATTATAATAGGTATAATTTATGAATCACATATCATTAATTCACAATTCAAGTATACTAAAGTACATTGTTTTACAAGAACAAAGGTTTGATTCAAAACTAATCAAGAGTATATACCTTTCATATACATGTTAAGAATACTACTTCAACAACATATTATCAATCATTTATTTCAGAATGATTGGATTTTCATAATCAATATACATGTAACGTTTATATGCTTTTTATGAGTCACTTGATACAGGTTGTTTAATTTATTTAAACAATATACTTAAAGTCCTGACATTATAACCAAAATCTCCGGCCGGGGATCGAAACAATGTGTGTATAGATCTATATTGGGATTGACAACCTCGCACTCAGACTGCTAGCTACAGTCAGGCATACACGCGTACGAGTGACAGTTGTTATCAACAGCTTTCAACGCATCCATAGAGTTGGGCCAGGCCATCTAGTCAGTATGGTTATAATAACTCATATAAAAGATATTAACAATACATTAGTGTATAACTAATAAAACATAAGTACATTTTCAAGGTACTGGTTTTACAAGATACAATTTACAGTATTACATTTCAGTTTACAATAACAGCTGGAGGAACCAGGCACACTCACAGTTACAAGTTTTACAAAAGAAATACTAATACATAATATTGGTTTACAAACAGATCGGTTTTATGTGATTAAAACTACTTTTCATATACAGCAGAAAACATAGGATTTTCTGGAACAGTTTACATATTCAAGAAACAGAAAACATTCTTTCAAACATAAATACTTATGCACTCACTCAACTTTATGTTGATACTCTCTTTTCAAATTACTTGTATTCTCAGGGAATCAGTAGACATGTACTCCACGAGCTTTTGAGAAGATGGAGCTATTTGAACCTTGTCTTCTTCTTTTGTATAACTATTTGGTTTCAGTATACAATGGTGAAACACATGTAAATATTTATACTTTTTAAATACAGTGGTTGTTTGTAATCTGATTACTATAATGCATGTTTTGTGATACTACAAATGAGGTCATCTTCCCCCGGATGTTTCCGCCGTCTGTTTTGGGGGTGTGACAGATTGGTATCAGAGCATTGTTTATAGTGAACACAGTATATCAATCCATAAAAGATATACAAATTATAATTACATTTGGGTCTAAGAGCTCTCACTACAAGTATACTTTTTAAAAATTTAAGTATTTTTACAAGAAGTATACTAACACTCATACCTACAAGTACAGTATCACAGTCATAAGAACTTAAAAGTATTTGGATGTTGAACATTATAGTCAAACTTGGGCAGTTATGTAATCATATCTGGGATTAATATAGCCTGATCAACTATATTGATTTGAGATATGACCAACATGTGTTTGGGAGTGATAGTAGTGTTGCGACATGTCTAAAACTTACCAACCATACATATTCAGAAGAACTCTAGAATAGAACATAAATATTAAAATACTATAGGGGTATTTAGGCACTATATACTAATAACAAACATGTGAAAACAAAAGAACCATTGAGGGTAGAATTATAAATATTACGGGTATATTACAGTTATATATAATTAAAGTTATATAGACTTAGAATATGTGACCTAGCTTCTTTTCCTGTTCCTTGTTTGGTTGTGGATTTAGAGTCGGGTCATTTAATCGAAGGTCGATTATACCCAAGTTATATATAATTAGTATACACTTTATAGTTATTGTAATACCTAGGACAAGTCATACATTACTTGTTAACTGTAAGTCTCTCTCGTAGAAACTTGTATCCTTAATCTATCATTACTAACTATATTCTATATCTCTTATCCATATTCTCGCTTAGATAACAATGGCTGGATTTCATTTACCCGAAGACCCGTACCTCCCCGGTCAAGGACAAGATGCTGAGCCAGAAGAAAATCATGAAATTCCCTTAGATGATGATTTTGCAGAAAATTTTCCTGAAGACAATGATTCGGAATCGGAAGCCTATAATCCACCACCAGTTGCCCAGAATCCTAATCCACGATAAAATTTCCAAGGTCCGACGCCTTCGTGGGCTGAGAACTTAGGTAGGTGGAGCCGAGAGCAAGGTCAACCCTTACCCTACAACGGAGACCGAAGCTTCTACAACATAAGTGAGGGAGGATCTGCAGACAAAATTCTTCCTATTTTGGTTCGTCGAGTGGCTCGAAATGTTGAGCTAGGAGTGACAGCCATTCAGCAAACCATAGAGTTAGATGCTGACACAAATGCCAATACAGATAGTATTCGCAATCTTGAACTTGCTCATAACAGAGCAATAAGAGACAATGAGGCCCTGCTGCAAGATTTAGCTCTAACTCGAGCTGAAGTCATAGAGCTCCGAGCACGCCAGACAGTGTATGAAAGACATCTGCTTGATGTGGAGCGTCAGCTGGCTGAGTTGAGGGTTCGTCCAAATGATAACCGTCCTCAGTAGGAGATACTCTACTCATCCTTTCTTTTGGTTTAAGAAATGGATAATACTCTACTCGTTTCCTGTTCACTCTTTTGGTTATAGTTAAAGTCTACGAATATGTTCTAGCATTATTTTTGCATGTTTTTCACTACGACCGCGAAAATTTCATTTTCGGTAGGTCAGTATGATGTCGATGTTTTTCCTAGAATTTGGTATATTGTAGACCTGTTTAGGGTCAAGTTTTCCAGACTTTATGTATTCAATATGCCAATATTATTGACATGCATTTTCATACTCTTTGAAAAATAACCACTCAATTTCATATCATCCTGTTACAATTTGAACTTGTCGTAGACTTCTATTCCAATTCATTACAAGATTCATGTTGAACTAAATGTTTTAGTTCAGAGATATCAAAATTCATATTCACTCTTGATATCTTACCATCTTTTTATCTTCTTACTTTTATAGAAAAAGATGCCTCCTCGTAGAAATCCAAGACGTAGCACTGTTAATGAAGCACCGACGCCACCTCCGCCACCACCTCCTCAGTTCAAAACTGCTATGTTTCAGGAAGCGGTCACAGCGGCTAGAGCGGCTGCCATGTCTCATATCAATACTCCTGGTGCTAGTGGGTCGGGAGCTGGTACACATCCTTCTAACCATGGCGAGAGTCATGGGCACTCGCGAGAGTGCACTTATAAAGATTTTTCGAATGCCAAACCCAGGACCTTTAACGGGAGTGGAGAGGTTATGGCATTAAGACAGTGGACTGAGAAGACAGAAGCAATTTTCAAAATCTGCTCATGTCCAGAGAGCAGCAAAGTCAAATTCACTGTTTGTACCTTTTCGGATAGAGCTTTAACATGGTGGAATGGCCATGTTAAGTCACTAACTCTGGTAGTGGCTAACTCAATAAGCTAGGAGAACGTAAAAGACATGTTAATGCGGGTTGGAACAAGAGGAAGGGCAATAACAACAACCGAAGGGAAACAACAACAACAACAGCAAGAAGAAGGGTTGGAACAAGAGGAAGGGCAAGTCTTCACAGGAATCTTCAAAGAAGCAACAGCTAGTTGCAGTCAATGCTGCTCCTGTACCTGCTGCTGGTCCTACTAACCCTGCACCAGCTAAGCCATATGCTGGCAATCTCCCTAAGTGCAACAAGTGCAATTTTCACCATAAGGGAAATTTCCGAGAAATGCAGTGTCGTAACTACAACAGAAAAGGGCATACTGCCCGATTCTGTAGATCACCACCCCAACCGATTAATCAAATACCTGCTGCTGGAGTAGGTCAAGTACACTATCAATGTGGTGATGTGGGGCATTTCAAGAGAGATTGTCCAAAGGCTGGAAATGCCGGTGGAGTTAGGAGAATTCTAGCCTTGGGTCACGAAGAAGCAGTGGCAGACCATGCGGTGGTCACGAGTGCGTTTCTTCTCAACAACACTTATGCATGCATTCTATTTGATTGTGGTGCTGAGAAGAGCTTTGTGAGCCATAATTTCAAAAACTTGCTAAATCAAAACTCCCAACCACTAAATGAAACTTTCACAGTCAAAATGGCTAACAGGAAATCTGAATCCACCAACGATATATACATAGGATGTACTCTTACCTTGAATAACTTTTCTTTCCCAATAGACCTTATGCCGGTCTCTATCAAAAGTTTCAACGTCATAATAGGTATGGATTGGTTGTGTCCTAACCATGCTGACATCCTATTCTATGAAAGAGCCATTCGTCTGAACTTGCCAACTAACGAAACTCTTGTTATTTACCGCAATAAACCCCAAATGAACCTCCAGATCATTTCTTGTGTCAAGGCACAGAAGTACCTTCGCAAAGAGTACTGTGATTTCTTAGCTCACGTGGTAGACAAAAAGCAAGAAGTGAAAGACATTGCGAGCATTCCTGAGGTCTGTAACTTTCCCGACATTTTTCCCGATGATCTTCCAGGAGTGCCTCCCGAACGACAAGTCAAATTTAGAATCGACTTAATCCCTGGGGCTACCCCTGTAGCCAAATCCCCCTATCGTCTTGCACCATCTGAGACGCAAGAATTATCCAGCCAGCTTAATGAACTCCTTAGCAAAGGTTTCATAAGACCAAGTTTCTCACCCTGGGGAGCAATGGTTTTGTTCGTAAAGAAGAAGGATGGATCATTCCGTATGTGCATAGACTACCACGAGCTGATTAAACTTACCATCAAGAATCGATATCCTCTGCCTCGCATTGACGATCTGTTCGACCAACTTCAAGGTGTGAGCTACTTTTCGAAAATAGACTTAAGATCCGGGTATCATCAGTTACGGATTTTGGAGGATGACATTCCCAAATCCGCATTCAAAACTCGTTATGGTCATTACGAGTTTGTAGTGATGCCATTCGGATTGACAAATGCACCTTGTGTGTTCATGGATCTAATGAACAGAGTGTGTCGTCCATTCCTGGACAAATTCATCATAGTCTTCATTGATGACATCCTTATCTACTCAAGAAGTGAAGAGGAACATGGCCAACATCTTTGTCAAATATTGCAAACTCTTAGAACAGAGAAACTCTATGCGAAGTTCTCAAAGTGTAAATTTTGGATCAGGAAAGTTGATTTCCTAGGTCACATAGTCAGTTCAGAAGGAATACACGTCGACCCTTCCAAAATAAAGGCAATTGATAACTGGTCAGCACCCAAAACACCTACAGAAATCCGTCAATTCTTAGGTCTTGCTGGCTACTATCGCAGATTCATCCAGAATTTCTCTCGAATAGCTAAGCCTCTTACCACCCTGACGCAAAAGGGTGTAACTTTTAGTTGGGGAGAAAAGCAAGAAACAGCGTTCCAAACACTAAAGCGATCTCTCTGTAGTGCACCGATCCTGTCTCTTCCTGCAGGGACAAAGGATTTCGTAGTGTACTGTGATGCTTCTAATCAAGGGCTTGGATGTGTTCTTATGCAAAGAGGAAAGGTTATATCCTATGCCTCAGGACAGCTAAAGACACATGAAGTCAACTATACAACACATGACCTTGAACTAGGAGCAGTGGTATTTGCTCTGAAGATCTTGATACATTACTTATATGGCACGAAATGCACAGTATTCACGGACCATAAAAGGCTCGAGCATATCTTCGATCAGAAAGAGCTGAACATGAGACAACGACGACAGGTGGAGCTACTGAACGACTACGATTGTGAGATTCTTTATCACCCGGGTAAAGCTAACATAGTAGATGACGCCCTTAGCGGAAAAGAATACTCGGGACGCCGAGTAAAATCGTTGACCATGACAATCCATTCGCATCTGTCCACACAGATCAGAGAGGCTCAACTTGAGGCCTTAAAACCTGAAAACGTGGCAGGTGAAACCTTGAGAGGAATGGATAAAAACTTCAAAGTTAGGGATGATGGAGTCTATTGTTTCATAAACCAGATCTGGACACCAAAGTTTGGTGGTTACAGAGACGTGGTTATGAGTGAAGCACACAAAACCCGATACTCCATTCATCCAGGTTCAGACAAGATGTACCTGGAACTCAAGAAACTATACTGGTGGCCTAACATGAAGGCCGAAATCGCTACCTTTGTGGGCAAGTGCCTTACTTGTGCCAAAGTCAAGGTAGAATACCAGAAACCTTCTGGTTTATTGCAACAACCTGAAATCCATGAATGGAAGTGGGAGCGGATTACAGAAGATTTCATAACTAAGTTACCCAAGACATCAGGTGGTTATGATCCTATTTGGGTAATCGTCGATAGATTAACCAAGTCCGCACTCTTCTTACCAATCAAAGAGACCGACAAGATGGAGAAACTAACAAGAACTTACCTCAAGGAGATCGTTAGACTGCATGGTGTGCCAATATCTATTATTTCAGACCGAGATAGTAGACTCACTTCTCGTTTCTGGCAGTCTTTACAAAAATCTTTGGGAACTAGGCTGGACATGAGTACAGCTTACCATCCACAAACTGACGGACAAAGTGACAGAACGATTCAAACTCTAGAAGATATGTTGCGAGGTTGCATGCTAGACTTTGGAAAGGCATGGGATACTCATTTACCCCTTGTCGAATTCTCTTACAACAACAGTTATCACACTAGCATAAAGGCTGCTCCTTTCGAAGCACTATATGGCCGCAAGTGCAGATCACCTCTATGCTGGGCTGAAGTGGGTGACACGCAGCTAGCTAGAAGTCAAGTTCTTGACGGTGCTCTCACTGGTCCGGAAATCATTCGCGAAACTACGGAGAAAATCGTACAAATCCGGGAGTGACTTAAAGCTTCCAGAGATAGACAGAAAAGCTACGCAGATAAAAGAAGAAAACCTTTGGAATTCCAGGTTGGTGACCGAGTCATGTTGAAGGTCTTACCCTTGAAGGGCATGATACGCTTTGGAAAGTGTGACAAGCTGAATCCAAGGTACATAGGACCATTCGAAATTAAATTAGTAACTATGTGATTACTTAGTATATACATCAGGGTGATATGAGATTAATATCCGACATGTAGTGGGATGTGTGACTTCCACCTCACTTCCTGTTCCTTGTTTGGTTGTGGGCTTGGGGCAGAATCACCCAATCGACTGTCTGTTCGATCTAGATTTCTATAACTCGAATACTAAGTGATCACAGGAGGCTATTAACATCACTTCCAGTTTACAGAGCAAACACGTTTTCGGCTAGTTTTATTTAATAATAAAGCTACACTTCAACAACTTAAGTATGGGAAAATACTTGTACTTTTCAGTTTTGGAACATTTAAGATGTGACAACCCGAAATTTCTATCTTGTACAGTCATTCAATTCAATCACAGTCAGACTTGTTTCTGATATCTTTTAGCATTGTTAAGGGTCTGTTTGAGTGTTCTAAGCCTAGTACATTCAAGGATTTGGTGTTAGAAATTATCTACTAGAGTTCATTATGCAGCATTCAAGCCGGAAAACTCCAAGTCTTGGAGTTTACGGCCGTAAACTAGAGATTAGGGCCGTAAACTCTTGGCTCGGACCGTAAACCCTCGCAGCCGTGAACGAGGTCGTGAACAGCTTCGGCCGTATACTCTTCAGATCTTATCTTCTCAGAAACCGAACCTTATCGCATTGGAACTTGTTCACGGTCGTAAACTTTAGCCGACCTCGGACCGTAAACGAGGTTCACGGCCGTAAACCCTCGGACCTTGAACCCTCGCACATATATATATATATATATATATATATATATATATATATATATATATATATATATATTTCCTTCATTTTTCACCAATTCTCACATTTCCAACTCAAGAAACTCGATTTTCTCTCAACTATCATCAAGAGTTTTCATCTTGATCTTCAAATATGTAAGTGTTTCTTCCATTTTTTAGTTGATACCTTGATTAATCTAGTGAAACCCTATGATTTCATCTCTTTTGGGTAGATCTTCAAATCTTTATCACTTACACCAAGAACACATACTAGTTCTTGGACCGTGAACACCCCCTTCAAGCTTCAAAACGTAAGTAATCTTCCATATACTAGTTATCCTATAAAAGCTCTTAACTTACACCCTTGAAAACAATCATTTCCCAAGAACAATAAGAGTTTACGGCCATGAGCATCTCCCTTGGCCGTAAACCCTCCTCAAGATCTTCATTGGCCGTAAACACCATGGCCGTAAACACCCTTGTGTGGCCGTGAACCCCTTCAATGCAATCATATATGATTGTAACACTTCATTCCAAGTGTTTCCTAGTTCCTAAGGTTATTCCCTAACATGATTAGTTGTTATATACACTAATTATATACATATATATGTCATTATATGCTTAATAGGATCCGTTTGTGCTCGAGACTTGACTTGACACCTAGCATCCTATATCGATCTTACATTCGAATCACTCACTACAGATGAGTTCATACCCCCGTATTTTCATAAGTTTTTACTGTTTTAAGGAGGGGGAGGGGGGAATACAAGTCTAACATAAAGAATTTGTGTTATAAACAAAAGGTTTCAAATATCTTAACAAAATGGATTTCAGTTTTTATCAATTCAATTAATTTTCAAAGATTGTGTTCAAATGACATCAAGTCATTAAAAGTATTTAAAAATATTAAACTTCTTTTAAATGTTTTTATAAACTTATATTGCTCCCATAAATCATATTTGTATATATATATTTATATAAATAAGATTTAAAAGTATTAGGACTGTTAACCCACTTTGGTTCCTTTTCCTTGTTTGGATGTGGGATTATAAGTATCAGTTATTTGTCCGAGTGTCATTTAAGTTTTACTTATATATATTTGTATATGTATACAAGAATAAAAGTTAATTCATTAAGTTCAATAACCCTTTATAACATGTTGAGCAAGGGGTTGCATTCATGAATACCCGGTATCAATTCAGAAAGTACAAATAAATTATAATAGGTATAATTTATGAATCACAGATCATTAATTCACAATTCAAGTATACTAAAGTACATTGTTTTACAAGAACAAAGGTTTGATTCAAAACTAATCAAGAGTATATACTTTTCATATACATGTTAAGAATACTACTTCAAGAACATACTGTCAATCATTTATTTCAGAATGATTGGATTTTCATAATCAATATACATGTAACGTTTATATGTTATTTATGAGTCACTTGATAGAGGTTGTTTAATTCAGTTAAACAATATAGTTAAAGTCCTGACATTATAACCAGAATCTCCAGCCGGGGATCGAAACAATGTGTGTATAGATCTATATTTGGATTGACAACCCCGCACTCAGACAGCTAGCTACAGTCAGGCATACACGCCTACGAGTGATAGTTGTTATCAACAGCTTTCAACGCATCCATAGCGTTGGGTCAGGCCATCTAGTCAGTATAGTTATAATAACTCATATAAAAGATATTAGCAATACGTTAGTGTATAACTAATAAAACATAAGTACATTTTCAAGGTACTGGTTTTACAAGATACAATTTACAGTATTACATTTCAGTTTACAATAACAGCTGGAGGAACCAGGCACACTTACAGTTACAAGTTTTACAAAAGAAATACTAATACATAATATTAGTTTACAAACAGATCGGTTTTATGTGATTAAAACTACTTTTCATATACAGCAGAAAACATAGGATTTTCTAGAACAGTTTACATATTCAAGAAACAGAAAACATTCTTTCAAACATAAATACTTATGCACTCACTCAAATGTATGTTGATACTCTCTTTTCAAATTACTTGTATTCTCAGGGAACCAGTAGACAGGTACTCCCCGAGCTTTTGAGAAGATGGAGCTATTTGAACCTTGTCTTATTCTTTTGTATAACTATTTGGTTTCAGTATACAATCGTGAAACACATGTAAATATTTATACTTTTTAAATACAGTGGTTGTTTGTACTCTGATTACTATAATGCATGTGTTGTGATACTACAAATGAAGTCATCCACCACCGGACGTTTCTGCCGTCTGGTTTGGGGGTGTGACAAGCAAACGGTTTACCATTCAACTAACGAGCAATCATTGTTAATTCTATAATTCCTTAGTTTATACATCAAGGTTATGTATGAAGAATATCCGGTAGGCAGTGGAATGTGTGACTTCCGCCTCATTTCCTGTTCCTTGTTTGGTTGTGGGCTTGAGGCAGATCCACACAATCAACTGTCCATTTGATATTGGTTTATATATAGCAAGTATAGGCAAAGTAGTCATAGAAGGAACTGGTATTATCATACTCTTTCAAAGAAAATATAGGATTTTCTTAAGGAACACATTCATCACATCTTAAAGGATCACTACAGTTAACTCTGTAAGTACTTAGTGAATACGCTAGAGTGATATACAATGAGAATCCGACATGCAGTGGAATGCATGGCTTTCGCCTCATTTCCTGTTCCTTGTTTGGTTGTGGGCTTGGGGCAGAACCACATTATTGATTGTATGTTCGTTCTGGATTGTATATAACTTGTGTACACTAAGTACTCGTAGAACGAACTAGTATGAGTCATTTTACATACCATTCATCACATTAGAAAATATAGGATTTTCTGGAGCAACACCTCATGTTTTACAAAGAACAAAGAACCTGTTTCCTAAAACAAAACGCTTATAAACTCACCAACTTTAATGTTGACACTCTTTCAAAACCACTTGTATTCTCAGGACACTAGTAGACAGGTATACGCACAGGTTCGTAGAAGACGGAGCATAGTAGCTTCAAGTCTTTACTTTTCTATTTACTTTTGGAGTCAATCATATATGATTCGAATACAATGTAAACATTTTAGTATCAATACAATGGTTGTTGTTGCTTTGATTACTATTATTCAATTATTGTGATACTGTACATGACGTCCTCCGCCCCCGAACGTTTCCGCCGTTCCAGTTTCGGGGTGTGACAGATTGGTATCAGAGCATTGTTTATAGTGAACTAAGTATAGCAACCCATAAAAGATATACAACTGTAAATACAATGGGGCCGAAGTGCTCTGACTAAAAGTATACTTTTAAAATATAAGTATTTTACGAGAAGTATATGAACAAGCATACATATTAAAGAACAAGTATCACAAGAAGAACAAAACAAAAGTATTTAAATGTTGGACACTACAGTCAAACCTAGGCAGTTATGTAATCATATCTGGGATAAATATATCCTGATCAACTATATGTATTTGAGATACGACCAACATGTGTTTGGGAGTGATAATGGTGTTGCAACGAGTCTAAAACTTACCAACCCTATATACAAAGGATCTCTAGAACAACACATAAAGTTAAAATACTATTGGAGTATTTTATGGTACTATAAGATAACAACACGTATGAAAACTTACCAAGTCCATATACTAAGAAACTTTAGAAACAATCATACTGGCAGGTCTATAATTGTGAAGTGTATGCTTCCAGGGTTATATATAATTGGGATCTTATAGACTTAGAATTTGTAATCTTCGCTCTACTACCTGTTCCTTGTTTGGTTGTGGTTTTAGAGTAGGATCACTTATTCGAATGTCTATCTGATCTTGGTTATATACAACTTGCATGCACTACGTGGGTATAGGAGGACCCAGTTTGGATCACCAAAAACTTCAGAAGAAATGTTTTACTTAATATCATAAGATTCTTTAGACATTCCCATGCTCGCACAAGCAACCGAGATAGATATAGCCACTCCACCACAACAACTAACAGAGTAGACAAGGAAGAACAAGAAGGGATTCATGGGGAGGATTCCGAGAAGGAATCATACGAGGAGTCAGATTTTCCATCATGAAGTGATGGAGATCAGTGATAAAACTCGAAGCATGACATAGTAAGGATTCAACACACTTACGAAGAACAAGAACACCATTGGAAAGTCCAGAGACAACAAATTCCCACAGCTGAAACCAGGAACAATCATAACTAGGACAAAGAACAGAGGAAATCACTCACGAGGCGTGCTAGGTGGTAGAGCACCATATGTGTCGCCCTAATAATTAACCAAAGAACATAACCAAGTGAGTTAGTGATTATGCTACTCACATTATGTGTTAGGCTTATCGCCACTTCAGTAACAACTAGTAACAGTAAACCAGATCACAGGATTTCACTTAAAAGGTGAATACTACTAAAATAAAAATTCATAAGTCTATTATATATAGACCTCTGTTATAAATTACTTTTAAAATTCAGAACATGATACGCTCAGAACTAAGATAACTTAGATTCAAATAACACTCGACTTGTAACCACTACTAAAGGCTTACCACCGTTTCATCTTTTAAACCTGATGGCAGAAAGATGCCACCGAAGAAGTCGAACAGAAACAAAAACAACGCACCACCGCCACCACCTCCACAGTATGATCCGCTTGTCTTTCAGGCAGCAGTAACATCCGCAGTGACAGCTGTCATGACTCAAATACACGCAAGTGGTACCAGTGGATAGGGTAGTGGTACTAACAACTCTAACCACGGGGAAAGCCACAGAAACACAAGAGAGTGTTCGTACAAAGACTTCAGGAATTGTGGACCCAAAGCCTTCGATGAAACTGGGGGAGTCATCGCCCTAATGCGATCGTTCGAGAAAACGGAGTCGATTTTTAAGATATGCCATGCCCATAAGAGATCAAGGTGAAGTTTGCTGCATACACCCTCTATGACAGAGCCCTGACGTGGTGGAATAGTCATGTCAAGTCACTGACCCTACCAGTGGCAAACGCAATGGGTTGGGAGAAACTAAAAGAGATGATGCTGGAAGAGTACTACCCGAGGGGCGAGATACAAAAGCTAGAGCATGAGTTGTGGAACCTTACCATGGCAGGCTCGGACATACTAGCCTACACCGATAGATTCAGTGATTTAGCCACGCTATGCCCTGGGATGGTTACCTCGGAGAGTAGGAAGGTAGAGAGATATATTTGGGGACTACCTCCTCCAATCCAAGCAAACGTGATAGCAGCAAAACCCCTTACGTTCGGCAGTGCCAAGCGTCTGGCTCGAACACTGGTGGACCATGGAGTCCGCCAAGGCATAATGACCCCCGTTCTTGAGTCAACCAAAGGGTGTGACAATAAACAAAAATCTGGGAGCAAGAAGAAAAGACAGCAACACATGAGCCCTCAAATGGACAACAGATGATTGCGGTTCATGCTGCCACGACACCAGCCACTCCAGCACCCGACAGTCAATATGCTGGAACCCTCCCAAAATGTAATAAGTGCAACCTCCATCATACCGGAGTGTGCCGGAAGATGTATTGCAAGAACTACCTCAGGAGGGGACATAGTATCCGTTTCTGCAGGGCACCGACACGACCAATCTCTCAGGTCCCATACGACGGAGTAAGCCAGGCTTGTTACATGTGTGGCGAAACTGGACACTTCTAGAGGGATTGTCCAATAACAATGGACTCTAGAGAAGATGGAAGAATACTAATGATTACCGTAGGAGAGATTATCCCGGAACCCCTGTGAACAGCGGTACGTTTTTCCCAATAAAAATATTTAAAGCTTAAATATTTACTAAAATTGGCGCAAATTAAGAAGTAATTATAAATCACTCACTCTAAGTCTACAAATCTTAATTATAAATGACCCTAATATATACACTAAGCCATCATAGCTCACCTGCAAGGATCCTTAGTTTTTATATGAATGATGTGTTTTGTTTGGACGAACAGATGATTGAGGTTCATGCTGCCATGACACCAGCCACTCCAGCACCCGACAGTCGATTTGCTGGAACCCTCCCAAAATGTAATAAGTGCAACCTCCATCATACCGGAGTGTGCCGGAAGATGTATTGCAAGAACTACCTCAGGAGGGGACACACTATCCGTTTCTACAGGGCACCAGCACGACCAATCTCACATGGCCCATGCGACGGAGTAAGCCAGGCCTGTTACAGGTGTGGCGAAACTAGACACTTCGAGAGGGATTGTCCAATAACAAGGGACTCTGGAGAAGATGGAAGAATACTAATGATTACCGCAGGAGAGACTATCCCGGAACCCATGTGAACAACGGTACGTTTTTCCGAATAAAAATATTTAAAGCTTAAATTTTTTCTAAAACTGGCGCCAATTAAGAATTAATTATAAATTACTCTCTCGTCCGAACAAAACACATCATTCATATAAAACCTAAGGATCCTTGCAGGTGAGCTATGATGGCTTAGTGTATATATTAGGGTCATTTATAATTAAGATTTGTAGACTTAGAGTGAGTGATTTCGCCTTATTTCATGTTCCTTGTTTGGTTGTGGATTTAGGGCAGAGTCAGTCAGTCGACTATCTTTCCAATCTTAATTATACATTACTTGTATACACCAAGCGATTATAGAAAGACATGGTAGGGATTATATTATAAAAATTCATCATTTTCAATTATCAGAAACACTCATACTGTTAGTACTCACTTAATGCAGTACAAAATGATCGCAATAGTAATAACAAGGATAAAACTGAAAGCACTAGGAACGTACACATAGAATGCATTGTCGCTCTAACAAACACTTATTCCGAATCAACTTAACACGTGTGTCAATAAGAAGTTCTGATATCGTCAACCTACATGGGTTGGCTTGGTCCTCACCATGCCGATCGCATGTGCTACCAAAATGACCCCTCACCTTAATTGACCGACTAACGAAACTCTCGTCACTCATAACGGCAAACCAGATAAGAACCTCAAAATCGTCTGTCGTTTCAAAAACCCCGAAGTACTCATGAGAGGAGTAATTTATCTTCCGAAACCTTCTCCAAGTATTCCCAACATATCTTTTGGGATTACCAAATATGCAGCAAGTCAAGTTCAAGCACAGAGGCTAGGGACAAATACGGTTAACCTATCACTGTAAAGTGTATACGCGAGGGTGGTATATAATTAAGATTTTAAGGACTTAGGATGTGTGTTTCTGCCCTATCTCCTGTTCCTTGTCTGGTTGTGGACTTGGGGTAGATTCACCCATCCGACCATCTTGTCAAACGTATTAAATACGACTTCTATACAGGAGACGATGATAGATGAACCAGGTATGAGTCCTACCATACGAATGAACATAGACACAATAGTGAAGATTCGCTGGAACGCCAAGCGAGGATCAGAATTTACTTGGGAACAAGAAGATCATATAGAACCGAAGTACCTACCTCTTTCCTAATTCCTAGTATCCACTCAGAATTCGAATTTCAGGATGAAATTCTCTCTAACGGGGGGATGATGTAACGACCCAAATTTCCTTTCGTAATGTAACACCGTAATTTTTCAAACAATTTTTCACATTTTTAAAAGCATACTTTCATTCATAGATGTTATTAAAAATCTCATTGCATCACATATCAATCCATAGAAACACATCCCAAGATCATAATGTATAAAAACTCCTCATGTGTGTACTGATCATGCCGGCGCCTTCCCGCGATCCTCACTGGTACCTGAAACACATAACACAACACTGTAAGCATAAATGCTTAGTGAGTTCCCCAAAATAACACATATAACACATATTAGCCACTCGAGGCTGTAACTCTGTGGACCCTCCGGTCCTAACTCTGTGGACCCTCCGGTCCTAACTCTATGGACCCTCTGGTCCTACTCTGTGAACCTTCCGGTACTAACTCTGTAACTCTGGAACATACACGGCATGAATCACATAGAAATAATGCAGTGTATCACAATCACATAAATAGCATACAAGATACTCTATCACATAACTCTAATTACCACTCTAGGTAAAGTATAGTGAGAAGACTCACCTCGGGTAACTCGGTAAACCTCGAACTCTGAAATACTGCACTAGCCTCCGCCTAATCACATAAATATTTACTCTAATTAATACAACTTCTAAAGGCTAGGCTAACCCCTCTCTATAAGTTCTCTAAGAAGGGTAAAAGACCATTCTACCCCTCTAATGGCTCATAAGTCCAAACACTGACTAAACCCTAAAAGTCAACAAAAGTCAATGGTCAACATTGACCGGAATCGTCGAGTGCACTCGTGTGACTCGACGAGTACATGCGTGTCCTCTTCGCCCCTGGTCCTCACTCCACTCGCTGAGTTAACCCTACACTCAACGGGTTATCACAGGTCGCGAATCGCGGGGCAACCCGACTCGACTCGTCGAGTCCCTTATGGGCTTGGCGAGTTCCTCCCATGAAAACACTCATCTGACCTCCTGAGGTCAGATCTGCTTCTCTAATCTATAGATCTGACTTCCCCATGACCAATAAACACGTAAAGGTCAAATCTTGGTACACATGCAAGGCACTCTAGGCTTATTTTGGTGAAATCCCTTCTATCATGGCAACCTATGTCCCTTTCCTCCATAGAACCACAAAAAGCAAGGTGGTTCAAGCTCTTTGGACCTCAAAAGGTCCGGATCCAAAGTTTATTACTCAATGGGACACTAAATCTCAACCCAACAAGCCACAAAAGATATAGAAAACCCTAAATTCAATGCTCTTAAGCAAAACAGAAGAATAGGATCGAATGGCTACCTCAAAATGAAGATCCAAGCTGAAATCCTGCTGAAATGAAGTCCTCTTGCCCCTTTCTTGCTGGAAACCCTTCCTCCTTGGCTAAATCACACCAAAAACGAACAAAGAGGCTCAAAATCTCTCACAACTCGCTCAAAATTGCTAGGGTATCTCTCTCTGGACTGGTAGCCGCAAATGGAGGCTGTAAAGTCCTTTAAATAGGGCTCAGGCCCGGGGATTTAGGGTTTCAATCGCCAGCATGGACTCGTCGAGTCCACCCTTACCGACTCGTCGAGTCCCTTCATTTATCCAGTCAGCAATCGCGACCCGACTCGACGAGTCTAGGCGTCAACTCGTCGAGTCCCTCTCTTAACTCCAAAAATAATTGATAAAAATAATACCTGGGATTCCGGATGTTACAATTCTTCCCCACTAGATTCAGACTTCGCCCTCGAAGTCTTGCTCTACAAAGAACTATGGATGCTGCTCACGCATGTCTAACTCCGGCTCCCAAGTCAGCTCAGACCCTATCCGATGTTGCCACTGGACCTGCACCAGTGGCACCTCCTTGTTCCTTAGAACCTTGATCTTCCGATCCACAATCGCGACTGGCCTCTCAACATAATTCAGGTTCGCATTCACTTGAATATCCTCCAGCGGCACCACCGCCGACTCGTCAGCTATACACTTCCTCAACTGAGACACGTGGAAGGTATCATGAATCTGGCTCAACTCCTCGGGTAGCTCTAGACGATATGCTACCTTTCCCACCCTCGCGGTCACCCTGAACGGGCCAATATATCGGGGCCCTAGCTTGCCCCTCTTCCTGAGTCGAATCACTCCTTTCCAAGGGGACACTTTCAGGAGTACGAAGTCTCCCACCTGGAACTCAAGCTCGGATCGTCGCCTATCCGCATAACTCTTCTGGCGACTCTGAGCCGTCAACAACCTCTGTCTAACCTGTTGTATCTGCTCGGTCGTCTGAAGCACTATCTCAGTGCTGCCCATCCCGTGCTGCCCTACCTCTCCCCAGCAAATGGGAGTCCGACATCTCCTCCCGTATAACAACTCGAAGGGAGGCATACCAATACTCGAATGGTGGCTGTTGTTATAAGAAAACTCAGCCAACGGCATATATGTGTCCCAACTTCCCCCGAAGTCCAACACACATGCTCGGAGCATGTCCTCGAGCGTCTGAATCGTCCGCTCAATCTGCCCGTCCGTCTGTGGATGGTAAGCGGTACTGAAATGCAGCCTCATACCCAACTTCTCATGGAACTTCTTCCAGAACCTGGAAGTGAAACGTACATCTCGGTCTGACACAATCGAGATCGGTACTCCATGCCGCGATACTACCTCCCTTACATACAATTCTGCCAATCTCTCTGCAGAAGAGCTCTCACTGATAGCCAGGAAGTCAGCGCTCTTCGTCAGCCGGTCGACAATCACCCAAATCGCATCGACACCCCTCGCGGTCCTTGGCAATTTGGTGATAAAATCCATGGAAATCTGTTCCCACTTCAACTGGGGAACCTCAAGTGGCTGCAACTTGCCGTGCGGATGCTGGTGCTCAGCCTTAACCCTGCAACAGGTCAAGCACCTCTCAACAAACCATGTTACATCCTTCTTCATACAAGGCCACTAGTAATCTTTCTTCAGATCCAAATACATCTTAGTGGCCCCGGGATGGATCGAGAACCTCGATCGGTGCGCCTCCTCCATCAAAGTGGTGCGCGTCCCGCCTGCATACGGCACCCAAATCCGACCCTGAAAGGTCATAAGCCCACGGCTATCGGTAACAAACTCAGGTACCAGTCCAATCACCCGCTCTCTCTTGCGGTTCTCCGGTCTCACGGCTTCTGCCTGGGCCTCCCGAATGGTGTCCAACACCGGAGTCATCACTGTCAATCTCAAACAAACATCTCGTATCGGGGCACTCTCCGCCCTGCGACTCAGGGCATCAGCTACAACATTAGCTTTGCCCGGGTGGTACAGGATCTCACAATCGTAATCCTTTACCACGTCCAACCATCTCCTCTGGCGCATATTCAGATTGGGTTGACCCATCAAATACTTCAAGCTCTTGTGGTCCGTGTATATGGTATACCGAACCCCATATAAATAGTGACGCCAGATCTTTAGGGCGAACACCACTACCCCCAACTCCAGATCGTGGGTGGGATACCTCGTCTCATGAGGCTTCAGCTGCCTCGATGCATACGCTATCACATGCCCCCTCTGCATAAGTACTGCACCCAACCCTGATATCAATGCGTCACAATACACCACAAAATCCTCCATCCCTTCCGGGAGGGCTAACACCGGGGCTTCGCATAACCTCTGGCGAAGTGTCTCAAACGAGGTCTGCTACTCCGGTCCCCACGAAAAAGCCACACCCTTCTGGGTCAACCTGGTGAGAGGCACGGCGATCTTGGAGAAATCCCTGATAAATCTCTGATAGTAGCCAGCCAACCCTAGAAAAATCCTGATCTCGGTGGGGGATCTCGGCACCTCCCAACTCATCACCGCCTCAATCTTGGCCGGATTGACCAATATCCCATTCTGGTTGACGAGGTGTCCTAAGAACTGGACCTCTCGTAACCAGAAATCGCACTTGGAGAATTTGGCGTAAAGCCTCTCCGATCTCAGAACTTCGAGGATCTCCCTCAAATGCTCCTCATGCTGCTCTCTGGATCTCGAATACACCAGTATGTCGTTGATGAATACAATCACCGATCGATCCAACATCGGTCTGCACACCCTGTTCATGAGATCCACGAACACTGCCGGTGCGTTGGTGAGCCCAAAAGGCATCACCACGAACTCGTAATGCCCATAACGAGTCCTGAACGCCATCTTCTGGATATCCTCATCTCGCACCCTCATCTGGTGATATCCAGACCTCAAGTCTATCTTGGAGAACCAAGACGCTCCCTGCAACTGATCGAACAGATCATCAATCCTCGGCAGTGGGTAACGGTTCTTGACCGTTAACTTGTTCAACTCCCGGTAATCAATGCACATCCGGTGTGAACCATCCTTTTTCTTGACAAAAAGGATCGACGCTCCCCACGGCGAGCTACTCGGTCGAATAAACCCCTTCCCCAGCAGCTCCTGAAGCTGCGAGGATAACTCCTGCATCTCTGGCAGCGCAAGGCTATAAGGCGCCTTGGCGATAGGCGCTGCCCCCGGAACCAAATTGATGCGGAACTCTACCTGTCTCTCAGGAGGCACGCCCGGAAACTCCTCGGGGAAAACATTCGGGAACTCACGCACTATCGAGACCTCATCGGCCGACCTCAGTCTCTCTGCATCTACTCTCGTATCCACCACATAAGCCACAAACCCACTACAGCCCTGCTGTAGGCTCTGCCTCGCTCTAGCGGCCGAACAAAATCCTGACCCAGAACGGGTACCCTCGCCATAAACCGTAAGAACTCCCCCACTAGGGTCTCCTATGGTCACCAACTGTTGCTCGCAGTCGATAACCGCTCCAAACCTGCTCAACCAGTCCATGCCCACGAGGACACAGACATCTCCCATCGCAATCGGGACCAAATCAATCGGAAATTCAACGCCGAAGATCTCGATTACACATCCTCAGATCACATCAGTGGCATACACCGCTCTCTCGTCAGCGATGGAAACTCGCAAAGGTCGACTCAATGCCTCTCGACAGATACTGATGTGATGACTAAATGCTAACGACACAAAAGACCGACTCGCACCCGAGGCAAATAACACCAAAGCAGGTACAGAACTCACAAGAAACGTACCTACGCATATCATAACATAAGCATAACACCATAATCTAAAAATAAATAGATGAAAGAACACATACTCGCCACAACATCTGGCGCTGCGCGGACCTCCTTCGCTGTCAACTGGAAGGCTCTCCCGCGAGCCTTTGGCGCCTCGGCCTTCGCTGGCCGACTCTCTGCAGCTCGAACGGTAGCAGGGGCAGATCCCTGTGATGCTCCCTGGGCTGACCCCCGCAACTGCGGACACTCGGCCTTCCGGTGTCCTGTCTGGTTGCAGTGAAAACAGACTGCAAACCCCTTGGGGCAATCCTTGGCCATGTGCCCCTCCTTGCCACACTTGTAGCAAGACCCTGCTCTGCAAACCCCCTCATGACTCTTTTGTTGGTTTTTGAGCATTCTAACACTTCCTAAGTGTACATGCAACCCTATTAAACCTTGGATCTATGTTTGTCTAAGATACATGCAAAATATTATTTTCCAAGGTTTATAACCTATCTAGCATGGCATGGGGTACTTTTAACCATAAAAGAACTAGATGAATTACATACCTTTTGTTGATTGTTGATTCCTTGGAGTTTGAGAGCCAAGCACCAATAATGTGAATGCCTCAAATGGAAATCACAAATCACCACAAACTTGGAAAATGTATGAGAGAGTATACTAACTCTTGGTTTTGGCCACCACACTTACACACACATTAGTGTCTTTTTCATGCAACATAATCTTGTTTATATAGTGTACATGGTTAGGGTGAAACCCTAATAACCCATGTCTTTTCCTCTTCCAAGGATCCATCGGTAAACGCTCCATGGATCATCCATAGACTTCCATATAAGTTTAGCCCATTCCAAATGAGTGTTAGCCCACACCATATAAATATAATAGCCCATGATTTAATTAGTCTTCCTTTTAATCACTAAATTAATTCATAATTAATTCAAGATTAAAACTAATTAAGTAACATGACTTTATATTAATATATTATAACTTATAATATATTAATAAATCGTAAGTATACAACTCTCATAAAATTATCCATAACTAGTTCGGGTGAAGTGCAACCCAAATGGACCATGCCGGGTCGGGTCAAGTATATACCAAATAAGTTATGGACTTAGACACCTTATCCAACAGACTCCCACTTAGATAAGTCTAATAACTGTATTTGCCTATATTACTTCAGGAACCAACCGGCAATCATAGCTCTCGAAAACTCTTGTGAACTATGAAGCGCCATTTTAGATAAGTGATCATATAATCCTCTGCTCTTATGATATCAGCCGGACAAATACATGGAACAATGTCTTACTTGTTGTCTAGCAGTTGTTTCTCGATTTCCGATTTGTTTGACAAAGAACTTAACTGAACACATCAATTTAGTTCTGACCGGGCCCGGTACATGGGTCAACACAAAATCATCGAGGGGCCCAGATATCGCTTCTATTTCTAGAAGGAACAGATAAACTTCGACTCATATGCTTGTTCTACTACTTATTGAATTGCACACAAAGGCACGTTTTATAACATCAAGTTACTGATGCGTTTACGTGCAATCAATGCATAACCAACTCATAGGTAACAACTCATATCTCTAGGTTTGAAGACTTATATGATATTACCGTCTCACGATCACTCGAGATAAATTCCATGAAGTGATACAAGTGAGCGTGGGTTTATTCCAATACTCATAACTTATGAGTACTCATGAATGTTGTAGCAACCATTGCTATGGCTAAACACCTTTAGTCATCTACAATCCCAATTCATGACAGTCTTGATTCATACCTACTTCCGACATATGACCGACTGTGGAGAGTTTGAATAAATTAATTATTCTGGAAGTCAAAACATGCAAAACTGAAACAATAGTAAATAATTGACAATGATAGCAACACTTTACTCATAAATAAATCACAAATTTTATTCATCATCAAACGTCGATTACATTTTACAAGTTTCAGAAAAGGCTATCTAATCTGTAAAATTAATATCGTCCCTCAGCCCGATGCGCCTCGCATGCTGCAAATGCTTCACCCTCGTCAGTCCCTTCGTAAGGGGATCCGCAGGGTTCTCATCTGACGATACCCTCTTTGCCACGAGGAGTCCCTCTTCTATCTTGTGTCTTATGAAGTGATATTTTCTGTCAATGTGTCGGGATCTGCCATGATCTCTTGGTTCCTTGGCTAAGGCAACCGCACTATTGCTGTCACAGAAAATCTCCATAGGCTCCTTAATAGCTGGTACAACTCCAAGGTCTCCGATGAAGTTCCTCAGCCATATCGGCTCCTTTGCCGCTTCACTCGTTGCTATGTACTCTGATTTACAAGTCGAATCAGCTACAGTCTCCTGTTTGGAACTCTTCCAAGTGATTGCCCCTCCATTTAAGGTAAAGACCCAGCCCGACTGAGAGCGGAAGTTATCCCTATCAGTCTGAAAGCTAGCATCACTATACCCTACTACTCTGAAGTCATCACTCCCACCAAGGGTAAGGATCCAATCCTTAGTCCTCTGCAGGTACTTGAGAATATTCTTTACCGTAGTCCAATGAGCCTTGCCAGGGTTCCCCTGATATCTGCTGACCATGCTCAAAGCGAAGGCCACATCAGGACGGGTACAAGTCATAGCATACATGATCGAGCCAACAGCGGAAGCATAAGGTAATCGACTCATCTCAGCTATCTCATCTTCTGTACTCGGGCTCTGAGCCTTGCTCAGTTTGGCATTGCTTTGGATCGGTAATTCTCCTTTCTTGGAATTCTGCACGTTGAACCTTTTCAACACCTTATCCAAGTAGATACTCTGACTAAGTCCAATTAGTCTTTTACTCCTTTCTCTTAATATCCTTATCCCTAGGATATAGGTAGCTTCTCCAAGGTCCTTCATAGAAAAGCACTTCCCAAGCCAGGACTTAACCTCCTGCAACGTTGGGATGTCATTTCCTATGAGTAGTATGTCATCCACATACAGTACCAAAAAGCTAACTATACTCCCACTAGATCTGACATATACGCAAGACTCATCTTCACTTCTTGAGAAACCAAATTCTTTGACCTTCTCATCGAAACAAAGATTCCAACTTCGAGATGCTTGTTTCAATCCATAAATGGATTTCTCAAGCTTGCACACTCTATTAGGGTACTCTGCACAGACAAAACCTTCTGGCTGATTCATGTAAACATCCTCAGCCAACTTTCCATTAAGGAAAGCGGTTTTGACATCCATTTGCCATATTTCATAATCATGAAATGCAGCAATGACTAGCATAACCCTAATAGACTTAATCTTTGCTACTGGTGAAAAGGTTTCATCATAATCAATACCCTGAGTCTGAGTAAACCCCTTCGCAACCAGTCGAGCCTTATAAGTGTGCACCTTCCCATCCATGTTGGTCTTCTTCTTGAAGATCCATTTGCACCCGACTGTCTTACGGCCTGGTACATTGTCAACCAAGTTCCAAACTTGATTGTCATACATGGACTGTATCTCGCTGTCCATAGCCTCCTTCCATTTAGCAGACTCTGGGCCTGCCATGGCTTCCTTAACACTGTTAGGTTCATCCAGATTTACCAGTGTACTGTCACTGATAAATGTATCACCTTCCGTAGTAATATGAAATCCATAATAAAACTCAGGTGTGTTCCTAACCCTTGTGGAACGCCTCGGAAGTATAGACTCGTCAGCTGGATCAACAGGAATTTCCTCCTCAAGTTGATTGCTAGTGTCTGAGGTTCCTTCACCAATTGATTCTTGAATTTCTTCAAGGTCAATTTGCCTCCCACTGTCTCCTTGGTTTATAAATTCTCTCTCTCGAAAGACCCCTCTCCTAGCCACAAAGACCATATTCTCACTGGGTCTGTAGAAGAGGTAACCAAAGGATTTTTGTGGGTAGCCGATGAAAATACACCTTTCACTGCGAGGTTCGAGCTTGTCATGAGTTTCACGCCTCAAGAAAGCCTCGCAACCCCAAATCTTGATATGGTCCAAATTGGGAACTTTCCCAGTCCACATTTCATGAGGTGTTTTGGCAACCTTCTTTGTAGGGACTAGATTAAGGATGTGGGCGGCAGTCTCTAAGGCATACCCCCAAAAAGATATTGGTAGCGAAGCTCGACTCATCATAGAGCGAACCATGTCCAACAAAGTTCGATTGCGCCTCTCAGCTACACCATTCAGCTGTGGTGTCCTAGGAGGTGTCAATTGTGAGACAATCCCACACTCCTTAAGATAGTCGAGGAACTCAGTACTAAGACACTCACCACCTCGATCGGATCGAAGCATCTTAATGTTCCTGCCCAATTGATTTTCTACTTCCTGTTTAAACTCTTTAAACCTTTCAAAAGTTTCTGACTTATGTTTGATTAAGTAGACATAACCATATCTACTAAAATCATCAATAAAAGTCACATAATAGCGATTAGCATCCCTTGTGGCGGTTTTGAATGGTCCACATACATCAGTATGTATAAGGTCCAACAAACCCTCATCCCTTGCACAAGTACCAGTGAAGGGTGATTTTTTCATTTTTCCAAGTAGACAAGACTCACAACTATCATCCGAATTGAGGTCGAACGACTCCAAGACTCCATCCTTTTGGAGCTGGCCTATGCGTTTCTTGCTTACATGTCCAAGACGACAATGCCACAAAGATGCTTTATCCAAGCTAGTAGAAGAATCAATACATAATACATTATTTCCTAAATTATCTACAACCGATACAGCTTCATACACACCATCACAAGGTAATGCTTTAAAATAAAGAACATTATTAAAGAAAGCATTAATACTACCAACTTCATTATCAAAAGAAAAGGTAAAACCTTGTTTGTACAAAGCATGAAAGGAAATAATATTCCTCGCCATTTCAGACGAGTACACGCATTTATTCAAATCTAACTTTAACCCACTATCTAGCAACAAAGTATAAACTCCAATCTTGGTAACAGGTGCAACCTTCTTGTTCCCCATGATTAAGTTTATCTTTCCGTGCTCCACATCCTCACTTCTTCTTAGGCCCTGCAAGTCACAACAAATGTGAATACCACAACCTGTATCAAGAACCCAAGAATTAGAATATGGTGAGTTATTAGACAATATAGTGTAAATACCTGCATGGGATGGTTTCACTTTCCCATCCTTGACATCCTGCAAGTACTTTGGGCAGTTTCACTTCCAGTGCCCCTTATTTTGACAGTAGAAGCATTCAGCATCCTTAGGGATGGCAGAAGGAGTGATAGAACCACCTTTGGTTCCAGATGAGGAGCCTTCAAGGGACTTTCCCTTGGTACCCTTCGAAGGGTGTTTCCTCTTCTTCCCTTTGCCTTGCCCGATAGCCAAGACAGGGGTAGTAGTAGGAGTAGGAGTAGCAACCGACTTACTCTTAAGACCACTTTCGGCAATCTTCAGAAGTCCTTGAAGCTTACTGAGTGTAACTTCCTCCTTGTTCATGTGGTATGTCATACGAAATTGATCATAACACGAGGGCAAGGAGTGCAAAATGATATCAATTTCCAACTCCTTAGGGAAGTTCACATTCAGTTTCATTAGACGGTCCACATACCTTTGCATTTTCTGCATGTAGCTCGTGATTGGTTCGCTATCCTTCATACGGGTAGTGATCATGGAGGAGATTATTTCATACCGCTCTTGACGAGCACTCTGATGGTACCTTTCCATCAGATCCTGATGCATCTCAAAAGGGTAATAGTCCTCATAGGACTTTTGGAGTTCAGCAGTCATGGTGGCCATCATGATGCATGCCACCTTGGTGGCATCTCTTTCATGTGCCTGATACTCAGCGACCTCCTCAGGAGTAGCAGTGGACTCATCAAGCTCCTTTAGCTCCTTATCGAGGACATATTCCTTGTCCTCGTAACGAGTAACCATCCTGATGTTCCGGATCCAATCCATGAAGTGGGAACCATCAAAGATGACCCTCCCACAAAGGTTCATGAGGGAAAAGGAGCCAGTAGGGTTAGAGCCCGAAGCTTTGTTGTTGGAAGACATCTGAAAATAAGAAAACAAGTTTAGATTAGATATATCGAATCCTTAATAATACAACCAAATGTAATATTAAGGCTAGGATCCAACACAATATATTATAACTTAGAAGAGGGATGCCGTAATCTAAGCTATAATATATTTGAAGGTAGGTGAATGACGATTCACCAATTTCCACCATGAAAACGAAATGAATTATTAGGTTTAATTGGTTTTTGAAATTCCTAGATTCTTTTGAGATTCATTGAACTTTTCAATGGCATGTTTCAATCTCGATTGTGCCCTTCAAGTTTGGTGACTGCGATGCCGAGGATCACAAAACAAGGTGTGAATAACCATGCAAATTTACTTGGTACCCTTAATATTATCACCTAATCAATGTGCCGGTTAACCACACATGCTCCACCGATCTATGATAAACACTAAGTCACCTTTCGTGATCCTTACTAGTCCAAGTTAGTGTGTCGGTTAACCACACACGCTCCACCAACGACTTGGTAAGGTACAAAGTGTGAATTTCATGGGTTAGCACCATATTCACATTTTCCTAAAGTAACTAAGATTGGGAATTTATATAAGGTTTAGTTACTTTATAATATTCATTATACTTTTAATGAGAATTTATAAGTCCTTGTCCTACCCGTTCGGCTAACGACCCTCCACCAGTCAAGCAAGCGGTGGGTGAGAGTGGACACCCATTAAGTTGCCATTTTATAGGCAACAACCTTATACCCACCTTATAGACTGCCTTCGTGAATGAGGCGTACTAGCGGTAAGACGACTTTGATCTTATACATATATATATAATAATTAACCATTAATGTTATAAATAGTATAAGGGTTGAATTTTAACTTTTAAAACTCTAAGGGTTTGGAATTAAAGTATATTAAAGTGTGTGTAACTTTACAAATTCCAAAACTTGAGGACAAGTTTTGAAACTATTCAAAACCTTTCATTTCATAACTTATGAATTAAAGGTTCATAAAAATGAAGACTCTTCATTTCCATGTAACTTATGTGTTTTAAGTGTGTGTTTAAAAGAAGTGACCTTTGGATATCCATAACTTGAGGACAAATTATGGACTCCATTAAAACACATAAATGATCAAGAATTAATCCTAAACAATTCAGCAAATAATTCCTATCATCTTCTAAATTCATAAGAACATGAACATGATCATCAAAGTTTCAAGAATTATATGAACACATACAAAGCATGAAATTTTGATATAAGCTATTGTAAATGGACTAGAACAACCATTACACCAACTAAAACAAGTTTTAAAACACCAAAACAGTTTAGGGTAATGTTTCTAGTCTATTTCCAGCAGCAAAAGTCGAAAATCTGCATTCTGAGGCTCCTACTCGCCGAGTGCACGAACCTACTCGGCGAGTAGGATGAGTTTACACATGAACTCGGCGAGTCCCCCCATGGACTCGGCGAGTTTATCAGTCAGACAGCAAAAAATCGACTTTTCATCACTATTTTGCATCAAGTATCAAACAAACAAGCCTAGGCTCTGATACCACTGTTGGGTTTTGAGCATTCTAACACTTCCTAAGTGTACATGCAACCCTATTAAACCTTGGATCTATGTTTGTCTAAGATACATGAAAAATATTATTTTCCAAGGTTTATAACCTATCTAGCATGGCATGGGGTACTTTTAACCATAAAAGAACTAGATGAATTACATACCTTTTGTTGATTGTTGATTCCTTGGAGTTTGAGAGCCAAGCACCAATAATGTGAATGCCTCAAATGGAAATCACAAATCACCACAAACTTGGAAAATGTATGAGAGAGTATACTAACTCTTGATTTTGGCCACCACACTTACACACACATTAGTGTCTTTTTCATGCAACATAAGCTTGTTTATATAGTATACATGGTTAGGGTGAAACCCTAATAACCCATGTCTTTTCCTCTTCCAAGGATCCATGGATAAAAGCTCCATGGATCATCCATAGACTTCCATATAAGCTTAGCCCATTCCAAATGAGTGTTAGCCCACACCATATAAATATAATAGCCCATGATTTAATTAGTCTTCCTTTTAATCACTAAATTAATTCATAATTAATTCAAGATTAAAGCTAATTAAGTAACATGACTTTATATTAATATATTATAACTTATAATATATTAATAAATCGTAAGTATACAACTCTCATAAAATTATCCATAACTAGTTCGGGTGAAGTGCAACCCAAATGGACCATGCCGGGTCGGGTCAAGTATATACCAAATAAGTTATGGACTTAGACACCTTATCCAACATCTTTCCGCACTTGCCACAAGTGCGGCTCTTCTGGTTCCCTGATCTCGAATTGGCGGGCTTGGCCCGCTTGGCTGCCGGCTGGGACTGTGCCGGTCGCCGATCCCTCCCTTGAGACTCCGCCTCCTCCCTGGCCTGAGTCTCGAGCTAAATCTCCCTCTTCCGGGCATTTGCCTGAAGCTCGGCAAATGTCCTGTACGACGAGTTCGCCACGAACTCACGGATGTCTCTCCTCAAAATGCTCAAATACCGACTCATGCGTGCCTGCTCGGAAGACACGCCTGAGGGCAGAACATCGCCCTCTCATGGAACATCCTGGTGATCACTGTAACAGACTCGGTACCCTGCTTGAGGGTCAAGAAATCCTGGGACAAACGTTCCCTTTCCACCGGGGGAACGTACTCATCACGAAACATAGCGGCGAACCTCTCCCAAGTCACTGCGGCAAGCTTTGCAGAAGAGTAGTGCGCTGTCACAAACTTCCACCAGTCCTTCGCTCCCAAGCGAAGCTGGTTCAGCGCGAACCGAACTCTCAGATGCTCCGGACAAGAACACGTATAGAAGCATCCCTCAATATCAGAAATCCATCTCATCGCAGTGATCGGATCCTGCGTCCCATCAAACTCTGGTGGCTTCGTGTTGCTGAACTCTCGGTACAGCAACGAATCACCCCCATGCGGTCTCGCAGCAGCGACGGCTGTGGTGGCTGCAGCAACAGCAGCATCAGTAAGAGCAGCGTAACGCTCGTCAAAAGTCTCGATCAGGGTTGTCTTGATAGACCCAAACATCTCTGGTATCTCATCTCGGATGGCAGCAGCCACCTCCTCATGAATCAACCTACGGATCTCCTCATCACTGGTACCACTGGTACCACTGCCTCCTGGGTGGTGGCGCGTCCCAACCATGATATCTCTGAAATACAACACAAAAGAAATCAGAGACTCGCTCGAGTATACTCGCACTCGATACCCAACCCTACTTGCTTTTTAGTACCCTAAGGATTCTTACTTGGACTGCTCACCGATCCGGTGTTTCCAGTAGTACGGACCCTTATACTACCTTCCACAACGCATCGGTATTCACCCTAAGTCCTCCTCCTAGGATCCCAGATCACAAGTACTCTATATCTCACTAAACTCAGGCTACTCTCCGGTAGACCACTCATAAGCTCCTCGCTTCTACCTACTTACTCTCGAAGTATCTCATAGTAGCAATAACTCCTAGGCTAAGGCATCACAAATCAGGCCTACTCTAGTCCTAACCATGAATACCTAGCCTACTCTAGCATGCATAACATACCACATAATATCTTATAACACATAATGTAAGGGTATTTTGGGAAATCACCGTTCGGGCGCTGGCTGATCGTACACACTGCTCTCCTCTGCTCCTTTCAAAATCCTTTTACTCTTTTAGAAATATTTTGTTTTATTTCGAAAAATTCCTCAAATCCTCAGTTTGAGTTCAAATGCGCTCGAAGGTGCATCCGAATCCCTCAAACCAAGGCTCTGATACCAACTTGTAACACCGTAATTTTTCAAACAATTTTTCACATTTTTAAAAGCATACTTTCATTCATAGATGTTATTAAAAAATCTCATTGTATCACATACCAATCCATAGAAACACATCCCAAGATCATAACGTATAAAAACTCCTCATGTGTGTACTGATCATGACGGCGCCTTCCAGCGATCCTCACTGGTACCTGAAACACATAACACAACACTGTAAGCATAAATGCTTAGTGAGTTCCCCAAAATACCACATATAACACATATTAGCCACTCGAGGCTGTAACTCTGTGGACCCTCCGGTCCTAACTCTGTGGACCCTCCGGTCCTAACTCTATGGACCCTCTGGTCCTACTCTGTGAACCTTCCGGTTCTAACTTTGTAACTCTGGAACATACACGGCATGAATCACATAGAAATAATGCAGTGTATCACAATCACATAAATAGCATACAAGATACTCTGTCACATAACTCTAATTACCACTCTAGGTAAAGTATAGTGAGAAGACTCACCTCGGGTAACTCGGTAAACCTCGAACTCTGAAATACTGCACTAGCCTCCGCCTAATCACATAAATAATTACTCTAATTAATACAACTTCTAAAGGCTAGGCTAACCCCTCTCTATAAGTTCTCTAAGAAGGGTAAAAGACCATTCTACCCCTCTAATGGCTCATAAGTCCAAACACTGACTAAACCCTAAACGTCAATAAAAGTCAACGGTCAACATTGAACGGACTCGTCGAGTGCACTCGTGTGACTCGACGAGTACATGCGTGTCCTCTTCGCCCCTGGTCCTCACTCGACTCACTGAGTCAACCCTACACTCAACGGGTTATCACAGGTCGCGAATCGCGGGGCAACCCGACTCGACTCGTCGAGTCCCTTATGGGCTCGGCGAGTTCCTCCCATGAAAACACTCATCTGACCTCCTGAGGTCAGATCTGCTTCTCTAATCTATAGATCTGACTTCCCCATGACCAATAAACACGTAAAGGTCGAATCTTGGTATACATGCAAGGCACTCTAGGCTTATTTTGGTGAAATCCCTTCTATCATGGCAACCTATGTCCCTTTCCTCCATAGAACCACAAAAAGCAAGGTGGTTCAAGCTCTTTGGACCTCAAAAGGTCCGGATCCAAAGTTTATTACTCAATGGGACACTAAATCTCAACCCAACAAGCCACAAAAGATATAGAAAACCCTAAATTCAATGCTCTTAAGCAAAACAGAAGAATAGGATCGAATGGCTACCTCAAAATGAAGATCCAAGCTGAAATCCTGCTGAAATGAAGTCCTCTTGCCCCTTTCTTGCTGGAAACCCTTCCTCCTTGGCTAAATCACACCAAAAACGAACAAAGAGGCTCAAACTCTCTCACAACTCGCTCAAAATCGCTAGGGTATCTCTCTCTGGACTGGTAGCCGCAAATGGAGGTTATAAAGTCCTTTAAATAGGGCTTAGGCCCAGGGATTTAGGGTTTCAATCGTCAGCACGGACTCGTCGATTCCACCCTTACCGACTCGTCGAGTCCCTTCATTTATCCAGTCAGCAATCGCGACCCGACTCGACGAGTCTAGGCGTCAACTCGTCGAGTCCCTCTCTTAACTCCAAAAATAATTGATAAAAATAATACTTGGGATTTCGGATGTTACATGTAAACGGTGTTAGCTTTCCGTTACTCGAATAATTATTTACGATTTTAGTTTTATGATGTTAAAATGGAATAAAATTAGATAAAATTAGTTTTATTTAATATATAAGAGGACTAATGAAAAATTAAAGGTGTATAATCCAATTAAAATGATTTATGAAATTAGTAGAGTGATTACAGTTCATTTAAATGGTGTAATTGATGTTGAGGAGCTAAAATGTCATAAAAAGGAAACTTGATTTATTCAGAAAATTGATAAAAGGTTAAAAGAATTAATTGGAAATATCTTAAGGAATCTAAATTGCAAAATCAAATATAACCCCATGGTTTTAATTGGCGTGTTAATGAGATTTATGTATACGTCCGTTTTTGTGAACAATATGTGCGTACGTACGATGAAGCATTCCAATCGATCATTGTTTTTGGGCCTTTGTGCTTGCGTCGACCATCAATAGAGACTCGCATTGAGCGACTTCAATTGGAAGTCTAGTGAAGGAGGTAGCGATCATCGTTTAGCAATTAGGGAATAAGAAAGAAACAAACGATCTCCAAATCGTTCTCTGTGGTGCGTCGATCGAGCAGCAAGGAAAAAAAACAACTATCTAGGGAGGAGAGGGAAGCAACGAGCCAAGAAGAGAAGGGGGAAGAAGGAGGCTGCCATTGTCGATCTTAGTAGGGTTATGAGTTGCGAAAATCAGCCCTATTATTGGTAAAAATCTCTACTTCATCTTCTTCCCATGTTTTCATCTCAATTACTTGAGAATTGGTGGAAATGGTGAATCAATTTTGATGTTAATGATCATATTTTTGTCCTCCTTACGACCTTTGAGTGCTCATATGATTGAATTCTAGTTTATTGGGAGGAATTTGATGTTTTGTTGTTGTCAATCTCAAGTATCAACTCTCCTAAGAATGTTAAGCTTCTCGTTCTTGAAAACTCCAAGGTTTTGAGAACATTGTATTCTTTGGTGATTGATAAAATTTATGTTATTGCTACCGTGAATCAAATGGGTTTTTTATGTGACAAAATCATGTTTTGAGTCACCCAATAAGCCTCCAAACAATCCCTCAAAGTCCTTCCATGAGACTTTGTGATGGAAGAAATCCAAATTCTTATTTGTGCAACCTACTTCAACAATGTATTTTGTTATTCCATCAAATGCTATGTACTTTGAGTCCTGGTTTGAGGTTGAAATTGTTATTTTAACTTCATGACATGTTACTACTGTTAAGTACTCAATTTTCACTTGTATAGTTGATTTTGGTTATAGCTTAATGGGTTAAGTTGTCAAATAACCCTTAAAATGCATTGCTGGGAAATTCTAAAAAATTCCCATTCTGCCCCTGTTTTGAAAAAAATTTAGAAAAATCATCAGAAGCCGTATCAATGATCCGTAAACTCTAAAAGTTTACATTTTGAGTCTAGTTTGTCCATGAATTTTTCCAGGACCTGTTGTTGCCTGAAACTTAGGCGAAAATCGCCTTTTTCACTGACTGGTCGGAAATTAGCTGCACGGACATGTTGTCTTGTAAAATCCATATAAAATTGTAGGAAAATCGTTTGGACCATCAAAAGTACTTTCTTAAAAGATAAGAGTCTAAACTACTGGAACATACAAAAATATTGCATATTATGCAGTCCTTGGTGGTGTTAAAATGGCTTTGAACAGGTGGCTGTTACGGATCAAAATCTGGAACTTTGTTCTAAACGTTCGTCTATATGTTTAGGCATTCTACTCTCAATATTTTTGTGTCATCTGTTTGATATTCTCATAAAGTACACAATTGGTGTCCTAATACTATCATTCAATCCTCTTGTGTGTAAATTGAGTGACTATAATCCTTTACCTAAAGTCTTAAAGCATATGGTGATTTTTAGTGAATGTTGGAATTCTACACAGCAACTTTTCCCCAACTCGCGAGAGCTATAGCTGCTAATCTGGGCAGAATTTGATGATGCTCCACTCTTATGAAGTTCTAGGAAATCGAGTCTAGTTTCCAGAAAGTCCGATTTCATCCCAATTAGAGCCGTAGATTACATTTTATGCTTAAAACACTGAACGGGGGTCGGGCAGGGAAAATATAAAAATTAATATAAAAGTTAGAATAAAGTTGTATTTTTGAAACATATACTTTATTTGTTAATTGAATGTTATGTGTGGTGTTTAGGTGGATCCTTGAGAACTTCAAGTAAGTTCAAGACTTGGAATAGAAGGAATATTTCATCAAGGCTAAAGGTGAGTTCGTAGTTTTAACTCACTAAGGTTGCATTATTGAAACGTGCAATCCGTAGATGGTGATTTGATTCACTTTAGGACGACCATGTCATTACATGTGCTTGATGATGATATGATATTTGTGATGCTAATATATGCTTTGTGCTATTGCCATGTTATGACCTAATTGCTATGTTGCTTACACCTTGATGAACTTGATGTATATGACACTAGTTTAAGTTGCTTGATAGAATGATATATGGAAGTGATTTGATGTGTTGGATTATGAATATATTGCATGTTTAAATACACACTTATATTGTATGAATTACATGCTTTACTTAATGTATAAATTACATTGCGGGGTTATGCGTAGAGGGTTTGGGTAGTTCATGATCTTTGCCTAAACCTTATCTGGATCATTGAGGGTGCCTACTAGGTTGAAACAGTACCTATAGGAAGAGCTATAGCCACAACGATTGTTAGTTGCCGGTCTTTCTAGATGACCGTGTGACACATGGTTTGCAGGCACTTCGGTGTTCGTGGGCTGGAGTGATGTTGGTCCCTCGTTCGCGGCCACCGCAAACATCATGTGGGAATCGGGAGGTGTATCGGTAGAATTGACACTGTTTGTACCGATCCTGAACGACACCGCAAGGTACTTGTACTTTGCAAAGTCAGAGTAGCGAAAATGGAGTCACGGGGTTGGTGTTTCGGGTGGAAGTCATGAGCCACTTAGAGCATTCGGCTGGCCGTGCACACAAGTAGTGAACGGGGTGTTTCTCTTGGGTTAGGTAGCACTAAGGGACACTTTTCTATCAATCGGTTGGATAGATATAATAAAAGGTTGAACATGTAACAAAAGGTTGGTTGCATATTAAAAGGTTGAATATGTAACAAAAGGTTGGTTTCATATTAAAAGATTGAATATATAACAAAGGTTGGTTGTATATTAAAAGGTTGAATATATATAACAAAAGGTTGGTTATTAATAAAAGGTTGAACAAGTAAAGGTTATCTATATATGAAATGTGATTGTTTACATGCTATTCAACTGTTTATATGGTATTTGGTCGATCATATATGATATGTGGTAGAATTGCGGTTGAACATTTATGCATGTATGCAGTGGAATATATGACTGGTTAACTATATTATGCGGTTGTATTGCTTTCTTTAGTTGTCTATCATTTTTATGTTTCATCATAAAATGAATGATTGACCCATTTGGGGTTTGTATGTTTTATGTGCAACTTTATGAACTCACTCAGCAGGGGCTGACACTTGTATATTTTCTCTTTTGTGCCTTATGATTGGTGCAGGCAGTTTAGAAGAGGGGTTCTTATGGGTAGTAGATTTATATTAACGATACCACTCTTGGACACGTTTTTTATTATCTACTTTAAAGTAATATTGTTTACATTTTAAATGGTTTGGAATTATGTTTGAAATTTTGAAGTAACGTTGTGGTTTTGAAAATGTTTTGAATAAGAAAACTAAGTCTTCCGCTAACGTATTCTGTTAAATAAATGTTTTAAAAAAAATTATGGTAAAAATCACGACGTTACAGATGATGTCACAACTCCAAATTTTTCGATCAAGTAAAGCCTGAACCCTAACCAAGTATAAGTGAAACTGCATTTCAATTCTTGTTCCATTTTATCATCTATAGCCTTAGGGCTTGTATAAAGAGTTAACAAAGAAGTATGGATTGAAAACTAAGCTAAAGTGTTCACGGTAATCAATGCACATATGTGTTCACCCATGTAATCAATGCACATATGTGTTCACGGTCCAAAGAATTAAGATCCAAAGTGTTCACGGTTTGAAAATCAATTCCATAAAGGAGTTCACGGCCAAAACAAATAAGGGTAAAGGTGTTCACGGTTGGGATTTTAATTCACAAAGGTGTTTACGGTTTGCCAAATCCGAAAACACTCTTTATTCGGCCGAAATCACACAATTAGCCCACCTTAGAACCGTAAACACAAAAGGGCTTGGCCCATTATGAGCCGCAAACACCCCTATATATATGTATTCATCCGGAAACAATTTCATTTCTCACATTTCCAGCCGTAAACACTCCCATATTTGCTCTCAACTACCATCCGTGAACCTTCATAAATTCATAATATTTTGCCCAGATCTTCAAGTTTTCACCAAGAACATCAAGAACATTCAACCATATCTTCAAATCTTCAAACAGCCACCAAGAACACACTGTGAACCCAATTATCCAACTGTAAACCCCTTTTTCAACCGTGAACCCATTTCAAACATCCCTAACAATTCCAAATTAATATTGTAAGTATCCCCTTAACTAATTAAATCACTATTTAATTATTATTTAAATTAATATCTTATTAATTTAAATACGACATCGGGGATAATTATTTTTAGGATATGACTGATGTCACATATTCTAATCCGAGGATTACCGTTAGCACTTCGCAGCTCAACCGATCACACACATTCAAGGTGAGTTCATACCCCCATTTTTTTCCAAGCTTTTTCAATGTTTTTAGGGGGGGGGATACAAGTAAAACACAAGTAATCTTATGTTTAAAAATATAATTTTACTTATTATATTTTCTTACCGTTAATATGCATTTGTACGTGAAACGTATTAAATACGGCAAACATTGTGACTACTAGACTTACAAACAATTTACAAAACATGTTAAGACGCAACGATTTTACAAGTATAGATTTTAACACGGAAAAACAAACTTATAAACTATATTAACTTTAGTTTATGGAACGAACGTACTACTTTTACAAATTTATATGTTATTAACAAAAAGGGTTTTCATTGTATTATTCGTGAATTCGTTGAGGGAACAAATCTGTGAGAGACATTTTCGAGTACTTACCTAAGTACCAAGGGAAGTCTAACCTTATGAACCAGAGTCTCCTGGAGGGAGAGCGTAAGTTTGTGTATAGATCTATACGGGACTAACAATCTCGCGCCCTTACTATTAGCTACAGTCGTTCTGGGTGACAAACATCATTAACATTAACGACGTCTGAAGAACGTCGTAGGGTTTAACGTCCATCAGTATGGTTATAAGAACTCACATGGATATAACATGGCCTCGCTCACGTAATAGTATACTTAACAAACAGTCATCCGGGTTAGTAACTATGTGATTACTTAGTATACACATCAGGCTGATATGAAATTAACATCTGACATGCAGTGGGATGTGTGACTTCCTCCTCACTTCCTGTTCCTTGTTTGGTTGTGGGCTTGGGGCAGAATCACCTAATCGACGGTCTATTCGATCTAGATTTCTATAACTCGTAGGTACTAAGTGATCACAGGAGGGTATTAACATCACTTCCAGTTTACAGAGGAAACATGTTTTCAGCTAGTTTTATTTAATAATAAAGCGACACTTTAACAACTTAAGTATGGGAAAATACTTGTACTTTTCAGTTTTGGAACATTTAAGACAACAACTCACTTTTATGGAAAATATAGGATTTTCCAGGACAAACGTCAGTATTTTACAAGCAAACGGTTTACCATTCAACTAACGAGCAATCATTATAAATTCTATAATTCCTTAGTTTATACATCAAGGTTATGTATGAAGAATATCTGATAGGCAGTGGAATGTGTGACGTCCGCCTCATTTCCTGTTCCTTGTTTGGTTGTGGGCTTGGGTGTCACACCCCCGAACCAGACGGCGGAAACGTCCGGGGGCTGGTGTGACTATCAATTGAATAATCATTACAATGAATATACATGAAACATAACACATTCATCACCAACATTACATAATACAACCAGCATTGTTCACATCAAGTACATTGTTAAAATAAATAAGTTCTAATTGTTCAAAGTACGATAAGTGATGTTACATAAACAAAACCAGATACACTTGCATATCTTCCAGCTTAACGATTACCTGAGAATACAAGTTATATTGAAAACGGTCAACATATATAATGTTGGTGAGTTCATAAGTATATTTGAGTAAAAGTCTTTGTATCTTTTGTAAAAACCCCGAAAATCCGATATTCTCTATAAATGTTTTGAAAATGATGTGAAAATCCAGCATAAATGCATGTGTGAATTTAATAAATAAAACTTGTAAGAGTGTAATTTAGGTTCATTGTATTTTGAATAAATGATAATTGTATATAAATAAATTCCCCAGAAAATCCGATATTTTATGTTTCATAATAACGTTTAACTTCTTGTATCGTTAAATAAGTCATTTGCATTAACAAAATTAAAAAGTTTATCTTCAAATGGTTATCTTTTGGAATTGAATCCCTATATGAGCCGTTATAACCATGCATGATATGACTAGGTCGCCCGTCTTGGTATTTTTCCAAATGACGGTCTTACTAAGGATGTTGTCGCTCTAGACTGGCCTAGTCTAGCTGTAGCGAACAGCTAAGGCGTGGGGGGTCACCCCGTATACATCTATACACAAACTCCCGCTTTCCTACTAGGAAACTCTGATTATAACTACAGGCTACGATAGTACACTCAGTGGTGCCAACCGACAAGTCTCACTAGATTCTTAACCTCTCTTTGTATTATGTTCAATGTTTACGTATTTGTGGGATGCTTTTGGTATTCGAAAGGTACTTGAATAAGTTTACGGATTTTAATGATTACATAAGGGTATCATTACGGTTTACTAACACATGAAATTTCCATTCCAAGCCCTATTAATATGAAATGTGGCCACAAAGGCCCAATCACATGTAAAAGGGTAATTTAGGCCCAATAGGCATGTAAATGGGCCACAAAAGCCCAACAAACATGTAATCCATAACTTAGGCCCAAATTCACATGTAAGTGGGCCACAAGACCCAAATAACATGTCATGGAAAACATTGGGCTCAATACACACTTAATTGGGCCCTTAGGGCCCAATGGCCAAGAAATGTGAATATTGGACCCAATAAATAGCTTTTGACGTAATTCGTTCGTTCTTTTGATTCGGTTATTTGTTTTAGTTCGAGGCTTAATAGATTGATGATAAAAGGCTTTCATTTTGTAAAAATGACATTTTTGGCTAATGATATTCAAATCTTTAATTAAGGCCCAAAGTTTAGTAAAAATGACACTTTAGTCCATAATTTATAAAAGTTTGCAATTTTGTCCCAAATGTTGGTAAATTTACAGTTTTGACCCAAAATGATATATTTTCACATTTAAAACCCTGTTTTGCAGAAAATTACATTTTCAGACCCTTTTTGGTAAAAGTCTACATTTTTGGCCCAGTTTTGAAAAACTTTACATTTTTGGTCCAAATTGAGAATAAATGATATTTTCACCTCTAAATTTGATTTATTTACATTTATGACTCAAACTTTTGCCAAAATAACATTTTTAAACCTCAAAACCTCATTTTTTTCGCAAATTGGGCCCAAAGGCTGTGAGGCCCAAAAGTTTGGCCCAATAAGCTTAAATTTGCATTTTTGACCCTTGTAAAAGTATGTTTAGCATAAAAATACCTTTTTATACATGTAGGACCTGTTTGGCCCAATTTAAAACAGAATTTTCGCTTTTTACCCTTATCTTTTGTTTTCTTGATAATGTTGACCTTTAACAAGGTTTTTGTTGAATTCTTTTGCATCTTAAACATGTGTTCTCCTTTGGCTTGGTTATATGATATATATATATATATATATATATATATATATATATATATATATATATATATATATATATATATATATATATATATAGTGTTATAGTTCTTAGATCTTCGCTACATAATACTTAAAATTTCGAGAATCACTAAGATCTAACACATTTTTGTCAAATAAACTAAGAATTCACACTAAACATGCATATAACACATAGATCTACACATTTTACTTGTATTCTCCCCCAAAAATCATATGAAAACCGAAAACAAGGGGGTATGAACTCACCTTTGCTTTGATGATTCAGTTTTGAAGAAGAAATAAAGAATATTTTGGTCCTAGCAACTCCTTTGAGTAGATCTCGAACTTGAGATGATTCTAGGAGTATTATTACCAAAAACTTTGCTTAAAAGAGTGATCTAACAAGAGAATGGAGTTATAAAACTTGGATGTGTGAAGACTTACCAAGAAGTGATGATTATCTTGTGAAAACCTCCTTGAAACACAAGAAAATTTCGAGATTTTGATGGAAGTAGTAGGATGATTCTTGAGAGTGTTTTGAGAGATTTTGATGTGTGTGTGTGTGTGTGGTTTCCTTCGGCCGAGAGTAGAAGAGGAGAGGGGAGAGAGTGATGAAGTGACAATTGTGGATACATGGTGGTTTAAGGCCTAGTTACCCTCTAAATAAAAATGAGGTGGCACCTCCCAATGTTAACCCTCCCTTAATTTCTTATTTTCTCTTTTTTTTTTGTTTTATACATGGGCCGAATTTTGGTCCAAGAAGAAAGAGTGGAGTAGATTGGGCCCATTAACTCTAGCTAGGACATTTGGATCCTAAAAATAAGGTTTTTCGGCCTATTGGGCTCTTGGAAGCATTCACGGCCCAATTTAGAGTAAAGAATGGGCTTATGGCTCACTAGGGTTAATTGGATTAGTTATGGCCCAATAAGGCCCATTAGGGTTAGAATGAATCATTCTAGGCCCAAATGGTCCAAATTGTTTTATATTTTTGAATTGGGTCCAATTAGGGCTTCTAAGTCCAATAAAGTTGAATTGGATGCTTATTGGTCCATTAGGCCGAATAAGGAACTCCTAGTCCAATATGAACTTAAACCATGGATCATAGGGCTTCAGACTCTTTGATGAACATGAATGGTGAATCTAAATGTGCATTGAGTGAGATTTACTTAGAATATAAGTTTTACAATAGTTGAATGGTTACACAGGAATAGAATTGCCTACCTAAAATGCCAGTTGTGACATCATCCCCCCGTTAGAGGGAATTTCGTCCCGAAATTCTTTCGAAAACTAGGATTGTGAAGGAGTGAATAGGTGAGGGTATTTCTGCTTCATCTGATCTTCACGTTCCCACGTGAATTCCGGTCCGCGTTTCGCACTCCATCGAACCTTCACAATCGGGATGCGACTTTGCTTTGTACGCTTCACCTCTCTATCCATAATCTCGACTGGTTCTTTGACGAATAGGAGGTTCTCGTTTATCTCAATCTCTTCTAAAGGGACGACAAGGGTTTCGTCTGATAGACACTTTTTCAGATTTGAGACATGGAACACTGAGTGTACGTTGCTGAGCTCGACGGGTGGCTGCAGCTTGTAAGCTACTGGACCAATTCGGGCAAGAATCTCGAACGGTCCAATGTACCGCGGGTTCAATTTTCCTCTTTTCCCAAATCGAATCATTCCCTTCCAAGGAGAGACTTTTAATAGTACGCGATCCCCGACTTGAAACTCTAGTGGCTTTCGCTGCTTGTCAGCATAGCTCTTTTGTCGGTATCGCGATGCTTGAAGTCGAGCTTTGATTTGGACTATCTTCTCGGTTGTTTCACGAATGATTTGGGGTCCTGTAAGAGCACTGGCTGGTAATTTCCCTTTTCCTAGTTGATTGTCACCCACCTCGGCCCAGCATAGGGGCGATCTACATTTACGACCATAGAGAGCCTCGAAGGGAGCGACCTTGATGCTCGTATGGTAACTGTTGTTATAAGAGAATTCGATCATATGCAAGTGGGCATCCCATGTTTTGCCGAAGTCAATCACGCAAGCTCGGAGCATATCCTCGAGTGTCTGGATGGTACGCTCACTCTGACCATCCGTCTGCGGGTGGTAGGCGGTGCTCATATCTAGCTGTGTTCCCATTGCCTTCTGAAGAGATTGCCAGAACCTTGAAGTAAATCTGCTATCTCGATCCGAGATAATAGATACTGGCACTCCATGGAGCTTCACGACCTCCTTGATGTAGATTCGGGTAAGCTTTTCCATCTTGTATGACTCTTTTATTGGCAGGAAATGAGCGGATTTTGTCAATCTATCGACGATTACCCAGATAGCATCCAATTCGTCCACTTTCATTGGAAATTTGGTCACGAAGTCCATAGTAATCCTTTCCCATTTCCACTCGGGTATCTTTGGTTGTTGCAATAGTCCCGAGGGCTTTTGATATTCTACTTTCACCTTGGCGCAAGTAAGGCACTTGCCCACGAAAGTAGCTATCTTTGCCTTCATATTAGGCCACCAATATTGTTGCTTGATATCCGAATACATTTTATCTGACCCCGGATGAATAGAATATCGCGTCTTGTGGGCTTCATGCATGACTATCTCTCTGAATCCCCCAATTTTGGGAACCCAGATTCTATTCATGAAGTAATGGGTTCCATCGTTTTTAACTTCAAGCTCCTTCTCTATTCCTCGTAGCGATTCACTAGCGACATTCTCTGACTTCAATGCGTCCAATTGAGCTTCCTTGATCTGCGAAGCCAGATGAGATTGGATGGTGATCGACAGAGTCTTCACACGAAGATTTCCATTCTCCTTTCTGCTCAGGGCATCGGCTACCACGTTAGCCTTGTCGGGATGATATTTGATCTCACATTCGTAATCGTTTAACAGCTCAACCCATCTTCGCTGCCTCATGTTTAGCTCCTTTTGATTTAGAATGTGCTGGAGGCTCTTGTGGTCTGTAAAGATGGTGCACTTGCTACCATATAGGTAGTGCCTCCAAATTTTTAAGGCGAACACCACCGCCCCCAGTTCTAGATCATGCGTTGTGTAATTTACTTCATGCGTTTTCAGTTGTCTGGATTCATAAGCAATTACTTTCTCTCATTGCATGAGGACACAACCTAACCCCTGATTTGAAGCATCACAGTAAACTATGAAGTCTTCGGATCCCTCCAGTAAGGATAGCACTGGAGCACTACAGAGGGATTGATTCAAGGTTTGGAAGGCATGCTCTTGCTTTTCGGTCCAATTGAAGGGTACGCCTTTTTGGGTTAACGTGGTGAGGGGTTTGGCTATCTTGGAAATGTTCTGAATGAATCTTCGGTAGTAGCCTGCGAGACGTAAGAATTGACGAATTTCCGTTGGCGTTGCCGGAGCTGCCCAGCTTCGATTGCTTTGATTTTGGAGTGGTCCACATGTATTCCTTCCTGACTGACTACATGGCCCAGGAAGTTTACACTGCGGAGCCAGAACTCGCACTTGGAGAGTTTCGCATACAACTCTTCAGCCCGTAGGGTTTCTAAAGTCTGTCGAAGGTGTTGGCTATGATCTTCTTCACTTCGAGAATACACGAGAATATCGTCGATGAAAACGATGACGAATTTGTCAAGGAATGGGCGGCATATCCGATTCATGAGGTCCATAAATGCAGCGGGAGCATTTGTTAGACCGAAGGGCATTACGACGAATTCGTAGTGACCGTATCGAGTTCGGAAAGCAGTCTTAGGAATGTCCTCATCTCGGACTTTGAGTTGATGATAACCGGATCTCAGATCTATTTTTGAAAAGTAACTAGCTCCTTGAAGCTGGTCAAATAGATCATCAATTCTTGGAAGTGGATACCGGTTTTTGATGGTGAGTTTGTTTAATTCCCTATAGTCGATGCACATCCTGAAGGATCCGTCTTTCTTTTTAACGAAAAGAACCGGAGCTCCCCATGGCGAGAAGCTGGATCTGATGAATCCTTTCTCCAGGAGTTCGCCCAGTTGGCTTGATAATTATTTCATTTCAGCAGGGGCCAACCTGTAGGGTGATTTGGCTATTGGAGTGGCTCCAGACACTAGGTCGATTCGGAATTCGATTTGCCGCTCTGGGGGTATTCCCGAAAGATCTTCTGGAAACACATCCGGGAAGTCACACGCCACTGGGATGTTGCGAATGCTTGCTTCCTCTTTGGTTTTGTCCACCACGTGAGTAAGGAATGCGTAGTTCTTCTTTTGTAGACACTTTTGTGCCTTGATACATGAGATAAGCCGAAGATTTGCGCCGGGTTTATCTCCGTAGATTATTAGGGTTTCGTGGTTTGGAAGATAAAGACGAACGACCTTCTCGTGACACATAATATCGGCATGATGTGGGCTTAACCAATCCATGCCGATGATCACATCAAAACTCCTAATATTTACAGGCATTAAGTCTATTTGGAAGGTGTGATTGTTTAGTGCTAACGTACATCCTCTATAGATATCTTCTGTTGTTTCTGAATTCCCATTAGCCATTTCCACCGTAAAGGCTTCCTTGAGCTTCCGGGGTTGTTGATTTAGTAAGTGTTTGAATTTATTACTAACAAAACTTCGTTTCGCCCCACTATCAAATAGGATGCATGCATATGAGTTGTTAAGTAGGAACGTACCGGTGACTACGGCTGGGTCCTGCACTGCTTCACCCTGACCCATTGTCAGCACTCTCCCTGCTGCTCCTGCCCCTTGATTGTTCGCGTTGGGGCAGTTTTGCCTGAAATGCCCGGTCTTCCCACATCCGTAACAGGTATAGCTGGCTCCAACATTGGTGTTGTTGTTATTGTTGTTGTTGTTCGTCATCTGGTTCTGTGGGAGCTGAGTCCTACAATACTTTGTTGTATGGCCCTTCCGGTTGCACCTTGTACAACTCATCTCTCTGCACTCTCCATGATGGTGGAAGTTGCATTTGTCACACTTGGGGAGATTTCCCGAGTACTGCTTGGAAGCATTCGGTGTGGATGAGGCTGGATCATGTGGTGTGGTGGTAGCTTGTGTTGCAGCATGAACAGACACCGTTTGTTGCTTCTTAGACGATTCCGAGTTTTGCCTTCCTTTTCTCTTGTTGTTTTTCCCTTTCTTGTTCTCTTCTTCCTTCTTAACCTCCGCTTCCACTGTTTTGGCACCCTTCTTGTTGCCATGATCATACAGTTTCTTGGCCAGTCTCTTGGCGCTATCAAACGTCTCAGGGTTTGCCGGAATGACATTCCCTTGGATAGGTGCAGTAAATCCCCAGATAAACCTCTCAATCTTTTTCCCTTCTTAGGTGATCATCCCGGGACACAGATGTTGAATGTGAAGCCACAGCTGGTCAAAAATGGCAGGAACAATGTGAAGTTGTGAAGCCACAATTGTTGAATGTGAAGCCACAATTGTTGAATGTGAAGTTTTTTCAAAGGTTGGCTGAAGACCCGGTTGTGTTTTTTGACTACTTCTGATTTCCATCTCTATATAAGAGATTCATCTGTATTTGTAAAACTTGTATCTAGAGTAACACAGAAAGAGTGCAGATTAGCACCAAGAAATATAAATTCCTAGTTACCGGTGGACGTAGGTCAGAGAAGGACCGAACCACGTTAAATCCCTCGTGTTCATCCTTGTGTTCTTGTTTTTCGTGAGCTGTGTGTGTGTGTTTAGAGTCGTGTGTTAAGTGTCTCGATCCTAACAACAGAAGAGATAGCTTGCTAAACCGGGATATGTATGCGTCGATGTTGGAGTTTTGAACTGTGAGGTTCCACAATTCTTGTTCCATCTTCTGAATCTCACCTCTAGGACAGTACTCCGCTAACAGCATCTCCTTCAGCTATTCCCAAGGCATTGTGTTTGCCACCGAGAGTGTCATGGCCTCTACGTGACCATTCCACCAGGAGAGAGCTTGGTCAATGAACGTGCAGGCTGCGAACTTGACCTTACACTCATCCGGACATCCGCAGATTTCGAAGACGGATTCTACCTTCTCGATCCATCTCTTCAGGGCTATTACGCTTCCTGTCCCGTTAAAGGTCCGAGGTTTGGCGTTGGCGAAATCCTTGTAGGTGCATACTCATGCGGCTCCGTGGTTCGTCCCTTGATTGGTGCTTCCGGCTCCCTGCCCGTTGCCTTCTCCGTTGTTTCCATTGTGAATCTGCGCAAGTGCTGTAGTGACCGCAGCGGGCACTGCTGCCTGGAATGCAACCGAGTTTATCTCAGGTGGGGTCGGTGTTGCATTGTTTCTACGGTTGGGTATTTGAGGCATATTTCTGTCATGGAACGGAAAGATGTTGAGTGCCTATGGTTTTTGCTAGTTTGTGATCCTATAGACTATGGGTATAGCATGTACTTAAGTATTTTCACACGTTGACATAAAACAAGGAAGTAAAACACATAGCAGATAACAATGTCATGATAAAACATAAAGCATTTTCATTAATACTAATAGTTTTGATACATGAAAATTTGCCAGATGGCATACAGTGCATAAGGAAAATAAAAATCCGGCAGCATAACGGCTCTATGAGTAGTGTGATCACTTAAACATAGAGTCGGTAGTACATAGCATAGAACGCCTAATAAAAACCTAATACTAACGATAGCTACTGCAGGTCCTAGTCATGGTGGGGTGCGCCAGGGGGTGGTGCTGAGGAAGGGGATGCTCCCTGAAGGCGAGCCACCTGTCGCTCCGCGTCTCGAAGTCGACTCTCCCACCTCACCTGCCTCATGTGGAACTCCCGGAGAACCTCTCGTGTTTCCTGCTCCGCCCGCTCAACCCTAGTCTGCATCTAGTGCATCTGATCGGCGGTGCTCTGATCCAGATTGCCAGTGTCCCTCAATCGTCTCACCATGACTTGAAGTGCTCGGTCAGCCGGTCCTCCATCCCTCAAGTCATAGAACTCACGAGCCATGCTAAACCGGGGTCGCTGTCCCTGTTGTCTGCTCCATCTCCAAATGTCGATACCCCAGGGAGGGGTAGGGCCGTTAGGGCCTATTCGGTGAGCTGGCACCCTCATTGGGTTTGGGGGGTTGATGACTACAGACTCACTGTCTGAGTCATCGTCGCTGTCGTCACCAGACTCTTCTTCTTCAATGTCTGCCACAGGTTCTGCAGGTCCCTCTTCGATTTCTTCTTCCGGTTCCTCCTCTTCCACGTGGTCCTCTTCAGGTTCCTCGTCGGATTCCTCTAGCCATCCATTATTTCCCTGATTGGGAAGGTAGGGATCTCCAGGGTGGTGGAAACCAGCCATACTGACTGCACGAGGGTGTGTAAATAAATCACGTTTTGAATATTTCCTATAGTATATTTTTAGTTGTTTAAGTTTTGGGTTCCCTAGAGTTTTGGAGAGTAAGGTAGGCTTTTGGATTCATTTGCCGCTATGATTACTCCCGAACACATGTTGGTCATATTCTGAACAAATATAGTTGATCAGGCTATATTTATCCCTAATATGACTACATAACTGCCCAGGTTTAATCATAGTGTTCGATCTCCTCCAGAAGCTTTTATTAGATGTTGTTAGATTATGATCCTAGTATGTGCACATAAGTGTGAGATTTTTGTTTTGTTCAGAGTTATTTAGTCCCATTGTGTTTATAGTTGCATACCATGTATGGTTAGATATGCTAGTTAAGTATATACATTGCTCTGATACCAACCTGTCACACCCCCGAACCAGACGGAGGAAACGTCCGGGGGCTGGTGTGACTATCAATTGAATAATCATTACAATGAATATACATGAAACATAACATATTCATCACCAACATTACATAATACAACCAACATTGTTCACATCAAGTACATTGTTAAATTACATAAGTTCTAATTGTTCAAAGTACGATAAGTGATGTTACATAAACAAAACCAGATACACTTGCATATCTTCCAGCTTAACGATTACCTGAGAATACAAGTTATTTTGAAAACGGTCAACATATATAATGTTGGTGAGTTCATAAGTATATTTGAGTAAAAGTCTTTGTATCTTTTGTAAAAACCCAGAAAATCCGATATTCTCTGTAAATGTTTTGAAAATGATGTGAAAATCGAGCATAAATGCATGTGTGAATTTAATAGATAAAACTTGTAAGAGTGTAGTTTAGGTTCGTTGTATTTTGAATAAATGATAATTGTATATAAATAAATTCCCCAGAAAATCCGATATTTTCTGTTTCATAATAACGTTTAACTTCTTGTGTCGTTAAATAAGTCATTTGCATTAACACAATTAAAGAGTTTATCTTCAAATGGTTATCTTTTGGTATTGAATCCCTATATGAGCCGTTATAACCATGCATGATATGACTAGGTCGCCCGTCTTGGTATTTTTCCAAATGCCGGTCTTGCTAAGGATGTTGTCGCTCTAGACTGGCCTAGTCTAGCTGTAGCGAACAGCTAAGGCGTGGGGGGTCACCCCGTATATATCTATACACAAACTCCCGCTTTCCTACCAGCAAACTCTGATTATAACTACAGGCTACGATAGTACACTCAGTGGTGCCAACCGACAAGTCTCACTAGATTCTTAACCTCTCTTTGTATTATGTTCAATGTTTACGTATTTGTGGGATGCTTTTGGTATTCGAAAGGTACTTGAATAAGTTTACGGATTTTAATGATTACATAAGGGTATCATTACGGTTTACTAACACATGAAATTTCCATTCCAAGCCCTATTAATATGAAATGTGGCCACAAAGGCCCAATCACATGTAAAAGGGTAATTTAGGCCCAATAGGCATGTAAATGGGCCACAAAAGCCCAACAAACATGTAATCCATAACTTAGGCCCAAATTCACATGTAAGTGGGCCACAAGACCCAAATAACATGTCATGGAAAACATTGGGCTCAATACACACTTAATTGGGCCCTTAGGGCCCAATGGCCAAGATATGTGAATATTGGACCCAATAAATAGCTTTTGACGTAATTCGTTCGTTCTTTTGATTCGGTTATTTGTTTTAGTTCGAGGCTTAATAGATTGATGATAAAAGGCTTTCATTTTGTAAAAATGACATTTTTGGCTAATGATATTCAAATCTTTAATTAAGGCCCAAAGTTTAGTAAAAATGACACTTTAGTCCATAATTTATAAAAGTTTGCAATTTTGTCCCAAATGTTGGTAAATTTACAGTTTTGACCCAAAATGATATATTTTCACATTTAAAACCCTCTTTTGCAGAAAATTACATTTTCAGCCCCTTTTTGGTAAAAGTTTACATTTTCGGCCCAGTTTTGGAAAACTTTACATTTTTGGTCCAAATTGAGAATAAGTGATATTTTCACCTCTAAATTTGGTTTATTTACATTTATGACTCAAACTTTTGCCAAAATAACATTTTTAAACCTCAAAACCTCATTTTTTTCGCAAATTGGGCCCAAAGGTCGTGAGGCCCAAAAGTTTGGCCCAATAAGCTTAAATTTGCATTTTTGACCCTTGTAAAAGTATGTTTAGCATAAAAATACCTTTTTATACATGTAGGACCTGTTTGGCCCTCATTAAAACAAAATTTTCGCTTTTTACCCTTATATTTTGTTTTCTTGACAATTTTGACCTTTAATAAGGTTTTTGTTGAATTCTTTTGCATCTTAAACATGTGTTTTTGTTGGGTTTTGAGCATTCTAACACTCCTATGGTGTACATTCAACCCTATAAACCTTGGATCTATGTTTTCTCTATTATACATGCAAATATTAACTATTCCAAGGTTTCATCCTAACTAGCATATTATGAAGCACCTATACTACAAAGTTCTAGTTAGATGACATACCTTTTGATGTAGCTTGATGTCTTCAAGCTTTAAGAGCTTAGCCCCAATAGTGTGGAAGCCTCAAATGGAATCACAAATCACCAAAACACCTTGGAAGAACTTGAGAGAATATGTATGCACACTAAAATCGGCCCACTCTTATTTTCACACACTTGTCTAATTTTGTGAGCCAAGGACCCCTTTATATATTATGGAGGATTAGGGTTACATCCATGTAAACCCTAATACCCATGACCTTTCATTTACATAGGATCCATGGGTTAAAAGCTCCATGGACCATCCATGAAAGCTTAGCCCAACCTAAATGAACTTGGCCCATTCCATATATATAAGAGTCCATATTTAATTAGTTCTTTTTGATCACTTAATTAATTCTAAATTAATTCTTGATCAATACTAATTAAATAATATGATTCCATATTAATATATTAGAACTTATAATATATTAATATAAATCATAAATATACTATTCTCAAAAGACTATCCATATAAATTGTGTCGTTGAAGTGCAACCCAAATGGACCATGCCGGGTCGGGTCAAGTACATACCAAATATAGTTATGGACTTAGACATTAATCCAATAGTCTCCCACTTGGATAAGTCTAAAACTATTATTGAGTATGACTTCAAAACCTAACTGGCAATCGTAGCTCTTAAAGCCGCTGTCGAACTTTGACCTTGTCAATGACTTGTCCATTAGATAAGGGATCATATCTTCCACCATTCTAGATATCATATGGACTGAGACATGGATTATAATCATTTTCTCTGTCCATTTGTTGTTTCCCGATTTTCGATTTATGATGACTGACTGATTGAACAAATCAAATCAGTCCTGGCTTGGCCAAGCACTCACATGTGTCATCGCTAAATCATCGAGGGGCCCACAGATATCGCTTTTATCCCGAAGGTAAAAGGAATGGATAAACTTCGACTCATATGGCTTGTTCTACTACTTGTTGAATCATACACAAAGGCACGTTTTATAACATCGAGTTACCAATGCGTTTTCCTGCAATCAATGTATAACCAACTCATAGTAACAACTCATATCTCTAGGTTTTAAGAATATAAGATATTATCGTCTCATGATCACTCGTGATAAAATCCATGAAGTGATTCAAATGAGCGTGGGTTGAATCCAATACTCAGAACTTATGAGCACTCATGAGTGTTGTAGCACCACTTTGTCCACCAACTTGGACCTCTACAAACTAACCCATGACAGTCTCGATTCATATCTACTTCCAACATATGACCGACTATGGATGGTTTGAATAACTTAATCATTCAGGAAGAGTGACTTAGTTATTCTGGAAGTCAAAACATGCAAAGTGAAACACAAGAATAAATGAATCAAATATGGTATCAAACCCTATGAATATAAATAAACACTTTTATTTATCACCATACTGATTACTCATTATTCATTGTTTCGGTTTTATCAACTTTATACTTGAATTAAAAACACTAGTTGTCCCATGCTCCAAGCATGTACACTATGTTTTTCTTAAACAATAGCTTTGCCATACACCAAATATGCACTATATGTTTGTCTATGATCCTTACTTTGTGAAATAAACCAATTAAACATAACTTCAATGATTCTAATTTCACACTCCCAAATCCTTATCGAAAAATGTGAGAATTTCAAATTCCTATCATTTATCGAAATCTGTTTAGATTTTAAACTTATATGCACTGACCCTCCTGTAATGAATATGTACAAAGTCACAAAGACTTGTCAACAGTCATTATAAGGTATTCCAATGGAGATCAACTCCATGGAAACTAAGTCTCATATTCAAAGTACATTGCTTTGGACATGTTTTTTGCATTAAGTTTTCTAATCTTACACAGATAACTTCCACCTATGGAGACAACTCCATATTCTCATTTTGACTATCACTTCTGAATAAGAGATGCCTCTTTTCAGAATATGTCAATATGGTCCTTCCAAAATTAGCACTATACTTCCAACTGTCCCTGAGCAACCAATCTTTGGTAAACCTCAGATTGTCCTCGACAATTGCTTAATCATTTTAGTCATATCCAATTCTAGACCTTTTCCCTTCTTAATGCCTCTGGGCATTTAGAAAAATTTAGAAATGACAAATATTATAGCACATGCAATTGATCCTGTACCCAAAGCAAATGGTACATGATTCATGATGTCTCACATAAAGACATGATTCTAGACCAGTCTTTTGCTACAATATTTTTATTTGCCATGTTTTCAAAATTTGACTATGCAGAGGGATGCCGTAATCATAATCGAATTTTGAGAACGCAATATATAGAATTTCCTTAAGTTGAACCAATCCAACATGAAATTCATATATATATTCTTGACTAAATATGATTAAGGTCTCAATCTAAGCCTTTAGAACTGAAATGAAGTATATCCTCTCCCTTAATTATAGCAAAACAACTTTTTCAATCCCTACAGCCTCACGAATTGAAACTTTTGTTTTCTATAATTAACATTGCTAACTTGCAACACTAACAATAATTATCATGCTCCCACTAACATGATGATTATTAGCATAACACTTATGCTCCCACTAGCTTTGACATGTACTCAGAAATCAGCTGGACTTCTAGAAATCAATACTTTATTGACTTTCTTACCAAAGTTCAGATTTTTGATACGAGATGCTTTGATAAAACTTTATCAAAATCATACACCTTTCCTTAGATAGCATGCATGTGTGTCTAAACAATTTCAGAACTATGAAAAGGGATGCCGTAATCATAGTCTCAATTGTTTAGACCTTTTGTCATCTACTTCAAATCTACTTGGTGGAAGTGTTTCCTCACCATCATTTTCATGAACCGAAGAGAAACCTTATGACCCTTAGATTTTATGGTGTATGTGTTCTTATCCATGTGAATCGTCAAAACCATAGTCATAAGACAAGGATAATGACAAATCAAAACTCATATGGACTGAACTTATGCAATCTTAACTTCTTGCCACCTGGCAGTACAGGGCCTTCCATTGCTTCCAAGTTGTTATGCAACCAATTGAGAACTTTTAGAACTCCTATGCAAAGCCAACTTTAACTGGAATGGGCACAGAATATGTCAACACGATAGGTTATAAACCTCAAGTCGTGTGCTAGTGAAGAACCTCAGGTTTTATTCTTGATTAGTTCTTGAAATTATTTTTTGGATCTTTAAGACTCCCACTATCCTCTTGACATATAAGACTATCTTGCCAAATATTCAAGAGATAGTGCGGATTCTTTATCAAGACAAACACTTCACACAATTGGCCTTAGTTGGTCTTTGTTTTATCCAAAACATCACAACTTACCAATTTCAAATGTACAAGAGTAGGACACTTTTACTCTTACATTTGACAAGTGTTTTAAACCTTTCTTTAAGATATGTCACTCAAGTTACAATCTTGGAGTATGACTCTAAGAATTGTTTTGGAACGAAGTATGACTCATCTTCCTGATCTAACCATTTCAACAATTCATGACTCCTCTTCTTAGTCATAAGAATGAACTAAGATGACCTTTAGAGGACTAATTGTGATATGATTTCTAAATCATTAAGATGATCACAAACATGATACTAAAGTACTCTCCCATCTTTTCAGATTTGAGAAACTTTTATCTTTCTGCCTAATTTGATTCTTCCCATTCGTTCTGCCATACATTGAGACTTTTCCAATGTTTCAGAATTATACTTAAACTTGTAAGTATAACCAATTAACCATATTTACTAAACTTTAGTAAATCAAATAGTCTTAACGAGCTTTGTGGTGGACATGACCAGTGCACAAGAATGTGTACTCGATCCCTTTAGTCCTTCACTTGACTCACACATCCATGTGAACAAGTAATTAGTCTTGATTTTCCAATGCTTGAAAGTTCTCATTCATCCTACTATTCAACTTGCATGATTCCAAGTTTCGGTCCAATTGAAACTTGGGTGATGAGGAACTTTCCTAATTTGGTAAATTTAGACACTACCACAAATGAAAGAATCAAATCCATTTTCCAATATTGTTGTCAGTGGAATCATATAAGCAACAATTTTCCACAAATGCCATTGTAAGGATACTTCAAATAAATAAAATTAAACAATTTTCTTTTATTTTAAAACTTTGCGGAAAAACTTATCCTTACAATCCACATGGAAAATTGTTGTTATCTATTCCTTAGCAATATATCATAACTTCTTAAGCAACTGCTCAAAATTCTGATGCGATCGAAATCCACCTTCGCGATCAGAATCAGCATATACTTCCTTTAAGATTTCTCTCTATTCTTTGATTCTTAAAACATCAACATGTGACCCAGTCAAATCATGTAATGAGGATCTCAGAATAGAACTTAACAGAGTTAGATAATGGGCTCTACCTAATGTAGAGTCAAACTTATTGACTTTAACATCCTTAGGTAAATTTGGCAGCTTTGCAATCAACGCCCCTTCCTTTGGCAAAATAAACATATGGACCCTTTGGTAATGGGACTATCTCAGACTTAGCCTTTCTCTTTACCATTTGGTCAACCGGGTTGACTATGGCCAATCCCTTTCCATTGGGAAGAGAATGCTTTTTCTGGATTTCCAGTGTCACCATTGTCACTGTCCATAAAGTTTTTGGGAAGTTAATCTTCTAATCAAATTTGCTTTACTATCGTTCCAAATCATTGTTGATTCAGCAGCACCAAGCAAATAGATATGATCATTAAGATTCATGTCATAGTCTGTTTCATAGTAGTCCCAAAGGAACTCACTATGTGACTTAGAAAGTGATTGAACATCCAACTTTCTCAAGACTTTGACACCCAACTCTCCCGGCTTGTCAATATGTGACTTCATCTCTAAGATGTGATCACACATAGACCTTGCTTGCCATTAGGGCTTGAGTGACCTTGAACTTGTGGGTTAGGGAGAATAATTGGAGGAGGTGGAGGAAGAGAAGTATGACTTCCATGAGCCAAACTCGGGAAGTCATATTCATTAGGAAAGCTTGGTTTGGGAAGATCATTGTTGTCTAAACCAGACATCAACAATGGGAGAAATTCACGTAAAGTTGATTTAAGTCCTTAATATAACACCCAATATGATATATTAAGGCTAGGACCCAACAAACTAGTTTATAACTTGGAAGAGGGATGCCGTAATCCAAGCTATAAAATATTTGAAGGTAGGTGAATGACGATTCACCAATTTCCACCAAGATAAACGAAATGTATTATTAGGTTTTAATTGGTTTTGAAACTCCTAGATTCTTTTGAGATTCATTGAACTTTTCAATGGCATGTTTCAATCTCGAGTGTGCCCTTCAGGTTTTGTGACTGGGATGCCGAGGATCACAAAACAAGGTGTGAAGTAACCATGCAAATATACTTGGTACCCTTAATATTTACCCCTCAATCGATGTGTCGGTTAACCATACACGCTCCAACGATACTATGATAAACATTAAGTTACCCTTTGCCTACCTTGTTAAGTCCAGGTTAGTGTGCCGGTTAACCACACATGCTCCACTAACAGCTTAAACAAAGTGCAAAGTGTAATTTCATGGATTAGCACCTTATTCACATTTTCCTAAGTAACTAAGATTGGGAATTTATAAGTATTTAGTTACTTAGTATTTATCATTATACTTATAATGAAGGGAGAATTATAGTCCTTGTCCTACCTGTTCGGCTAACGACCCTCCACCAGTCAAGGAAGCGGTGGGTGAGAGTGGACACCCATTAAACTGCCATTTTATAGGCAGTAACCTTATACCCCCCTTATAGACCGGCTTCGTGAATGAGGCCTACTAATGGTAAGACGACTTGCTCTTATACATATAATATATTAAACTTTTAATATTATAATAGTATAAGGGTGTATTTTAGATATTTAAAATATTTGGTGGTTTAATCTATTAATTAAACTATACTCTTAATTTAATTAAATTTAAACCATGTCATTATGGAATTATTAATTCTTTTTTAATTAAACACTTTAATTATCTATTAATAAAGTCCATAAGAGTTAATTGAATTATTCAATAAAAACATCATAATTCCAATTATTAAATTCAAAATTAAAACCATTTAATTAATTGTTTAAGTTATGAACCCAAGAGTTTTAGAATTCAATTCATTTTTTTTTATCATAAAAAAACTTTTTCCAAATTCCAAAACTTGAGGGCAAGTTTTGTAACTCTTGAAAACTTTTGGATTCCATAACTTATGGAGTTAAATACTTGTTTTATGATGAAACTTTTCATGTTCCATAACTTAAGAACAAGTTATGGAATTCTTTAAAACATTAAGACCAAGTTTTGTAACTCCATAAAAAACTTTGAATCAATTTTTTTAAAAAACCTTTTCATATCCATAACTTATGGAGGTTTCAAAAAACTCTTTAGATCAAACTTTTAAAACTAATAAAATAATCATAACATTTTATCTTTTACTAAATTTGACCTAATTCAACTCATATAGAAAATGATTCAAATTTTACAAATAATTAGTTTTTCACAAAAACAAGTAATTATCTTAAAATTTGACAAACGTCATGTTTTTTTTTCCTTTTTTTTCAACTTGAAAATAAAACATTTGCATCAATATAACAGAAAACAACCCATGGCTCTGATACCACTGTTGGATTTTGAGCATTCTAACACTCCTATGGTGTACATGCAACCCTATAAACCTTGGATCTATGTTTTCTCTATTATACATGCAAATATTAACTATTCCAAGGTTTCATCCTAACTAGCATATTATGAAGCACCTATACTACAAAGTTCTAGTTAGATGACATACCTTTTGATGTAGCTTGATGTCTTCAAGCTTTAAGAGCTTAGCCCCAATAGTGTGGAAGCCTCAAATGGAATCACAAATCACCAAAACACCTTGGAAGAACTTGAGAGAATATGTATGCACACTAAAATCGGCCCACTCTTATTTTCACACACTTGTCCAATTTTGTGAGCCAAGGACCCCTTTATATATTGTGGAGGATTAGGGTTACATCCATGTAAACCCTAATACCCATGACCTTTCATTTACATAGGATCCATGGGTTAAAATCTCCATGGACCATCCATGAAAGCTTAGCCCAACCTAAATGAACTTGGCCCATTCCATATATATAAGAATCCATATTTAATTAGTTCTTTTTGATCACTTAATTAATTCTAAATTAATTCTTGATCAATACTAATTAAATAATATGATTCCATATTAATATATTAGAACTTATAATATATTAATATAAATCATAAATATACTATTCTCAAAAGACTATCCATATAAATTGTGTCGGTGAAGTGCAACCCAAATGGACCATGTCGGGTTGGGTCAAGTACATACCAAATATAGTTATGGACTTAGACATTAATCCAACAGTTTTCCTTTGGCTTGGTAATATGATATATATATATATATATATATATATATATATATATATATATATATATATATATAGTGTTATAGTTCTTAGATCTTTGCTACATAATACTTAAAATTTCGAGAATCACTAAGATCTAACACATTTTTGTCAAATAAACTAAGAATTCACACTAAACATGCATATAACACATAGATCTACACATTTTACTTGTATTCTCCCCCAAAAATCATATGAAAACCGAAAACAAGGGGGGTATGAACTCACCTTTGCTTTGATGATTCGGTTTTGAAGAAGAAATGAAGAAGATTTTGGTCCTAGCAACTCCTTTGAGTAGATCTCGAACTTGAGATGATTCTAGGAGTATGATTACCAAAAACTTTGCTTAAAAGAGTGATCCAACAAGAGAATGGAGTTATAAAACTTGGATGTGTGAAGACTTACCAAGAAGTAATGATTATCTTGTGAAAACCTCCTTGGAACACAAGCAAAGTTCGAGATTTTGATGGAAGTAGTAGGATGATTCTTGAGAGTGTTTTGAGAGAGTTTGATGTGTATGTGTGTATGTGGTTTCCTTCGGCCGAGAGTAGAAGATGAGAGGGGAGAGAGTGATGAAGTGACTATTGTGGATACATGGTGGTTTAAGGCCTAGTTACCCTCTAAATAAAAATGAGGTGGCACCTCCCAAAGTCAACCCTCCCATAATCTCTTCTTTTTTCTTTTTTTTATTGTTTTATACATGGGCTTAATTTTGGGCAAAGAAGAAAGAGTGGAGTAGATTGGGCCCATTTACTCTAGCTAGGACATTTGGATCCTAAACATAAGGTTTTTCGGCCCATTGGGCTCTTGGAAGCATTCACGTCCCAATTTAGAGTAAAGAATGGGCTTATGGCTCACTAGGGTTAATTGGATTAGTTATGGCCCAATAAGGCCCATTAGGGTTAGAATGAATCATTCTTGGCCCAAATGGTCCAAATTGTTTTAAATTTTTGAATTGGGTCCAATTAGGATCCAATTAGGGCTTCTAAGTCCAATAAAGTTGAATTGGGTGCTTATTGGTCCATTAGGCCCAATAAGGAACTCCTAGTCCAATATGAACTTAAACCATGGATCTTAGGGCTTCAGACTCTTTGATGAAAATGAATGGTGAATCTAAATGTGCATTGAGTGAGATTTACTTAGAATATAAGTTTTACAATAGTTGAATGGTTACACAGGAATAGAATTTCCTAGCTAAAATATCAGTTGTGACATTGGGGCAGATCCACACAATCAACTGTCCATTTGATATTGGTTTATATATAACTAGTATAAGCTAAGTAGTCATAGAAGGAACTGGTATTATCATACTCTTTCAAAGAAAATATAGGATTTTCTTAAGGAACACATTCATCACATCTTAAAGGATCACTACATGTAACTCTGTAAGTACTTAGTGAATATGCTAGAGTGATATACAATGAGAATCCGACAGGCAATGGAATGCGTGGCTTCCGCCTCATTTCCTGTTCCTTGTTTGGTTGTGGGCTTGGGGCAGAACCACACAATCGATTGTCTGTTCGATCTGGATTGTATATAACTTGTATACACTAAGTACTCGTAGAAGGAACTAGTATGAGTCATTTTACATACCATTCATCACATAAGAAAATATAGGATTTTCTTGAGCAACACCTCATGTTTTACAAAGAACAAAGAACCTGTTTCCTAAAAAAACGCTTATGAACTCACCAAATTTAATGTTGACACTCTTTCAAAACCACTTATATTCTCAGGACACTAGTAGACAGGTATACGCACAGGTTCCTAGAAGACGGAGCATAGTAGCTTCAAGTCTTTACTTTGCTATTTACTTTTGGAGTCAATCATATATGATTCGAATGCAATGTAAACATTTTAATATCAATACAATGGTTGTTGTTGCTTTGATTACTATTATTAAATTTTTGTGATACTGTACATGACATCCTCCACCCCCGAACGTTTCCGCCGTTCCGGTTTGGGGGTGTGGCAACCTCTTCTATATGTGGTGCCACACTCTAACTGAGGTCCAACCAGAGTTTGTTCATATAAAGACTTTATGAACTTCTTACCAAAAGCCTTCTATGTAAACGAGGGTGTAGTTGGTTTGACATGGTCGATAGAAAAGATGAAGTCTATTTTTGAGATAAGCTTTTGTTCGGAGGACTACAAGGTCAAGTTCGCCACTTGCGCCCTGGCAGATGCAGCCCTAAGCTGGTGGACCAGTTATACAACAACCATGGGCATTAATGTAGCAAATGTCATGGCTTGGGTTTAGCTAAAGCAGCTCATGATTGAGGGGTACTGCCCACACGAGGGGATGCAGAAGATGGAGCAGGAGTTGTGGAATCTGACGGTGAAGCATGCTGACGTTTCTACTTATACAAACCGTTTCAATGAGCTTGCCACCTTCTGTCCCAGGATGGTCACCCAAAAATATATGAAAATAGAGAGGTTCATTTCGGGTTTGCCTCAGCCTATCCAAGGTATAGTCAATGTCTCAAAGCCAACCACCTTCGAGAACGCTAAGAGACTGACCTTTAGTTTAACAAATAAAGAGATTCGTCGCGGTATGATGGTCCAGAAGGCTGATCTTCCGAAGGTGGAGATTAGAAATAGGAACTTTGGAAAGGAATCCAAAGGGAAGGATAGGCAACCAGTATAGAAGAAGCAGGAAGCGGTATAAGAATTTGCGATTACGACAACCTCGACAGGGACTACCACTGGAAGTAGTCAAGGATGCAATGAGTGTGGGTATCGTCACAATGGAGCATGTTGGATTTGCATCAACTATGGCAAGAACAGTCATCTTGCCAATAGATGCAGAAACCCACCCAATCAAGGAACCGCAACAAAAGAAGGTTGAGCGTGCTATGAGTGTAAGGAAGCTGGACACATCACGAGGAATTTTCCAAAGTTGAAGGAACAAGGAGGTAATTCTTGGAGTAGAGGATTTGTGATAGGAGCCAAAGAAGTCATCCAATATCTGATGGTAGTTTCGTGTACGTTTCTAATTAATGATTTATATGCAAATATACTTTTTGATATCGGCGACGATAGAAGCTATATTACTCCCAAGTTTAGGAATTATTAAACCACCCATCTAGTAAACTTAGGGAATCCTATAGAGTAGAAATGGATAACGGACAAGTCAATAGTGCCCAAGAAATACTTAGGAATTGTACCTTAACGTTAGAATCATGCTTTTCTTGTCGACCTGATGCCAATGGTCATTGGAAGTTTCGACACCATCATTGGTATGGATTGGTTATTCTTTAACCACGTCGAAATCTTATGCTTTGAGAAAGCATTATGTCTACCCCTACCAAACGGATAACCCTTAATCATTTACGGTGATAAAGTGGATAGAAATCTTAGGATCATCTCCTACATGAAGGCTAGGACATACTAGAAAAAAAAGTATTACGCCTTCTTAGCTCATATTGTCGATAGGAAAGACAATAAGAAGAAAATGATCGAGGAGGTACATCAGGTGTGTGATTACCCTGATATATTCATTGAAGATCTACCACGTTTGCCACCAGTTCGACAAGTAGAGTTTCGGACCGATCTAATTCCAGGAGTTGCCCCAGTATAAAGTGTCCTTATAGGTTGGCACCATCAGAGATGGAGGAACTCTCCAGCCAACTACAAGAACTTCTTGACAAGGGTTTTATTAGACTAAGTTTCTCGCCTTGGGGAGCACCCGTTCTATTTGTGAAGAAGAAGGATGGACCTTTCCGGATTTGCATCGACGATAGAGAGCTAAATAAGTTGACCATTAAGAATAGACATCTACTTCCAATAATAGTCGATCTTTTTTATCAACTACAAGGATGCAGTTATTTCTCTAAGATAGACCTGAGATCTGGATATCATCAACTTCAAGTAATGGAAAAGGACATTCCAAAGACTGCTTTTAGAATGCGATATGGCCATTATGAGTTTTCGTTCATGCCCTTCAGATTGACCAATTCTCCAGCTATTTTTATGGATCTCATGAATCGAGTGTGCAAGCCCTACTTGGAAAAATTCGTGATTATATTCATCGACGATATTCGGGTGTACTCATGAACCAAAGAAGAGCATGGGCAACATCTCTCTTTGCATCAAGACATATCCCAACCCTTGATTTAAAGCATCACAATATACTACAAAATCATCAGTAACATCTGGAAGGGATAGTATTAGTGCACTTCACATCATTTCCTTTAGCTTTTGGAAAGTTGTTTGTTGTTGGTCTCCCCAAATGAATTTTACATCGTTTTACGTCAATTTTGTAAGTGGTTTGGCTATACGAGAGAAACTTTCTATGAATCTTCGATAATAGGCAGCTAGTCCTAAAAATTGACGAACCTCTGTTGGGGTCTTGGGCGCTTCCCAATTCTTTACTGCTTCAATGTTGGAAGGGTCAACGTGAACACCTTTGTTTCTTACCACATGACCAAGAAAGTGTACCTCTCTTACCGAAAATTCGCACTTAGAGAACTTTTCGTACAACGTTTTTTTCCTCAAAAGCTCTTGGATCACTCGAAGATGTTGCCCATGCTCTTCCTTGGTTCATGAGTATACCAAAATATCGTCGATGAATACAGTCACGAGTTTATCCAAGTAGACTTGCAAATTCGATTCATGAGATCCATAAAAGCAGCTGAGGAATTGGTCCATCCGAAAGGCATGACCAAAAGCTCATAGTGGTTGTGTCGCGTTCTAAATGCGGTTTTTGGAATGTCCTCTTCCATTACTCGAAGTTGATGATATCCAGATTTTAGGTCGATCTTAGAGAAATAACTGGATCCTTGCAGTTAATCGGAGAGATCGTCTATTTGGGGAAGTAGATATCTATTCTTAATGGTCAACTTATTTAGCTCTCTATAGTCGATGCACATCCGGAAAGACCCGTCCTTTTTCCTGAGAAATAGAACGGGTTCCTAATATCTATACTAGATGAACGATTTATACATATTTTACTTGATTCAAACAGTAATTGTATTTTTATATCTATAACTAAATTTGGCAGAGATGGGTAGACAAAAGCTGATATAGATGGTGACAGATGAAAGATGAAATAGATGATGAGAGGCTATAACTTAGAGATGATATAGTCATATAGCGGAGTATAAATGATGACCGTGGACTTCTCTAGACAGTCTGGTGGAACACTAGCAAGCTTGCAACATGTAGGTGTTTTTCAACTAAATTTTCACTAGGTGTCCATCCCCCACATCGTTGCCTTATTAGCTTATACAGCTATGGAATCCCCTAAGCATTATTGTCTATCCCAAAGATGATCCTTAGGATAGGTCCCCTTGATTAGATGCTTTAGGGACAGAAAGTGAGGATAATGGGAATGGGTAATCGGGTTAAACGTTTTGATTAAAATATATAATTAAAACAATTTAATATTTGTGGTTTGAAAACCCTATGTGCTCAACGGGCTGACAAGCCTGACCCACTCAGTTTCATGTATTATAGGTAGTGGCACGAGAGCATATGTGTGATGATCAGATGAGAGATTTATGGATTATAGGTCAGTAGAATAGTAGATGTTTGTAAGGCCTATATTATTTCCGTTTCTGCTTATGTACTGTATTAACGATGAGATCCCAACGTTTTTAATATAAATAAAATTCATTTCTTTTTAACTGCTTTGATAATATCTTTATCATATTTTTGGGAAAAAATTTTGCGATATTATTTTTCAAAAAGGATGCTCTGATTTTAAATAAGCATATATAAATCGGTCTTTTTTGGCCGTGAAATTGGGGATGTCACAATTGTATCAAAGCATTAGTTTAAGCGAACTAGGAACTTGTAGGATTTCTAGAATTAAACTTAGAATGATAAGCGATGATTGTGAGATAAGTGTCTACTATATTTAGAAAGTATGTCAGAATAGACATGAGCACTAGCTTATTTTAGGGAAGATGCCTAAATTGCTTTTATATGCTAAATGATTTATGTTATAGCTATAAGATGCCTTATATGCTTTAGGATGCTATTATTTGAATCGAATCTATGGTCTATTGCTAACCGGATCTGGAAATTTTATGTGTTCAAATTTCTAAAGGTTTAATTACGATATTAGAACTGGCATATAATTTTTCAGAGTGATAAGGAGATTTATACCTCTATCGTAAATAATTCCCTATCTTAATTCTTATCGTGATATATTGAATGTCTACTTTGATGTATAGAATGTCATGGTAAGAACATGCAGCGGATTAGGAAACGTTGTCAGAAACCAACAGCCTGAGCCATGAGTAGATTGAGCATGCAACATAAGTAGCAGTTGCACCCGAGCCAATCACGATGGCGGTAGTACAGGCAATGATGCAGATGATGCTACACTATCAGATGGAGGAGACAAGGCGTCTACTGTACGAAAATGGAAGAAAACATACCGCACTCGTTGTGCAACATGAGTGGGAACAAGAGCAGTCGAAGGAACGAAATTACAGTCGGACTGTGAGTCAAGCTGAACCCAGAGTGGTAAGGAGAAAAAATTCGGATAGAGGGATTGACAAGGATGAGTGTAAGTGTAAGGACTTCATGGGTGCCAAACCACCAAGTCTTTCTAGAATTCTAAAGCCAGTAGAGATTATGGACAGGATCTATGAGATGGAGATGGTATTTGAGAGCTGCAACTGCAGCAACAAGCAGAAAACTGTCCTATCAGTCAGACAACTAAAGACCGAGGTTTTAAATTGGTGGAAGTTATTGGAAGATACAATTCAATTAGAAGAAGACCTGAGGATGTCCTAGGAATCGTTCATATAGCATTTGAAGATGCAGTACTGCTCGGAGGTGGATCTGATATATCTGAACAACGAGTTTCAGAACCTGAAGAAAGGGAAGATAAGTGTTGATGAGTATGCCACCGCATTCACTGAAAAGATGAAGTTATTCTCCTACTTGGTCCCCACTGAAATCTCCAAGATAGAGAGGTTTTCTAACAAAGTATCTGCGTACTTTGGTTTAACGGTAAAGACGGTGATTACTTTGAAGACAATCGTCAGAGTAGCAAAGAATGTGGAGACTCAACTTCGGAATAAGGGTTTGGACAGGACAGAGGTACAAAAGAAAATGAAGTTTGATGGATCTTATAGGTCCAATAGGAAGAGTATATTTTCAAAATCTGGTTCCACAAAGTATGGAGGTGGAGGAGAAGCAAAATTATGCGAGAAGTGCAAGAAGAAGCAGTATGGCAAGTGTGGCGAGGAGTTGACCTATTAAAAGTGTGGGAGAACTGGTCATTACGCCAATGATTGTACATCCAACTAAAGGGTTTGTTACGGATGTAATGATCAAGGGCATATTGCGAAGGACTACCTGAAGAAGAAGGAGGCTGCAAAGCCCACTATGTTGCCTAGGCCTAAGTCAAGAGCATTCTAAATGACTCTGGAAGCAGTAAGGGAGGATGAAAATGTTGCTTCAGGTACCTTTCTGGAGCTAATTACTCCTTTATATCGCATAAATTTGGTAAAAGGCTAGCATTGCCTGTAGATTAACTAGACTGTGCTCTAGTAGTAGAAGTTGCTAGTGGAAAATTCGTACATGTTAGTGATTTTATGAAGAACATCGTCATCGAATTGAATGGGAATAAATTCCATGAGGAATTTTTGCCCATTGAGTTAAACGGCTTCGACATAGTATGAAGGATGGATTGGCTTAGTGCGAAGGATGCCGAAATCAAGTGTAGAAAGAAGATTGTAATGATCAAACCACCTGGAAGAGAACCATTTATGGTGTACTGGGACAAACATAGATTAAATTGTGGAATCATCTCCATGACAGAGGCCAGAAAGTGTTTGTCGAAAGGGTGTACATCATACTTGGCATTCTTGATGGATGCAAAGAAAGCAAAGAAGGAGATGCAAAGGATACCCGTGATGTGCGAATTTCTAGAAGTCTTTCCTGAAGATCTTCCTGGATTGCCCTTGATAGACAAGTAGAGTTCAGGATAGACTTGTTACCAGGAACCACGTCTATAGCAAAATCACCTTACCGCTTAGTGCCAACAGAGATAAAGGAGCTAATGATACAACTTCAGGTGTTGTTGGGCAAAGGTTTCATTAGACCTAGTTCATCACCCTGGGCAGCTCCAGTGATACTCGTAAAGAAGAAGGATGTGAGCATGAGGATGTGCATAGATTATAGAGAATTGAACAAGGCAACGGTGAATAACAAGTGCCCATTGCCAAGGATTGACGACTTGTTTGATCATCTTCAGGGTGTGAGCTTTTTCTGGAAGATTCGACTTAGGTTAGGATATCATCAACTGAAGGTGAGAGAGAAGGATATAGATAAGACTGCATTCAGAACGAGATATAGACACCATGAGTGTTTGGTTATCTCGTTCGGACTAACCATTGCTCCAATAACATTTATGGATTTGATGAATAGGATCTATAAACCTTTCCTATACAAATATGTAATAGTGTTTATCGATGAAATTCTCATATATTCAAAGAATCAGCAGGAGCATGGCAAGCACTTAAGAGAAGTGTTAGAAGTTATGAAGAAGGAGAAGTTGTACGCAATGTTCTCCAATTGTGATTTTTGTATTTAGTAAGTCTAATTCTTGGGTCATGTGGTTAACCAAGAAGGAATAATGGTTGACCCAACAAACATTAAAGCTGTGATGAAGTAGGAATGACCAAAAATTCCCACAGAGATTCGAAGCTTTCTAGGACTAGATGGATATTACATAAGGTTTATCTAAGTCTTTTCTTCGATTGTTGCACCATTAATTGCTTTAACCCATAAAGGAGCTACATATACATGGAGTGAGAAGCACAAAGAAGCTTTCGAGGAATTAAAGAAAAAATTGTGTGAAGCACCAATTCTTTCTTTACGTGATGGAGTTGAAGACTTCACAGTTTATAGTGATGCATATGGATTTAGGTTAGGTTGTGTTCTGACCCAGAGAGATAAAGTAATCATATATGCATCTCGACAAGTGAAAGAGCACAAGAAGAACTACCCCACTCATGATCTACAATTGGTAGCGGTAGTGTTTTCATTAAAGATGTGGAGGCATTATATTTACGACACAAAATGTAAGCTTTACACTGATCATAAGAGTCTTCATTATCTCTTCGATCAAAAGGAGTTGAATATGAGACAACGACGCTGACTAGAATTACTTAAGGATTATGAATGTGAGATACTTTACCACCTGGTAAAGCTAATATCATAGCAGACGCTTTGAGTAGAAAGATAAATCTTGAAAGGAAGAAGCCAATGGCATTGAGAATTAAGATTGTCTCAACAATTGTGGAGAGTAATAAGAAAGCTCAGGAGGAAGCTTTGGAAGGAGATAACTGAAAAGAAGAGCGTTTAGGAAAAAACGTCGGAATTCAATGTAAACAGTCAAGGAGTAAAGGTATTCCAAAATAGGATTTGGGTACCTAATATGGGAGGCATCTGAAACCTTACTATTGGTGGTCGACGATGAAGCTCGATGTTTCTAAGTATGTGGCTGAGCGTATGACATGTGTAAGAGTTAAAGCACAACATCAGAAACCGTATAGGAGTTGGAGCACTTACCGGCGCCCATGGGTAAGTGGGAGGACATTACCATGGATTTTGTGACTAAACTACCCATGACAAACAGTGGTCACAACATGATTTGGGTAATCGTGGATCAATTCACAAAGAGTACACACTTCATATCGGCCAATGAGAGATGGTCTATGGATAAGATCACATATGTCTATGTGAAGGAGATAGTAAGACTTCACGGTGTTCCCCTAACGATTGTGTCAGATCGCGATAGTCGTTTCACTTCAAGGTTTCTGAAGAGCCTATAAGAAGAGATGGGCACACTACCATCCACAGACTAATGGTCACAGTGAAAGGACAATTCAAACACTGGAAGATATGTTGAGAACATGTACCCTAGAATTCCAAGGTAACTTGGATGAGCATCTACCCCTAGTAGAGTTTTCATACAATAATAGTTACATTCGAGCATTAATATGGCACCTTATAAAGCTTTGTATGTACAAAAGTGTTGTACGCCATATTCTTGGCTTGAGGCTAGAGAAAAGCAGTTTATAGGTCCCGAGATAGTCCATCAGACTGCTAAAAAGCTAAAGGTGATTAGAGAAATGATGTTAGCAACTCAAGATCGTCAAAATAGCTATGATGACAAGAAGCGATGACCAATGACTTTCAAAGTTGAAGATTTGGTGTTGCTGAAAGTCTCGCCATGGAAGGTACTTATAAGATTGGGCTATTCAAGGTTCTTTAGAGAGTTGGGAACCAAGCTTAAAAGCTGGAATTGCCAGAAGAACTGGATGGAATTCATAACACTTTCCACATGTGTTATTTGAGGAAGTTCACAGGAGAAGTCCCCGATATAATTCCACTTTCGGAAATAAGGATTGATGAGGATAAGAGGTTAGTCGAAGGCCCGAAGTGCTTGTTGACTGTAAGACGAAGAAGTTACGACGTAAGATGGTCGATTTAGTGCATGTACGATGGAAACATTAGAACGGGCTGAACCTCACTTGGAAAATGGAAAGAAAGATGAAGAATCGTTATCCACATCTGTTTGCTGATGCATGATTCTGAGGACGGAAGCATCCTAAGGGGGCGATAATTGTAACATTCATGTTTCTGGCTAGGCATTACTAAGATGATGTAATAGTTAGGGTCAACAATTTTAACCTATTTGATGTAATAAAGAAAAAATTATGTGAATATTATGTGTTCATGATTATTATAATATTATAAAATAGAAAAAAAAATCAGCCAAATCACCTGTAATCGTAAAAATAAGTGTACCAAAACATATATATATATATATATATATATATATATATATATATATATATATATATATATATATATATATATATATATATATATATATATATATATATATAGAAAGTACACGTCGTCTCGATCCCGAAAATATAAATTTCGTAGAAATCCGACTCCGTATGAATTAGATATGATTTTTATAAGATATAGTAGTCATCCGTACACAAGGAATGTTTTACGTAAAAATCTACGAAGATATTGGTTGACTTTAAGCTAAAGTCACCAAAAGGAAAATCATAAATCATAGTACTCTTTAAGATAGGAATTGTGAGAAAAAGAATGCCAAAAACAGAGTCTGTATGAGAGAGTTATGATTTTAGCAAAATCATTTAATCATATAAAAATTGGGATGAAAAATAAATCTTGAGTTAGCTGACGTAGTCTAAATAAAAGTTGTATATCTCATCGAGAGTTTTCTGGGGATATAAAGAACGTAAAAAAAAGGAGCTCGTATGACAATGTTACGAAATTTATAATATCTGCATTTTGTGTCGCGCGCAGTACGCGCCAGGTGCGCAACGCGCACTTCTAGAAGGTGAAAACGCGGACCATAGAGAGGCCGACACATGGCACAAAGCGGTTGGAGGGACGTCGCCTTAAAATGCATGATATGCACCTCATTTGCACGCCGTGCACCCCAAATTTGGCTATAAATAGGCTGCAATACCCCCATTTCATCCGTGACACCTCCTATAACTTTCCTCTCGAGTTCTAAGGCCGAAATCCCAAATTTTACTTAGTTTTAAGTATCTGGCAAAGCCCCGGGATCCCTTAAAGCCCGACATCTAAGTTGTAGTAGGCCGGAGTTCTATTAGCACAATTTCCAGACTTTTGTCTAGGGAATCTCTGTAAGTTAAATTACACTCGACTTTATCTTAGTGTAATTTATTTTTATAAGTCATAGTCGTTATTATGAATTTATAAATAAGATTTATCTATAATTCGAGGTCATAATACTGATCGATCTACTTATGGGAGAGGTGTTTAGAATGGTCACATTGGGTTGGTTATTGGATTTCAGAAAATCTATTATGCCGATATGGTCCTGCCTCCCAACTATCCTGCCTGGATGATCCTTATCGGATAGAACTATCGGTATTCATTAGAATGACTGATAGGTATAGACTATTTCAGTCATGTAGAATATTAGACTAAGACTTAGAGATAATGATACTAGGTTGCGTCAAAGGAAAAGTCAGTTACTAGAAGCGAAGTGTTGCCCGAGTTTCGAGTCATCACTTTAACAAGTGAGTGCAGAGTTACTTTCATCTTATACATAGATATGAAGTATTTAAGATAATTACATGCTATATGTTCCTATGATCTGTGTTCCTAATATCTATACTAGATGAACGATTTATACATGTTTTACTTGATTCAAACTGTATATGTATTTTTACACCTATAAATGTAATGGGTTAGAGATGGGTAGACAAAAGATGATATAGATGATGACAGATGAAAGATGAAATAGATGATGAGAGGGCTTTACTTAAAGATTATATAGTCGACTAGCAGAGTATAGATGAAGACTACGGACTATTCTAGACAGTCTAGTGGAATGCAAGGAGGCTCGCAACCTGTAGGTGTTTTTCAACTAAGTGTTCACTAGGTGTACTCCATCCCCCCATGGTTGCCTTATTGACATATACTGCTAAGGAATCCCATAAGCACTATTGTATATCCCGAAGATAATCCTTAGGATAGGTCCCCTGAATTAGATGCTTTAGGGACAAAAAGTGAGGATAATGGGAATGGGTAATCGGGTTGAATGTTTTTATGAAAATATATAATTAAATGAATTTAATAATCGTGGGTTGATAACCTTATGTGCTCATTGATGCTCCCAAGCCTGACCCACTCGATTTCTTGTATTACAAGTAGTGATGTTCAGTAAAATAGTAGATGTTTGTAAGGCCTGTATTATTTCCGTTTATGCTTATGTACTGTATTAATGATGACATCCTAGCATTTTTAATATAAATAAAGTACATTTCTACGGAAATGCATTGATAATACCTTTATCTTATTTTTTGGAACAAATTCCGCGATATTATTCTTTAATAAGGATACTCTGATTTTAAATAAGCATAAATAAATCGGTGTTTTATGACCGTGAAATTAGGGATGTTACACGTACTCACCTATTTCTCCAATGTAGATTGATGTTCCTTTCAAGCTCAACTTCACAAGAAATCACCCCTTAAAAAACCTATAGATGTATGTGAAGGTCAACGCAATGACTAAAATACTCTTCTAAACATCATTATTCAAACACCCTAACTAATGCAATTGGAAACAAGTTAAACGAATGAGGTATACTCAAGTTAGAAAATTATGTGGATCCTTAACAATGAAATTCCACCGACGTGTTTATTAATGCATGTAGAAAACACAACCGTTTTTTCATTCCTACACACACACACACACACAACTCGTACTCATTTTTTCTCAAAATGACACTCTACTTTACACCGTTCTTGAAGGCCCTTTCAAATTCACTTTGTATCATTTATATAGGTTCTCACACATGATTAGTAAATTTCTTATTATCCTAAACCACTCCACATATTCTATTAAGTGCTCAATTAACTCCTTAATGATATATGAAGATCCTTAAGCTTAAATGAAATTTTAACTAATCTACTTTCAAATTAGACATTCCAAAGTTCCCAAAACTTTTTCCTAACGTATTAAACACTCAAAAGAATGTTGTTAAGTGCATGAACCATAACCAATCCCATTGTTAGTGTTTAGTTAAGCTATAGAATCCTCAATTCCACCATTACACTATAAACGCTTATAATCACTCAATTGAATGGGTTAAGAACTCTAATTACTTAATAACATTCTTCAACCCATATGAACTGATACCAAATTATTTAATACATAATTTGGTGTTAGCAAATGATTAAAACATTTTATAACCCAATATAATTCCATACCAAGCTCTTAACACTAAAAGAATGTCTAATTCCATAGTTAATTTCCAAACTACCCTTATGACCAAATATTTCATTAATTCAACTAAAGATCGTTCAAGTCTCTATGTTTTTGCATTCAAATCATATTATCAGTATCAACTCATGTTTATGAGTATCATATACTCATCAAATGCTTATATATAAAGGATTCCATTGTTTTCATCCCAATTTCCCCCAAAATCAATATCAATCCATGCTTATACTTTATTCTACCATCATGGATGAATTTGAGCATTAAATTTGGATTTGTTGGTATCAAATATAATCTAGGTCAAAGAATCCAATACAACCTCATTATTAATTGCAATATCCCCAAGTTGGGTTTTCTATGGTTTATATGGGTCTTCACCTAAAATCCTCTACTTCATCAATGAGGTGGTTTTATTGAGATTGGCATCATAAAAACTACTTAATGGACATTAGAAACTAGAACCCTAATCATTGTATCTTAAACACTTCGACATTGGGGTTTAAACCACTTCAAACTCGAATTTTTAGGTTAGAAGAAGAAGCAATTATACCTAGAAAGCCTTTGATTCCTCTTCCTTTTTGCTTGAATGCTCCTATCTCCATTTAAATGAAACCCTAGATGCCACGGAGTGAAGAAGTTACCATTAGCCTTCTTGGTTTTAGAAATCATGACTGGAAATGAGTAGGGGAAGGAGAGTGCATCTTATTTTCGAAATGTTTACCATTTGTTCCCCAAAGTTTGCTTATTTTGTCAATTTCCACCATAAACTCATATCTTGAGTTTTTAACTAGGTTTTGACATAAGAAGTTCTCTCCATCCATTATATAACTTTTGTAGTCTCTTCCGTTAATTGATTCAACCCTTCGGTCAACTCACTTTCCTAACTTGACACTTTTGGCCTTTAACATTCAAAACAGTAAGATCTTCACTTCTAATTTTCTAAACTCCATATCAATTAATGATATGATTATCCTATAATCATTTATTTAAATAAAGAGCCTTATATTTATTTACTATATTAATTTAAGAACATAGTTTTAAATTATTTTTGATGTTACGCACATGATCTTGTGATGCTTAATAGTTAATACACCTTCAATTGTTGGTTTTATGATTTTATTAAGTAATATGCATGACGTCAAGTTTGTTTTCGTGATTGGTAATAACATATATTTCACCTTCTTTATGTTATTGTTTAATCAAATGTTATATGTTTTAACATAAAGGAACAATATTGTATAAAAACAGTAAAGTAGGGTCACGAACGACAACACGAACAAGAGAAAAAAGAATTTGGTAAAATAATACAATTATTCAAATGTGATAAAATAATAATTTGGGTAAATTTGATATTTTGAAACATTAAAAATGATATAGATGATATTTTGAACTTAGGATAATAGTAAAAGACGATATAACGGTCATTTGATAACAATAAAATTTTAAAATGATTATAAAATATTAAAGAAATGAATTTGAGCAAATATAATATTTTAAAAGTTTAAAAATGGTAAATGTGATATTTAGAATTTTATGTAGATAAATATGACATTTTGATCTTTATTAATGGTATATACGAAATTCACATTAAGATACGGGATACATAAACCATAAACCATGAAGAAGTGTAGAACAAAATAACCATAAATTTTGTTGAACGTTAAAAATAAAAAGTAGTAAAACTTATAATCTATATAAATATTAATTATATTATATGGTCTACTAAGTGATAGATGAAATTAGGACATATGATAAAGACAAATTTTTTGAATCATCCATAAAATTTTCACATAACATTATTATCAACAAATTACAAATAAGCATGTTTAACCGCATTCTTTTTTTATTATTATATGCATTATAAATATGTGTAAATTTTGATATAATTTATACCTACAAAGAACTTGTCGATGTGAAAATATGGTTGATCTTATAATTTTTTTTTATAAGAAAATATTCAAGACAAAGAAACTCTTCTTTATCATGGAATTTCTTGAGATAAATCATATTTTATGTGATTGATTTGAAAAAATATATATATATACAAATTATTTCACATAATAATTTATTTGAATTGTTAGTAGCTTATAAAAGATCAATTTCTTGTAAATGTTGATTAATACTATTTTTTGCAAGATTTTTTTATTTACTTAATAGCTAGTTTTATGACAATATATTTTAAAACTAAGAATGAACGATGCAGCTAAACTAAAAGAATATAGAAAACCAAAAAAGAAATTACATAAGCTTTGAGACATGTTTCTTATATTTGAAATATGCAGGATGTATCTATTTATGTAGTGATCCACTCGTAATATCTACTTTAAAAGGCATAACATCCTTTTTTATATATAGTTACACGCTATAAAATAATTTAATTTTTATAAAATCACAAAAATTCAGAGTAACATTCATTATAAAAAAATCAACATTTGATATGAAAATACAAATAACTGGGATTTGTGTTTTGCTTATTGTTTTATTAACATGAAGGATATCAAGTTGATCTAACTTGTATAAATTTCCATCTTTCAAATTTGTATCTGCCCCTTCATCACATAATATGAATTTATGCACAACAATGCAGAGTTTGGAGTGTCCTTAAATTGTTTTTTTCATCATATTATTCACGAAGCTCTAACAATCTAAACAAAATTGTATGAGTTGTAGTGCAACTTTCAAATTAATATGGTAAAATAAAATTATTTTCTATTATAATAGATAATAATAAGCGAATGTCTGTGTCTTAAGCAAGAATAAAACATTTTTTATTAAAATTATGACAAATATATTCAATAATATAACTAAACTATTGATATGCATATTGTAATAAGTATATCATTGTTATAGTTTATAGTTAATAATTTTTTTTATTAATTTGTTATAGAATATTTTAATTATCTTAAAATACATGATAAAATATTTACATATTAAAACCTTATCATTTTAATAGTCACTACATATAAATATACATGAAAATAAAAAAAAAATTATTTTGTTGATTTATAACAATATTTAGTCATTAAGAGCTCATCAATTTAAATGAACATTTTTATTAATCATATTAATTCAATGAAGCTACATGTGAATTTGACATTTCAATATTTAACATTAAATTTAAAATTTTATTATTTTCGAATAATTAATAAACTACATTTTTTGAAAAGAAATTATTATAAATAATAGTTTTTTTTGGTATGTTTGTTAGTTTGGCATTTAAATTTAAGTTTTTTAATTAACCAATATAATCATTATATATTAATGAGTCAATTAATCATTAATAGTTAAAAAGTCTTTTAAATGGTACCAGTATGATGTAGAGTGATCAAAGTTTCAAATTTATAATGTTCAACAAAAATATCATTATATAATTTAGAAAATAAATATTCGAATTCTAACCGTAAATGTTAATTATAAAACATGTTCTATATTATGCTAATTATAAAACATGTTCTATATTATGCTTAATTCAATTTTCGTATAGAACATAAAACGTTGCCATAAAATATTGGGAAATTTCCAAAAAAATCCTAAAATTTTAGTCTAATTTATGAAAAAGTCCCGAACTAATTTTGGTTTACAGAAAAAGCACAGAACATCGGCTATAACTTCGAAAAAACCATTTTTGGCCGGTTTCGTAGATTTAGCCGGTATTCTGTCCTTTTTTGTTAGTTTGCTCAAAATATTAGGACTTTTCTGAAAATTACCCGATAACCAAAATATTGGGATTTTTTTGAAAATTACTATGGAATTAATGGATATTATTATTAACAAATCATTTTTAAACATAATTTTTTTATTATAAACAAAGGAAATACATTTGTTGCTAATTTCTAGGAATACAATGGTCGACTATGTACTTCTCTATTGATTGTTGACCACTTCAAAGTCTCTATGTTCTTCCTATGTATCGTTGTGGGTGTCATAGTGAGAAGTAATTTGTTAGGCGTGACCGATACAAGAGTTGATAATATTTATTAATACACAATCAATAAGTGTCTGCTTGTTATTAGGCATGATGCTATATGATCACGTGTTATTAGAAAATATCATTACACGAACATATAGATCTTTCATTATGTTCTTTAACCTAACTACCACCTAACCTCCAAACATTACTCGGTAACAACCATAAAATTACACATATCTATCGAGAGTGAAAAGTAAACTTTGAATGACAATCTAAATAGATAATAACCCTTCACTTGTTTCCATATAAATTATCATTCACGGTTCTCTTTTCACATTTTATAGATTTGTGTTAGCCGATGGTCGTTAACATGTAAGGTATGAATGTTGGTTGGTAGTTAGGTTAAACAACATAAAAGGAACACCAACATTAGAGGAATGATAACTAAGTTCATCTCACCATCATACCCACAACAATGCATAGGAAGAACGTAGAGAGTTTGAGTGGTCAGGAAGCAATAGAGTACTTAGACCACCAAATTATTCCTAGAAATTAGCAACAAATGTACATCATTTTTTTATAATAAAAATATTTTTTATGTTTATAAATGATTTGTTAATAATAATAATATCCATTAATTTCATGGTGATTTTCAAAAAAGTCCCAATATTTTGGTTATTATGTAATTTTTGGAAAAGTCCCAAAATTTTAAGCAAACTAACGAAAAATGATAGAATACCGGCAAAATCTGCAAAACCGGCCGAAAAGGGATTTTTCGAAGCTTTAACTGGTATTCTGTGCTTTTCTGTAAATAAAATTTAGTTTGAAACTTTTTCATAAATTTGATTAAAATTTTAGGACTTTTCTGGAGATTTCCCTAAAATATTATATTAATATAGAAACTATACAATACAATTGGTTACAAATTAAAATTCCTTATCAATTTAACTAAACTATAATTAAATGAAAATTCAAAATCCTTATCAAATTAATTGAACTACAATGTGATACATAGAAAAAAGCATGTATTCGTAAAAGTTAATATATATATATATATATATATATATATATATATATATATATATATATATATATATATACTAAACCATTTGTACAACAAAGTATAGATCATACACACATGATATAATTTAGTTTAACTTCTAACAATATAAAGAATATCACTTTAAATTATACTAACAAAGAAGTTTGATTATGTAGTTTTTAATCTTCCAAAGTTGCATCCTTCCACTATGCATGCGCCAAAAAATTGAGCGTATTTGTGTTCTTATATCATCCTTTTGGTTATCTCATTCTCAATCTCATTCTCTAAACTATAGCGACAACAACTATGTTTGCAAACTATATATATTATAAAATAAAAAAAAATAAAAAAATAAAAAAAGTTTTGTAGTGGTCAATTAGTTTAATGTTGCAACTATAAGTATATATAAATAATTATACATAAAGTTAGAAAAACTTTTAAATTGTAGTGAACAATTAGTTTTTAGTTAGAAATACTTTTGAGTTGTAGTGGAAGTTTTAAATGCATATGTTGTAATAAAAATGACCATTATTAAATTATATATATATATATATATATATATATATATATATATATATATATATATATATATATATAGATGTTAATTAAATGTTAATTAATCTGTATGGATATATATAATTTTGAAATTCATTACAAAGACAAGATTAGTACCAACGTCATTAGGGGTGACATAAGCATTAACAATGTAGCTCCCGTATCGTCAGATATGAAGTTAATGATTCATTCTATTTTATTTCAAGTAAAAAGGTGGTGGGGGACTTGTGAGTACATTGGGCGTACATTTCGTACGCACAACATGCTCCTTACATGTGCATCATCGGTTGATCCCCGGCGTACGCTCGGCGTACTCAAGCCAGGGGCAAACCCTAATTTTTAGGGTTTACACCCTATTTAAAGTCCTTAAGTCCCTCAAGCTCATTACCTTTTCAGCCTTCATTGCCCTTTTAGTACAAATCTTGAACCCTAGCCTTCTTGAGTGCATTTTTTATTTTACCTTGTGTGTTTGGGTGTTCTTTGGTGGTTTTGAAGAAGAAGGATGTGTGGGAAGAAACAAAGGGGAAGAAGGAGCTTGTAGATCTAGAACTTGTGCATCATTTCTAGCCCATTTAAGGTATAAGGCCTTAACCTTGATCATTTCAATCTTAGATCTAGGTTTAGGGTAGATTTTAGCATCTTTTGGACCCATAACTTGGTTTCTTGGAGTATGAGCTACTCCACGCCATTTAAGTTGTCCTTTTGGACTCTCGTAAGTGTTTGGAGCCATAAAATTTGTATCTTGGTGGTTAAGACCCAACCATGCTAGTGTTAGTGACCACCCAAGTGAGTTAATGGACTTAATTCACAGTTTGAGCCTCATCCATGCATGCAAAAGCATAGAGTTTGCAACTTCATGGCTTAAGACGTTATTTTGAGCTTGGATCTAAGTTATGGATGTAAAAGCTAAATGGATTAAGACTTTGGAGCTAGTAAGGGCTGACTGGCAAGTACGTTGGGCGTACTCTGGAGTACGTTGCGCATACTGAGCCAGTGCCCCGATCCCGGATTTCCCTCAACGTACGTTGGGCGTACGATCCATGTACGTCGCGCGTACGACGTATGTGGGCTTGTTTAGGTTGGGCCTTAGGCCCACTTGTTGTAGTAGGTCATTTTTGGGCTTAGGACCATGTTTGGGGTTCTTGGGCCATATTGGGCCTTAGAGGCCTTGTAGTTAGGCTTGGATGCCTTTTTAGGCTTTTATGGATTTGGGCCTTAGGGGGAGGGAGGCCCAATTAGGCAAGGGTAAGGGAGCCCCTTTTTGCCTTAAGTCAAGAATTAGGGTTTTGGACTTTCGGGGTAGAATGAGGCCTAATTTCTAATTACAGTTTATGCTTGTGCGATAGGGAGAGGATTTCACGAGTCATCCGCTGAGTGTGATTTGATACCAATAGTCTGAGGTGAGTTTTCATTCCCTGAATCCATGGTTCGAAGGCACCAATGCCAGCCCACTAGTTTATGATGTAGTGTGATGATTGTCTTTGTGACAATTATCAGTTATACCTGTATTTGCTTGATAACTTTGTGATTCCTGTTATGATATTATGTGGTAATAGTAGCGGGTGAAATAGACCCGGTATCCGGTTGAAATAGATCGAAGGGGATTGCAAGCACTCATATATGCTTGACAGTATCCAGTTGAAATAGACCGAAAGGGGATTGCAAGCACCCATATATGCTTGACAGTATCCGGTTGAAATAGACCGAAGGGGTAGGCAAGCACCCAAATATGTTTGGTTGTATGTTTGTTTGATATGTCGTATTTTGGGAAACTCACTATGCTTTGTTCTTACAGTTTTAGGTTTATATTTCAGGTACTTCTAGTTCGAAGGGGAAGGGCCCGGCCTGATCGCACCGCATCACCCTATGATGTCCATATTTTTGGGATGTATAAATGTCACACCCCCGAACCAGATGGCGGAAACGTCCGGGGGCTTGCGCATGACTTCATCTTGAAATATCTATACAGTGAATATAAATGAAACATAACATCATCATCACCATGCATAATTTAATACAACTGCCATTGTTTACATCAAGTACAATCTTTTAAATTACATGATCAAAACATTCACTATATGATGTTTAACAGTACACAACACAAAATCCCATATTCTTGATGATTCTTCTACCTAACGAGTCCCTGAGAATACAAGTTATTTTGAAAACGTCAACATATATTATGTTGGTGAGTTCATAAGAATGTTTAATTGAAAAGTTTTGTATAGTTCGTAAAGCACCAGAAAATCCGATATTTTCTGTAAAGTGTCTGAAAATGTTGTGAAAATCAAGTATTAATGCATGTGTGTTTATTGCTTTTGAAATGTATAAATAAACAAAATATAATCCAGATAGAAACCCTGTATTTTTCTGTTGTAAGTGGAAGGTAATGTATAAATGTATTTATCCCAGAAAATCCGATATTTTCTGCATATAAAAGTATCGTAATCATAAAATTTCCATGACCGTATATCGATGTATGTATGTTTTTAGTATCATCTAGATTTGTATAAATATACATAAATCTTTGATGAAGTTAGTCTCTAAGTGAGCCGTTACAACCATACTTGATAATGACTAATTCGCCCGTCTTGACGTTTTCAAGGGCCGGTTTTGATGTAGGTAAGGTTTGTCTCCCTAGACTGGCCTAGTCTAGCTGTAGCGAACAGCTAAGGCGTGGGGGGTCACCCCGTATAGATCTATACACAAACTCCCGCTCTCCCTCCAAGAAACTCTGGTTATAACTACAGGCTACGATTGTACACTCAAAGGTGCCAACAGACAAGTCTCACTAGAATCTCAACCTCTAATACCATGTTTAATGTTTACGTGTATGTTGTACGTTATCAAATCCAAAGGTACATATATAAGTATACGAAGTTCAATAATTATGTAAATATATAGTTACGATCTACTAAGCATGTGAATTTTTGTCCAAGCCCAATTAGCATGTAAATGGATCACAAAGGCCCAATAACATGTAAGTGGGTAATTTGGGCCCAATAGGCATGTAAATGGACCACAAAGGCCCAACAAACATGTGACCCATAACTCAGGCCCAAATTAACATGTAAATGGGTCGCAGGGCCCAATAAACATGTCATGGAAATTATTGGGCTCAACATACACTTGAATGGGCCCTTAGGGCCCATTGGCCACGTAATGTGAATGTTAGGCCCAATAAATTTGTTATCGTTGTATTTCGTTCATTTGTTTTGTTCTGTTGTTTGTTTTAGCTCGAGGTTTACTAGATTGATGATAAGAATCTTTCTTTTTGTAAAAATGACATTTTTTGCCAATAATCCTACAACTTTTCAATTAAAGCCCAAAGTTTTGTAAAAATGACATTTTAGTCCATAATTTATAAAATTTTGCAATTTTTTACCCTTATCTTTTGTTTTCTTGACAATTTTTTACCTTATCTTTTGTTTTCTTGAAATTTTTTTTACCTTTAACAACGTTTTTGTTGAAATCTTTTGTATCTTAAACATGTAATCACTTTTGGCTTGATAATGTGATGTATATAATGTCATAGTTCATAGATTTTTGTTCAATATTACTTAAAATTTCGAGATTTGCTAAGATCTAACACATTTTTACCAAATAAGCTAAGAAATCACACAAGACATGTATAGAACACATAGATCTACACATTTTACTTGTATTCTCCCCCAAAAATCAAGTAAAAATTGAAAACAAGGGGGTATGAACTCACCTTTGCTTTGATGTTTCGGTTTTGAAGAAGAGATGAAGAGATTTTTGGTCCTAGCAAGCTTTCTTGAGTGGATCTCGAACTTAAGAAGGTTTCTAGGAGTAAGATCACCAAAACTTGCTTAGAAGGAGTGATCTAACATGAGAATGAAGTTATATAACTTGGATGTGTAAAGACTTACCAAGAAATGATGATTTTCTTATGAAAACCCTCTTGAAACACAAGCAAATTTCGAGATTCTTGATGGAAGGAGGAGAATGATTTTTTAGAGTGTTTGAGAGAGTTTGATGTTGTGTGTGTGTGTGTGTGGTTACCTTCGGCCGAGAGTGAAAGAAGAGGGGAGAGAGACTAGTCTTGAAGCATGTTGGATCATACAAGCTTGCATGGAAGTATGAGATGCAATTGCCTTGTTACATGGTGGATAATATGGAAGTGGCACCACCAAAGTCAACCCCCATTTCATTTCTTTTTTTTTACTCATGGGCCGATAATGGGCTAAAGAGAAAGGAGGTGGCTTAGCTTGGCCCATTTCTAGCCTTGGTTCGAAATTATGAGGCCCAATAATTATTTTTCCGGCCCATTGGACCTTTAGGGTGGTTCACGGCCCAAATAGTATAAATAATGGGTTTTATGGTCCATTAGGGTTAATTGGAGTTGTTGTGGTCCAATAAGGCCCATTAAGGGTAAACTAATTTATTTTGGACCCAAAATGGCCCAAAATGCTATGTTTTATGGAAGTGGGTCCAATTGCAGCCCATTTAAGGGTCCTAAGCCCAAAATAGTCGAATTGGAAGCTTATTGGTCCATTAGGCCCAATAAGGAGATCCTAGTCCAATATGGACTTAAACCGAGATTCTTAGGGTTTTCAGACTATTTGTTAAACATGAGAGGTGCATTTGAATGAGCATAGAGTAGGATATTCGCTTAGAGTACAAGTTATTACACTAGGTGAATGATTACATGAGAGTAGAAATTCTTAGCAAAAATGCCAGTTGTGACATCATCCCCCCGTTAGAGGAAATTTCGTCCCAAAATTCTTTCGAAAACTAGGATTACGAAGGGAAGAATAAGTGAGGGTACTTTTTCAGATTCAAGACGTGGAACACTGGGTGTACGTTGCTGAGCTCGGCAGGTAGCTGCAACTTGTAAGCCACTGGACCAATCCGGGCAATGATCTCGAACGGTCCAATGTATCGCTGTATCGCGGGTTCAATTTTTCCTCGTTTCCCAAGGCGAATCATTCCTTTCCAGGGAATGACTTTCAATAGCACCCAGCCTCCGATTTGGATTTCCAGAGGTTTTCATCATTTATCAGCACAACTCTACTGTCTATCTCGTGATGCTCGAAGTCGAATTCTGATTGGATTATCTTCTCTGTCGTTTTGCGAATGGTTTCTAGTCCCGTGAGAGTACTGGCGAGTGATCTGTATTTTCAACCATAAAGAGTCTCAAAAGGAGCATCCTTGATGCTCGTGCGATAGATGTTATTGTATGAGAATTCAATCAAGGGCAACCGGGTATCCCATGACTTGCTGAATTCAAACACCCAGGCTCGGAGCATGACTTCGAGTGGTTGAATGGTCCGTTCGCTTTGGCTATTGGCTTGAGGGTGGTAAGCAACGCTCATGTCTAGCTATGTTCCCATAGCCCTCTGAAGTGACTGTCAACGTCTTGAAGTAATTTCGTTATCCCGATCCGAGATAGTAGATACTGATATTTCATGGAGTCTCACGATCTCCTTGATATAGATCCAAGCTAATCTTTCTGTCTTGTTTGATTTCTATATTAGGAGGAAATGGGCAGATTGGGTTAACCTATCGACGATCACCCAGATAACGCCCAACTCAACTCTTATAACGATCAGCTTCGTCTTTTGACTTCGAGAGTTTTATCCATCCATGCAGTGCTTCCTCCGCGATATTCTCCGGCTTGGTTGCTTTCAAGGTCGGTCGTAGATATTGACAGTGTTTTGTTATTGCTTCGTGAGCTGACAAGTATGTCATTGACGAAAAATGAAAAGGCTGACTAGGAATGGTTGGGAAAACTCGGTTCGTAGGGTTCATGAATACCATGGGTGTATTCGTTAGACCGAAGGGCATCACAACGAATTTGAAATGGTCGTGACGAGTTCGGAAAGCATTTTTTGGAATGTCTTCTTCTCAGACTCGGAGCTGATGGTAAACGGATCTTAGATCTATTTTGGAGAAGCAAATAGCTCCTTGAAGTTGGTCAAATAGGTCGTCAATCCGAGGAAGTGGATATCGGTTTTTGATAATGAGCTTATTCAATTCCCTAAAATCGCTGCACATTCTGAAGGATCCGTCTTCTTGACGAACAAGACCTGAGCTCCCCAGGGTGAGAAGCTTGGTCCGATGAATCCTTTGCTCAAAAATTTTCTTAAATGACTGGATAACTCCTGAATTTCGGCGGGAGCTAACCTGTAGGGTGAATAGGCAATTGATGTGGTTCCCGGTATGAGGTCGATTCGAAATTCGACCTGTCTCTCTGGGGTATTCCCGGAAGTTCTTCGGGAAATACATCCGGAAAATCGCAAGCTACTAGAATACCTTGTATGCTTACTTCTTCCTTGGTCTTGTTCACAACGTGAGCGAGGAAAACATAGTTCTTCTGGTGCAGGCACTTCTGTGCCTTGATGCACGAGATAGGACGAGGATTGGCGCCAGGTTTATCACCATAGATTATTAGATTTTTGTGATTAGGGAGGTGAAGGCAAACGGCCTTCTCGCGACACATAGTATCAGCATGGTGGGGGCTTAACCCAACGATGCCGATTATCACATCAAAAATCCTAATATTTACTGTATTAAATCTATTTGAAAGGAATGGTTGTTTAGTGTTAAGGTGTACCCTACATAAGTATCTTTGGTTGATTCGGTTTTTCCCATTAGCCATCTCCACCGTGAAGGCTTCGTTTAGCTTCTGGGGTTGTTATTTTAGTAAGTGTTCGAATTTCTTATTAACGAAGCTTCGCTCAGCTCCACTATCGAGTGGGATGCAAGAGAAAGAGTTGTTAAGTCGGAACGTACCAGTATCAACCGTCGGGTTTTGAATTGCTTCGCCTTAACCTAGGGTTAGGACCCTTCCTGATCCTCCTGCCCCTTGATTGTTAGCCTTGGGGCAATTGCGTCGCAAATGGCCGGTTCCTCCACACCCATAGCAGGTGTGACTGGCCCCAACGTTGATGTTGTTGTTACGGCCGTTGCGATTACTGTTGTTGTTTGGCTGTTGATTCTGTTGTGGATAAGTTCTACAGTATTTGGCGGTGTGACTCTTTCGGTTGCATCTATTACAATACGGCTCCTGGCAGGCTCCCTTATAATGGAAATTGCACTGGTTGCATTTTGGAAGGCTTCCAACATATGATCTCGCTGGTGTTGATGTAGTAGGGGTCATGGTCGCATGGACAGCAACAACATGTTGCTTCTTCGAGAACCCTTGAGTTGGTTGTCCATTTCTCTTACTTCCTGACTTTCGCTTCCTGCTCTTAAGCGTAGGGTTTGTAGCGCTTTGATAAGCTGTCACTTGTTGGTTTCCGTGCTCGTTCCTTCGGCTGGAGTTGTCGATGCTATTTCCACCTCTATTGGTGTTGTTTGCGTTGAGTTGTGCCATAGCAGCGGTTACTGCCGCTGTTACAACAGCTTGGAATGTAGCAGAGTCCATCTGCAGGAACAGTGTCTTGCGGGTGTGCTTGTTATTTCAGTGGGATGTCATTTTCCTGCTGCATGATGATAAGCCAGATCGTAAGTAACGATGGTCATTTCGGGTTGTACTCTATAACTTTGCGTTTTGTCGTATGATTCACGATGTTTCGATCTACATCCCTATGACGCATTGATGGTAGTAGGAAATCGTAGATTTGGCATGAAAATTACGTCTATCCTTAGAGTATATAGGTTGTTTTGGTTTCGAGATCCTTGAGTATTTAGCGGTTTCGGCGTTTCGGTTGTGCATACCAGTGAATTTATGAAATAACACGAAATAAGAAGAACAAATAGTTGTTTCATTAGTGAATACCATCTTAGTACACGAAAGAGAGTCATAACGGATAGTAGTGGGGGAAATGCTGATCCTAATCATGGCGGAAAGTGTCTGGTGGTGGTTCTGATGAAGTGGATGCACCTCGGAGACGAGCTACTTGTCGCTCGGTATCTCGTAGTCGTACCTACCAAACTAACTGTCTTGCTCGGGAGTCTCCGTTCACTTCCTGTGTTTGTCTCTCATCTCTCTCAATAGCAACCGTATTTGGTCCGTTTGATTTGGGGTGTCCTGAGCTTGGTTGCCAACGTCTCGGGTGCGCCGAACCATAACTGGAAGGCCCGATCAGCTGGTCCTCCATGCCTAAGATCGAAAGGATCGCGGGTCATACCGTAAGGCGGTCGTATCCCCTGCTGGTGAATCTATCTCCAATATCGATTGCCTATGATGCGTGGGGCCACCGGGGCCCATACGATAAGTCGGTACTCTGGCCATGCATGGAGGATTGATGACATCAGATTCTACATCCGAGGCATCATCGAAATTGCCCTCGAGCTCTTCCTCTTCGAGGTCCACTACTGACTCGGTGGGTCCATCTGCAAGTTCTGCTTCATGTTCCTCCTCTGGTTCTTCATCTGAGTCTCCTTCTGGGTCTTCCTCTGGGTCGAGCCACCCTGCTTTTCCCTGACTAGGGAGATAGGGGTTTCTTGGCTAATGATACCCGTCTATAGTGTATTTCACGAAGGGGTATAAATACTAGAAACAAATAGCACACCAAATACTCCTATAGTATTTTAATTTTTGTTTAGGTTTGGTTCTATAAGCTCTTTGGATAATTAAATGGTAATTTTTTGATTCATTGTCCATCACAATTACTCCCGAACACATGTTGGTCGTATTTTGAATGAATGTAGTTGATCAGGTTACATTCACCCCAATACGACTACATAACTGCCCGGGTTTAATCGCGATGTTCAAATCCTCCAAAGACTTTTACTGTTCTTGTTGTGTTATTATTCTAAAATGCACACATAAGTAAGTATTTTAATTATTATGTTCACAGTAGTTTAGTCCCATTGTATTTATAGTTGCATATCACGTATGATTAGATATGCTAGTTCACTATAAACAATGCTTTGATACCAATCTGTCACACCCCCGAACCAGACGGCGGAAACGTCCGGGGGCTTACGCGTGACTTTATCTTGAAATATCATTACAATGAATATAAATGAAACATAACATCATCATCACCATGCATAATTTAATACAACTGCCATTGTTTACATCATGTACAATCTTTTAAATTACATGATCAAAACATTCACTGTATGATGTTTAACAGTACACAAAACAAAATCCCATATTCTTGATGATTCTTCTGCCTAACGAGTCCCTGAGAATACAAGTTATTTTGAAAACGTCAACATATATTATGTTGGTGAGTTCATAAGCATGTTTAATTGAAAAGTTTTGTATAGTTCGTAAAGCACCAGAAAATCCGATATTTTCTGTAAAGTGTCTGAAAATGATGTGAAAATCAAGTATTAATGCATGTGTGTTTATTGCTTTTGAAATGTATGAATAAACAAAATGTAATCCAGATAGAAACCCTGTATTTTTCTGTTGTAAGTGGAAGGTAATGTGTAAATGTATTTATCCCAGAAAATCCGATATTTTCTGCATATAAAAGTATCGTAATCATAAAATTTCCAAGACCGTGTATTGATGTATGTATGTTTTTAGTATCGTCTAGATTTGTATAAATATACCGAAATCTTTGATGAAGTTAGTCTCTAAGTGATCCGTTACAACCATACTTGATAATGACTAATTCGCCTGTCTTGACGTTTTCAGGCGCCGGTTTTGATGTAGGTAAGGTTTGTCGCCCTACACTGGACTAGTCTAGCTGTAGCGAACAGCTAAGGCGTGGGGGGTCACCCCGTATAGATCTATACACAAACTCCCGCTCTCCCTCCAGGAAACTCTGCTTATAACTACATGCTACGATTGTACACTCAAAGGTGTCAACCAACAAGTCTCACTAGAATCTCAACCTCTAATACCATGTTTAATGTTTACGTGTATGTTGTATGTTATCAAATCCACAGGTACATATATAAGTATACGAAGTTCAATAATTATGTAAAGATATAGTTACCATCTACTAAGCATGTGAATTTTTGTCCAAGCCCATTTAGCATGTAAATGGATCACAAAGGCCCAATAACATGTAAGTGGGTAATTTGGTCCCAATAGGCATGTAAATGGACCATAAAGGCCCAACAAACATGTGACCCATAACTCAGGCCCAAATTAACATGTAAATGGGTCGCACGGCCCAATAAACATGTCATGGAAAATATTGGGCTCAACATACACTTGAATGGGCCCTTAGGGCCCATTGGCCACGTAATGTGAATGTTAGGCCCAATAAATTTGTTATCGTTGTATTTCGTTCATTTGTTTTGTTCTGTTGTTTGTTTTAGCTCGTGGTTTACTAGATTGATGATAAGAAGCTTTCTTTTTGTAAAAATGACATTTTTGGCCAATAATCCTACAATTTTTCAATTAAAGCCCAAAGTTTTGTAAAAATGACATTTTAGTCCATAATTTATAAAAATTTGCAATTTTGTCCCAAATGTTTAGAAATTCACAAATTTAATCCAAAATTTTATATTTTGACATTTATGTCCTAGTTTTGCAGAAAATTGCATTTTCACCCTCTTGTTTGTAAAAGTTGTCACTTTCGGCCCAATATTTGATAAAAGTTACATTTTTGGTCCGTTTTATGAATAAATGTTATTTTTACCCCAAAATTTGGTTTACTTACATTTATGATTCAAACTTTGGCCAATTTACATTTTTAATCCCCAAAACCTCATTTTTTCGCATATTTGGGCCCAAAACCGCGAGGCCCAAAAATTTGGCCCATTAAGCTAAAATTTACATTTTTGGCCCTTTGGAAAGTATGTTTATCATAAAAATCCCTTTTTATACAAGTAGGACCTGTTTGGTCCCTATAAAAACATAAATGTCACTTTTTGCCCTTATCTTTTGTTTTCTTGACAATTTTTGACCTTTAACAAGGTTTTTGTTGAAATCTTTTGTATCTTAAACATGTAATTACTTTTGGCTTGATAATGTGATGTATATAATGTTATAGTTCATAGATCTTTGTTCAATATTACTTAAAATTTCGAGATTTGCTAAGATCTAACACATTTTTTACCAAATAAGCTAAGAAATCACACAAGACATGCATAGAACACATAGATCTACACATTTTACTTGTATTCTCCCTCAAAAATCATGTAACAATTGAAAACAAGGGGGTATGAACTCACCTTTGCTTTGATGTTTCGGTTTTGAAGAAGAGATGAAGAGATTTTTGGTCCTAGCAAGCTTTCTTGAGTGGATCTCGAACTTAAGAAGGTTTCTAGGAGTAAGATCACCAAAACTTGCTTAGAAGGAGTGATCTAACATGAGAATGAAGTTATATAACTTGGATGTGTAAAGACTTACCAAGAAATGATGATTTTCTTATGAAAACCCTCTTGAAACACAAGCAAATTTCGAGATTCTTGATGGAAGGAGGAGAATGATTTTTTAGAGTGTTTGAGAGAGTTTGATGTTGTTTGTGTGTGTGTGTGGTTACCTTCGGCCGAGAGTGAAAGAAGAGGGGAGAGAGACTAGTCTTGAAGCATGTTGGATCATACAAGCTTGCATGGAAGTATGAGATGCAATTGCCTTGTTACATGGTGGATAATATGGACATGGCACCACCAAAGTCAACCCCCATTTCATTTCTTTTTGTTTTTACTCATGGGCCGAGAATGGGCTAAAGAGAAAGGAGGTGGATTAGCTTGGCCCATTTCTAGCCTTGGTTCGAAATTATGAGGCCCAATAATTATTTTTCCGGCCCATTGGACCTTTAGGGTGGTTCACGACCCAAATAGTATAAAGAATGGGTTTTATGGTCCATTAAGGTTAATTGGAGTTGTTATGGCCCAATAAGGCCCACTAAGGGTAAACTAATTTATTTTGGACCCAAAATGGCCCAAAATGCTAAGTTTTATCGAAGTGGGTCCAGTTAGAGCCCATTTAAGGGTCCTAAGCCCAAAATAATCGAATTGGAAGCTTATTGGTCCATTAGGCCCAATAAGGAGATCCTAGTCCAATATGGACTTAAACAGAGATTCTTAGGGTTTTCAGACTATTTGTTGAACATGAGAGGTGCATTTGAATGAGCATAGAGTAGGATATTCGCTTAGAGTACAAGTTATTACACTAGGTGAATGATTACATGAGAGTAGAATTTTTTTAGCAAAAATGCCAGTTGTGACAATAAACAACTACATCGTCATCACTGGCATGGGTATCACCGGAGACGGGAATAGGCCGGAGTACACCGTTATTTTACGGCGGCATGTGAGTAAGGTAGTAGAACTCGCTACTCGGTACCTGTTCGGCCGACTGCCGAGTAGCGAGTAATCGTGAGTACTCGGGCAGTATTCGGATTCGGTAATTCTTTTAGAAATATTTTTATGGAAATTACATATGTCAAAATCATATGTAAAAATCATAAGTTGATTGAAATATATAACAAAATTAGATACAAATGAATTCACAAAAACTGAAAAACATACAATGGTATCACTTCATGAATATTTACTGAAAATTTAAGATATATATATATATATATATATATATATATATATATATATATATATATATTAATAATCACATATGTGTATTAAATAATAAATAATTAAGTATATTATACATATTAATTACCGAGTTGCCCGAGTTTTACAGCACTGCTCTGGGCCGATCGGGGAGTACTCAGATTTTGTAACTCGTCTCGGTAAGGGGCCGAGTAGGGAGTACTCTGCGAGTTTTACAACACTGCATGTGAGCATGACCGATGACATGGAATAGTGACGACAACAATAGCGTCGGTTTTGTGTGTTAGCTAAAAATCAATTACTGCTAGCGATGACTTGACAACGACATCGGTGTCTTTTGTGGCTATATGTGTTGGTGCTAATGCTATTATTCCTTGTGTCGATATATGTGAATATTTTTTGAAGACTAAATGAAAAAGTTGCTACAATTATAAGAAACTAGACGAATGTCCGCGCATTGCGCAGAAACACCTATATAGTTAAAATCTTTACAAATATATGTTTTTTTTAATATAACAATAACGTTGTCATTAAATTGGAATAATAATTTGTATACTAAGTTGATATAATATATTGATTATTTTGAATTATATGATAATATATACATCTATTATAACTGTATAATCTCAATTGTTTGAATGACTTCTATCCGCGAGTTATTCATAAAAAAAGTTAAATCTAATATATGGTTTAATGTTATTTATAGTTGTTGTTATTGTTAATTAATTTTCTAAAATTTATTTTCATAACGTTTTAATTTCTATTATTATTATAATTATTTAAAACATCAAACATTATTTTTTGATTTTAAAGGTAACAATATAATCATTTATATAGAGTTATTTTTAACTATTGTTATTGTATGTAATTTTAAGCTACTTATTTGAAAACTTTTAACGATTATACAAATATCTTTAGGAAATATTTTAGTTAAATTGAGATTATAATTTAGTTTTTTGCATTTAGCACTACAATTTATCACTTTTAACTATTCACAAAATATTCATTGAGTTTTTTAAGTGAAACTGAAATTTATATTTAAGTTAACACTGTAATGTAATATTTGCATTAACAATTTAAGTATTTTTTTCCAAACTGACCAAAAGTTGTAGCTTTAAATTGATAATGGTTTACATACAACAATATATTAAATCTAATAAATTAAGTATAATATGTTAAAAGTTAAAGACATAACTTTATAAGTAGAAATAAATATATTATTTTAATATTGAAATTTAGTTTATTTATGATTACACCTTAGGTTTGATATTTATTTAACCTTATTAACCAACTTATAATAATTATTAGAAAGACACTACAATTTATCACTTTTAACTATTTACAAAATATTATTTGGGTTGTTTAAGTTAAACCAAAATTTATATTTAAGTTGATCCTATAATGTTATATATAAATTTATAATTTAAGTATTTTATACAAATTATTCAAAAGTTGTAGTTTTAAAATGATAATGATTTACATCCAACAATATATTAAAACTAATAGACTAAGTAAATATGTTAAAAGTTAAAAAAACATAACTTCATATGTAGAAGTAAAGATATTCTTTTAATATTGAAATTTAGTTTATATATAATTACACTTTAGGTTTGATAGTTATTTAATCCTATTAACTAATTTATAATCATTATTAGAAAGAAATTGAAAAGTCATGGGAGTTTCAAATGAATGTGGTGAAAGGAAAAATACATGGGAGTTTCAAATGAATGTGGTGATAGAAAAAGTACTTCCTTTATAAATATATAATGATAGCGTTAATATACTTTAGAATTCAGCATTATAGTTTAACTGATGGCCCCCTTGGATAAAATGTATATATATGCATGTGAATATGTTATAAACTTACTAGTTTTTTTGAACCCATTCTTTATATACCAATAATTATGAGATGTCACGAGAAACATTTCCCTTGTCCAAAATGGCATTTTATGCCTCAAAATTTGCCTAGAGAGAATGTTAGTTTTGGAATTATTCATGAAATGATATGATTAAATATTAGAAATATATGTAAAAGCTTCCAAAATGGGTCTACCGCAGGAACAGAATACGTACGATCATCGTCACAAGAAAATTTTAAGGGTATGAAAAGAGTTAATAATTAAGTTGTGGATAATAAATAAAAAATGTCTTTGACAGTAAGTTTCTAAGTATCGGCTATTAAACTGATCATTATCCTGCCCATGCATGCATGGGGGATACAGTTACAACGGAGCAATGAAACATGTGAGTAATAATAACCCAAATTCAGAAAAAAAAAACTTTTTTTCAGATTCCAAAGTTCCTGGAAATTTCAGATGTGGATAAAGAACACAATATTGAAGGGCCGGGGTTCAAAAATATAAAATAAGCAGCTTCATATTGAAGTTTCATGATGTGGTGCTATATTCATATGATTGAGTTTGTGTTAAGTAGCCAGCCTTACAGTTGTCTATTGAGTTAATTTGTTTTCTTGCGCTTTATTTTCCTATTTACTATCATATCGATGGTGCATCAAGTGATCACTCTCGTCGAACAAATTATTGAGCCCCACCATCATAAAATTTAGAAAATGATGTTTAAATAATTCATGGTTTTGGGTTCTGGATGTTTCTTAGCTAAATCCCAAAGAATGTCCACAAACCACTGTTTATATTATATAAGTTAATAAAAAAGTGGTTGCATCAACAAAAGGAAATGTGATTTTCTATCCAAAAAGATAACTAGTATATAGGATAAAGTTATGCTTCTTGTCTGTCTCTGTTACATGGTCCCGAGGCAAAAAGATTAGCATGTAATGCATCATCAAAAATACTATAAAAAAGATGTTCAATCATGGTGAATATTTTTGAAGAAATCAAGTCATATATGCTTCATTTGTTGATGATTTATGTTTTATGTGTTGATCAGTAAAACGTTTACACCCTCAGGAAAATGAAGATGATATAGGCAAAACCAAAATTGAAAAAGAAAACCTGAAACTGTGTAAAGTGATATGCAGTACATAAAGATGAATAACTAGCAATTGAAGGAGAAAAATGTGATATGTTACTTATGGGGCTTTGAAACACAATAGACAGAGTTCTGAACTCAAGAAGAGCCAGGATATGGTGATTGTGTGAACAGAATTGTATTCTTGTGATGATTAGTGCCCACATGTGAATAGACGAGGGGGGTTGGGTAGGTGTGTGATTTGTCTGTAACGAATGCAGACAATGTTGGAAGCAAACGAAGAAGGCAAAGCATAGCTAGCAGTGCAAAACTGGCAACTTTACATCACCCATATATAGAGACACACACAAAAACACACACACACATTTTGTCAACATAAGGGTAAAGAAGTAATATGACATGAGATCTTTAGGAATGTATTTTGTCATCGACAATATACAAGAAACCCAATTCAAAGTTATTTTCACTTCGCAAACATTTATTTTGCTGGGAATTTCCGGAAGGTTGTCAAGAATGGCGGTGGATATATCTTCTTTCATCCTTCATTTTTATTGTTCTTCCCTCTCGATTCTTTGGTGTAATTGAATGTGTATTGTAGACTTGTATCTGTAGTTGATAATAGGCCTCATATAGTTTTAATCAATAATAAACCCCAGAAAACAAAAGATGCTTTTAGGTTAATGGAATAGTTGATATCTCTAGATATATAAGCTTTTAATTCTTTACTTTTTTTTTTTTATTGTTGTTTGTTGTAATTTGTTCAAACTATTTTTTTATAAGTGCACATATGACATATTACCAAAGGACCCTTAATCAATTTTATTATGTTCATGCGAAATGGTGAAAATCTACCCAGTTATCTAGTATATTTTATTATTTTATCTATTACATTCTTCTATGAATCGAATTATCACAAAAACATCGACATACCACGCTTATAATAGCTCCAAAATATTGATGTACAACCAATAGGGAATGTGAATTTATAATGACTATTAATATATACCATTATGAATCTGATTATGATACACTTATATAATATTCTTAATAAAATGTGAATCTAAATACTACATTTTATTAGAATATATATTATATATTATCTTTTCCAACATTATAATATACTTTCTAGGTCAAAATTAAACATTGATATATATATATATATATATATATATATATATATATATATATATATATATATATATATATATATATATATATATATATATATATATATCAAGTATGATACTATGTTGATGTTGATTATTCACGATTCAATGCTTAATTTTGACTTTTTGTATTTTATAATGTTATATATATATATATAGTCAAGATCAAATAAGAAGGAAATTTTTGGTAGAAAGGTAAGAAGTTTTTTTTTCTAAATATTTTTTTCGCGAACAAACAAAATGAATCATTAGATAATTCACAAGAAAAAATTCTCAAAAAAACATCTCGTTGATTCATTTATACAATGATTTTGTTGTTATTCACTAAAATTGTCATAAAAGTGAATTTTTTCTTAATTTACTTAAAAATGAATCATAAATATGTTTTTCTGGGAATTTTTTTTTGTGAATCATCTTACAAATGAATCATCTAGTGATTCATTTTTTTTGTTCGTCAAAAAAATATGTAGAAAAAAAACTTCTTACCTTCCTACCAAAAAAAATTTCTTACCAGATCTATATATATATATATATATATATATATATATATATATATATATATATATATATATATATATATATATATATATATATATATATAGGGCTGAGTTATTGTAAAAACTAAAAAAAAAAATAAACGTGTAAACTTGCGAAATCATAATCAACTCAACAATATTCAACACTAAAAACATTAATATTCTCCAAATTTTGCGTCTAATCTATATATCTAGGCTCAAAAAGAAAAGATTTGACAACTTTATTTTTTTATTTTCGAAATTTGTATATATGCACAATCAACAGTAGTACGGACTGCTAATTAGCACAATCAACAGACATATTATGACTAAAGATTATGCTCATCACCAGTCCGTACTACTGCTAATTGTACTCATTAGCAATCATAAAAAAATAAAAAAAAAAATCGTCAAATTTTTTTTTTAGCCTAGATATGGTTTATATCAACCATTTGCAAAAGATTGGTTTTTTGATATTGAAAATTGATGAGTTGATTATGCGTTCTCAAATTCTCACAACTCAAAAGAACCTGAATATATATATATATATATATATATATATATATATATATATATATATATATATATATATATATTACTTTATAACTCGTGCGAACAACGGTTACAAAATTAATGAAACTTTCGTGATAAAACTCAAAATTATTAATTAAGCATTTTAAATAAATTAGGTTAATTGAATTATTTTAAATATTATTTTAAAGAAAATTATTAACTAAGAGTTATTTTTTTAGTTATGTAAAATTATAATCGTTGATTTAAATAAATACGTGAACTTATAATCTATATTAATTCTTATTCTAATTTTATTAATTTAATGTAAATAGAGTGGAAAATTTCAAATTTAAAATTTGAAATCGATAACTAATAAATTAACAAATGGCATGACATTAATAAGAATGCATAATACGGTGACACATGTCAAAATTAGAATAAACATATTGTTTATTAGAATATATATATATATATATATTGCCGCAAATCTATGTTACATATTTTTTTTTTCGCAAAACTCTCTCTTGTACCGGCTCGACGGAGAAATATATTATTTCTATGTGAATATATATATATATATATATATATATATATATATATATATATATATATATATATATATATATATATATGTTTAGGTTCATTTGAGACTATGTTAATTTTGTGAGTTCGTGAGACGCAATATAAAAATAATTTTAAAATTCAAAATAAAAGAAAAATCCGAAATTTCTTTTTTTATTTATTAATTTCGACATTTTCTTTACCTAAAAAATAAAAAATAAATAAATAAAATAATTACCATTTTTTTAAAATACGTGAAATATATTCTAATAAAATATTACACTGTAAATATTCCAATATAATTTTTAGAATGTTAAAATATTCTAGTATTCTAGTAGATTTGTCAGATATGTAAAATATTCTAATATTTACTATAATATTTCAAAAATATTTCAGAAAAACGGTAATTTTTTTTATTATTTTATTTATTTATTTATTTATTTAATTTTTGATAAAAAAGTGACGAAAATAACCATTAAAAAAAATTCGAAAATTTTCAATTATTTTGCATTTTAAAAATGTTTTTTATTATATACAAAATGAATGGCTATGATTGCGTCTACCCGTCTCACAATATATAGTGGTGTCACATGAACCTAACTATATATATATATATATATATATATATATATATATATATATATATATATATATATATAATTTGTTCCGTCCTCTTGGTACAATGGAGGGCTTAAGTAACATATTTTAAAATGTTGCCCATAGTTGTTTTTGCGTTGTCGATTTTAAAATTATTCTTATATATATATATATATATATATATATATATATATATATATATATATATATATATATATATATATATACACACACATATGTGTGTGTGTTCCTTTGAGATTAAAAAAATTGAAATCATGATACTTAATTACAAGAATTGTTACATTTAAATGTAAGGGCTAAAAAGAGGCGGTGTCGTAAGTGTAATATTTGCGTATGAGTTAAGTTAAACGACGTTATTGTCATCGTTAGGGGTATTATTGTAATTTTACATTTAAATCAAATTGGTTATTTTGTGCACGCTATTATGAAGGCTTATGCACGAAAACCCACACCGTAACCCTTACTCTTTTCTTCTTCTTTTTTGTTCAAACTATCATAGGAAAACTCTCTTCTTTCTTGTTATCTATTTTCATTGTGTTAAAACCCTAGAAATCGTTATACGTTTTACTCAAAATCAACTCGAAAATAAAAAATTGTCTTCAAAAGAACTTCTAATCGAAGTCGCATCGTAGTTAATGGAAATGAAAGGTTAGAATCCGATTATTTTCTAATTTTTTTTTCATTATGCATGTTTGTTTGTAATTACTTCATAATAGTTGTGTTTTCATTTTAGATAGTAGATGATCATTGTTGTTGTGATTAGTAGTTATTTTCATTTTGTTTACTTGATGTTGGTTATCTATTCATTTTACACTTCATGTTGTCTATTATTTATGTTTGTGGAGATTTTGGCACTAATATTTGTTTTTATACATATAGAATGAGATTTCAAAACTAAGTATTCTAGAAAAAATTTAAAACACAAACATGACATGAAGTTGGCATTAGTGGTGTTACAAAGAAAGATACAGTACAAAATAGATGTTCAAAGAGGTATATGTTTTTTATCATGTTATTTATGTTTGTGGAGATTTTTGGTATTAATAGTTGTTTTTATCCTTATAGAAAGGGATTTCAAAACTAAGTATTTGACGAAAAAATTAAAAAACAAACATGTCGTGAAATGGGATTAGTGGTGTTACAGAGAAAGATACAGACCAAAAAATAGATGTTTAAAGAGGTATATGTTTTTTTATCATATTCTTTTATGTGTTTGTGTTCATTTGTTATTCTAATCATAACTAATTTTGTTCATTTTGTAATACTATGTAACCAACGTGAATCTAAAGAGGAATTGTTCAAGTTTGAAAGAAAAGGTCGAAGAAAAGAAATGAAAAAGTTATGTATTGTAATCATAAATTATTATGTGAATTTTAATACGCATTATCATTTGTAGTTCTAGTTATACGTTTTTAATCCTATTATTTCTCCTTTTGTATTCATGACTGATTTTGTTTATTTGTAGTTCTAATCGTAATTGATTGTCCTTATTTTGTATTTTCTTGTAACCAACGTGAATTCGAAGAGGAATCTTCTCAAGTTAAAGATAAAAGATCGAAGATTATAAATGAAAAAGTTATGTGTTGTCATCGTAAATGATTATGTGAATTTTTATATGCAAGGACATTTGTAGTTTTAGTTATATGTTTTAAATCTATTCATTTATGATATGTACTCAAGAATAATTTTTTCATTTGTATTTCTAATCATAACTGATTATGTTCATTTATATAGGTAGGAAATTCAACCTCAATATGAAGATAAAACCCCTCAATGTAGAGAGAAACTATCAAAGAGAAAGAAAACATAAATGTATGTTTTGTTTTCCTGAGTTATTATGCGAGTTCAAATCTTACTTTATTATATGAATTTTTATATTCCTTCACATATTTAGTTCTAGTTATATGTTTTTAATCATATGCATTTGTGCTTTGTATTCATAACTGACTATGATGATTTTTATTTCTAGGAAATACTTCTGTATATGAAAATGAAAATACCAAAACTCATAAAGAAAAGGTCCAAAATGAAAGATTATAGAGGTATGTTTTGTAACCATAACTGATTATGTTAGTTTAATGATAACTCATTATATTTGTTTTATTTTCTGTTTACTAACAAGATGACATCTAATGAAATTTGTAGTTAGAAATGGTAATATTACAAAAAATGCATCAATAGAAAACTCATGACAGACAAGATCAACTTCAAGAAATAAAAAGGCAAAGAAAGTAGTTGAAAGCCTACCAAATCGGTAGGGGCGGAACACAATAGGGGCCAGGGGAGGCCATGCTCCCCCCCCCCCCCCCGTCCTTTAGCCTATTAAGCAGTGAGTAATACAATTTTGTATTTCATGAGGATAATGAAAATCCGTATCTAAAATTTAAACCATGTAATGAAACTTTCTGATCTAATCTAAGAAATTTAAATCTTATATAAAAAAACCAGTCAACCTACCTAATTTATAAATCTATGTGAACCTCCTTTGAAAGATTGAAAACCCTAAAAAATTATACGCATTTCATCACCGCCATCGGCGCTCACCGGAGGCTTCGTTAAAAGCTCCAACTTTGCACACTTCAAATAACATTCACCCTTTGGTAGTTGGCCACCGTCAGACCTCCGCCAGTGCTCATCGGGGATAAGATTTTGCTTACCGAAAATAAGTTCGGCTTGCTTACATATCCCTTCTTCAGGAAATAAAAATGGGCTCCTTGTGTAGTTGTGGATCTCACTTCTCCTCCGCCTCCACCGGAAACAAAATTTTACCAGGGCATCGTTCTCACCGGAAAGAAATTGCACTCGGTATTCTAATTTCACTTTTTTATATCTCTCTTTTTAAAGTCTCAATAATGTGAAAAGTAAGGACAAGAGTAATCAGTAATATGATTATGATTTGTTAAAAACTTCAAATCAATTGTCTGTAATATCTCAAAGGCCGCAAAAACAAGAAAAGTAGAAAACCATTTAATTATTTTACATAGATACTAAAGAATTTGAAAAAACTTTTCTCAAAAGTCAATACTCACATGTTATTCGTGTTTTATTAATTTATTGACCAATTGAGAATTTATTATTATATTCTCTTATTTTAGATTGTATTTTTGTTATTTTTTTTAAACAGCAAATATTATACTAAACTACTCCTAAATTATTCCACCTATGTCCACAATGAGACTTGAACCCTCAACCTCAAGGAGGGAGGACAACATCGGATACCGCTGGGCTAGAAGTCTTTTGGTAGATTGTATTTTTGTTAGGCTATGGGGTATGGTGACATGATCTTCACTAGATATGTGATGTCACCTATGCACCACATCACCTCCACTACATGTTCACTACATATTCAACAGCTCCTGAAAATGATTACCACTCCATATTATTTATCTTTTTATTTATTTTTATTTTTTTGACATTATATTAAATAAAAACATAATTATTAAACATAAAAAAAATTTACTAGTAGAAAAGTACATTAAATTGAAAATAAAAACATAATTTATAAAATTAAATAACATTTAACTAAATTTTAAAATTATATATATATATATATATATATATATATATATATATATATATATATATATATATATATATATATATATATATATATATATATATATATAGAGAGAGAGAGAGAGAGAGAGAGAGAGAGAGAGAGAGGGTTAATTCGTTGTTTGACATCCTCTTAACTCTATACCCATTATCTTAAATCGTTTCCTTCTTCTTGACCCGTTTTCTGAGAAACGGGTGTAGCCATTGATAAAGCTTAAAGTTTCGATCTCCTATTTTTACACCATTTAATTATATATAAGTTATATCTCCATTTACTGTCAAATACTTCCACCAACCAAATGCTCTTTGAAGGTCCGTGAGAAGAGTCACGCCACAACACGCCTACGAGGCTTGGGGATGGTATTCACGCTTCCTTAAGTCTGCCAACTCGGATTTCATGCGTAGAAAACGCCTCCGAAGGCCTTAAACTACTTGTTTTTTTAATCTATTTGTTAAAAAAATTATATGCCTTTTTTGAATTTTGGTTTCGGCCCCCCTACTTCAAACGCTCGCGTTCCGCCCCTGTAAATTGGGGACTTCGATATTTGGAAAAAAAAACTCGTCGCATTACTTGATATTCGTTTGCTCCTATGAGTATAATAGAAAAAAAAACTTGTAGCATTACTTGATATTCAGAAACATTTTCAATGTTGAAATATATCGGCGATTTCAATTACATTTTTTTATTTGCTGGGTGGCGTCATCGTGATCCTTTCTAGCAAATGGGGTTTCTTTTAAAAGTTAAAGAAATTGCTCCTTTAGTTCAAAGTTCAGGTTTTGAAAGGTTGGCCTTCTTACTCAAAAGCATTTGCTTTCACTATTGTGGGTTATATATTTTTCCAAATTCATTCCTTGTATCATATTGTTATCTTCTCTCTTTGGACTTTCGGGATCTTTAGTATTATCATTTGCTCCTTTCTTCTTAGATGTTCTAATAATCGTTTTTTGGACCGTTGGCTTTTTATTTAGAGTCGATGATGAGCTCATAGTCATATAGCTTCTATAACACAAAATAGTAGTCCAAGCAGTTAACCGGAAGAAAATGCTTTTATACTAAATATCTGTTCTAAAAGAAAATAACGTTGAGATTACAAAATATCATCGCAAATTGTGACTAAAATACCTATAATAGCGATGTGATTACTTATTTTGAAAGAGAAAATTGGTTAAAATGAAAAATAAATTACAAAACCTCCTATATATATTTATTATTTATTTGAAATCGAATTGGTTATTTTGTGCACGCTATTATGAAGGCTTATGCACGAAAACCCACACCGTAACCCTTACTCTTTCTTCTTCTTTTTCGTTCAAACTATCATAGGAAAACTCTCTTCTTTCTCATTATCTATTTTCATTGTTTTAAAACCCAAGATATCGTTATATGTTTTACTCAAAATCAACTCGTAAATAAATTAAAAAATGTCTTCAAAAGAACTTCTAATCGAAGTCGCATCGTAGTTAATGGAAATGAAAGGTTAGAATCCGATTATTTTCTAATTTTTTTCATTATGCATGTTTGTTTGTAATTACTTCATAATAGTTGTGTTTTCATTTTAGATAGTAGATGATCATTGTTGTTGTGATTAGTAGTTATTTTCATTTTGTTTACTTGATGTTGGTTATCTATTCATTTTACACTTCATGTTGTCTATTATTTATGTTTGTGGAGATTTTGGCACTAATAGTTGTTTTTATACATATAGAATGAGATTTCAAAACTAAGTATTCTAGAAAAAATTTAAAACACAAACATGACATGAAGTTGGCATTAGTGGTGTTACAAAGAAAGATACAGTACAAAATAGATGTTCAAAGAGGTATATGTTTTTTATCATGTTATTTATGTTTGTGGAGATTTTTGGTATTAATAGTTGTTTTTATCCTTATAGAAAGGGATTTCAAAACTAAGTATTTGACGAAAAAATTAAAAAACAAACATGTCGTGAAATTGGGATTAGTGGTGTTACAGAGAAAGATACAGACCAAAAAATAGATGTTTAAAGAGGTATATGTTTTTTTATCATATTCTTTTATATGTTTGTGTTCATTTGTTATTCTAATCATAACTAATTTTGTTCATTTTGAAATACTATGTAACCAACGTGAATCTGAAGAGGAATTATTCAAGTTAGAAAGAAAAGGTCGAAGAAAAGAAATGAAAAAGTTATGTATTGTAATAAAAAATAATTATGTGAATTTTAATACGCATTGTTATTTGTAGTTCTAGTTATTCGTTTTTAATCCTATTATTTCTCATTTTGTATTCATGACTAATTTTGTTTATTTGTAGTTCTAATCGTAATTGCTTATCCTTATTTTGTATTTTCTTGTAACCAACGTGAATTCGAAGAGGAATCTTCTCAAGTTAAAGAGAAAAGATCGAAGATTATAAATGAAAAAGTTATGTGTTGTCATCGTAAATGATTATGTGAATTTTTATATGCAAGGACATTTGTAGTTTTAGTTATATGTTTTAAATCTATTCATTTATGATATGTACTCAAGAATAATTTTTTCATTTGTATTTCTAATCATAACTGATTATGTTCATTTATATAGCTAGGAAATTCAACGTCAATATGAAGATAAAACCCTCAGTGTAGAGAGAAAATATCAAAGAGAAAAAAAAGATAAATGTATGTTTTGTTTTCCTGAGTTATTATGCGAGTTCAAATCTTACTTTATTATATGAATTTTTATATTCCTTCACATATTTAGTTTTAGTTATATGTTTTTAATCATATGCATTTGTGCTTTGTATTCATAACTGACTATGTTGATTTTTATTTCTAGGAAATCCTTCTGTATATGAAAATGAAAATACCAAAACTCATAACGAAAATGTCCAAAATGAAAGATTATTGAGGTATGTTTTGTAACCATAACTGATTATGTTAGTTTAATGATAACTCATTATATTTGTTTTATTTTCTGTTTACTAACAAGATTACATCTAATGAAATTTGTAGTTAGAAATGGTAATATTACAAAAAATGCATCAATAAAAAACTCATGACAGACAAGATCAACATCAAGAAATAAAAAGGCAAAGAAAGTAGTTGAAAGCCAACCAAATCGGCAGGGGCGGAACACAATAGGAGCCAGGGGAGGCCATCCCCCCCTCCCCCCCCTCCGTTCTTTAGCCTATTAAGCAGTGAGTAATATAATTTTGTATTTCATGAGGATAATGAAATTTCGTATCTAAAATTTAAATCATATAATGAAACTTTCTGATCTAATCTAAGAAATTTAAATCTTATCAAAAAAAAGTCAACCTACCTAATTTATAAATCTATGTGAACCTCCTTTGAAAGATTGAAAACCCTAAAAAATTATACGCATTTCATCACCGCCATCGGCGCTCACCGGAGGCTTCGTTAAAAGCTCCAACTTTGCACACTTCAAGTAACATTCACCCTTTGGTAGTTGGCCACCGTCAGACCTCCGCCAGTGCTCATCGGGGATAAGATTTTGCTTACCGAAAATAAGTTCAGCTTGCTTACATATCCCTTCTTCAGGAAATAAAAATGGGCTCCTTGTGTAGTTGTGGATCTCACTTCTCCTCCGCCTCCACCGGAAACAAGATTTTTCCAGGGCATCGTTCTCACCGGAAAGAAATTGCACTCGGTATTCTAATTTCACTTTCTTTATCTCTCTCTTTTTAAAGTCTCAATAATGTGAAAATTAAGGACAAGAGTAATTAATAATATGATTATGATTTGTTAAAAACTTCAAATCAATTGTCTGCAATATCTCAAAGGCTGCAAAAGCAAGAAAAGTAGAAAACCATTTAATTATTTTACATAGATACCAAAGAATTTGAAAAACTTTTCTCAAAAGTCAATACTCACATGTTATTTGTGTTTTGTTAATTTATTGACCAATTGAGAATTTATTATTATATTCTCTTATTTTAGATTGTATATTTGTTATTTTTTTAAACATCAAATATTATACTAAACTACTCCTAAATTATTCCACCTATGTCCACAATGGGTCTTAAACCCTCAACCTCAAGGAGGGAGGACAACATCGGATACCGCTGGGCTAGAAGTCTTTTGGTAGATTGTATTTTTGTTAGGCTATGGGGTATGGTCACATGATCTTCACTAGAAATGTGATGTCACCTATGCGCCACATCACCTCCACTACATGTTTACTACATATTCAGCAGCCCTTGAAAATGATTACCACTCCATATTATTTATCTTTTTATTTATTTTTTTATTTTTTTGACATTATATTAAATAAAAACATAATTATTAAACATAAAAAAAATTTACTAGTAGAAAAGTACATTAAATTGAAAATAAAAACATAATTTATAAAATTAAATAACATTTAACTAATTTTTAAAATTATATATATATATATATATATATATATATATATATATATATATATATATATATATATATATATATATATATAGAGAGAGAGAGAGAGAGAGAGAGAGGGTTAATTCGTTGTTTGACATCCTCTTAACTCTATACCCATTATCTTAAATCGTTTCCTTCTTCTTGACCCGTTTTCTGAGAAACGGGTGTAGCCATTGATAAAGCTTAAAGTTTCGATCTCCTATTTTTACACCATTTAATTATATATAAGTTATATCTCCATTTACTGTCAAATACTTCCACCAATCAAATGCTCTGTGAAGGTCCGTGAGAAGAGTCATGCCACAACACACCTACGAGGCTTGGGGACGGTGTTCACGCGTCCTTAAGTCTGCCAACTCGGATTTCATGCGTAGAAAACGCCTCCATACCCGAAGGCCTTAAACTACTTGTTTTTATAATCTATTTGTTAAAAAAATTATATGCCTTTTTTGAATTTTGGTTTCGGCCCCCCTACTTCAAACGCTCGTGTTCCGCCCCTATAAATCGGGGACTTCGATATTTGGAAAAAAAAACTCGCTTCATTACTTGATATTCGTTTGCTCCTATGAGTGTAATAGAAAAAAAACTTGTAGCATTACTTGATATTCAGAAACATTTTCAATGTTGAAATATATCGGCGATTTCGATTACGTTTTTTTATATGTTGGGTGGCGTCATCGTGATCCTTTTTAGCAAATGGGGTTTCTTTTAAAAGGTGAAGAAATTGCCCATTCAGTTCAAAGTTCAGGTTTTGAAGGGTTGGCCTTCTTACTCAAAAGCATATGCTTTCACTATTGTGGGTCATATATTGTTCCAAATTCATTCCTTGTATCATATTGTTATCTTCTCTCTTTGGACTTTCGGGATCTTTAGTATTATCATTTGCTCCTTTCCGCTTAGATGTTCTAATAATCGTTTTTTGGACCATTGAATTTTTATTTAGAGTCGATGATGAGCTCATAGTCATATAGCTTCTGCAACACAAAATAGTAGTGCAAGCAGTTAACCGGAAGAAAAATGTTTTTATACTAAATATCTGTTCTAAAAGAAAATATCGTTGAGATTACAAAATATCATCGCAAATTGTGACTAAAATACCAATAATAGCGATGTGATTACCTATTTTGAAAGAGAAAATTGGTTAAAACGAAAAATAAATTACAAAACTTCCTTTATTTATTTATTATTTAGTTGAAATCGATTTCCCCGTGACAGGGTCAAAAACTTGATGTGCAATGGATAGTCTAATAAAATACTAATATTGAAAATACAAATCTAATTTTAAATTTATAAACCTAACAAACCAAAATAACTACTAGCACCACATAATGTACCTAATCAGCAAAAAATATTAGTTGAGACAAAGGTGTCTGTAACGCCCGCAGATTCAGGCTAGTCAATTTAGAGACAATGAGGGTCAAAAATTAACTTTTGATGGAAGATTATTTAGAAGGAGTAATCGGAACCAACTTATAGTATATGTCACAAGGGTTCTGTACATATAAAGAATGCCAAAATCCGAATTATAACGAAGAAGTTATGACCCGTCGAAGTTTTACGGCAAAACCGGCACGACACCGGGAATCGTAAAAAGTGAATTTACGATAAAATACTTTCTAGCCTTAGCGATCTAAACGAAAGTCGTAGTATATATTAAACTGAGAGCGTGCATAAAAAGAACGCCCAAAATTGAACTTCGTATGAGGAAGTTATGATTTTTCTAAGATTTGGGATAAAAGTGCACACTCGGAATTCGAAGTTTAGATCGGTCGATTTTTAGCCAAAATAATCTGAACGAGAAATGAAGATATCGTTAATAGGAGTTAAACGATAAAAAGACAGTACAAAATGGAGCTCGTACGCGGAAGATACGGACGAAACTTAGGGCCTACTCTACGAGAAAACCCATATAAATAAGAGATGAACTCTTCATATTTTCTTCACACCATAAGCATTTCTTTCTCTCTCTAACTTCTCTCTAGACTCCCTAAACCCCCCTAAAGCCTAGGAAGCCCCGGAGCACTCGAAGAAAGCCCCTAGCACTAGAAGAAAGCCCCAGAGCACTCGAAGGCTCCGAGAAGAAGAGCTTTTCGGCTCGGAAACGCTGCTCCAGCGAAGCCTGGTTTTTAATAAAAATCCGCTGTAAGTGAGATACGCCTACCATACTTTAAATATAGCTTATATATAAATATAATATCGTTATTATGAACCTATAAATAAGATTTATCAGTGATTCAAAGTCGTTATACTGATTGATCTACTTACGGGAATGATGTCTAGGCTGTGATTTAGTGAGGTGTTTAAAGTGAGATTTCCAAACAGTATACTTTGTATACCAAACGGACCCTACCTCCGATATGATCTACATGGTTGTTCCTTACTTGATAGATCATGAAAGTAGACTTTGAGTTAATGATGAATCTAGATTAATAATTAGTCGCAATGAATATTAGACTAAAATCTAGTGGTAATAATACTAGGTTTCGTCGAAAGAAAATAAATTAATAGAAAAGAAGCGCTGTCTGAGTTCAGAATCACCACCTTAACAAGTGTGTGCATAGTTACTTTCATCTTACACATAGATATGAAGTATTTTATATAAATTACGTGTTATGTGTGCATATTGTCTGTATAATTGTTATCTATGCCGGTTGAACGATTTTATACATGTTTTAAATGATTTAAACTGTATATGTATTTTATATCTACGAATATGTTGGGTAAAACATGGGTAGATTAATGATGAGAGATGAAAGATGATATGAGTGAACATTGGCAGCTATAGACTTAGTGCCTAATAATTAACATCGGCAGCTATGGACTTAGTGCATATTGAATAAACGCTGGTAGTTATGGACTTAGTACCTGATAGATAAACGTTGGTAGCTATGGACTTCGTACCTATTAGATAAACGTTGGTAGCTATGGACTTAGTACCTGATAGATAAACGTTGGTAGCTATGGACTTATTACCTATTAGATAAACGCTGGTAGCTATGGACTTAGTACCGGTTAGATAAACGTTGGTAGCTATGGACTTAGTACCTATTAGATAAACGCTGGTAGGTATGGATTTAGTACCCGATGAATGAACTTTAGCAGCTATGGAATTAGTGATTTACGAACGAGCATTAGCAGCTATGGACTTAGTGCCTGTTATACAAACCCTAGAAGTAATGGACTTCGAAATGAAAGGATGCAGGATAAATGATTCTTAGGGTAGATCCTTAAGAGTAAAGAAGATAACGGGGATGCGTAATTGGGTTGATTGTTTGATGTTTAAACATAATAATTATATTATTGTGGGTTGAAAACCCTATGTACTCACCAGGTTTCCCAACCTGACCCACTCAAGCTTATTTGTATCACAGGTGTCGATACGAAGCTACTTTACACTGGGATATTTAAAAGAGATGTAGATCACTAGTGTAAATGAATGTAAGTTCTGTTTGTGCTTATGTTTCTGAATTGACGATGACATCCCAAGGTTTTAAAAGGAATAAAAATACATTTCTTCGGAAATGCTTTGATAACACATTTATCATGTTTTTCTGGGAACAAATTCCGCAACACTTTTATTTAAAATGTTACTCTGATTTTTAAACAAAGCATAAACAAAATCGGTCTTTTCTGGCCGTGAAAATGGGGATGTCACAGTTGGTATCAAAGCATTAGTTTAAGCGAACTAGGAATAAAGATTTATTTCTAGACTTAAACTTAAAATGCTAAGCGATGATCGTGAGGAGTGCGTCTAATATATTTTAGTAAGTACACCTGAATAGACACGAGCACTAGCTCATTTAGGGAAGTTGTCGAAATTGCTTTTATGTGCTAAATGATTTGCGATGCTTTATGATGCTATCGTTTGATCGGATCTATGGTCTGTTGCCGACCTGATCTAGAAACTTTATGTGTTCAGATTTCTAAACGTTGAATTACGATATTAGAACTAACATGAATTTTTTCGAAGTAATAAGGGGGAATGCGCATCTAAATCTTCATCTATCTATATTCTCGTCTCGATACACCAAACAACTGCTTTGGTGTGCAGAACATCATGGTGAAGACTCGTAGTGAATTGAGTAAATGGAGGAAATGGGAAGGCTTATGATACTGAATGGTAACTATCAGAAAATATCCTAAGAGTGATATATTGCCTTTAGAATGCATCTAATAAATAATACGTCTAGTACGGGAGAAGTACACTTTCGATTAGCAGAAAGAAAGATTTTTGGTATAATCCATGATGTTATCCCATCGTCTGACATTACCATCATCAACCAAGTTGAAGCAGAATTGATGATTGAAGATACGCATGGAAGAAGTCCTAGTAGAGTCTATGGAAAATTATATGATTGTTTGGACACATTTGTATGTGTTAAAATTGTTTTTGAGTTAATGACTTGGAGAACTGCGAGATAGTACTTGGGACGAGTATGAGTAGGTGTGAAAGGTAGTAGAGGCCTATACTACCGGAAGCACAGGACTCGCACTTGGATCAGGGAAAGTCACAAGGTTACCAAGAAGCAAGTAATTGATTCCATTTTTGTTCAAGTAAGTCGTTACCATCGTTTCGGTAATGACTAAGAAGATGACTATTATTCCGACCCGAGTGGTCATATCATATCCAGTCCGACTAAGATATGTATTCTACGTGGTTCAGAGATCCAAGTTAGATGTAGCATCTGACTTAAGCCGGAAGATTGCAATAATAGATAATCAAAGCGATCAGTAGAGGTATCGTGATAGTTGCTTGTAGCTAGAAATGCTACCTTTTAAGATGTGATTAGAACATGAAGGAAGGTATAGTTTGTTCTGGAATTTGACTCTAAAAGACCTGATTCTAAGCGTTACATCATACGATGAGAGGTCATTAGAACGTGACCCATCGGTCTATTGTGGTAATCAAAGAACTTATCCTAAGTTTATAAGAAGAAGGAGTCTCCGATAATGATCAATATTGTGACATAAAGGTCATGATTAAGAGTCTAACATGAGACAGAGAGTGGGTGCAAGATCGAGCACCGCTTGCAGTAAAGAGGACCAAGAGTTAGATACTCATTCGAAGAAACATAGAAGTTATGATTATTACCTACGATGAAGAATTAACGTATGGAGTCATTATACAAGCCCTGTTTTGTTGATGATTTCAGGACGTAATCATCCTAAGGGGGAGATAATTGTAACGTCCGTAGATTCGGGCTAGTCAACTTAGAGACAATAAGCGTCAAAAATTACTTTTTGATGGAAGATTATTTAGAAGGAGTAATCTTAACCAAGTTATAGTATATGTCACAAGGGTTCCGTACATATAAAGAACGCCGAAATCGGAGTTATAACGAAGAAGTTATGACCCGTCGAAGTTTTACGGCAAAACCGACACGACACCGGGAATCGTAAAAAGTGAATTTACGATAAAATACTTTCTAGCCTTAGCGATCTAAACGAAAGTCGTAGTATATGTTAAACCGCGAGCGTGCATAAAAAGAACGCCCAAATCTGACTTCGTATGAGGAAGTTATGATTTTTCTAAGATTTGGCATAGAAGTGCACAGCCCGGAATTCGAATTTTAGATCGGTCGATTTTTAGCCAAAATAATCTAAACGAGAAATGAAGATATCGTTAATAGAAGTTAAACAATAAAAAGACAGTAGAAAACGGAGCTCGTACGCGGAGGATACGGACGAAACTTAGGGCCTACTCTACGAGACAACCCCTATAAATAAGAGATGAACTCTTCATATTTTCTTCACACCATAAGCCTTTCTTTCTCTCTCTAACTTCTATCTAGACTCCCTAAACCCCCCTAAAGCCTAGGAAACTTCCCTAGCGCTAGAAGAAAGCCCCGGAGCGCTCGACGGCTCCGAGAAGAAGAGCTTTTCGGCTCGGAAACGCTGCTCCAGCGAAGCCTGTTTTTTAATAAAAACCCGTTGTAAGTGAGATACACCTACCATACTTTAAATATAGCTTATTTATAAATATAATATCGTTATTATGAGCCTATAAATAAGATTTATTAGTGATTCAAAGCCGTTATACTGATTGATCTACTAACGGGAATGATGTCTAGGCTGTGATTTAGTGAGGTGTTTAAAGTGGGATTTCCAAACAGTATACTTCGTATACCAAACGGACCCTACCTCCGATATGATCCTACATGGTTGTTCCTTACTTGATAGATCATGAAAGTAGACTTTGAGTTAATGATGAATCTAAACTAATAATTAGTCGCAATGAATATTAGACTAAAATCTAGTAGTAATGATACTAGGTTTCGTCGAAAGAAAATAAATTAATAGAAGCGAAGCGCTGTCTGAGTTCGGAATCACCACCTTAACAAGTGAGTGCATAGTTACTTTCATCTTACACATAGATATGAAGTATTTTATATAAATTACGTGCTATGTGTGCATATTGTCTGTATACTTGTTATCTATGGCGGATGAACGATTTTATACATGTTTTAAATGATTTAAACTGTATATGTATTTTATATCTACGAATATGTTGGGTAAAACATGGGTAGATGAATGATGAGAGATGAAAGTGATGGGTTTTGAGCATTCTAACACTTCCTAAGTGTACATGCAACCCTAATAACCTTGGATCTATGTTTGTCTAATAATCATGCAAAGTTGAATTCCAAGGTTATATTCCTATCTAGCATACATGGGGAACATTTTTAACTTGAATGAAAGATAGAATAACTTACCTTGTTGTTGATTATGATCCTTGAAACCTTGTGAGCCTAGCACCCCAAGTGTGATGCCTCAAATGCTTCACACAACACCAAATGCAAAGGAGTAAACTTTGAGAGAATCTTACACTTGCAAAATCGGCTCTAGCCCTCTTGTTTCTTAGTGTCCCCGATTTTGGTGGAGAACATGTTGCTTATATAGTGTGTCACATCTAGGGTTACACCATGTAAACCCTAATGTGGCATGACTCTTCATTTCCATGACCCATGGGTTTGTAACTCCCATGGAGCCTCCATGGAGCATTCAATGGGTTTAACCCAACTTGATTATCCATGGAGCCTTTTAGCCCACTATACAAGTTATGGATGATTTACATGATCAACCCATATATTTAATTAGTCATCTTTTGATCACTTAATTAATCCTAGATTAATTCTTGATCAATACTAATTAAATAATACTATTAATATATTAGAACTTATAATATATTAATAAAACACAAGTGTTATTTCTCTCATTTAGTCTATCTAAATGCATGATGCCATGCAACCCAAATGGACCATGCCGGGTCGGGTCAAGTACATACCAGAAATAGTTATGGACTTAGACACCTTATCCAACAGTCTCCCACTTGGATAAGTCTAATAACTATAACTGGAAGTATGACTTCAGGAACCGATCAGCAATCGTAGCTCTTTTCAAGGTTTCTCGGAACTGAGAAGATGATGATACGCCATTTCAGATAAGTGATCATATAATCCTCTGTTCTAGATATCAGCCGGACAAATACATGGAACAGTATCTTACTTTGTGTCCAGCAGTTTGTTTCCCGATTTCCGATTTGTTTGACATAGAACTCAATTGAACACATCAACTTAGTTCTGACCGGGCCCGGTACATAGGTCAAAACAAAATCATCGAGGGGCCCAGATATCAGCTTCTAATCCAAGAAGGAACAGATAAACTTCGACTCATATGTTTGTTCTACTACTCATTGAATTACACACAAGAGCACATTTTATAACATCGAGTTACCAATGCGTTTTTGTACAATCAATGCATAACCAACTCATAAGTAACAAATCATATATCTAGGTTTGAAGACTTATATGATATTACCGTCTCACGATCACTCGAGATAAATTCCATGAAGTGATTCCAGTGAGCGTGGGTTGTGTCCAATGCTCAGAACTTATGAGCACTCATGAGTGTTGTAGCCATGTCCAACAACTTAGACCTCTGCAACCAATCATGACAGTCTTGATTCATACCTACTTCCGACATATGACCGACTGTGGAGGTTCGAATAATATGATATACCAAACATAATTATTCTGGAAGTCAAAACATGCAAAAGAAATATAGTAAACGATCGACAAGAGATAGCAACACTTTACTCATAAATAAAACACCTTTTATTCATCATCTAATGTCAATTACACTTTACAAATTTCAAGGTTATCTAACTACTAAATCTAATATCATCCTTCAGCCCTATGCTCCGAGCATGCTGGAGATGCTTAACCCGAGTCAGTCCCTTCGTGAGGGGATCTGCTGGATTCTCATCCGATGATACCCTCTTTGCCACGAGGAGTCCTTCTTCTATTCGATGTCTGATGAAATGGTATTTTCTGTCGATGTGTCTGGATCTCCCGTGATCCATTGGTTCCTTGGCTAAGGCAACTGCACTTTCACTATCACAGAAAATTTCCATTGGCTCTTTAATAGCTGGTACAACTCCAAGGTCTCCAATGAAGTTTTTCAGCCATATCGCCTCCTTTGCTGCCTCGCTAGCTGCTATATACTCTGATTCGCAAGTTGAATCAGCCACTGTCTCTTGCTTGGAACTCTTCCAAGAAATTGCTCCTCCATTTAAGGTAAAGACCCAGCCTGACTGAGAGCGGAAATTATCCCTATCAGTCTGAAAGCTAGCATCACTATACCCTACAACTCTCAAGTCTTCACTCCCACCGAGGGTAAGGACCCAGTCCTTAGTCCTCCGTAGGTACTTGAGGATATTCTTTACCGCAGTCCAGTGTGCCTTGCCAGGGTTCCCCTAATACCTGCTAACCATGCTCAAAGAAAAGGCTACATCAGGTCGAGTACACGTCATAGCATACATGATCGATCCTACAGCCGAAGCATAAGGTATTCGACTCATTTCTGCTATCTCAGCCTCAGTACTAGGGCTTTGTGTCTTACTCAATCTGGCGTTACTCTGGATGGGTAACTCTCCTTTCTTGGAGTCCTGCATGCCGAATCTCTTCAGCACCTTATCCAAGTAGGTACTCTGACTAAGTCCAATTAGTCTTTTACTCCGGTCTCTCAAGATCCTTATCCCTAGAATATAGGCAGCTTCTCCTAGGTCCTTCATAGAGAAACACTTCCCAAGCCAGGACTTAACTTCCTGCAGAGTTGGGATGTCATTTCCTATGAGTAGTATGTCATCCACATACAATACCAAAAAGCTAACTATACTCCCACTAGCCTTGACATATACACAAGATTCATCTTCACTCCTAGAAAAGCCAAATTCTTTGACTTTCTCATCAAAGCAAAGATTCCATCTGCGTGGTGCTTGCTTTAACCCATAAATGGATTTCTCAATCTTACACACTTTATTAGGGTACTCTGTATTGACAAAACCCTCTGGCTGACTCATGTAAACATCCTCAGCCAACTTTCCATTAAGGAAAGCGGTTTTGACATCCATTGCCATATTTCATAGTCATGAAATGCAGCTATGGCTAACAGAACCCTAATAGACTTAATCTTGGCCACTGGATAAAAGGTCTCATCATAATCAACTCCCGGAGTTTGTGAGAAACCCTTTGCAACCAGTCGTGCCTTATAAGTGTGTACATTACCATCCATGTCGGTCTTCTTCTTGAAGATCCATTTGCACCCTATAGTCTTACGACCTGGTACATTCTCAACCAAGTTCCAAACTTGATTGTCATACATGGACTGTATCTCGCTGTCCATTGCCTCTTTCCACTTGGCTGACTCAGGGGCCTGCCATGGCTTCCGCGTAACTGTTAGGTTCATCCAGACCTATCAGTGTCTCATCACTGATAAGTGTATCACCTTCCGCAGTAATATGGAATCCATAGTAATGCTCAGGTGCATTCCTAACCCTTGTGGAACGCCTCAGAGGTACAGACTTGTCAATTGGCTCAACAGGAGTTTCCTCCTCAAGTTGAGTGCTAGGGTTTGAAGTTCCTTCACCACTTGACTCTTGAATTTCTTCAAGGTCAACTTGCCTCCCACTGTCTCCTTGGCTTATGAACTCTTTATCTCGAAAGAAAGCCCTCCTAGCTACAAAGACCACATTCTCACTAGGTCTGTAGAAGAGGTAACCAAAGGATTTCTGTGGGTAGCCGATGAAAATACACCTCTCACTTCGAGGTTCGAGCTTATCATGAGTCTCGCGTCTCACGAAAGTCTCGCAACCCTAAATCTTAATGTGGTCTAGTTTGGGTAGTTTACCAGTCCACATCTCATGAGGAGTTTTGGCAACTTTCTTTGTGGGAACTAGATTAAGGATATGGGCGGCAGTTTCTAAGGCATACCCCCAAAATGAGATTGGTAGCGAAGCTCGACTCATCATGGAACGAACCATATCCAACAAGGTTCGATTACGCCTCTCAGCTACACCATTCAACTGCGGTGTCCTGGGAGGTGTCAATTGTGAGACAATCCCACATTCCCTAAGATAGTCGAGGAACTCTGAACTAAGATACTCACCACCTCGATCGGATCGAAGCATCTTAATGTTCCTGCCCAATTGATTCTCGACTTCCTGTTTAAACTCTTTAAACCTCTCAAAAGTCTCTGACTTATGCTTGATTAAGTAGACATATCCATATCTACTGTAATCATCAGTAAAAGTCAAATAATAACGATTAGCATCCCGTGTGGCATGTTTGAAGGGCCCACACACATCCGTGTGTATAAGATCCAACAAACCTTCACCCCTCTCACAAGAGCCTGTGAAGGGTGACTTTGTCATTTTTCCAAGTAAGCATGATTCGCAACTATCATCTGACTTTAGGTCAAATGACTCCAATACTCCATCCTTTTGGAGTTGGCCTATGCGTTTCTTGCTTATATGTCCAAGACGACAATGCCATAATGATGCTTTATCCAAGTTATTATCATTAACAGAATCAATACACAATACATTATTTCCTAAGTTATCAACCACAGATATAGTTTCATACACACCATCACAAGGTAATGCTTTAAAATAAAGAACATTATTAAAGAAAGCATTAATCGAACCAACTTCATTATCAAATGAAAAGGTGAAACCTTGTTTATACAATGCATGAAAGGAAATAATATTTCTTGCCATTTCTGGCAAATAACAACATTTATTCAAATCTAAACTAAACCCACTACTTAGCGATAAAGTATAAACTCCAATCTTGGTGACAGGTAAAGCTTTCCTATTCCCCATGATTAAGTTTATTCTTCCATGCTCCACATTCTCATTTCTTCTTAGTCCCTGCAAATCAGAACAGATATGAATACCACAACCGGTATCAAGGACCCAAGAGTTAGAATGGGGTGAGTTATTAGATAAGATAGTGTAAATACCTGCATGGTTGGGTTTAACTTTCCCATCCTTCACATCTTGCTGGTACTTTGGGCAGTTCCGCTTCCAATGTGACTTTTCATGGCAATAGAAGCATTCAGCCTCTTTAGGGTCAGAAGAAGGAGTGACAAAACCTTTCTTGGTTCCACTTGAAGAAGAGCCATCAAGGGTCCTAGCCTTGGTACCCTTCGAAGAGCTCTTCCTCTTCTTCCCTCTACCTTTCCCGATTGCCAAAACCGGGGCGGAGTTTGGAGTAGGAGTGTTAACAACCAACATACCCTTAAGACCTGTTTCCGCGGTCTTGAGGAGTCCCTGAAGTTTGCTGAGTGTGACCTCTTCCTTATTCATGTGATATGTCATGCGGAATTGATCATAACACGATGGTAAGGAGTGCAAAATGATATCTATTGCAAGCTCCTCAGGGAAGTTCATATTAAGCTTCAGCAACCGATCCACATACCTTTGCATTTTCTGCATGTGGCTCGTGACGGATTCCCTGTCCTTCATCATGGTTGTTATGATAGAGCATATGATTTCATACCTCTCTTGTCGTGCACTTTGATGGTATCTTTCCATCAGATCTTGGTGCATTTCAAAAGGGTAGAAGTCCTCATAGGACTTTTGGAGTTCCGCTGTCATGGTGGCCAACATGATGCATGCCACTTTTGTAGCATCCCTTTCATGTGCCCGGAGGTCAGCGATCTCCTGGGGAGTTGCAGTGGTCTCATCAATCTCCTTAAGCTCCTTGTCAAGGACATATTCTTTGTCCTCGTAGCGGGTAATCATTCTGATGTTTCTGATCCATTCATTGAAGTTGGATCCATCAAAAGTGACTTTCCCACACAAGTTCATAAGGGTAAAGGAGCCATTAGGATTAGAGCCAGAAGCAGCATTGTTTGAAGACATCTGAAAGAAGAGAACAAGATTAGTTTAGATATTAAGAGAGTCCTTAATAAAACACCCAAATGTAATATTAAGGCTAGGATCCAATCACAATATATTATAACTTAGAAGAGGTATGCCGTAATCCAAGCTATAACATATTTGAAAGGTAGGTGAATGACGATTCACCAATTTCCACCATGAAAAACAAAATATATATATTAGGTTTTTAATTGGTTCTTAGAAATTCCTAGATTCTTTTGAGATTCAATGAACTTTTCAAAGGCATGTTTCAATCTCGAGTGTGCCCTCCAAGTTTTGTGACTGGGATACTGAGGATCACAAAACGAGGTGTGAAGTAACCATGCAAATCACTTGGTACACTCAAGGTTTATCACTCAATCGATGTGCCGGTAAACCACACACGCTCCACCGATGCTCTGGTAAACCTTAAGTCACCCTTTACCTACCTTGTTAAGTCCAAGTTAGTGTACCGGTTAACCACGCACGCTCCACCAACGACTTAAACAAAGTGTAAAGTGTAATTTCATGGATTAGCACCTTATTCACATTTTCCTAAAGTAACTAAGATTGGGAATTTAATAAAAGCATTTAGTTACTTTATAATATTCATCATACTTTTAATGAGAATTTATAAGTCCTTGTCTTACCCGTTCGGCTAACGACCCTCCACCGATCAAGGAAGCGGTGGGTGAGAGTGGACACCCATTAAGTTGCCATTTTATAGGCAACAACCTTATACCCCCCTTATAGACCGGCTTCGTGAATGAGGCGTACTAGCGGTAAAACGACTTGACGTTATACATATATATATATATATATTAGTAACTTATAATATTATAAAGTATAAGGGTTGAATTTTAACTTTTAAAATTCTAAGGGTTGGAACTAAAGTTTTAATCAAGACTTTACATGTTCCAAAACTTGAGGGCAAGTTTTGTAAACTTCCAAAACTTTTCATTTCTTATAACTTATGAATTAATTGAGTAATAAAAATGAAGACTCTTCATTTTTATAACTCTTGTGTTCTTTTAATGGCTTTAATAAAAGTGAGACTTTTGGTTTTCCATAACTTGAGGACAAGTTATGGACTCCATTAAAACACATTATGATCATGAATTAAACTACCATGAAGATTACAAACAATTCCTATGATCATCTAATCTTCATAAGTTCAAGAACATGAATATGAACACTTTCAAGAATCAAAAATTACACTTAAAAAAACTTGTAATTTTAATAATTGCCATTGTAAATGGACTAGCATAAACATTACACCATCTAAAACAAGCTTTAAAACATCAAAACAATTTAGGGTAATGTTTCTAGTCCATTTCCAGCAACAAATGTGCAAACTTTCATACGAGCAGAAAACAGAAAAACGATTTTTTTTTCAAGGTGTTTGCACACAAAAAAAAACAACAAACAAACCTAGTCTCTGATACCACTGATGGGTTTTGAGCATTCTAACACTTCCTAAGTGTACATGCAACCCTAATAACCTTAGATCTATGTTTGTCTAATAATCATGCAAAGTTGAATTCCAAGGTTATATTCCTATCTAGCATACATGGGGAACATTTTTAACTTGAATGAAAGATAGAATAACTTACCTTGTTGTTGATTATGATCCTTGAAACCTTGTGAGCCTAGCACCCCAAGTGTGATGCCTCAAATGCTTCACACAACACCAAATGCAAAGGAGTAAACTTTGAGAGAATCTTACACTTGCAAAATCGGCTCTAGCCCTCTTGTTTCTTAGTGTCCCCGATTTTGGTGGAGAACATGTTGCTTATATAGTGTGTCACATCTAGGGTTACACCATGTAAACCCTAATGTGGCATGACTCTTCATTTCCATGACCCATGGGTTTGTAACTCCCATGGAGCCTCCATGGAGCATTCAATGGGATTAACCCAACTTGATTATCCATGGAGCCTTTTAGCCCACTATACAAGTTATGGATGATTTACATGATCAACCCATATATTTAATTAGTCATCTTTTGATCACTTAATTAATCCTAGATTAATTCTTGATCAATACTAATTAAATAATACTATTAATATATTAGAACTTATAATATATTAATAAACCACAAGTGTTATTTCTCTCATTTAGTCTATCCAAATGCATGATGCCATGCAACCCAAATGGACCATGCCGGGTCGGTTCAAGTACATACCAGAAATAGTTATGGACTTAGACACCTTATCCAACAGAAAGATGATATGAGTGAACATTGCCAGCTATTGACTTAGTGCCTAATAATTAACATCGGCAGCTATGGACTTAGTGCCTATTGAATAAACGCTGGTAGCTATGGACTTAGTACCTGATAGATAAACGTTGGTAGCTATGGACTTAGTACCTATTAGATAAACGCTGATAGCTATGGACTTAGTACCTGATAGATAAACGTTGGTAGCTATGGACTTAATACCTATTAGATAAACGCTGGTAGCTATGGACTTAGTACCAGTTAGATAAACGTTGGTAGCTATGGACTTAGTACCTATTAGATAAACACTGGTAGCTATGGATTTAGTACCCGATGAATGAACTTTAGCAGCTATGGAATTAGTGCTTTACGAATAAGCATTGGCAGCTATGGACTTAGTGCCTGTTATACAAACCCTAGAAGTAATGGACTTCGAAATGAAAGGATGCAGGATAGATGATTCTTAGGGTAGATCCTTAAGAGTAAAGAAGATAACAGGGATGGGTAATTGGGTTGATTGTTTGATGTTTAAACATAATAATTATATTATTGTGGGTCTATGTACTCACCAGGTTTCCCAACCTGACCCACTCAAGCTTATTTGTATCACAGGTGTAGATATGAAGCCACTTTACACTGAGATATTTAAAAGAGATGTAGATCACTAGTGTAAATGAATTTAAGTTATATTTATGCTTATGTTTCTGAATTGACGATGACATCCCAAGGTTTTAAAAGGAATAAAAATACATTTCTTCGGAAATGCTTTGATAACACATTTATCATGTTTTTCTGGGAAAAAATTCTGCAACACTTTTATTTAAAATGCTACTCTGATTTTTAAACAAAGCATAAACAAAATCGGTCTTTTCTGGCCATGAAAATGGGGATGTCACAGTGTCGAACTCAAGGGAAATCGAGGTATACTAAATAAATTGAAATAAAGTAAAGTAAAGTAAGTAATAGTAAAATAAAGTAAAATACCCTTAATTAATGGTACACTTGATTGATTTCGAATCATTATAGAATTATGGTTAATACATATAAGTGGAATGGAAATTATATGGAGGTTTAATGATTCCTAAATTAATTTGTTGGGTTTTTAAGTACTATAACAATCCTGTGGTGCACATACAACCCTACATGTTTTGGATCTAAGTTTTCTCTTATTATACATGCAATTTCATTTTTCCAAAGCATACACCCTAGCTAGCATGCAATTGGAGATATACAACATAAAACTAGTTAGATGAATACCTCTTAGTGTAGCTTGTAGTTGTTGGCCTTTAAAAGCTTAAGCACCTCAAATGTGATGCCTCTAATGTGTTACAAACACCAAATGGAAGAGGAGGCTTATTATAGAGAGGCTAGAAAACACCAAATTGGTTATGGTTCACCTTTAGAATGCACTAGCCGATTTTGGGGGGTTAAGGGGTTACTTTTATAGTGTGGAAATCCTAGGGTCTCTTCCATGCAAACCCTAATTCACCATGACCCTTCATATTTCTTAGGCCCTTTGGGTTAAACCTTCATGAACTATCATATAGGTTTAGCCCATCCCTAATCAACATGGATCATTAGCCCAAACTATAAGTATTACTAATTTACTTAATTAGTCCCCGTAAATTTAATCAGTCTCTTTTGATCACTAAATTAATTCTTGATCAATACTAATTAAATAATATGATTTCTCAATTAATTTATTATTCATATAATACATTAATAAATCAAAAACAACCTCTTTCTCAAAAGTACATCCGATCAAATTGCTCCGGTGAAGGCAACCCAAAAGGACCATGCTACTATCGGGTCAAGTACATACCAATTATAGTTATGGGCTTAGACACCTAATCCAACAGTCTCCCACTTGGATAAGTCTAATAACAATAACTGCCAATGTAACTTCAAAACCGATTAGCAGTCGTAGCTCTCAAAAGCCGCTGTCGAACTCTGACCTAGTCAGTGACGCGTCCTTTAGATAAGGGATCATAGAATCCTCTGTTCTACAAGATATCGTGTGGACAAAGACATGGAATAAGGTCATACTCATTGTCCAGCTGTTTGTTTCCCGATTTCTGATTCGTTCGAAATAGAACTTAATTGAACACATCAATTGAGTCCTGATCGGGCCTGGCACATAAGTCAAAAACAAAATCATCGAGGGGCCAATGATATAGCTTTTAATCCTCTTAAGATAAAAGGAACATATGAACTTCGACTTATATGCTTGTACTAACTACTTGTTAAATCATACACAACAATACATTTTATAACATCAAGTTACTGATGCGGTTTCATACTATCAATGCACAACCAACTCGTAGTCAACAACTCATATATCTTGGTTTGAAGACTATATGATATTATCGTCTCACAATCACTCGTGATAAATTCCATGAAGTGATTCATGTGAGCATGGGTTTAATCCAATACTCAAATCTTATTTCAAGAGCACTCATGAATGTTGTAGCACACTTTTACTATGTCTAGACACCTTAGACAATCTAGAAGCCAGTTCATGACAGTCTAGCCTCATAACCTACTTCCAAAGTATGATCGACTGCGGATAGTTTGAATAATCTTATTATTCTGGAAGTCAAAACATGCAAAAATGAAACAATAGTAAACAATTGACACAAGATAGTAACTTTACTTATAAATAAAACACCTTTTATTCAATCATCAAATGTCAATTACATTTTTATCTATTACAAGTTTCTAAACAACTATCTAATCACTAAAACTAATATCGTCCTTTAGCCCGATACTCCTAGCATGCTGCAAGTGCTTAACCCTACTCAGTCCCTTCGTAAGGAGATCTGCTGGGTTATCCTCTGACGATACCTCTTTACTACAAGGAGTCCTTCTTATACTCGATATCTTATGAAGTGGTATTTTCTGTCGATATGCCTGGATCTTCCATGATCCCTCGGCTCCTTAGTTAAGGCGACAACTCCTTCTTTATCGCAGAAAATCTCCAGAGGATCCTTTATGGATGGTACAACTCCAAGGTCTCCGATTAAGTTTTCAACCATATCGCCTCCTTTGATGCTTCGCTCACTGCTCTATGTACTCTAATTCACCTATTGAATCAACTACAGTCTCCTGCTTGGAACTTTTCCAAGTTAGTACTCCTCCATTTAGGGTAAATACACAGCTTGATTAAGAGCGGAAATTATCTCAGTCGGTCTGAAAACTAGCGTCACTATACCCTGTTACTCTCAATTTATCACTCCCACCGAGGGTAAGGACCCAGACCTTAGTCCTTCGCAGGTACTTAAGGATGTTCTTTACTACAGTCCAGTGAGCTCTACCAGGGTTCCCTTGATATCGACTAACCATGATCAAAGCAAAAGCCACATCAGGGCGAGTACACGTCATATCGTACATGATTGAGCTAACAGCGGAGGCATATGGCACTTGACTCACATCTGCTATCTTTTCATCAGTTCTCGGACTCTGAGCCTTGCTCAGTTTGGTATTGCTCTGGATGGGAAATTCACCTTTCTTGGAATTCTCCATGTTGAAACGTTTCAACACCTTATCCAAGTAGGTACTTTGACTAAGTCCTATTAGCCTTTCACTCCTATTTCTCAATATCCTTATCCCTAGAATGTAAGCAGCTTCCCCCAAGGTCCTTCATAGCGAAACACTTCCCAAGCCAGGACTTAACCTCCTGCAAGGTTGGGATGTTGTTTCCTATGAGCAATATGTCATCCACATACAATACCAGAAAGCTAACTATACTCCCACTAGCTTTGACATATACGCAAGACTCATCCTCGCTTTTTGAAAATCCAAACTCTTTGACTTTCTCATCAAAACAAAGATTCCATCTGCGAGATGCTTGTTTCAATCCATATATGGATTTCTCAAGCTTACATACTCTATTAGGGTACTTGGCATCGACAAAACCCTTTGTATGATTCATGTAAACATCTTCAGCCAACTTCCCATTAAGGAAAGTGGGTTTGACATCCATTTGCCATATTCCATAGTCATGAAATACAGCTATGGCCAGCATAACCCTTATAGACTTGATTTTGGACACTGGTGATAAGGTCTCATCATAGTCAACTCCAGGAGTTTGAGTAAAGCCCTTCGCAACCAATCGCGCCTTATAAGTGTGTACTTTCCCATCCATGTTGGTCTTCTTCTTAAAGATCCATTTGCACCCGACTGTCTTATGACCTGGTACATTGTCAACCAGGTTCCAAACTTGATTATCATACATGGACTGAATCTCGCTGTCCATCGCCTCTTTCCATTTCGTAGACTCGGGCCCTGCCATGGCTTCCTTGTAGTTGTTAGGTTCATCCAAATTTACCAGTGTACTATCACTAATAAACTTATCACCTTCAGTAGTAATATGGAAACCATAAAACTCAGGTGCCGTTCTAACTCTACTGGAATGCCTCAGAGGTAAGGACTCGTCAATTGGTTCAACAGGAGTTTCCTCCTCAGGTTTAGCGCTAGTGTTTGAGGTTCCTTCATCACTTAACTCTTGAAGCACTTCAAGGTCAAATTTCCTCCCACTGCACTCTTGACATATGAGTTCTCTTTTGCGGAAAACCCCTCTCCTCGCAACGAAGACAACATTCTCACTCGGTCTATAGAAGAGATATCCAAAGGATTTTTATGGGTAGTCGATGAAAATACAATCCTCACTACGAGGTTCGAGCTTGCCATGAGTCTCTTGTCTTAAGAAAGCCTCGCGACCTCAAACCTTGATGTGTGCTAACGAGGGAACCTTCCCTGTCCACATCTCGTGAGGTGTTTTGGCAACCTTCCTAGTTGGGACTAGAATAAGGATATGGGCGACAGTCTCTAAGGCATACCCCCAGAATGAGATAGGTAACGAAGCTCGACTCATCATGGAACAAACCATGTCTAACAAGGTTCAATTCCGCCTCTCAGCCACACCATTCAACTGCGGTGTCCTAGGTGGCGTCATTTGTGAAACATTTCCACATTCCTTGAGATAGTCGTGGAACTCGATACTAAGATACTCACCACCTCGATCGGATCGGAGCATCTTTATCTTCCTGCCCAATTGATTCTCCACTTCTTGCTAAAAACTCTTTGAACTTTTCAAAGGTTTATGACTTATGTATGATTAAGTAGATATACCCATATCTACTATAATCATCGGTAAAAGTCACATAGTAGCGGTTAGCATCCCTTGTGGCGGATCTGAAGGGTCCACACACATCGGTGTGTATGATATCCAACAAATCCTCACCCCTTGGACAAAAACCAATGAAGGATGACTTGGTCATCTTTCCAAGCAAACAAGATTCGTATGTGTCATCTGACTTTAAGTCAAATGACTCCAACACTCCATTCTTTTAGAGTTGGGCTATACGCTTCTTGTTGACATGTCCAAGACGAAAATGCCACAAGCATGCTTTATCCAAACCATTAGACGAATCAATATGCAACACATTATGTCCTAAGTTATCTACAACCATCACAGTTTCATATATACCATTACAAGGCAATGCTTCAAAATTTAAAATACCATTATAAAAAGCCTTAATAGAACCAATTTCATTATTAAATGAAAATCTAAAACCTTGTTTATATAAACCATGAAAGGAAATACTGTTTCTCGCCATATCAGACGAGTAGCAACAATTATTCAACTCTAAATTTAACCCACTACTAAGGAATAAAGAATAAACTCCAATCTTGGTGGCAGGCGACACTTTCCTATTCCCCATGATTAAGTTCATCTTCCTGTGCTCCACATCCCTACTTCCTTTTACACCTTGCAAATCAGAACAAATGTGAAAACACATCCTATATCAAGGACCCAAGAATTAGCATGTGATGAGTTATTAGAATGAATAGTGTAAGTACCTGCGAAGGTGCGCTTTATCTTCCCGTCCTTAATGTCCTGCAAGTATTTGGGGCAACTTCGTTTCGAGTGCCCTTTTTCATGACAATGGAAGCACTCTGCTTCCTTTGGATTGGAAGAAGGTTTCGCAGAACCACTAGAAGAGGATCCATCATGGGTCTTTCCCTTGTAACTCTTAGATGAAGCCTTCCTCTTCCTTCCTTTCCCATGTCCAATTGCCAGAACAGGGGCATCAGCCATAGGAGTGGGTACAACAGACTTGCCTTTCAAATTACTTTCACCAGTTCTTAGTAGGCCTTGAAGTTTGCTCAGAGTGGCTTCCTCCTTGTTCATATGATAAGTCATTCTGAACTGATCATAAAAAGGAGGTAAAGAGTGTAGGATAATGTTAATAGCCAACTCGTCATCGAAGTTGACATTCAAATTCAGCAAGAGTTCCACAAACCTTTGCATATTTTGCAAGTGGGCTGTGATAGAGTCTCCATCCTTCATTTTATTGTAATGATGGAGGCAGTGATTTCATACCTTTCCTGTCGAGCACTTTGATGGTACCTTTCCATCAAGTATTGTTGCATCTCATAGGGCCAAAAGTCCTCATAGGACTTTTGAAGCTCAGCAGTCATGGTAGCAATCATGATGCACGCCACCTTTTTCGCGTCCCTCTCATGAACCCTGTATTCCTCGATTTGCTCGGGAGTAGCAGTTTGTTCATCAATATCCTTTAGCTCTTAATCGAGGACATATTCTTTGTTGTGACAACCTGAAATATTTTGACTTGTAAGTCCAGCCATTCAATTCAACCGAGAGTCAGACTCGTTTCTGCTATCAATTAACATTGTTAAGGATCATTTTAAGGCTTCTAAGCCTAGTACAATCAAGTTTTGGGTTTAGGGAAGTGTTAGCCTAGGTTCTTTACTTTGAAATTAAGCCATACACTCCTTCAAGAAGAGTATACGGCCGTACACATGGGTGTACGTCCGTACACTCAATGTGGCCGTACACCACTTCCCATATATAGGCCATCCTTTCATTTCTTATTCATTTCTTCAACTTCCAAGTCCAGAACTCGAGTGCTCTCTCAACTATCATCACACTTTCACCTAGATCTTCAAAGAAAGTAAGCATTCCTTCCATTGTTAGTTGGTTCCTTGCATTAGCTAGTAAAGATCCATGATTCAAAGCCTTTAAACACCTTCAAACTCATGAACATCAAGAGTGTACGGCCGTACACTCTAACTATGGCCGTACACCCTTGTTAAGACCATAATCTAAGGCTTAGAACACTTGCTAGTCACTTGGTACCCCTTAGAACTCTTGAACTCTTGAACCCCTTTGCTTTAAGACCAAAAAATGCATCCATCTTAGAGGGTGTACGGCCGTACACACTTGGTGTGGCTGTACACACCTCAAAACCCTCCAAAATAAAAGCCTTATTGATCATTTTGTTGAGAACTTGTCACAATAGCTGCCCCATGGATCAAATACCCACTTTTGTCATGTTTTACCATGAGTGTACGACCGTACACTCCATGGCCGTACACCTATTGGCCGTACACCCCGTGTTGTAGCCTTAAACCCCCTTTGATCAATCACATGTGATTGTAACACTTAGTCCAAGTGTTTCCTAGTCCCTAAGGGTGTTTTCTTGCATATTAGTTGTGTTAAACACTAATTACATGTCTATATATGCCATTATATGCCATTTAGGACTCGTTTGTGTCTCTGGAATTCGTTTGTGGAACTTCTCATCCTTACGCAAATCTGCAATTGAATCACCCACATAAGGTGAGTTGATACCCCTATAATCAATCTTTTAAATGTTTTAAATGCTTTTAAGGGGGGAATACAAGTTGAACACAATGATAATTATGTAAATGTTTTGTGATAAACATCATTTTCAAGGATTGCTTATGTGTTTATAAGTGATCAAATCATTGCAAAAAATCTTTTAAAGTTATGTTACTTTATGGTTTATAAAACTTCGTTTTTAAAGTACAATCATAACTTAGTAGATAAATGAGTCTTTATTTCAAGGTAATAACAGTTGAAACAAACATACTAGTAGACTATAATGGGTATAGTTTTGGGATTCAGTTCATACTATAGTTAGTACATGGAGGAGCATACTATAACTAGTACGGGAAGGAGCATACTATAACTAGTACATGGAGGAGCATACTATAACTATTACATGGAAGAACATACTATAACTATAACAGAAGAACAAATCATGAATTACACACTTATACTATATATTCCTAGTATCCTAGGAAGTTATCATATCTTTAACTCGTTTTTATAACAAATTAAGGAAACACATAAACATATGTAAAACTCACAACAGTATCAACTGTTAGCAAACACGAGGTAATAACACATCATTCCGGGTTTGCCCAAACAACGGTACAAATACAACGTACCAGGGTTAGAAAACACGAGGTAATAACACATCATTCCAGGTTTGCACTAACAACAATACGAATACCACGTACCAAAGTTAGCAAACACGAGGTAAAACGTCATACCGGGTTTACACTAACAATGGTACAAATACAACGTACCAGGGTTAGCAGACATGAAGTATGATACAGGAAACACATAAATATATACAAAACTCACAACAATATCGTCTAAGGCGTTAAGAGTACAAGATTTCATTACTTCTAGTAATTGTCCAAATATTAGAACAACGCCTCATAACTTACTTGTAACATGAACATTCAGCTAGAAGGTGACCTATAATGCTAACTTTATGATTCCTCGGTAGATACATCAGGGATATATATTAATTGAGTCCAGCAGATAATAGGATGTGTGCTTTCCGCTTCATTTCCTGTTCCTTGTTTGGTTGTGGTCTTAGAGTAGATACATCTAGTCTACTATCTATTCGATCTTAACTATATACATATATTCCGTATACACCAAGTAATCATAAGGAGTACCAGGTATAGGTCAGGTCACAGTATACAAATTCATTACACTGTTTTCTAAAGAGTACAAAAACATACTTTCAGATAGAACATTGAGTAAACAAAACTAGAAATTTATCAGTGAAATGTTTAATCCATTTTATTAAACGAGTACAACTTAAAGGACCTTAAGTGGTTAATTCTATAATACTTTAGTTTACACATCAGGGTTATACATATGTAATATCCGACAGATAGTTAGATGTGTGCTTTCCGCCTTAATTCCTGTTCCTTGTTTGGTGTTGGGCTTAGGGCAGATTCACACAATTAACTATCTGTTCGATATTAGATTATATATAGCTAGTATAAACTAAGTGATTATAGAAGGAACTATTGTGGTTATCGTTTTACTAAAAGAAATAAGGGTTTTCTAAAAGAATGTTTTCATCAAATACAATGGATCTATTACAATTAACTCCGTGAGTACCAAATGAATGCACCAGGGTTATATACAGTAAAGATCTAACAAACAATGGGATGTGTGACTTCCGCCTCATTCCCTGTTCCTTGTTTGGTTGTGGGCTTAGGGCAGATTCACACAATCGATTGTTTGTTTGATCTATATTCTATAAAAATTATATTCATTTGGTACTCATAGAAGGGATTGTAAAGCTATTTATACTTATCTTGCATCATATCAGAAGATATAGGATCTTCTGGAGGAACAGGCGAACTTTTCTAAAAAGAGCTTTCAATTTACTAATACATCGGTTAAATACTTATGAACTCACCCGCTTAAATGCTGATCTACTCTTTCACAATAACTTGTATTCTCAGGTAACCAGTAGACAGGTACGCGTGCTGGGATTCAGAAGATGGAGCATAGTAGCTTCATGTCTTGTTTTGTTATTTACTTTTGGATTCAATCTTTTGTGAATCACTACTTTGTAAACACCTTAATATTAATACAATGGTTGTTTTTTACTTTGATTACTATGATACATTTCTTGTGATACTAAACATGACGTCCCCCGCCCCCGAACGTTTCCGCCGTTCTGGTTTGGGGGTGTGACAGATTGGTATCAGAGCATTGTTTATAGTGAACTACGTACATCAACCTATAAAAGATATACAACTATAAATGCAATGGGGCCGAAGTGCTCTGGATAATAATATATTTTAAAGGTATAACAATACCTTATAAAATTATACATACATGCTTATACATACTAGAATAAGTATCACAAGAAGAACATAACAGAAGTATTTAAAGGTTGAACACTGCGGTCAAACCTGGACAGTTATGTAATCACATCTGGAATCAATATAGCCTGATCAACTATATTCATTTGAGATGTGACCGACATGTTTTTGGGAGTGATGTGATGTTGCAACAGCCTTAAAACTTACCTAACTCTATTCGAAGGATTGCTAGATCAGTACACAAAGTTAGAATACTATGGGAGTATTTTACGATACTATAAGGCAACAACAAATTTAAAACATACCAAGTTCAATACATTAAAATACTATATGAGTATTTTAGGCACTACAAATAACTTATGTGAGAACTTAAAAGACCCTTCTGGTAGGTCTATGATTCCGGAGTGTATACTCCCAAGGTTTTATATAATTGAGATTTTATAGACATAGAATTTGTGATCTATGCTTCACTACCTGTTCCTTGTTTGGTTGTGGTTTTGGAGTAGGATCACTTATTCGAAGGTCTATTTAATCTTAAATTATATACAACCTGTATACATTGCGCAATTATAGGAGGACCTGAAAAGGATCACCCCATAATGTTGCACTTAAACTCATGAATTCTTTAGACATTTCCATTCTCGCACGACAAACCCAGATTGTGACAACCGTCAAATTTCGGTCAAGTCAAAGTCAAACAAAGTCAACAAGTCAAACCGGTCAACTCCAATAACCCTTGTATGTTAGGGTTTACGTTATGTAATCACTATACAATTCGCTATTTTAATGAGAAATCATCATTTGGAAAGTTCATGTGTTTGATTTTCCTTAGCCTTAACTGTCACACCCCAAAACCGAGAACGGCGGAATACGTTCTGGGGTGGAGGACGTCATGTACAGTATCATAACAAAGCATAATAGTAAAGACAAGCAACAACATCCATTGCATTAAGATAATAATTGTAATACAAACGTGTTCAGTACAATGTTAGACACCAAAAATACAATCAAAATAAAGTGGAGTCTTATGTGTGCTCCGTCTTCTCAAAAGCTGCATCCGTACCTGTCTACTGATGACCTGAGAATACAAGTTATTTTGAAAACGTTTATCAGCATAAAGCTGGTGAGTTCATAAGTATTTAGTGTCATTTCATGTATAAAATATTCACAATTATACATTGTAAAAGAAAGTTTCGGTGTTCGAAAATAGTATGAGCCCTAGAAAACCCTATGTTTTCCAGAAAAAGTAGTCTTCACCAAGACCCGATGGTTTGTTTGTTCCTTTGATAATGTACAAGTTTTCTCAGTAGTTATTAGTTTGAAAATATAGTTTTAGACTTTATTCATGTATAGTAATGAGAAAAATGTTTTACCCCAACAGTATCACTGTCGGCCATATGAAATGAAATGCAGGCTCCAGGTAGTATTAAATGTACAATACTCCTCAGGGAGTCTGTTGCCTTTAATTCTTAAAGTATTAATTAAAGGTTTGAATGTGAACTCGTACGTAACCATGCTGATTGACGATCGAATCCCTTTGACCCTCCGAGTCATATGTAGTGATGTGACATTTTGTCACCCCTGGGCCTAGACGGCTCGGACTGTAGCTAGCAGTCGGGATGTGGGAGTGTCTGTCCCGTATAGATCTATACACATAATGCCCGCTCTCCCTCCAGGAGACTCTGGTTACGCGGTGATAGCACAAAGATGTGTCGTATCGAGAAATAGTATGTCACATTCTATTTTAGTAAGTTCTCTTGTATAGTATGTAGTGTTCTCTTTGTATAGTACATAATGTTCTCCTCGTATAGTATATAGTGTTCTCTTGTATAGTATGTAGTGTTCTCTTGTATAGTACATAGCATATATTGACTCACAACTGAACTGACTCTAGTAGTTGTCATGGCAATAGTAGTAGTGAGTAGTATCCCTTAACTATACCTATTATAGTTAAATAGTATTGTTGGTTGCATGTCTTTGATATCCAAAGGCATTGAACTGATATGAAAACTTTTATATCTGACACAAATATATAAGATATATAACTAAGAATTCAACGAGAGTCGGACTAATAACAAAATACCCTAAGCCCACAATCAAACAAGAACAGGAAATAAGGTGAGCTATTAGTCCTAAGTCCTTCAAGTCTTACTTATATAAATATATTGGTGTAGATATGGTTTGAGAATAAAAATAGTTTTAAACGAATTTTGGAAAATAGTTTTATAGTGATTTACACGAAAATGAATTTGGTAAACATTTGAAAACAGTTTAATTGGCAATATAGTTGAAAGTATAGAAAATCTCTTTTTGGTGGTAAAAACAGTTAATAGTGTAGAAAATCCTTTTGGTTGCAAGTTATAATTCACATGCGATGGTTACTATAACTTATTTGGTTCAACTTGTATTCCCCCCCCATAAAACAGTTAAAAACATTTAAAAAGGTTCATTTAGGGGTATGAACTCACCTGTAATGAGTGAAGTGGATGGAAACGCCGAGTAGGATGCTAGGTGTCAAGTGAGGACTTGAACACACGCACGGATCCTATGTAACATGTAGTGATGTATAAAGTATCTAATTGGTTGTGTAATCGCTAATTAAGGGAGTAAAGGCACTTTAATGTATGAAAACACTTTGTTCCAAGTGTTAGGAGTGTTAAAGGTTGTATCTAGGAGTGTATGGCCTCACTATGGAGTTTACACTTCACTTGGCCACACTTAAGTGTGTTTATGGTTGGGAGACCATTTCCCCCATGAGTTTACGGCCGTAAACTCATGGAAATGGTGAGTTTGTGTGTCTAAAGGTTTCATGCATCACAAGGAAGGCTCCTAGGATCAATTCGAGGGCTTGGGAAGTGATTAGGGTTCAATTGGGTACTCCCTTGGAGTTTATGGTCCTTGGACCACTCCTTGGGAGTTTACGGTCGTAAACTCTAGGGTTTACGGCCGTAAACCCTTGACCACTTCTTGGGAGTTTACGGTCGTAAACTCTAGGGTTTACGGCCGTAAACCCTTGACCACTTCAACCATTTCATGTTTTGGGGTCCTAAGCTCATCTACACTAGTTTCAAGTTCATCAAACAAGCTAAGGAAGGGTTTAGGGGCATCAAAACACCATTTGAGGTGTTTACGGTTTTGGGTTTACGGTTCTTGAATGTTCAAGAATCGTAAACTCAAGTTTATGGCCAAAAAGTCACGATTTTGGGTTCCTTAGTTCATGCATGCAAGTATCTAAGCTATATCTAAGCATTAGAGAAGGTTTGGAAGTGTTTTGGGGCTTCAAAACCCTCATAAAGGAGTTCACGGTTTTGGGAGGCTCCCCAAACCGTAAACACATGCATGTTGAGGCATTTGGATGATTCAAACTTGAGATGGCATGAATACTAAGTTAAACAACAAGTTAGGAAGATTACCTTTGATTTTTGAGCTTGAATGAGGTGATCTTTTGGCCAAACCCGATTTTAGAGAGAGAAAGTAGAGAGAGAAAGCTCCAAGGTGGGGAAAAGGCTCTAAAGGTGGACACTCCTCCTTTATATATGGCTGCCTAGTGGGGACCCACCATACACTGTCGTTTAAACGGAGCTAAATGTTTTTACCGGGTAAACTAACTTTAACCCGACTTAGTTGTTTTTATCCCGTCACTAAATATATATTATTTTAATAACTCACAATGAATTATTTTAATAAATAAAAGTTAACGGAAAATTTTAATAGGACTAACTTTTATTAACGGAAACGGATTATAGTGACGGAGTAAATTTCGGAAAATTTTAATAGGACTAAGTTTCATTTGATCCTCGCGCTCCCAAGTGAACTCTGGTCCTCGTTTGGCGTTCCAACGAACCTTCACAATCGGGATGCGGCTTTGCTTCGTTCGTTTGACCTCTCGGTCCATGATCTCCACAGGTTCTTCCACGAAGTTGAGGCTCTCATTGATCTCGATTTCATCGAGTGGAATTATGAGAGTCTCTTCGGATAGGCACTTTTTCAAGTTCGAGACGTGGAAGGTAGGATGCACATTACTAAGTTCGCGGGGTAGATTGAGTTTGTAAGCTACGGGGCCGATTCTAGCGAGAATCTCAAAAGGACCTATGTATCTTGGATTCAGCTTTCCGCGCTTTCCGAAGCGTATCAAGCCTTTCCAGGGTGAGACTTTCAAAAGGACTCGGTCTCCCACCTGGAATTCCAAGGGTTTCCTCCGTTTGTCTGCGTAGCTTTTCTGTCGGTCTCTTGAGGCTTTAAGTCGTGCTCGGATTTGTACGATCTTTTCGGTGGTCTCGCGGATGATTTCTGGACCGGTGAGAGTGCTGTCAGGAACTCGTCCCTTAGCTAATTGAGTGTCGCCTACCTCGGCCCAGCACATAGGGGATTTGCACTTCCGGCCGTATAGGGCTTCGAATGGGGCAGCTTTGATGCTTGTGTGATAACTGTTGTTGTAGGAAAACTCGACTAGGGGTAAGTGGGTATCCCACGCCTTACCAAAGTCGATTACACAGGCTCGCAACATATCCTCCAAGGTTTGAATAGTTCTCTCACTTTGTCCATCGGTTTGAGGATGGTATGCTGTGCTCATATCCAGCTTAGTTCCAAGAGCCTTATCTAGTGACTGCCAGAACCTCGAGGTGAACCTGCTATCCCGATCGGAAATAATGGACACAGGTACACCGTGCAGTCGGACTACCTCTTGGATGTAAATTCGCGTAAGTCTCTCCATTTTGAAATTTTCCTTGATAGGAAGGAAGTGGGCGGATTTGGTTAGCCGGTCGACAATTACCCAAATGGTGTCGTACCCACTCGGAGATTTGGGCAATTTGGTATTGAAATCCATAGTAATTCTCTCCCACTTCCATTCAGGTATCTCTGGCTGTTGGAGAAGACCCGAGGGTTTCTGGTATTCGACCTTGACCCTAGCGCAAGTAAGGCACTTATTCACGAAGGTAGCGATTTCCGCTTTCATGTTAGGCCACCAGTACGATTTCTTGAGATCCAGGTACATCTTATCTGAACCTGGGTGAATGGAATATCGAGTGTTGTGCGCTTCTTTCATGACCAAGTCTCTAAAGCCACCGTGTCGCGGTGTCCAGATCCGGTCCATGAGGTAGTAAACTCCGTCATCCTTGACTACCAGATTCTTATCCATTCCTCGCAGGGACTCTCCCGCCACATTTTCCGGTTTCAAAGCTTCAAGCTGTGCTCCCTTAATTTGTGCGGGTAGATGCGAATGGATAGTCATGGTTAGGGACTTGACTCTTCGCCCAGAATATTCCTTCCGACTTAGGGCGTCTGCTACTACATTGGCTCTACCCGGGTGGTAACGAATTTCACATTCGTAGTCATTGAGTAGCTCGACCCACCGTCGTTGTCTCATGTTGAGCTCCTTCTGGTTGAAGATGTGTTGGAGGCTTTTGTGGTCGGTATAGATGGTGCTCTTTGTACCATACAGATAGTGTCTCCATATCTTTAGGGCGAACACGACCGCTCCTAGCTCGAGGTCGTGCGTGGTGTAGTTGACTTCGTGTGTCTTCAGCTGTCTTGAGGCGTAGGCGATGACCTTACCTCGTTGCATCAGAACACAGCCGAGCCCCTGATTGGATGCATCGCAATATACTACGAAGTCATCTGTCCCTTCGGGGAGGGACAGTATCGGCGCGGTGCACAAGGCTTGCTTCAGGGTTCAGAATGCCTTCTCTTGTTTTTCTTCCCAGTCAAAGGTCACGCCTTTCTGGGTCAATGCCGTAAGAGGCTTCGCGATCCAAGAGAAATTCTGAATGAATCTTCGGTAGTAGCCAGCGAGGCCTAGAAATTGGCGAATTTCTGTAGGCGTCTTCGGTGCTGACCAGTTCTCAATAGCTTTAATATTGGATGGGTCCACGTGGATTCCTTCTTTGCTAACCACGTGTCCTAAGAATTCGACTCTTCGGATCCAAAATTCGCACTTTGAGAACTTTGCGTAAAGCTTCTCCGATCGTAGAGTTTCCAGGACCTGTCGCAGATGATCGCTATGCTCTTCCTCACTTCTAGAGTAGATAAGTATATCATCAATGAAGACGATGACGAACTGATCCAAGTAAGGACGGCATACTCTATTCATCAAGTCCATGAAGACTGCAGGCGCATTGGTCAGTCCGAACGGCATCATTACAAACTCGTAGTGCCCGTAACGAGTCCGGAAGGCTGTCTTCGGAACATCCTCCTCGAGCACTCGCAACTGGTGATACCCGGACCTTAGATCAATTTTGGAAAAGTAACTCGCCCCTTGCAGTTGATCAAATAAATCGTCTATACGAGGAAGGGGATAACGGTTCTTGATTGTCAGCTTGTTGAGTTCTCTGTAGTCGATGCACATGCGGAACGATCCGTCTTTCTTCTTTACGAACAAGACTGGTGCTCCCCAGGGTGAGAAGCTTGGTCTTATAAAGCCCTTGTTGAGCAGTTCGTTAAGTTGGCCGGATAGTTCTTGCATCTCAGCAGGCGCTAGACGATAGGGCAATTTAGCTACGGGGGTAGCTCCTGGAATTAAATCGATTCTGAACTCGACTTGACGTTTGGGAGGTAGGCCTGGCAGTTCCTCTGGAAAGATGTCAGGGAAGTCGCACACGACGGGGAAATCTTTGAGTTCTTTCGTTTTCCGGCTCGTGTCGACAACGTGTGCAAGGAATGCGCGATATTCCTTGCGCAAGTATTTCTGAGCTTGAATGCTCGAGATGATGCGAAGGCTCGTACTGGGTTTGTCTCCGTAGATCATCAATGTTTCATTGTTGGGCAAGTTCAAACGGATGGCTTTGTCGAAACACAGGATGTCGGTATGATGGAGACTCAACCAGTCCATGCCTATGATGACATCAAAGCTCTTGATCGCTACTGGTATGAGATCGATAGGAAACGAATGATTATCTAGCGTGAGGGTACAACCTATGTAGATTTCATTAGAACTTTTCGTCTTGCCGTTAGCCATTTCTACGACGAAGGTTTCTTTCAGTGATTGCGGTGATTGTTTGAGTAAGTGTTTAAAGTTTTGATTTACGAAACTTCTTTCTGCCCCACTATCGAATAGAATACAAGCATAATAGTTATCAAGAAGGAACGTACCCGTGACTACGGTGGGGTCTGCTACAGCCTCATTATGGCCAATAGCAAGTAGTCTACCTGCTCCTCCCGCGTTGCCAACCTTTGGACAATTCCTTTTGAAATGTCCGACTTCGCCACAGCCATAGCTGGCCTGGCTCGCTCCCGAACTGGGAATTTTGGGAAATAGGTTTGGGAGGTGCTCTGCAGAACCAGATGGTGTGGCCCTTCCGGTCGCAATTGGTGCAGTGCATTTCACGGCATGGGCCGTTATGATGGAAGGCGCACTTATCGCACTTGGGTAGATTCCCCGCATATGTTTTGGCGGGCACAGGGGCAGTAGGAGTAGTGGCAGCATGGACAGCCACCATTTGCTGGTTACTGGAAGAGGATTTGACTGATTTACCCTTCTTTCGATCTCCCCGTTTTCTCTTGTTGTCGGAGGCGTGAGTTGGAGCAGTAGTGATGGTTGTAGTTGTTGATGGAGCACGGGGAACTTCATGATTGATAAGCATTTGGGCCAACTCCTTGGCACTTTCAAATGTCGTTGGTCTTGATGATAGAACGTTCCCACGATACGGGGGCACTAGGCCCCCGATGTATCGCTCAATCTTCTTAGCTTCCGAGGGAATCATGTTAGGGCATAGGGCTACCAGCTCGCAGTACCGGGTGGTGTAAGCTACTATATCGGAACCCTGCATTTTGAGATTCCAGAGTTCCTCCTCCAATTTCTGAATTTCTCCCTTTGGGCAGTACTCTGTCATCATTAGGTCTTTCAGTGTATCCCAACCCATGGCGTTAGCTGCTACCAGGGAGAGTGCTTTGACATGGCCATTCCACCATGTTAGGGCCCTTTGGGTAAGGGTACAAGTAGCAAACTTTATCTTGCTCCCTTCGGGGCAGGAGCACATTTCGAATACTGCTTCGGTTCTTTCGAACCATTGGGTTAGGGCGAGGATTCCCCCGGTCCCGTTGAAGTAGGTAGGCTTGCAACTGATGAAATCTTTGTAGGTGCATTCCCGAGCACGGGGGTGGGTTTCACCCTGGCTAGAGTTAGTTCCCAGTCCACCTCCACTGGCACCACCAGAATTGACTTGCGCCAGAGCGGCGGTCACGGCTGCAGTCACGGCTGTTTGGAGCAACACCGGGTCGAACTGCGGAGGAACCGGCGGTGTAGGTGGTGGGGGTGGAGCTCGAGTTGCGGGAGTTCTCCTGGTTGGACGCTTGCGAGGCGGCATCCTGTACTGAAAGATTACGAAAATGATGACAATAGTAAGAATTGGTTTGTAAACAGGATAAGAGTGTTTCTTGGACTAAATCTCTATAGTCCGAAAAACAAAAGGGGAATGTACTACTAGGTTAGGGATACCCAAAAGCACAACTTCCCCATCGATTAGATACTGCCACTATTACTGGTATTACTGATGTATAATGAGTTCGGGAAAGAAGATGACCTAACAGGAGGTCTTACATCAAACCATCAAGGAAAAATGTTGGCAGTTTAGTAGTCTGGCTAGAGTACTTCCAAAGTTAGGAATGTTTACAGGCATGTACTCTATCGATTATAGAAAAGAAGGCTATTCCTTAATCAAAAGGGAAGGATGAGTTGGCATCTTTTACTGGCGACGGGGATCCTTTGGGGCAAACCCTAAGATCAGCCAGTTGGCGCACAACTCCCTGAAGATGTCGCTCGTGCGTCCTTTGACGTGCTCGGAGTTCCACGGCTTCCGCTCGGGATGCGGTGATGCCATTTACGCGAGAATGGGGAAAGAAATTGATAGGCGCGCTAATCTAGATTACTTATAAGATGATCGTTATTAGTCGACCCAATATTTGCATAGTGCATACCAATTACATGTAATCGAAGCAGAATAGACCTTCGAATAAGTGACCCTAACTCCAAGCCCACAATCAAATAAGAACAGGAAATGAAGCAAAGGTCACAGATTCTAAGTCTATAACGCCTTAGTCACATGTAACTGTGGTGTATCCACTTAGCAACTATTGCCCTACTAGTAACGACCCTTTTAGTTCTCACATATGTTGTAACTAGAATGTAGAATACTCCTATAGTATTCTTGTTCTGATGTTCTTGTAGCAGTATTGGTAAGTTTTAGACTTGTTGCAACACCACAACCATTCTTAGGCACATGCTAGCCACTCCTAGGAAAATGTAGTTGATCAGGCTACATCCGCCTAGTTTTGGCCATATGTCTCTAAGCCTAACTGTGATGTTCAACAATCTTAATACTTTTGTTCTGTTCTAGTATGATCCTGACCCTTTGTATGAATGAATGTATATATATACTTAGTTAAATATTTTATTATTTAAAAGTATATATTCTTGTTCAGAGTGTTTTAGTCCCGATGTGTTTATAGTTTGTATATCTTTTATGGGTTGATATACTTGATTCACTATAAACAGTGCTCTGATACCAATCTGTCACACCCCAAAACCAAGAACGGCGGAATACGTTCTGGGGTGGAGGACGTCATGTACAGTATCATAACAAAGCATAATAGTAAAGACAAGCAACAACATCCATTGCATTAAGATAATAATTGTAATACAAACGTGTTCAGTACAATCTTAGACACCAAAAATACAATCAAAATAAAGTGGAGTCTTATGTGTGCTCCGTCTTCTCAAAAGCTGCATCCGTACCTGTCTACTGATGACCTGAGAATACAAGTTATTTTGAAAACGTTTATCAGCATAAAGCTGGTGAGTTCATAAGTATTTAGTGTCATTTCATGTATAAAATATTCACAATTATACATTGTAAAAGAAAGTTTCGGTGTTCGAAAATAGTATGAGCCCTAGAAAACCCTATGTTTTCCAGAAAAAGTAGTCTTCACCAAGACCCGATGGTTTGTTTGTTCCTTTGATAATGTACAAGTTTTCTCAGTAGTTATTAGTTTGAAAATATAGTTTTATACTTTATTCATGTATAGTAATGAGAAAAATGTTTTACCCCAACAGTATCACTGTCGGCCATATGAAATGAAATGCAGGCTCCAGGTAGTATTAAATGTACAATACTCCTCAGGGAGTCTGTTGCCTTTAATTCTTAACCATGCTGATTGACGATCGAATCCCTTTGACCCTCCGAGTCATATGTAGTGATGTGACATTTTGTCACCCCTGGGCCTAGACGGCTCGAACTGTAGCTAGCAGTCGGGATGTGGGAGTGTCTGTCCCGTATAGATCTATACACATAATGCCCGCTCTCCCTCCAGGAGACTCTGGTTACGCGGTGATAGCACAAAGATGTGTCGTATCGAGAAATAGTATGTCACATTCTATTTTAGTAAGTTCTCTTGTATAGTATGTAGTGTTCTCTTTGTATAGTACATAATGTTCTCCTCGTATAGTATATAGTGTTCTCTTGTATAGTATGTAGTGTTCTCTTGTATAGTACATAGCATATATTGACTCACAACTGAACTGACTCTAGTAGTTGTCATGGCAATAGTAGTAGTGAGTAGTATCCCTTAACTATACCTATTATAGTTAAATAGTATTGTTGGTTGCATGTCTTTGATATCCAAAGGCATTGAACTGATATGAAAACTTTTATATCTGACACAAATATATAAGATATATAACTAAGAATTCAACGAGAGTCGGACTAATAACAAAATACCCTAAGCCCACAATCAAACAAGAACAGGAAATAAGGTGAGCTATTAGTCCTAAGTCCTTCAAGTGTTACTTATATAAATATATTGGTGTAGATATGGTTTGAGAATAAAAATAGTTTTAAACGAATTTTGGAAAATAGTTTTGTAGTGATTTACACGAAAATGAATTTGGTAAACATTTGAAAACCGTTTAATTGGCAATATAGTTGAAAGTATAGAAAATCCCTTTTTGGTGGTAAAAACAGTTAATAGTGTAGAAAATCCTTTTGGTTGCAAGTTATAATTCACATGCGATGGTTACTATAACTTATTTGGTTCAACTTGTATTCCCCCCCATAAAACAGTTAAAAACATTTAAAAAGGTTCATTTAGGGGTATGAACTCACCTGTAATGAGTGAAGTGGATGGAAACGCCGAGTAGGATGCTAGGTGTCAAGTGAGGACTTGAACACACGCACGGATCCTATGTAACATGTAGTGATGTATAAAGTATCTAATTAGTTGTGTAATCGCTAATTAAGGGAGTAAAGGCACTTTAATGTATGAAAACACTTTGTTCCAAGTGTTAGGAGTGTTAAAGGTTGTATCTAGGAGTGTATGGCCTCACTATGGAGTTTACACTTCACTTGGCCACACTTAAGTGTGTTTACGGTTGGGAGACCATTTCCCCCATGAGTTTACGGCCGTAAACTCATGGAAATGGTGAGTTTGTGTGTCTAAAGGTTTCATGCATCACAAGGAAGGCTCCTAGGATCAATTCGAGGGCTTGGGAAGTGATTAGGGTTCAATTGGGTACTCCCCTGGAGTTTACGGTCCTTGGACCACTCCTTGGGAGTTTACGGTCGTAAACTCTAGGGTTTACGGCCGTAAACCCTTGACCACTTCTTGGGAGTTTACGGTCGTAAACTCTAGGGTTTACGGCCGTAAACCCTTGACCACTTCAACCATTTCATGTTTTGGGGTCCTAAGCTCATCTACACTAGTTTCAAGTTCATCAAACAAGCTAAGGAAGGGTTTAGGGGCATCAAAACACCATTTGAGGTGTTTACGGTTCTTGAATGTTCAAGAACCGTAAACTCAAGTTTATGGCCAAAAAGTCACGATTTTGGGTTCCTTAGTTCATGCATGCAAGTATCTAAGCTATATCTAAGCATTAGAGAAGGTTTGGAAGTGTTTTGGGGCTTCAAAACCCTCATAAAGGAGTTCACGGTTTTGGGAGGCTCCCCAAACCGTAAACACATGCATGTTGAGGCATTTGGATGATTCAAACTTGAGATGGCATGAATACTAAGTTAAACAACAAGTTAGGAAGATTACCTTTGATTTTTGAGCTTGAATGAGGTGATCTTTTGGCCAAACCCAATTTTAGAGAGAGAAAGTAGAGAGAGAAAGCTCCAAGGTGGGGAAAAGGCTCTAAAGGTGGACACTCCTCCTTTATATATGGCTGCCTAGTGGGGACCCACCATACACTGTCGTTTAAACGGAGCTAAATGTTTTTACCGGGTAAACTAACCGTAACCCGACTTAGTTGTTTTTATCCCGTCACTAAATATATATTATTTTAATAACTCACAATGAATTATTTTAATAAATAAAAGTTAACGGAAAATTTTAATAGGACTAACTTTTATTAACGGAAACGGATTATAGTGACGGAGTAAATTTCGGGTTGTCACATTAACAATGCTAAACAATGAACCAAAGCGATAAAACACTATTGCACAATCATCGGGATTGTGTACGACACTAAAACACGGTTTAACGGGGTTTACGAACCTTGCGTTGTGAAGCCGGACACTCAAATTAATCACAAACGAAACCTCTCTAAATCGTTTTCACTCTATCTCTTTCTATTTGAAATCTCTCCCAAATCTCTCCCAAATCTCTCTCAAAAGTTACTTTAACTTTTTGTAATCATTTGGGTCATATCGACCCTTAACCGGGTCAAAAATCGCTTGAAACGGGGTAAAAACGGGTAAAATAGCCTTAAGGACCTGGAACTGAAGCTTCAGGACCGAAGCCTCTCATCCGAGGCCTCGGATCCGAAGCCTCTCATCAGGACCGAAGCTGAAGCCTCTCAGGAGACCGAATCCGAAGCCATCAGACAGCAGCCTCGCATGCGAGGGTCCGAATCCGGCCTCCATGCGAGAGGTCTCGCAGACGGCCCCTTTTTACCGGTTTTTCGACTACGACTTCGTTTTAACTCCGTTTTTCATTATTTTAACGTGAGATTTTCACCCAAAACTTTATTTTATAAACTAAGGCCCCAAAATATATAAATCTCCAGGGTTTTATAAAAATATATTAAAAGAATTAGTGGTTGAACTAATTATTGAGGGAATATTTGCTTTTCCTTAATTTATGGCAAAAGCAAACCACCACCACCTCACTCTATGATCAGCCACTCTTTCCCACTACCCCTAGTATCCTTAGTGGACCTTTACACCCAATCTCCAGCTCTTCCCACGTTCTAAGAGCTGGAGGATTGATCCTCTCTCCTCATTCTCCATAAAGTTCTTTCATTCTACACTTAGCAACCAAAGGACACTCTCCAAAATTCTCTCATCTTTTCTCTCAACTTCAAGAACTTCAAGGCTTTCTTCAGGGATTTCTTTCTTCAATTAGTAAGTATCTTCATCATTCATATAATTATTACACTCCATTCTACTCAAATCATTGATATCTTACACAAATTCCATCTTATTCGATGTTAGATTCTCGAATCATCAAGACATCTTCTTAGTGTCCTTGGGTTGAACACTTCTTCTCTCTCACTTTCATCGACTGAAACCACATAGGGTGAGTTCATACCCCTACATTTACATGTTTTTCTTAAGTTTTAAGGGGGGGGGGGGGGAATACAAGTAAAATCATCAAGAACACAATTAAACTTTTTCTATCAGATTACATCAGAAAAGATGAACTTCGATCACGGACTGTTTTGGTCAACTTAAATATTTTAGTTTTCAAAACTGTTCCAGGTGCAAGTAGTTCAAACTCTTAGCTTTAAAATGGCTACTTGGACATCTCCATATGATTTTGCTTCAATTTATGGTGATTTTTACAACACTGCCTGTCATTTCAGAGGCAAACCCGGACCAGTCTGTGATTATGAACATTTTCACCTCTGTTAGAGATCACTAAAAATCATGATAAAATTTACGAACAAACTAGACTCATATTCCAAACTCTCAGAAATTGCGGATTTGGATTTAGAGCTTTGATGATTTTTCTATAAATTTTCTAAGAACAGTAACAGAAACTGTATTCAACGAAAAGTTGCTGTCAATTTCATTTCACCTTGTAACATGTTGAGCAAGGTGTATATCTTTATGTGATTATATGTTATTGCAATATATGACATTTCATCTTAATATTTAGACACACATCAGTTTACAAATGGATTTGGACATATAAAATATAAAGAATAACAAGTGATTATAATCAAAGTACAACCGATACATTCAAACATTTAATAAACTATTTTGAATATAGTTTGCATACATTACTGCGTACTACCCTTGGTTGATAAACTATAATAGGTATAGTTTATGATACATTACATAACACATACATTTAAAAAGGGTACCTTTATACAAAGGATATTTTCATTAAGCAAGGTACGGCCATACGGTACCAAGTTTTCATAACACGTAATTCCGTTAATGACTTTGTGAGACATTTACTTCAAACTACCATTAAGTCCTGTATTGTAACCAGAGTCTCCTTGAGGGAGAGCGTGATAGTTGTGTATAGATCTATATTGGGTTTGACAAACCCACACCTAAACTGCATGCAACAGTTAGACCGATAGGTCTGGGGTGACAAATGTCATAACATTTCCGACGCCCGAAGAACGTCGTTTTAGGCAACCTTGGTCATAGCATGGTTATAATAAACTCACACAAAGTATTAATAAATATTGGAATTTACGGGAACTTCATTAAAATTAAACGAGTTTATGTCGATTTAAACTTACATTATTTATTATAAGTAAGAAAAGTTACTTATACATTTCGGTCTTTGGATTTAAGACTACATTTACACATTAAGGAAAATATTGGATTTTTCTAAAACAAATACTACTTTTACAAACGAAAGGCTTTTAATAATACCAAACAAAAGCTTATGAACTCACCAACCTTTGTGTTGACACTTTTTCAAACAACTTGTATTCTCAGGAAATCATTAAACAGGTAAGCAAGTGCTTTTGAGGATGGGACGCTAAGGCGTCTACTATTTCATATTTTGTCAACATATTGTAATTAATTCGTAAACATGTAATTCATACAATGATGTAACTTTTTCAATTATATATATGTTGGTTGTGTTTGCTTGAATTACTATTACAATTGTTGTTATGATACTATAGATGAAGTCCTCCACCCCCGGACATTTCCGCCATCCTTGGTTTGGGGGTGTGACAGATTGGTATCAGAGCACAGTTTATAGTGAATTAAGTATATCAAACCACATAAGATATACAAACTATAAACACAATTGGGACTAATAGTCTCTGAATTGTGCATTTTTTAAATAAATATACTTTTAGAAAATAAATGATTTTCTTGATTAAAGTATACATACATACATTACATGCTCGCATGATATCATGACTAGAGAAAACATAAAGCAAAAGAAGAAGAGTTGAACATTTTGAGTATGCCTTAGTATATGTGGATTAATTTTGGGAAGGATATAGCCTGATCAAGTATATCAGTCCGAGAATTGACTTGCATATACCGGGGGATGGTCAGGATGGGCAACAAATCTAACAACCTAATATCACACTACAAAGGATACTTTAAGAACTCAAAACTAAATATTTACAAATACTATAGGAGTATTTTGTGTTACTATAATAAATATATTAATTATGTCCCGACTAAATTAGCATATGGGAAACTCTTACAAATGGTCATATACTTGGAAACAAGGAAACTCAAATAAAATATTTTAGACTTTCATTTTACCTCATAGCCCAATGTATTGGGTCAATTAAAAGTATAAAATCGTATGTATCGTAAACATATCGGAAAACAACGTAATAATATACTTTATGTATAAAAGATTTCTATTCCTATAAATATACTTGTACTAAAAGTACATTGGTTTACAACTTATGACAGAACCATGCCGCCAAGGAAGGAGACTAGACCATCTAGCAGTGCAACACCACCTCCACCACCACTACTAACACCTCCACCACCATCACCGACACTTCCACCACCACTACCAACACCTCCACCACCATCACCGACACTTCCACCACCACTACCAACACCTCCACCACCATCACCATCACCGACACCTCCACCACCATCACCATCACCGACACCTCCACCACCATCACCAACACCTCTGCCGCCACTTCCACAATTTGATCCAGCAATACTCCAAGCTGCAATAGCAGCAGCAGTAGCGGCAGCTGTGTCCCAAATTGTCTCTAATGGAAATGGTGGATCTGGACCAGGTGTTACACCCTCTAACCAGGGTGACAGATGGGTACGCACAAGAGAGTGCACCTACAAAGACTTCACAAATGGCAAACCCGACAACTTCAATGGGAGCGGGGGAGTCATCACTTTAATGCAATGGTTAGAAAAGACCGAAGTAGTCTTTCAGGTGTGCTCTTGCCCCGAAGCAAGCAAAGTTAAGTTCGCAGCCTTCACTTTCACCGGCCGGGCCCTTACTTGGTGGAACTGCCGGATTAATTCACTTACTCTCGAAGTGGCTAGCTCCATAACCTGGGCAGAACTAAAAACGTTGATGATGAAGGAGTACTGCCCGAGAGGTGAGATTCAAAAGCTGGAACAAGAACTTTGGAACCTCAGGATGACGGGCTCCGACCTTGAAACCTACACCACCCGATTCAATGAATTGGCTCTCCTCTGCCCAACAATGGTTACTCCGGAGGAGAAAAAGGTGGAGCGATACCTTTGGGGACTGTCTCCCCAAGTGCAAAGTAGTGTCCTGGCTTCAAGGCCAACTACTTTTGACAGTGCCAGAGAGCTGGCACAACAACTTGTTGACCACCGAGCCGGTCATAATACTACAACCACCACCACTGATCAATCAAAAGGGGGAAACAACAAAAGGAAGTTCTGGAACCAAAAGAAGAGCCAACCAGCACAGGACCCCGCTAAGAAGCAACAAACTGTTGCTGTCCATGCTGCCACTACTGCACCACCGAAGCCATATGCTGGAACCCTACCCAAGTGCAACAAGTGCAGCTTTCACCACAATGGTGCTTGTAGGGAGATGCACTGTATCAACTGCGACAGGAAGGGGCACACTGCTCGTTTCTGTAAAGCGTCGGCTCGACCAATCAACCAAGTCGCCAGTACGGGGGCAACCCGAACCTGCTACAACTGTGGAGACGCAGGTCACTTCAAAAGAAACTGCCCCAAAGCACAAGCCCCTAATGCTGGTGGAGTAGGAAGAATCCTGGCAATAGGACATGGGGAAGCAGTTGAGGATCCCGCGGTGGTTACCGGTACGTTTCTCCTCAATAACTCTTATGCATGCGTACTATTCGATAGTGGAGCGGAGAGGAGTTTCGTGAGCCACCAATATAAACAATTACTTGAACAAAATCCCCAATCACTAAAGGATACTTATGTAGTAGAAATGGCAAATGGGAAAGTAGAACGCAGTAGCGATATATACTCAGAGTGTACTCTCACTCTAGACAACCATACATTTAAAATTGACCTGATGCCGGTCACCATAAAAAGCTTCGACGTAATCATCGGGATGGATTGGTTAGTTCCTCACCGTGCCGACATTCTATGTTACGAAAGGGCCGTTCGCCTCAATCTACCAAATGACGAAACCCTTCTCATCTATGGTGACAAACCTAGTGCGAATTTACAAATCATCTCATGCATCAAAGCCCAAAAGTATCTCCGGAAGGAGTACCACGCCTTCTTGGCCCACGTAGTAGACAAGAAACAAGACGTGAAAGACATCAAAGACATCCCCGAAGTGTGTAACTTCCCGGATGTGTTCCCAGAAGATCTTCCTGGTGTACCACTCGCACGACAAGTCGATTTCAGAATTAACTTAATACCCGGAGCTACCCCCGTAGCCAGAGCTCCATACCGCCTCGCACCAACAGAAATGCAAGAGTTGTCCAGTCAGTTGAACGAGTTTTTGAGCAAAGGGTTCATCAGACCAAGCTTCTCACCTTGGGGAGCACCAGTCCTTTTTGTAAAGAAGAAGGACAGATCCTTTCGCATGTGCATCGACTATCGGGAACTAAACAAACTCACCATCAAGAACCGATATTCTCTACCCCGAATCGATGACCTTTTCGACCAACTCCAAGGAACAAATTTCTTCTCAAAGATCGACCTAAGGTCAGGTTACCATCAGCTACGAGTTCAAGAAGAAGATATTCCCAAAACTGCATTCAGAACTCGCTATGGGCACTACGAGTTTGTGGTGATGTCCTTCGGTTTAACAAACGCACCTGCGGTATTCATGGACCTAATGAATAGAGTGTGTCGACCCTACCTAGACAAGTTTGTAATCGTATTCATCGACGATATCTTGATCTACTCGCGAAGCGAAGAAGAGCATCGCCTACATCTACGCCAAGTGCTAGAGACACTAAGAGCGGAGAAGCTTTATGCTAAGTTCTCTAAGTGTGAATTCTGGATTAGAGAAGTGGATTTCCTTGGCCATGTGGTAAGTGAGAAAGGCATACATGTGGATCCCTCCAAGATCAAGGCAATCGAGAATTGGTCAGCACCTAAGACGCCAACCGAAATTCGACAATTCCTTGGGCTTGCTGGCTACTACCGAAGATTTATACAAAACTTCTCCAAGATTGCGAAACCACTCACCACCTTGACGCAGAAAGGTGTGATATTCAAGTGGGAAAATAAACAAGAAACTGCTTTCCAAACGTTAAAACAAGCCCTATGCAGCGCACCGATCTTGTCTCTCCCAGAGGGAACCGAGGACTTCGTAGTGTACTGTGATGCTTCGAATCAAGGCCTCGGATGTGTGCTCATGCAGAGAGGGAAGGTTATCGCGTATGCATCAAGACAGCTTAAGACGCACGAGGTTAATTATACTACGCACGACCTGGAATTAGGAGCAGTGGTATTCGCTTTGAAGATCTGGAGACACTACCTCTACGGCACGAAATGCACTATCTTCACTGATCACAAAAGTCTTCAGCATATCCTCAATCAGAAAGAGCTCAACATGAGACAGAGGAGATGGGTAGAGTTGCTGAATGACTACGAGTGCGAAATTCGTTATCATCCGGGCAAGGGCAATGTAGTGGCTGATGCTCTAAGCAGGAAGGAGTACTCGGGCCGCCGAGTAAAATCCTTAACAATGACGATCCATTCCCACACGACCATACAAATCAAGGAAGCTCAACTAGAAGCTTTGAAACCAGAAAAGGTGGCAGGAGAGACATTAAGGGGAATGGATAAAAACTTAGAAGTCAAGGATGATGGAGTACGTTATCTCATGAATCGAATCTGGACACCGAAGTTCAGTGGACTCCGAGACGTCATCATGAATGAAGCACACAAGACTCGATATTCCATCCATTCCGGGTCAGATAAGATGTATCTAGACCTCAAGAAATTATACTGGTGGCCGAACATGAAAGCTGAGATTGCTACCTATGTGAGCAAGTGTCTGACTTGTGCCAAGGTCAAAATCGAATACCAGAAACCATCCGGGCTATTGCAACAGCCAGATATACCTGAGTGGAAGTGGGAACGAATAACCATGGACTTCATAACCAAGCTGCCTAAGACATCGGGCGGGCTTGACACCATATGGGTAATCGTAGACAGATTGACCAAATCAGCACACTTCCTACCGATAAAAGAAACCGACAAGATGGAGAAGCTGACTAGAACGTACATCAGAGAGATTGTACGACTCCATGGTGTGCCGATATCCATTATCTCCGATAGAGATAGTAGATTTACCTCACGGTTTTGGCAGTCTCTACAAAAATCATTGGGAACTAGGCTTGACATGAGTACGGCCTACCACCCACAAACCGGCGGACAGAGCGAACGAACCATTCAAACGTTGGAAGACATGTTAAGAGCTTGTGTGATAGACTTCGGTAAAGCATGGGATACCCATCTACCGCTTATCGAATTCTCCTACAATAACAGCTATCATACTAGCATCAAAGTCGCTCCATTCGAAGCTCTTTACGGTCGCAAATGCAGATCACCCCTGTGTTGGGCTGAGGTGCGGGATACACAGCTAGCTAGAGGGCAAGTCTCTAATAGCACCCTCACTGGCCCTGAAATCATAAGGGAAACCACAGAAAAGATCGTTCAAATTCGAGAAAGACTGAAAGCGTCTCGCGATCGGCAAAAGAGTTACGCAGACAAACGACGCAAACCCTTGGAATTCCAGGTGGGTGATCGTGTACTACTAAAAGTTTCCCCTTGGAAAGGAATGATACGATTCGGCAAACGCGGGAAACTAAATCCAAGGTACATCGGGCCATTCGAAATCCTTGCTAGGATTGGGCCAGTAGCATACAAACTTCGATTACCTCAGGAACTCGACAAAGTACATCCCACATTTCACGTGTCGAACCTAAAGAAGTGTTTGTCTGATGAGACACTCGTAATACCACTCGACGAAATCGAAGTTAACGAAAATCTCCACTTCGTGGAGGAACCAGTCGAAATCATGGATCGGGAAATCAAACGAACGAAACAAAGTCGTATTCCCATCGTGAAGGTCCGTTGGAACGCTAAACGAGGACCCGAATTCACCTGGGAACGCGAGGATCAGATGAAACAAAAGTATCCACATCTCTTCCCAAACTCTTGAAATCCCAGTCAAAATGAAAATTTCGGGACGAAATTCCTTCTAACGGGGGGATGATGTGACAACCGTCAAATTTCGGTCAAGTCAAAGTCAAACAAAGTCAACAAGTCAAACCGGTCAACTCCAATAACCCTTGTATGTTAGGGTTTACATTATGTAATCACTATACAATTCGCTATTTTAATGAGAAATCATCATTTGGAAAGTTCATGTGTTTGATTTTCCTTAGCCTTAACAGTGCTAAACAACAAACCAAAGCGATAAAACACTATTGCACAATCATCGGGATTGTGTACGACACTAAAACACGGTTTAACGGGGTTTACGAACCTTGCGTTGTGAAGCCGGACACTCAAATTAATCGCAAACGAAACCTCTCTAAATCGTTTTCACTCTATCTCTTTCTATTTGAAATCTCTCCCAAATCTCTCTCAAAAGTTACTTTAACTTTTTGTAATCATTTGGGTCATATCGACCCTTAACCGGGTCAAAAATCGCTTGAAACAGGGTAAAAACGGGTAAAATAGCCTTAAGGACCTGGAACTGAAACTTCAGGACCGAAGCCTCTCATCCGAGGCCTCGGATCCGAAGCCTCTCATCAGGACCGAAGCTGAAGCCTCTCAGGAGACCGAATCCGAAGCCATCAGACAGCAGCCTCGCATGCGAGGGTCCGAATCCAGCCTCCATGCGAGAGGTCTCGCAGACGGCCCCTTTTTACCGGTTTTTCGACTACGACTTCGTTTTAACTCCGTTTTTCATTATTTTAACGTGAGATTTTCACCCAAAACTTTATTTTATAAACTAAGGCCCCAAAATATATAAATCTCCAGGGTTTTATAAAAATATATTAAAAGAATTAGTGGTTGAACTAATTATTGAGGGAATATTTGTTTTTCCTTAATTTATGGCAAAAGCAAACCACCACCACCTCACTCTATGATCAGCCACTCTTTCCCACTACCCCTTGTCTCCTTAGTGGACCTTTACACCCAATCTCCAGCTCTTCCCACGTTCTAAGAGCTGGAGGATTGATCCTCTCTCCTCATTCTCCATAAAGTTCTTTCATTCTACACTTAGCAACAAAAGGACACTCTCCAAAATTCTCTCATCTTTTCTCTCAACTTCAAGAACTTCAAGGCTTTCTTCAGGGATTTCTTTCTTCAATTAGTAAGTATCTTCATCATTCATATAATTATTACACTCCATTCTACTCAAATCATTGATATCTTACACAAATTCCATCTTATTCGATGTTAGATTCTCGAATCATCAAGACATCTTCTTAGTGTCCTTGGGTTGAACACTTCCTCTCTCTCACTTTCATCTACTGAAACCACATAGGGTGAGTTCATACCCCTACATTTACATGTTTTTCTTAAGTTTTAAGGGGGGAATACAAGTAAAATCATCAAGAACACAATTAAACTTTTTCTATCAGATTACATCAGAAAAGATGAACTTCGATCACGGACTGTTTTGGTCAACTTAAATATTTTAGTTTTCAAAATTGTTCCAGGTTCAAGTAGTTCAAACTCTTAGCTTTAAAATGGCTACTTGCACATCTCCATATGATTTTTCTACAATTTATGGTGATTTTTACAAAACTGCCTGTCATTTCAGAGGCAAACCCGGACCAGTCTGTGATTATGAACATTTTCACCTCTGTTAGAGATCACTAAAAATCATGATAAAATTTACGAACAAACTAGACTCATATTCCAAACTCTCAGAATTTGCGGATTTGGATTTAGAGCTTTGATGATTTTTCTATAAAGTTTCTAAGAACAGTAACAAAAACTGTATTCAACGAAAAGTTGCTGTCAATTTCATTTCACCTTGTAACATGTTGAGCAAGGTGTATATCTTTATGTGATTATATGTTATTGCAATATATGACATTTCATCTTAATATTTAGACACACATCAGTTTACAAATGGATTTGGACATATAAAATATAAAGAATAACAAGTGATTATAATCAAAGTACAACCGATACATTCAAACATTTAATAAACTATTTTGAATATAGTTTGCATACATTACTACGTACTACCCTTGGTTGATAAACTATAATAGGTATAGTTTATGATACATTACATAACACATACATTTAAAAAGGGTACATTTATACAAAGGATATTTTCATTAAGCAAGGTACGGCCATACGGTACCAAGTTTTCATAACACGTAATTCCGTTAATGACTTTGTGAGACATTTACTTCAAACTACCATTAAGTCCTGTATTGTAACCAGAGTCTCCTTGAGGGAGAGCGTGATAGTTGTGTATAGATCTATATTGGGTTTGACAAACCCACACCTAAACTGCATGCAACAGTTAGACCGATAGGTCTTGGGTGACAAATGTCATAACATTTCCGACGCCCGAAGAACGTCGTTTTAGGCAACCTTGGTCATAGCATGGTTATAATAAACTCACACAAAGTATTAATAAATATTGGAATTTACGGGAACTTCATTAAAATTAAACGAGTTTATGTCGATTTAAACTTACATTATTTATTATAAGTAAGAAAAGTTACTTATACATTTCGGTCTTTGGATTTAAGACTACATTTACACATTAAGGAAAATATTGGATTTTTCTAAAACAAATACTACTTTTACAAACGAAAGGCTTTTAATAATACCAAACAAAAGCTTATGAACTCACCAACCTTTGTGTTGACACTTTTTCAAACAACTTGTATTCTCAGGAAATCATTAAACAGGTAAGCAAGTGCTTTTGAGGATGGGACGCTAAGGCGTCTACTATTTCATATTTTGTCAACATATTGTAATTGATTCGTAAACATGTAATTCATACAATGATGTAACTTTTTCAATTATATATATGTTGGTTGTGTTTGCTTGAATTACTATTACAATTGTTGTTATGATACTATACATGAAGTCCTCCACCCCCGGACATTTCCGCCATCCTTGGTTTGGGGGTGTGACACAGATAGATGTAACCACTTCTTCATAGCAGTCAACAGAAGAGTCAAGGAGAAACAAGAGCAGGTTCATGAGAAATTTTCTGAGAAGGATCAGCCAGAGAAACTAAAACGTCCTATGCGTCACACTAATAAATAATAAACTTGATTGACTTAGTGAGTTAGTGAATACACAACTTACATTATGTGTTAAGATTATTAGTTTTCATGCAACCAGTAACAGATATTCAGTTCACAGAAATTCATTCGAGGATAACCACTTCTGATTCATAAAGTTTATTTTATATATAGACTCCCATTATGAATTGTTTTCCAGAACCCTATGAAAGTCAGAACCAAATACACTAGGAAACAAGGATAACTTAGTTCAAATATCACTCGTACAATACCCACTTCTACATACTATCATGGACATGTCTCAGAAATGTTGACAGAAACATTAAGAATAATCCAGTAAAGTGTGAAATTGTTTAATACATTTAAGTTAATGGGATATCTCTAGTGAGGACCATCATTACTCACGAGATCATTATTCGCCATGCAACCGAATCATGTCTTCACAAGGAGGAAACCAGCCAACAGGCGAGGCACCAATTTTGCAGATAGACTCCGCGACTTTTCAGGCTGCGGTCACTGCTGCTGTGATAGCTGTCATGTCACATTTCAATGCTAATAACGCCAACAGAAGCGGAAGTGGCACCGGTTATACTAATCGCGGTAACAATCAAGGGAAACAACGAGTGTCGGTTGACAAGGACACCCCATATCACAAACCTAAGAACAGGAAACGAAAGTTCTGGAATAAAAAGGGGAAAAAGTCGGCTCAAGGTTCTAACAAGGGACGACAGACTGTGGCTACCCCTGCGGTCACAACAACAATCACAACATCTGACACTTCATCTGCCACTACAACCCCCGTCAAACGATATGCTGGAAATCTCCCAAGGTGCGACAAATACACCTACCACCACAACGGAGCTTGCCGAGAGATGCAATGTACCAATTACAGCAGGAATGGGCACACTGCCTGTTTCTGCAGGGCGTCGGCACAACCAATCTCCCAAGAAAAACGTGTTTGTTTCAAGTGTGGAGAATCTGGACACTTCAGGAAAGAATATCCAACGGAGAGAAATGACGAAGGAGTTCGCTTCTGCAGAACTCCGAGTCAGCACATCACTTCAACCACCGATGCTGGTATAGTTCAGGTATGCCATGCATGTGGTGAAATGGGACATGCCAAGAGAGACTGCCAAACAGAGAGAGGTGACGGAGGAGAAGGAGGAAATTAACGACAAGACATAAGGGAACAATGAGGAACTCTGCTTTTGAAAATTTTGGTACGTCTCCTAAATAGAATTACTTTAAAATTTTAATTTATATTTATATAAGATTAAAACTTGGGGGAAAACATTTAAAAGTAATTATAATAACTCATTCGTCTGAACAAGTCACAGCATTCACAAGAGAACTAAAGATTCGTTCAGGGAAACTACGATGGCTTAGTATATACATTAGGGTTGTGCATAACTAAGATTTTGCAGACTTAGAGTGAGTGATTCCGCCTTAATTCATGTTCCTTGTCTGGTTGTGGATTTAGGGCAGAGTTACTCAGTCGGCCATCTTATTCATCTTAATTATACATAACTTGTATATGCCAGGCGATCATAGAGATACCGAGGAGGATCATCATATAAAGTATCGACACTAGTTATCAAAACACTTGCACTATTAGTACTCGCTCATCGCGGTACGATTTGTGGCAGTGGTAATATCAAGGAGAAAGCAGAAAGCATTAGAACGTTTACACAGAGTACATTGTCGAACACACTTGAGATACACCATCGAATAACAAACGTTTCTTTCAAATCGGCTTAACATTTGTTTCTATAAAGGGTCCGTTGTCATCATTCGTCATGGATTCGCGTGGTCCTCACCATACTAAGTTCATATGTTTATGTCGCCTTGACCGTCAAATCAACGAAACTCTCGTCATTTGTAACGACAGCCCGTCCTAGACCTCGAAATCGAGTACCTCGTTTTCTAAACCCCGAAGTACTCGTGTGAGGAGTACCTTACCCTCCGAAACCTTGCCGCCGTGTACTCAGCAGACTTTCCCGAAATACCACTCGTTCAACAGATCAAGTTCAAGCACAGAGGCTAAGGACGAATACAGCCCACCTATCACTATTGAGTGTATACGCGAGAGTGGTATATAATTATGATTATGCAGATTTAGTATGTATGCTTCCGCCCTATCTCCTGTTCCTTGTTTGGTTGTGGACCTGGGGCAGAGTCGCACATCCGACCATCTTACTAATCTTAATTATATACGACTTGTATACACGAGGTAATGATATATGGACCAGATATGACTCCTATTATGGACATTAGGGCAAAGTTGCCCAGGTCTACGAGTGGGTATTCTGCCAATCAGAGGAGCTCAACCCTAGTAGTACTGCTAAGAAAGCTAATTTCGGGACGAAATTCCATCTAACGGGGGGATAATATGACAACCTGAAATTTTTTGCCTTGTAAGTCCAGCCATTCAATTCAACCGAGAGTCAGACTCGTTTCTACTATCAATTAGCATTGTTAAGGTTCATTTTAAGGGTTTTAAGCCTAGTACAATCAAGTTTTGGGTTTAGGGAAGTGTTAACCTAGGTTCTTCACTTTGAAATCAAGCCATACACTCCTTCAAGAGGAGTGTATGGTCGTACACATTGGTGTACGGCCGTACACTTACTGTGGTCGTACACCACTTCCCATATATAGGCCATCCTTTCATTTCTTATTCATTTCTTCAACTTCCAAGTCCAGAACTCGAGTTCTCTCTCAAATATCATCACACTTTCACCAAGATCTTCAAACAAAGTAAGCATTCCTTCCATTGTTAGTTGATTCCATGCATTAGCTAGTAAAGATCCATGATTCAAAGCCTTTAAACATCTTCAAACTCGAGAACATCAAGAGTGTACGACCGTACACTCTAACTATGGCCGTACACCCTTGTTAAGACCATAATCTAAGGCTTAGAACACTTGCTAGTCAATTGGTACCCCTTAGAACTCTTGAACTCTTGAACTCTTGAACCCTTTGATTTAAGACCCAAAAATGTATCCATCTTAGAGGGTGTACGGCCGTACACACCTCAAAACCCTCCAAAATGAAAGCCTTATTCATCCTTTTGTTGAGCACTTGTCACAATAGCTTCCCCATGGATCAAACACCCACTTTTGTCATGTTATACCATGAGTGTACGGCCGTACACTCCACGGCCGTGAACCTATTGGCCGTACACCCCATGTTGTAGCCTTAAACCCCTTTCGATCAATCACATGTGATTTTAACACTTAGTCCAAGTGTTTCCTAGTCCCTAAGGGTGTTTCCTTGCATATTACTTGTGTTAAACACTAATTACATGCCTATATATGCCATTATATGTCATTTAGGACTCGTTTGTGTCTCGGGAATTCGTTTGTGGAACTTCTCATCCTTACACAAAGCTGCAATTGAATCACCCACATAAGGTGAGTTGATACCCCTATAATCAATCTTTTAAATGTTTTAAATGCTTTTAAGGGGGGGGGGGATACAAGTTGAACACAATGATAATTGTGTAAATGTTTTGTGATAAACATCATTTTTAAGGATTGCTTATGTGTTTATAAGTGATCAAATCATTGCAAAAAATCTTTTAAAGTTATGTTACTTTATGGTTTATAAAACTTCGTTTTTAAAGTACAATCATAACTTGGTAGATAAATGAGTCTTTATTTCAAGGTAATAACAGTTCAAACAAACATACTAGTAGACTATAATGGGTATAGTTTAGGGATTCAGTTCATACTATAGTTAGTACATGGAGGAGCATACTATAACTAGTACGGGAAGGAGCATACTATAACTAGTACAGGGAGGAGCATACTATAACTATTACAGGGAAGAACATACTATAACTATAACAGAAGAACAAATCATGAATTACACACTTATGCTATATATTCCTAGTATCCTAGGAAGTTATCGTATCTTTAACTCATTGTTTATAACAAATTAAGGAAACACATAAACATATGTAAAATTCACAACAATATCAACTATTAGAAAACACGAGGTAATAACACATCATTCTGGGTTTGCACAAACAATGGTACAAATACAACGTACCAGGGTTAGCAAACACGAGGTAATAACACATCATTTCGGTTTTGCACTAACAATGATACGAATACCACGTACCAAAGTTAGCACTAACAATGGTACAAATACAACGTACCAGGGTTAGCAGACATGAAGTATGATACAGGAAACACATAAATATATACAAAACTCACAACAGTATCGTCTAAGGCGTTAAGAGTACAAGATTTCATTAGTTCTAGTAATTGTCCAAATATTAGAACAACGCCTCATAACTTACTCGTAACATGAACATTCAGTTAGAAGGTGACCTATAATGCTAACTTTATGATTCCTCGGTAGATACATCAGGGATATATATTAATTGAGTCCAACAGATAATAGGATGTGTGCTTTCCGCTTTATTTCATGTTCCTTGTTTGGTTGTGGGCTTAGAGCAGATGCATCCAGTCTACTATCTATCGATCTTAACTATATATATATATATATATATATATATATATATATATATATATATATATATATATATATATATATATATATATATATATATATATATATATATTCCGTATACACCAAGTAATCATAAGGAGTACTAGGTATAGGTCAGGTCACAGTATACAAATTCAATACACTGCTTTCTAGTACAAAAACATACTTTCAGATAGAACATTGAGTAAACAAAACTAGAAATTTATTAGTGAAAGGTTTAATCCGTTTTATTAAACAAGTATAACTTAAAGGACCTTAAGTGGTTAATTCTTTAATACTTTAGTTTACACATCAGGGTTATATATATGTAATATCTGACAGATAGTTAGATGTGTGCTTTCCGCCTTACTTCCTGTTCCTTGTTTGGTTGTGGTCTTAGGGCAGATTCACAAAATTAACTATCTGTTCGATATTAGATTATATATAGCTAGTATAAACTAAGTGATTATAGAAGGAACTATTGTGGTTATCGTTTTTAATAAAAGAAATAAGGGTTTTCTTAAAGAATGTTTTCATCAAATACAAAGGAACTATTACAATTAACTCCGTGAGTACCAAATGAATGCACCAGGGTTATATACAGTAAAGATCTAACAAACAATGGGATGTGTGACTTCCGCCTCATTCCATGTTCCTTGTTTGGTTGTGGGCTTAGGGTAGATTCACACAATCAATTGTTTTATTGATTTGTGTTCTATATAACTTATATTCATTTAGTACTCATAGAAGGGATTGTAAAGCTATTTATACTTATCTTTCATCATATCAGAAGATATAGGATCTTCTGGAGGAACAGGTGAACTTTTCTAAAAAGAGCTTTCAACTTACTAATACATCGCTTAAATACTTATGAACTCACATACTTAAATGCTGATATACTCTTTCAAAATAACTTGTATTCTCAGGTAATTAGTAGATAGGTACACGTACTGTGATTCATAAGATGGAGCATACTAGCTTCACGTCTTGTTTTGTTATTTACTTTTGGATTCGATCTTTTGTGAATCACTACTTTGTAAACACTTTAATATTAATACAATGGTTGTTTGTTACTTTGATTACTATGATACATGTCTTGTGATACTAAACATGACGTCCTCCGCCCCCGATTGTTTCCGCTGTTCCGGTTTGGGGGTGTGACATTTGTCCTCGTAGCGAAGGGCCATACGAATGTTTCAGATCCAATCATTGAAGTTTGACCCATCGGAGATAATTCTCCAAACCAAGTTCATGAGGGAGAACGAGTCAGAAGAGTTAGAGCATGAAGCATTGTTTGGGGTAGACATCTGAAAGGAAAAAAGAACAAAGTTTAGATTAGATAAGAATCCTTAATATAGCACCCAACATAATATTCTACAATTCGGAAGAGGGATGCCGTAATCCAATTGCAAAATATTTGAAGGTAGGTAAATGACGATTTACCAATTTCCACCATGAAAAACGAAAAAGACATTAAGTTTTAAATGAATTGAAATTCCTAGATCTTTGAGATTCATTGAAATTTTCAATGGCATGTTTAAATCTCGATTATGCCCATTAATAAGATAGTATTTACATTGAGTTCGAATCATATATGATTGACTCCAAAAGTAATTAGCAAAATAAAGACTTGAAGCTATTATGCTCCGTCTTCTAGAACTTGCGCGAGTACCTGTCTACTGGTGCCCTGAGAATACACGTGGTTTTGAAAGTGTCAATATTAAAGTTGGTGAGTCCATAAGCATTTTGTTTTAGAAAACATGTTCTTTGGTACTTGAAAACCTTCGTGTGTTCTTCCAGAAAATCCTATATTTTCTGATGTAATGAAATGTATTTTCTGTTGAATCGTACTTGGAAAAGTAATGTAATACACTTGTGTTTGTAATGCATCCGTCTTTGTATGCCTGTACCTTGTTATACGTTCTTTCATAAAAGTATGTTTTGTACTAGAAAATTGCGTACTGTACTTGTATATAGTGACCTGACCCATACTTGTTTCCCCCTATGATTACTTAGAGTATACAAGTCATGTATAACCAAGATCGAATAGATAGTAAACTGTGTGAATCTGCTCTAAGCCCACAACCAAACAAGGAACAGGGAATGAAGCAGAAATCACCTATCCTACTACCTATCGGACCCTATAAATATAAATAACCTTTAACACATAAACTAAGAAATCATAGAGTTAACATTATAGGTCCCTTCTGAATTGTATGTTCCTGTTTCTTGAAAAGCTGAGTGGTCTTATTATTAAAATAAAACCTATGAAGTAGTGTTAATCCCGTAAACATTGTTTTAGTTGATACTATTGTGAGTTTCATATAACCCTGATAATATGACCTAGTGGCCTCTACGACGTTCTTCAGGTGTCGGTATTTCATGACATTTGTCACCCCCGGGCATACCTGCCTACTGTAGCTAGCAGTTTGGGTGTGGGATTGTCAGTCTCGTATAGATCTATACACAAACCTCACGCTCTCCATCCGGGAAACTCTTGTTATAATTTATAGGACTTGAACCTGTACCCTGGTGGATATCTGAAGTAGTGCCTCACAATGCTGTATTAAATAGTTTACGTGTAGTGTTATAGTGTTCTCTTGTATTTGAAACCGTTTGTATAATCTTGTAGTAGTGTATTTGTAATATAAAATAATTATATTTAAATAATTATTTAGTTATGTAACCATGATCTTAGTAAAATAGAGTAGTGTTCCTGTATCGTTTCTTGAACCTTATAAAATAGTGTAGTGACGCACAAAGTATGCCTATTGTAGTTTTAATGTAAGCTCAGAATGAACTATAAACCTTCGTAATTTAACAGTGTATAAAATAGTGGTAAGAGACTTGCGAAAAATACCCTTTTGCTCGACATATTACAAAAGGGTTGTAAATTTACCGAATACTATTTTACATTCATATATATTCACTGCATATATAATAAAGAATGAAAAGACAGTCAAATAAATAATTCTATCCTAAACCCACAACCAGACAAGGAACATGATTCAGGACGGAATTGTCAATTGTAAGTCTGTTGAACCTTATTTATACATATATATATATATATATATATATATATATATATATATATATATATATATATATATATATATATATATATATATAAATGCATTTTGATAAAATGTAAATACTAAATCAGTTTGAAACAGTTGCAAATGGTTTAAAACGGATTTGAAATCGTTTAGACACAAGAGTCATTGTGTTTTACTTGTATTCCCCCTAAAACATTGAAAAATAGTGAAGACGTAGGGGTATGAACTCACCTCAAATGTGCATTAACTTGAATTAGCGAGTTGTAGAGACGATCCCCGGGTAAGCGTACGATCGAAAATCATTCTCCTAAAATAATTATATTCGACGTCGTATTTAAATTAATTTAAATAATGTGCTAAATAATAATTTAATTATAAGAAAGACTTATGATTAAATTGGAATTATTTGGAAATGAGGAAATGGAGTTTTCGGATGGCAAAAATGACTTCACGGTTGGATCATGTGAATTTATGAAGATTTGAAGATGTTATGAATGTTCTTGGTGAATTGGTTGAGGATTTGAAGATTCTGGGCGTAAACCGTTGAAGATTGAAAGGAAATGGGGTTGTTCACAGTTGAAGATTAAGAGAATTTCGGAGTGGTTCACGGTTGAGAAATGAGGAAATGAATTGATTCAGGTGTAAACACACATATATAGGGGTGTTTACGGTTGAAATGGCATTGGGCCATAGGGTTTACGGTCTACAAATGGACTTGAAATGGGTTTTCAGCCCAATAAGAGGGTGTTCACGGTCAAGCTTGGCCGTGAAACCCTTGTTTTCACTTAACTATGGCCGTGAACTACACAAGAAGAAGTTTCTTGGACCGTGAACTCCATTTGGAGTGACTTTTTGGTCGTGAACTCCCAATTGGAGTTAATTCTAGGCGTTAACTCCTTTAATGCATTGATTTCTTGGTGAAAACTTAATTAATGAGGGTTATTTATGTTTTAAACCCTTAGTCTTTCAACCTATTTTCATTTATAACACGCTAATTTAGCTTAAGTTTTCAATTCATACCTCTTTGTTAACTTTTTAAACAAGCCCTAAGGCTATAGATGATAAAATGCAACAAGGATTGCACTGTGATTTCGCTTGTACTAGGTTAGGGTTTTGACCATGCTAGGTCTAAAATTTCGAGTTGTGACAGATCTACAAGAACCCGCTCTGATACCACTTGTTAGGACGTAAAACAGGATGACAAATGTGGAATCTGAAGAACAATCATGAATCAATCACCATAAAGTTGCAAGTAATCTGTCGATGTTTTTGTATATCATTGATTTGGAAATTGGACGTACAAAGAAACTTTTGAGGAAAAGCTTACCTAACAAGCTAAGATAATGACTATATATAGGGAAAATAAAACATTTACCAAAAATACAAAAACCTAAAAAGTCTTCTATAATTAACAAAAAGGCCAAATCGGTTTCAATATCTCAAATACTCAACAATCTCCCCCTAGTTTCAATATCTCAAATACTCAACATGGTCCGCCTCTTTTTTCCTTAAACATTAAGTTGGTCCGCACTTTAGCCTTCATCATAAACTTAGTCTGCCCTTAACTCCCTTATAATACGTCAATATGCATATAGCAAAAAAAAAGTCTAACAGAAAACACAACAAACTAAACGAGTCTAATTTCATAATTGTATACTACGGGGAAACTATATACTAACATGCAAATGATACATACTGGAGTATACAATATAGTTAGAAGAACTCACCTGGACAATATCTCAGACAGTTAAATGCTATCTAGGTAATCCATTTGGCAAGTAACATGCCTCAACAAGTATTAAACTATAATACTATAGCTTATTAGTCCATATGGGAGTCTGGTAATGAAGGCTAGATCTTTCAGTAATCCCAATCAATACGGAGAGTTCTGTAAAAATAAGGATCAACCGAGGTAGGATAGTTGAGAGGAATGACCATTATTGTCACACCCCCAAACCAGACGGCGGAAACGTCTGGGGGTGGATGACTTCATTTGTAGTATCACAATAAATGCATCATAGTAATCAAAGTACAAACAACCATTTTATTTAAAAAGAAATAGTATTTACATGTGTTTCATCATTGTATACTGAAACCAAATAGTTATACAAAAGAAGAAGACAAGACTCAAATAGCTCCATCTTCTCAAAAGCTCGGGGGATACCTGTCCACTGGTTCCCTGAGAATACAAGTAATTTGAAAAGAGAGTATCAACATAAAGTTGAGTGAGTGCATAAGTGTTTATGTTTGAAAGAATGTTTTCTGTTTCTTGAATATGTAAACTGTTCCAGAAAATCCTATATTTTCTGCTGTATATGAAAAGCTGTTTTAATCACAGAAAAACCGTTCCGTTTGTAAACCAATGTTATGTATTTGTATTCCCTTTGTAAAGCTTGTAACTCTAAGTATGCCTGGTTCCACCAGCTTTTATTGTAAACTGTAATGTAATACTGTAAATTGTATCTTGTAAAGCTAGTACTTTGAAAATGTACTTATGTTTTATTTATTTATACACTAACATATTGTTAATATCTTTTTAATGAGTTATTATAAACATACTGACTAGATGGCATGACCCAATGCTATGAATGCATTGAAAACTGTTGAAAACAACTATCACTCGTAGGCGTGTATGCCTGACTGTAGCTAGCAGTCTGAGTGCGGGGTTGTTAATCCCAATATAGATCTATACACACATTGTTTCGATCCCCGACTGGAGATTTTGGTTATAATGTCAGGACTTAAACTATATTGTTTAAAATAAATTAAACAACCTGTATCAAATGACTCATAAAAATCATATAAACGTTATATGTATAATAGTTATGAAAACCCAATCATTCTGAAATAAATGATTGACAGTATGTTCTTGAATTAGTATTCTTAACATGTATATGAAAGATGTATACTCTTGATTAGGTTTGAATCAAACCTTTGTTCTTGTAAGACAATGTACTTTAGTATACTTGAATCGTGAATTAATGTCCTATGAACCATAAATTCTACCTATTATAATTTATATGTACTTTTTGAATAGATACTGAGTATTCATGAATGCAACCCCTTGCTCAACATGTTACAAAGGGTAATTGAACTTAATGAACTAACTTTTATACTTATATACATATACAAATATATATATAAGTAAAATTTAAATGACACTCGGACAAATAACTGATACTTAGAATCCCACATCCAAACAAGGAAAAGGAACCAAAGTGGGTTATCTGTCCTAAGACTTTTAAATCTTATATATATATATATATATATATATATATATATATATATATATATATATATATATATATATATATATATGATTTCTGGGGAAAATATAAGTTTATAAAAAGAAACATTTAAAAAGAGTTTAATACTTTGAAATACTTTTGATGACTTAATGTCATTTTAACACAATCTTTGAAAACCAATTGAATTGATGATAACTGAAATCCATTTTGTTAAGATATTTAGAACCTTATGTTTGTAACACAAAATCTTTGTGTTAGACTTGTATTTCCCCCCCCCCCCCCCCCCTTAAAACAGTAAAAACTATGAAAATACGGGGGTATGAACTCACCTTTTGGAGGGTGATTCAAATGATGATTTGGTATAGGATGTTTAGTTCCACGAGTGAAATCCCGCAACAAAACAAGTCCTATATAGTTATTTGTATAACATATATGCATCCAATTAGCTAAAATAATCATAGGAATGATTAGAAACCGGACTAATTTGTAAGTATAACTTACAAATTGAAGCGTTTGAAGCTAGATTGGAGGTTGATATGGGTTTACGGACAGGAGTTTACGGCCATGAGTTTTTGAAGGATGAAGAACACTTGATGATCCTAGACCAGATTCTAAGAAGATTCAAAGGTTTCGAGGTGCTTGTTCTTCGTATTCTTCACGTGTTCTTCGCGTTCTTCGTGAAAACTAGTAAAATCAATGCATTTTAGCCTAATAATTGAAGATGGAAGGGTGTTCTTGAAGTGATAACAAGATCAAGAATTGATACCTGTTAGATTATGTGATGAACTAGTGTTTAATCACTTGAATAAGATGAACAAGGATGATCTTGGTGTGTTCTTGAGAAGATATGATGTACTTGGTGGATGATACTTGAGAGAGTTTGAGATTTCTTGGCTGGATGATGTGATAAATGAAGGAAAAATGAAGGAAATCTATATATATGTGCGAGGGTTCATGGTTCGAGGGTTTACGGCCGTGAACCTCGTTTACGGTCCGAGGTCGGCTAGAGATTACAACCGTGAACAAGTTCCAATGCGATAAGGTTCGGTTTCCGAGAAGATAAGATCTTAAGAGTTTACGGCCGTAGCCGTTCACGGCCTCGTTTACAGCTGCGAGGGTTTACGGCTGCGAGGAGTGTACGGTCCGAGGAGTATACGGCCGTAAACCTTTTGCGGCCCGAAGCATTTGCGGTCCGAAGCGAAGTAATAAAATGCGAAGTTTCTCGGTTTTTATGTCTTTTCCTTCTAAATTCAATTGTAATTATTTTAAGGATTTTAACAAGTAAAGGTTATTATTATAACCTAAATAAAAACCCAAACAATAAAAAGGACCTTAGTTGACCCTTGTTTGACTTTGGTTGACTAGAGTTGACTTTACAACAGAAAATAACGAGGTGTTACATTATCCCCCCGTTAGAGAGAATTTCGTCCCGAATTTTGGATTAAAGAGATACAGAAAGACTAGGGAAAAAGATGTGGATACTTCTGTTGCATTTGATCCTCCCGCTCCCAAGTGAATTCAGGTCCTTGTTTTGCATTCGAGAGAACCTATCGGGATACGGCTTTGTTTGGTTCTCTTTACTTCAATTCCCTGTCTAAAATCTCTACGGGTTCTTCCACGAAGTTGAGATTCTCGTTTATCTCGATTTCATCGAGTGGGATAACAAGAGTCTCATCAGATAAACACTTTTTCAAGTTAGAGACGTGGAAAACAGGATGTATGTTACTTAGTTATTGAGGTAGTCAGAGTTTGTAAGCTACTGGACCGATTCTAGCAAGAATCTCGAATGGTCCTATGTACCTTGGATTCAGCTTGTCACGCTTTCCAAAGCGTATCATGCCCTTCCAGGGTGAGACCTTCAACATGACACGGTCACCAACCTGGAATTCCAAAGGTTTTCTTCTTTTGTCAGCGTAGCTTTTATAGTCTATCTCTGGAAGCTTTAAGTCGCTTCCGGATTTGTACGATTTTTTCCGTAGTTTCGCGAATGATTTCCGGACCAGTGAGAGAACTATCATGAACTTGTCTTCTAGCTGCGTGTCACCCACTTCAGCCTAGCACAGAGGTGATGTGCACTTGCGGCCATAGAGGGCTTTGAAAGGAGCAGCCTTTATGCTAGTGTGATAACTATTGTTGTAAGAGAATTTGACAAGAGGTAAATGAGTATCCCATGCCTTTCCAAAGTCTATCACGCAAGATCGCAACATGTCCTCTAAAGTTTGAATCGTTCTCTCACTTTGTCCGTCGGTTTGTGGATGGTAGGTTGTACTCATGTCCAGCCTAGTTCCCAAAGATTTTTGTAAGGACGGCCAGAATCGAGAAGTGAAACTACTATCTCAGTCCGAAATAATAGATATTGGCACACCATTCCGTCTAACGATCTTCTTGAGGTAAGTTCTTGTTAGTTTCTCCATCTTTTCGGTCTCTTTGATTGGTAAAGAAGTGTGCGGATTTTGTTAATCTATCGACGATTACCCAAATAGTATCATAACCACCCGATGTCTTGGGTAACTTAGTTATGAAATCCATTGTAATCCGCTCCCACTTCCATTCAGGGATTTCAGGTTGTTGTAATAAACCTGAAGGTTTCTGGTATTCTACCTTGACTTTGGCACAAGTAAGGCACTTGCCCACAAAGGTAGCAATTTCAGCATTCATGTTAGCCCACCAATATAGTTTCTTGAGGTCCAGGTACATCTTGTCTGAACCTGGATGAATGGTGTATCGGGTTTTGTGTGCTTCATTCATAACCACGTCTGTATAACCACCGAACATTGGTGTCCAGATCCGGTTCATGAACCAATAGACTCCATCATCCCTAACTTTGAAGTTTTATCCATTCCTCTCAGGGTTTCACCTGCCACGTTTCTGGGTTTTAAGGCCTCGAGTTGGGTCTATTTGATCTGGGTGGACAGATATGAATGGATTGTCATGGTCAACGACTTTACTTGGTAACCTGAGTATTCTTTTCTGCTAAGGGCGTCAGCTACTATGTTAGCTTTACCAGGGTGATAAAGAATCTCACATTCGTAGGCGTTCAGTAGCTCCACCCACCGTCGTTGTCTCATGTTCAGTTCTTTCTGATCGAAGATATGCTGGAGACTTTTATGGTCCGTGAATATTGTGCATTTCGTGCCATATAAATAATGTCTCCAGATCTTCAGAGCAAATACTACTGCTCCTAGTTCAAGGTCATGTGTTGTATAGTTGACTTCATGTGTCTTTAGCTGTCTTGAGGCATAGGATATAACCTTTCCTTTTTGCGTAAGAACACATCCAAGCCCTTGATTAGAAGCATCACAGTACATTACGAAATCCTCTGTCCCTTCAGTAAGAGACATGATCGGTGCACTAAACAGAGCTCTCTTTAGCTTTTGGAATGCTGTTTCTTGCTTTTCTCCCCAGCTAAAAGTTACACTCTTTTGCGTCAGGGTGGTAAGAGGCTTAGCTATTTGAGAGAAATTCTGGATGAATCTGCGATAGTAGCGAGCAAGACCTAAGAATTGATGGATTTTTGTAGGTGTTTTGGGTGCTGACCAGTTTTCAATTGCTTTTATTTTGGAAGGGTCGACGTGTATTCCTTCTGAACTGACCACGTGACCTAGGAAATCAACATTCCTGATCCAAAATTCACACTTTGAAAACTTCGCATAGAGTTTCTCTGTTTTAAGAGTTTACAATATTTGACGAAGATGTTGGCCATGTTCTTCTTCATTTCTTGAGTAGATAAGGATGTCATCTATGAAGACTATGACGAAATTGTCCTGGAATGGACGACACACTCTGTTCATTAGGTCCATGAACACAGCAGGTGCATTCGTCAATCCAAATGGCATCACTAGAAACTCGTAATGACCATAACGAGTTCTGAACGCGATTTTGGGAATGTCATTCTCAAAAATCCGTAACTGATGATACCCGGATCTTAAGTCTATTTTCGAGAAGTAGCTCGCACCTTGAGGTTGGTCGAACAGATCGTCCATGCGAGGCAGAGGATATCGGTTCTTGATGGTAAGTTTATTCAGCTCGCAGTAGTCTATGCACATATGGAATGATCCATCCTTCTTCTTTACGAACAAAACCGGTGCTCCCCAAGGTGAGAAGCTTGGTCTTATGAAACCTTTACTAAGGAGTTCGTTAAGTTGGCTGGATAATTGCTTCATTTCAGAAGGTGCAAGACGATAGGGGGATTTGGCTACAGGGGTAGCCCCAGGGATTAAGCCGATTCTGAATTCGACTTCTCGTTCGGGAAGCACTCCTGGAAGATCATCGGGAAAAATTTCGGGAAAGTTGCAGACCTCAGGAATGCTCGCGATGTCTTTCACTTCTTGCTTTGTCTACCACGTGAGCTAAGAAAGCACAGTACTCTTTGTGAAGGTACTTTTGTGCCTTGATGCAAGAAATGATCTGGAGGTTCGTTCCGGGTTTGTCGCCGTAAATAACAAGAGTTTCGTTAGTTGGCAAGTTCAGACGAATGGCTCTTTCATAGCATAGGATGTTAGCGTGGTTAGAGCACAACCAATCCATACCTATTATGACGTCGGAACTTTTGATAGAGACCGGCATAAGGTCTATTGGGAAAGAAAAGTTATTCAAGGTAAGAGTACATCCTATGTATATATCGTTGGTGGATTCGGATTTCCCGTTAGCCATTTCGACAGTGAAAGTTTCATTTAGTGGTTGGGAGTTTTGATTTAGTAAGTGTTTGAAGTTATGGCTCACAAAGCTCTTATCAGCACCACAATCAAATAGAATGCATGCATAAGTGTTGTTGAGAAGAAACGTACCCGTGACCACCGCAGGATCTGCCACTGCTTCTTCGTGACCCAAAGCTAAAATTCTCCCAACTCCACCGACATTTCTAGCTTTTGGACAATCTCTCTTGAAATGCCCCACATCACCGCATTGGTAGCATGCTTGACCTACTACAACGGCAGGTACTTCGTTAATCGGTTGGGGTGGTGATCTACAAAATCGGGAAGTATGCCATTTTCTGTTGCAGTTACGACACTGCATTTCTTGGCAATTTCCGTTATGGTGAAAATTGCACTTGGGGAGATTACCAACATAAGGCTTAGCTGGTTCAGGGTTAGCAGGAACAGCAACAGGTACAGTAGCAACATTGACTGCAACTAGCTGTTGCTTCTTTGAGGATTCCTGTGAAGACTTGCCCTTCCTCTGGTTCCAACCTTTCTTCTTGCTGTTGTTGTTGTTATTGTTGTTGTTGTTGTTTCCCTTCGGTTGTTCTGGTGTACCAACCACTGAGTTTTGACGGGCTCCGTGGTCAATAAGAGATTGTGCCAGCTCTTTGGCACTTTCAAAGGTAACATGCCTTGAAGCTAAGACACTTGATTGAATCTGGGGCGACAGTCCCCAAATATATCTCTCGATCTTTTTGCTCTCCAGAGCAACCATTTCTGGACAAAGAATTGCTAAGTCACAGAATCTATTGGTATAGGTTGTTATGTCAGAACCAACCATTGTAAGATCCCAGAGCTCTTGCTCGAGTTTCTAAATTTCCCCTCGCGGACAGTATTCCCGCATCAACATAGTTTTTAAGTTCTCCCAGCTTAGCGAGTTAGCCACTACCAGAGTAAGTGACTTAACATGGCCATTCCACCATGTTAAGGCTCTATCCGAAAAGGTACAAACAAAAAAATTACCCTTGCTACCCTCCGGACAGGAGCAGATTTCAAAAATTGCTTCTGTCTTCTCAATCCACTGTCTTAATGCCAAAACTCCTCCAGTCCCGTTAAAGGTCCTGGGTTTGGCATTCGAGAAATCTTTATAAGTACACTCTCGCGAGTACCCATGACTCTCGTCATGGTTATAAGGATGTGCACCATCTCCTGACCCACTAGCACCAGGAGGGTTGATATGAGACATGGCAGCTGCAACAGCTGCCGTGACCGCCGCTTGAAACATAGCAGCGTCGAATTGAAGAGGTGGTGGCGGAGGTGGTGTCGGTGCTTCATTGACATTGTTACGTCTTGGATTTCTCTGAGGAGGCATCTTTTACTATAAAAGTTAAAAGATAAAAAGATGGTAAGATATCAAGAGTGAATATGAATTTGATATCTCTAAGCTAAAACATTTAGTTCAACATGAATCTTGTAAGGAATCAGATATAGGAGTCTACTACAAGTACAACTTGTAACATGATAATATGAAATAGGGTGGTTATTTTTCAAGGAGTATGAAAATTCATGTTGATTATATTGGCATATTGAATACAATAATTCTGAAAAACTTGACCCTAAACAGGTCTACAATATACCAAATTCTGTGAAAAACATCGACATCATACTGACCTTCCGATAATGAAATTTTCGCGGTCGTACTGAAAAACATGAAAAATAACGCTAGAACATATCCGCAGACTTAATTATAACAAAAAGAGTAAATAGAGAGGGAGTAGAGTATAATCCATTTCTTAAACCAAAAGAAAGGATAAGTAGAACATCTTCTACTGGTGACGGGCATCGCTCGGACGAACCCTCAACTCAGCCAACTGACGTTCCACATCAAGCAGATGTCTTTCATACACTGTCTGGCATGCTCGGAGCTCTACGACTTCAGCTCGAGTTACAGCTAGCTCTTGCAGCAGGGCCTCATTGTCTCTCATTGCTCTGTTATGAGCAAGTTCAATATTTCGAATACTATCCATATTGGCATTCGTGTCAGCATCTAGCTCTATGGTTTGGTGAATGGCTGTCACGCTCAACATTTCTAGCCACTCGGCGAACCAAAATAGGAAGAATCCTGTCTGCAGATCCTCCCTCACTTATGTTGTATAAGTTTCGGTCTCCGTTGTAGGGTAAGGTTTGACCTTGCTCTCGACTCCACCTACCCAAGTTCTCAGCCCATGAAGGCGTCGGACCTTGGAAATTTTGTCGTGGATTAGGATTTTGGGCAACTGGTGGTGGATTATAGGTTTCTGATTCGGAATCAGTGTCTTCAGGAAAATTTTCTACAAAGTCATCATCTAAGGGGATTTCATGATTCTCTTCTGGCTCTGCATCTTGTCCTTGATTGGGAAAATAAGGGTCTCCAGGTAGATGAAATCCAGCCATTGTTATCCAAGCAAGAATAGGGGTAAGAGATATAGAATATAGTTAGTAACGATAGACTAAAGATACAAGTTTCTACGAGAGAGACTTACAGTTAACAAGTAATGTATTTTGTATGACTTGTTCTAGGTATTACAATAACTATAAAGTGTATACTAATTATATATAACTTGAGTATAATCGACCTTCGATTAAATGACCCGACGCTAAATCCACAACCAACCAAGGAACAGGAAATGAAGCTAGATCACATATTCTAAGTCTATATAACTTTAAATATATATTACTGTAATGTACCCTTAATATTTATAATTCTACCCTCAATGGTTCTTTTGTTTTCACATGTTTGTTATTAGTATATAGTGCCTAAAATACTCCTATAGTATTTTAATCTTAATGTTCTGTTCTAGAGTTCTTCTGAATATGTATAGTTGGTAAGTTTTAGATATGTCACAACACCACTATCACTCCCAAGCACATGTTGGTCATATCTCAAATCAATATAGTTGATCAGGCTATATTAATCCCAGATATGATTACATAACTGCCCAGGTTTGACTGTAATGTCCAACATCCAAATACTTTTAAGTTCTTATAACTGTGATACTGTACTTGTAGGTATGAGTGTTAGTATACTTCTTGTAAAAATACTTAAATTTTAAAAAGTATACTTGTAGTCAGAGCTCTCAGCCCCAAATGTTTTTATAGTTTCTATATCTTTTATGGATTGATATACTGAGTTCACTATAAACAATGCTCTGATACCAATCTATCACACCCCCAAACCAGATGGCGGAAACGTCCGGGGGTGGATGACGTCATTTGTAGTATCACAACACATGCATCATAGTAATCAAAGTACAAACAACCACTATATTTAAAAAGAAATAGTATTTACATGTGTTTCATCATTATATACTGAAACCAAATAGTTATACAAAAGAAGAAGACAAGACTCAAATAGCTCCATCTTCTCAAAAGCTCGGGGAGTACCTGTCTACTGGTTCCCTGAGAATACAAGTAATTTGAAAAGAGAGTATCAACATAAAGTTGAGTGAGTGCATAAGTGTTTATGTTTGAAAGAATGTTTTCTGTTTCTTGAATATGTAAACTGTTCGAGAAAATCCTATATTTTCTGTTGTATATGAAAAGTAGTTTTAATCACATAAAACCGTTACGTTTGTAAACCAGTGCTATATATTTGTATTCCCTTTGTAAAGTTTGTAACTGTAAGTATGCCTGGTTCCACCAACTATTATTGTAAACTGTAATGTAATACTGTAAATTGTATCTGGTAAAACTAGTACTTTGAAAATGTACTTATGTTTTATTTATTTATACACTAACGTATTGTTAATATCTTTTTAATCAGTTATTATAACCATACTGACTAGATGGCCTGACCTAACGCTATGAATACGTTGAAAGTTGTTGATAACAACTGTCACTCGTAGGCGTGTATGCCTGACTGTAGCTAGCAGTCTGAGTGCGGGGTTGTCAATCCCTATATAGATCTATACACACATTGTTTCGATCCCCGACTGGAGATTTTGGTTATAATGTCAGGACTTCAACTATATTGTTTAAAATAAATTAAACAACCTGTATCAAATGACTCATAAAAAGCATATAAATGTTACATGTATAATAGTTATGAAAACCCAATCATTCTGAAATAAATGATTGACAGTATGTTCTTGAATTAGTATTCTTAGCATGTATATGAAAGATGTATGCTCTTGATTAGTTTTGAATCAAACCTTTGTTCTTGTAAGACAATGTACTTTAGTATACTTGAATCGTGAATTAATGTCCTATGAACCATAAATTATACCTATTATAATTTATATGTACTTTTTGAAAGAGAGTTTAATACTTTGAAATACTTTTGATGACTTAATGTCATTTTAACACAATATTTGAAAACCTATTGAATTGATGATAACTGAAATCCATTTTGTTAAGATATTTGAAACCTTATGTTTGTAACACAAAATCTTTGTGTTAGACTTGTATCCCCCCCCCCCCCTTAAAACAGTAAAAACTATGAAAATACGGGGGTATGAACTCACCTTTTGGAGGGTGATTCAAATGATGATTTGGTATAGGATGTTTAGTTCCACGAGTGAAATCCCGCAACAAAACAAGTCCTATATAGTTATTTGTATAACATATATGAATCCAATTAGCTAAAATAATCATAGGAATGATAAAATGCAACAAGGATTGCACTGTGATTTCGCTTGTACTAGGTTAGGGTTTTGACCATGCTAGGTCTAAAATTTCGAGTTGTGACAGATCTACAAGAACCCGCTCTGATACCACTTGTTAGGACGTAAAACAGGATGACAAATGCGGAATCTGAAGAACAATCATGAATCAATCACCATAAAGTTGCAAGTAATCTGTCGATGTTTTTGTATATCATTGATTTGGAAATTGGACGTACAAAGAAACTTTTGAGGAAAAGCATACCTAACAAGCTAAGATAATGACTATATATAGGGAAAATAAAACATTTACCAAAAATACAAAAACCTAAAAAGTCTTCTATAATTAACAAAAATGCCAAATCGGTTTCAATATCTCAAATACTCAACAATCTCCCCCTAGTTTCAATATCTCAAATACTCAACATGGTCCGCCTCTTTTTGCCTTAAACATTAAGTTGGTCCGCACTTTAGCCTTCATCATAAACTTAGTCTGCCCTTAACTCCCTTATAATACGTCAATATGCATATAGCAAAAAAAAAGTCTAACAGAAAACACAACAAACTAAACGAGTCTAATTTCATAATTGTATACTACGGGGAAACTATATACTAACATGCAAATGATACATACTGGAGTATACAATATAGTTAGAAGAACTCACCTGGACAATATCTCAGACAGTTAAATGCTATCTAGGTAATCCATTTGGCAAGTAACATGCCTCAACAAGTATTAAACTATAATACTATAGCTTATTAGTCCATATGGGAGTCTGGTAATGAAGGCTAGATCTTTCAGTAATCCAATCAATACGGAGAGTTCTGTAAAAATAAGGATCAACCGAGGTAGGATAGTTGAGAGGAATGACCATTATTGTCACACCCCCAAACCAGACGGCGGAAACGTCTGGGGGTGGATGACTTCATTTGTAGTATCACAATAAATGCATCATAGTAATCAAAGTACAAACAACCATTTTATTTAAAAAGAAATAGTATTTACATGTGTTTCATCATTGTATACTGAAACCAAATAGTTATACAAAAGAAGAAGACAAGACTCAAATAGCTCCATCTTCTCAAAAGCTCGGGGGGTACCTGTCCACTGGTTCCCTGAGAATACAAGTAATTTGAAAAGAGAGTATCAACATAAAGTTGAGTGAGTGCATAAGTGTTTATGTTTGAAAGAATGTTTTCTGTTTCTTGAATATGTAAACTGTTCCAGAAAATCCTATATTTTCTGCTGTATATGAAAAGCTATTTTAATCACAGAAAAACCGTTCCGTTTGTAAACCAATGTTATGTATTTGTATTCCCTTTGTAAAGCTTGTAACTGTAAGTATGCCTGGTTCCACCAGCTTTTATTGTAAACTGTAATGTAATACTGTAAATTGTATCTTGTAAAGCTAGTACTTTGAAAATGTACTTATGTTTTATTTATTTATACACTAACATATTGTTAATATCTTTTTAATGAGTTATTATAACCATACTGACTAGATGGCATGACCCAATGCTATGAATGCATTGTAAACTGTTGAAAACAACTATCACTCGTAGGCGTGTATGCCTGACTGTAGCTAGCAGTCTGAGTGCGGGGTTGTTAATCCCAATATAGATCTATACACACATTGTTTCGATCCCCGACTGGAGATTTTGGTTATAATGTCAGGACTTAAACTATATTGTTTAAAATAAATTAAACAACCTGTATCAAATGACTCATAAAAATCATATAAACGTTATATGTATAATAGTTATGAAAACCCAATCATTCTGAAATAAATGATTGACAGTATGTTCTTGAATTAGTATTCTTAACATGTATATGAAAGATGTATACTCTTGATTAGGTTTGAATCAAACCTTTGTTCTTGTAAGACAATGTACTTTAGTATACTTGAATCGTGAATTAATGTCCTATGAACCATAAATTCTACCTATTATAATTTATATGTACTTTTTGAATAGATACTGAGTATTCATGAATGCAACCCCTTGCTCAACATGTTACAAAGGGTAATTGAACTTAATGAACTAACTTTTATACTTATATACATATACAAATATCTATATAAGTAAAATTTAAATGACACTCGGACAAATAACTGATACTTAGAATCCCACATCCAAACAAGGAAAAGGAACCAAAGTGGGTTATCTGTCCTAAGACTTTTAAATCTTATATATATATATATATATATATATATATATATATATATATATATATATATATATATATATATATATATGATTTCTGGGGAAAATATAAGTTTATAAAAAGAAACATTTAAAAAGAGTTTAATACTTTGAAATACTTTTGATGACTTAATGTCATTTTAACACAATCTTTGAAAACCAATTGAATTGATGATAACTGAAATCCATTTTGTTAAGATATTTAGAACCTTATGTTTGTAACACAAAATCTTTGTGTTAGACTTGTATTTCCCCCCCCCCCCCCTTAAAACAGTAAAAACTATGAAAATACGGGGGTATGAACTCACCTTTTGGAGGGTGATTCAAATGATGATTTGGTATAGGATGTTTAGTTCCACGAGTGAAATCCCGCAACAAAACAAGTCCTATATAGTTATTTGTATAACATATATGCATCCAATTAGCTAAAATAATCATAGGAATGATTAGAAACCGGACTAATTTGTAAGTATAACTTACAAATTGAAGCGTTTGAAGCTAGATTGGAGGTTGATATGGGTTTACGGACAGGAGTTTACGGCCATGAGTTTTTGAAGGATGAAGAACACTTGATGATCCTAGACCAGATTCTAAGAAGATTCAAAGGTTTCGAGGTGCTTGTTCTTCGTATTCTTCACGTGTTCTTCGCGTTCTTCGTGAAAACTAGTAAAATCAATGCATTTTAGCCTAATAATTGAAGATGGAAGGGTGTTCTTGAAGTGATAACAAGATCAAGAATTGATACCTGTTAGATTATGTGATGAACTAGTGTTTAATCACTTGAATAAGATGAACAAGGATGATCTTGGTGTGTTCTTGAGAAGATATGATGTACTTGGTGGATGATACTTGAGAGAGTTTGAGATTTCTTGGCTGGATGATGTGATAAATGAAGGAAAAATGAAGGAAATCTATATATATGTGCGAGGGTTCATGGTTCGAGGGTTTATGGCCGTGAACCTCGTTTACGGTCCGAGGTCGGCTAGAGATTACAATCGTGAACAAGTTCCAATGCGATAAGGTTCGATTTCCGAGAAGATAAGATCCGAAGAGTTTACGGCCGTAGCCGTTCACGGCCTCGTTTACAGCTGCGAGGGTTTACGGTTGCGAGGAGTGTACGGTCCGAGGAGTATACGGCCGTAAACCTTTTGCGGCCCGAAGCGTTTGCGGTCCGAAGCGAAGTAATAAAATGCGAAGTTTCTCGGTTTTTAAGTCTTTTCCTTCTAAATTCAATTGTAATTATTTTAAGGATTTTAACAAGTAAAGGTTATTATTATAACCTAAATAAAAACCCAAACAATAAAAAGGACCTTAGTTGACCCTTGTTTGACTTTGGTTGACTAGAGTTGACTTTACAACAGAAAATAACGAGGTGTTACATTATCCCCCCGTTAGAGAGAATTTCGTCCCGAATTTTGGATTAAAGAGATACAGAAAGACTAGGGAAAAAGATGTGGATACTTCTGTTGCATTTGATCCTCCCGCTCCCAAGTGAATTCAGGTCCTTGTTTTGCATTCGAGCGAACCTATCGGGATACGGCTTTGTTTGGTTCTCTTTACTTCAATTCCCTGTCTAAAATCTCTACGGGTTCTTCCACGAAGTTGAGATTCTCGTTTATCTCGATTTCATCGAGTGGGATAACAAGAGTCTCATCAGATAAACACTTTTTCAAGTTAGAGACGTGGAAAACAGGATGTATGTTACTTAGTTATTGAGGTAGTCAGAGTTTGTAAGCTACTGGACCGATTCTAGCAAGAATCTCGAATGGTCCTATGTACCTTGGATTCAGCTTGTCACGCTTTCCAAAGCGTATCATGCCCTTCCAGGGTGAGACCTTCAACATGACACGGTCACCAACTTGGAATTCCAAAGGTTTTCTTCTTTTGTCAGCGTAGCTTTTATAGTCTATCTCTGGAAGCTTTAAGTCGCTTCCGGATTTGTACGATTTTCTCCGTAGTTTCGCGAATGATTTCCGGACCAGTGAGAGAACTATCATGAACTTGTCTTCTAGCTGCGTGTCACCCACTTCAGCCCAGCACAGAGGTGATGTGCACTTGCGGCCATAGAGGGCTTTGAAAGGAGCAGCCTTTATGCTAGTGTGATAACTATTGTTGTAAGAGAATTTGACAAGAGGTAAATGAGTATCCCATGCCTTTCCAAAGTCTATCACGCAAGATCGCAACATGTCCTCTAAAGTTTGAATCGTTCTCTCACTTTGTCCGTCGGTTTGTGGATGGTAGGTTGTACTCATGTCCAGCCTAGTTCCCAAAGATTTTTGTAAGGACGGCCAGAATCGAGAAGTGAAACTACTATCTCAGTCCGAAATAATAGATATTGGCACACCATTCCGTCTAACGATCTTCTTGAGGTAAGTTCTTGTTAGTTTCTCCATCTTTTCGGTATCTTTGATTGGTAAAGAAGTGTGCGGATTTGGTTAATCTATCGACGATTACCCAAATAGTATCATAACCACCCGATGTCTTGGGTAACTTAGTTATGAAATCCATTGTAATCCGCTCCCACTTCCATTCAGGGATTTCAGGTTGTTGTAATAAACCTGAAGGTTTCTGGTATTCTACCTTGACTTTGGCACAAGTAAGGCACTTGCCCACAAAGGTAGCAATTTCAGCATTCATGTTAGGCCACCAATATAGTTTCTTGAGGTCCAGGTACATCTTGTCTGAACCTGGATGAATGGTGTAACGGGTTTTGTGTGCTTCATTCATAACCACGTCTGTATAACCACCGAACATTGGTGTCCAGATCTGGTTCATGAACCAATAGACTCCATCATCCCTGACTTTGAAGTTTTTATCCATTCCTCTCAGGGTTTCACCTGCCACGTTTCTGGGTTTTAAGGCCTCGAGTTGGGTCTATTTGATCTGGGTGGACAGATATGAATGGATTGTCATGGTCAACAACTTTACTCGGTAACCTGAGTATTCTTTTCTGCTAAGGGCGTCAGCTACTATGTTAGCTTTACCAGGGTGATAAAGAATCTCACATTCGTAGGCGTTCAGTAGCTCCACCCACCGTCGTTGTCTCATGTTCAGTTCTTTCTGATCGAAGATATGCTGGAGACTTTTATGGTCCGTGAATATTGTGCATTTCGTGCCATATAAATAATGTCTCCAGATCTTCAGAGCAAATACTACTGCTCCTAGTTCAAGGTCATGTGTTGTATAGTTGACTTCATGTGTCTTTAGCTGTCTTGAGGCATAGGATATAACCTTTCCTTTTTGCGTAAGAACACATCCAAGCCCTTGATTAGAAGCATCACAGTACATTACGAAATCCTCTGTCCCTTCAGTAAGAGACATGATCGGTGCACTAAACAGAGCTCTCTTTAGCTTTTGGAATGCTGTTTCTTGCTTTTCTCCCCAGCTAAAAGTTACACTCTTTTGCGTCAGGGTGGTAAGAGGCTTAGCTATTTGAGAGAAATTCTGGATGAATCTGCGATAGTAGCGAGCAAGACCTAAGAATTGATGGATTTTTGTAGGTGTTTTGGGTGCTGACCAGTTTTCAATTGCTTTTATTTTGGAAGGGTCGACGTGTATTCCTTCTGAACTGACCACGTGACCTAGGAAATCAACATTCCTGATCCAAAATTCACACTTTGAAAACTTCGCATAGAGTTTCTCTGTTTTAAGAGTTTACAATATTTGACGAAGATGTTGGCCATGTTCTTCTTCATTTCTTGAGTAGATAAGGATGTCATCTATGAAGACTATGACGAAATTGTCCAGGAATGGACGACACACTCTGTTCATTAGGTCAATGAACACAGCAGGTGCATTCGTCAATCCAAATGGCATCACTAGAAACTCGTAATGACCATAACGAGTTCTGAACGCGATTTTGGGAATGTCATTCTCAAAAATCCGTAACTGATGATACCCGGATCTTAAGTCTATTTTCGAGAAGTAGCTCGCACCTTGAGGTTGGTCGAACAGATCGTCCATGCGAGGCAGAGGATATCGGTTCTTGATGGTAAGTTTATTCAGCTCGCAGTAGTCTATGCACATATGGAATGATCCATCCTTCTTCTTTACGAACAAAACCGGTGCTCCCCAAGGTGAGAAGCTTGGTCTTATGAAACCTTTACTAAGGAGTTCGTTAAGTTGGCTGGATAATTGCTTCATTTCAGAAGGTGCAAGACGATAGGGGGATTTGGCTACAGGGGTAGCCCCAGGGATTAAGCCGATTCTGAATTCGACTTCTCGTTCGGGAAGCACTCCTGGAAGATCATCGGGAAAAATTTCGGGAAAGTTGCAGACCTCAGGAATGCTCGCGATGTCTTTCACTTCTTGCTTTGTCTACCACGTGAGCTAAGAAAGCACAGTACTCTTTGTGAAGGTACTTTTGTGCCTTGATGCAAGAAATGATCTGGAGGTTCGTTCCGGGTTTCTCGCCGTAAATAACAAGAGTTTCGTTAGTTGGCAAGTTCAGACGAATGGCTCTTTCATAGCATAGGATGTTAGCGTGGTTAGAGCACAACCAATCCATACCTATTATGACGTCGGAACTTTTGATAGAGACCGGCATAAGGTCTATTGGGAAAGAAAAGTTATTCAAGGTAAGAGTACATCCTATGTATATATCGTTGGTGGATTCGGATTTCCCATTAGCCATTTCGACAGTGAAAGTTTCATTTAGTGGTTGGGAGTTTTGATTTAGTAAGTGTTTGAAGTTATGGCTCACAAAGCTCTTATCAGCACCACAATCAAATAGAATGCATGCATAAGTGTTGTTGAGAAGAAACGTACCCGTGACCACCGCAGGATCTGCCACTGCTTCTTCGTGACCCAAAGCTAAAATTCTCCCAACTCCACCGACATTTCTAGCTTTTGGACAATCTCTCTTGAAATGCCCCACATCACCGCATTGGTAGCATGCTTGACCTACTACAACGGCAGGTACTTCGTTAATCGGTTGGGGTGGTGATCTACAAAATCGGGAAGTATGCCATTTTCTGTTGCAGTTACGACACTGCATTTCTTGGCAATTTCCGTTATGGTGAAAATTGCACTTGGGGAGATTACCAACATAAGGCTTAGCTGGTTCAGGGTTAGCAGGAACAGCAACAGGCACAGTAGCAACATTGACTGCAACTAGCTGTTGCTTCTTTGAGGATTCCTGTGAAGACTTGCCCTTCCTCTTGTTCCAACCTTTCTTCTTGCTGTTGTTGTTGTTATTGTTGTTGTTGTTGTTTCCCTTCGGTTGTTCTGGTGTACCAACCACTGAGTTTTGACGGGCTCCATGGTCAATAAGAGATTGTGCCAGCTCTTTGGCACTTTCAAAGGTAACATGCCTTGAAGCTAAGACACTTGATTGAATCTGGGGTGACAGTCCCCAAATATATCTCTCGATCTTTTTGCTCTCCAGAGCAACCATTTCTGGACAAAGAATTGCTAAGTCACAGAATCTATTGGTATAGGTTGTTATGTCAGAACCAACCATTGTAAGATCCCAGAGCTCTTGCTCGAGTTTCTAAATTTCCCCTCACGGACAGTATTCCCACATCAACATAGTTTTTAAGTTCTCCCAGCTTAGCGAGTTAGCCACTACCAGAGTAAGTGACTTAACATGGCCATTCCACCATGTTAAGGCTCTATCCGAAAAGGTACAAACAACAAAATTACCCTTGCTACCCTCCGGACAGGAGCAGATTTCAAAAATTGCTTCTGTCTTCTCAATCCACTGTCTTAATGCCAAAACTCCTCCAGTCCCGTTAAAGGTCCTGGGTTTGGCATTCGAGAAATCTTTATAAGTACACTCTCGCGAGTGCCCATGACTCTCGCCATGGTTATAAGGATGTGCACCATCTCCTGACCCACTAGCACCAGGAGGGTTGATATGAGACATGGCAGCTGCAACAGCTGCCGTGACCGCCGCTTGAAACATAGCAGCGTCGAATTGAGGAGGTGGTGGCGGAGGTGGTGTCGGTGCTTCATTGACATTGTTAAGTCTTGGATTTCTCTGAGGAGGCATCTTTTACTATAAAAGTTAAAAGATAAAAAGATGGTAAGATATCAAGAGTGAATATGAATTTGATATCTCTAAGCTAAAACATTTAGTTCAACATGAATCTTGTAAGGAATCAGATATAGGAGTCTACTACAAGTACAACTTGTAACATGATAATATGAAATAGGGTGGTTATTTTTCAAGGAGTATGAAAATTCATGTTGATTATATTGGCATATTGAATACAATAATTCTGAAAAACTTGACCCTAAACAGGTCTACAATATACCAAATTCTGTGAAAAACATCGACATCATACTGACCTTCCGATAATGAAATTTTCGCGGTCGTACTGAAAAACATGAAAAATAACGCTAGAACATATCCGCAGACTTAATTATAACAAAAAGAGAAAATAGAGAGGGAGTAGAGTATAATCCATTTCTTAAACCAAAAGAAAGGATAAGTAGAACATCTTCTACTGGTGACGGGCATCGCTCGGACGAACCCTCAACTCAGCCAACTGACGCTCCACATCAAGCAGATGTCTTTCATACACTGTCTGGCATGCTCGGAGCTCTACGACTTCAGCTCGAGTTACAGCTAGCTCTTGCAGCAGGGCCTCATTGTCTCTCATTGCTCTGTTATGAGCAAGTTCAAGATTTCGAATACTATCCATATTGGCATTCGTGTCAGCATCTAGCTCTATGGTTTGGTGAATGGCTGTCACGCTCAACATTTCTAGCCACTCGGCGAACCAAAATAGGAAGAATCCTGTCTGCAGATCCTCCCTCACTTATGTTGTATAAGTTTCGGTCTCCGTTGTAGGGTAAGGTTTGACCTTGCTCTCGACTCCACCTACCCAAGTTCTCAGCCCATGAAGGCGTCGGACCTTGGAAATTTTGTCGTGGATTAGGATTTTGGGCAACTGGTGGTGGATTATAGGTTTCTGATTCGGAATCAGTGTCTTCAGGAAAATTTTCTGCAAAGTCATCATCTAAGGGGATTTCATGATTCTCTTCTGGCTCTGCATCTTGTCCTTGATTGGGAAAATAAGGGTCTCCAGGTAGATGAAATCCAGCCATTGTTATCCAAGCAAGAATAGGGGTAAGAGATATAGAATATAGTTAGTAACGATAGACTAAAGATACAAGTTTCTACGAGAGAGACTTACAGTTAACAAGTAATGTATTCTGTATGACTTGTTCTAGGTATTACAATAACTATAAAGTGTATACTAATTATATATAACTTGAGTATAATCGACCTTCGATTAAATGACCCGACGCTAAATCCACAACCAACCAAGGAACAGGAAATGAAGCTAGATCACATATTCTAAGTCTATATAACTTTAAATATATATTACTGTAATGTACCCTTAATATTTATAATTCTACCCTCAATGGTTCTTTTGTTTTCACATGTTTGTTATTAGTATATAGTGCCTAAAATACTCCTATAGTATTTTAATCTTAATGTTCTGTTCTAGAGTTCTTCTGAATATGTATAGTTGGTAAGTTTTAGATATGTCACAACACCACTATCACTCCCAAGCACATGTTGGTCATATCTCAAATCAATATAGTTGATCAGGCTATATTAATCCCAGATATGATTACATAACTGCCCAGGTTTGACTGTAATGTCCAACATCCAAATACTTTTAAGTTCTTATGACTGTGATACTGTACTTGTAGGTATGAGTGTTAGTATACTTCTTGTAAAAATACTTAAATTTTAAAAAGTATACTTGTAGTCAGAGCTCTCAGCCCCAAATGTTTTTATAGTTTGTATATCTTTTATGGATTGATATACTGAGTTCACTATAAACAATGCTCTGATACCAATCTGTCACACCCCCAAACCAGACGGCGGAAACGTCCGGGGGTGGATGACGTCATTTGTAGTATCACAACACATGCATCATAGTAATCAAAGTACAAACAACCACTATATTTAAAAAGAAATAGTATTTACATGTGTTTCATCATTATATACTGAAACAAAATAGTTATACAAAAGAAGAAGACAAGACTCAAATAGCTCCATCTTCTCAAAAGCTCGGGGAGTACCTGTCTACTGGTTCCCTGAGAATACAAGTAATTTGAAAAGAGAGTATCAACATAAAGTTGAGTGAGTGCATAAGTGTTTATGTTTGAAAGAATGTTTTCTGTTTCTTGAATATGTAAACTGTTCGAGAAAATCCTATATTTTCTGTTGTATATGAAAAGTAGTTTTAATCACATAAAACCGTTACGTTTGTAAAACAATGCTATATATTTGTATTCCCTTTGTAAAGTTTGTAACTGTAAGTATGCCTGGTTCCACCAACTATTATTGTAAACTGTAATGTAATACTGTAAATTGTATCTGGTAAAACTAGTACTTTGAAAATGTACTTATGTTTTATTTATTTATACACTAACGTATTGTTAATATCTTTTTAATGAGTTATTATAACCATACTGACTAGATGGCCTGACCTAACGCTATGAATACGTTGAAAGTTGTTGATAACAACTGTCACTCGTAGGCGTGTATGCCTGACTATAGCTAGCAGTCTGAGTGCGGGGTTGTCAATCCCTATATAGATCTATACACACATTGTTTCGATCCCCGACTGGAGATTTTGGTTATAATGTCAGGACTTCAACTATATTGTTTAAAATAAATTAAACAACCTGTATCAAATGACTCATAAAAAGCATATAAATGTTACATGTATAATAGTTATGAAAACCCAATCATTCTGAAATAAATGATTGACAGTATGTTCTTGAATTAGTATTCTTAGCATGTATATGAAAGATGTATACTCTTGATTAGTTTTGAATCAAACCTTTGTTCTTGTAAGACAATGTACTTTAGTATACTTGAATCGTGAATTAATGTCCTATGAACCATAAATTATACCTATTATAATTTATATGTACTTTTTGAAAGAGAGTTTAATACTTTGAAATACTTTTGATGACTTAATGTCATTTTAACACAATATTTGAAAACGAATTGAATTGATGATAACTGAAATCCATTTTGTTAAGATATTTGAAACCTTATGTTTGTAACACAAAATCTTTGTGTTAGACTTGTATCCCCCCCCCCTTAAAACAGTAAAAACTATTTAAATACGGGGGTATTAACTCACCTTTTGGAGGGTGATTCAAATGATGATTTGGTATAGGATGTTTAGTTCCACGAGTGAAATCCCGCAACAAAACAAGTCCTATATAGTTATTTGTATAACATATATGCATCCAATTAGCTAAAATAATCATAGGAATGATAAAATGCAACAAGGATTGCACTGTGATTTCGCTTGTACTAGGTTAGGGTTTTGACCATGCTAGGTCTAAAATTTCGAGTTGTGACAGATCTACAAGAACCCGCTCTGATACCACTTGTTAGGACGTAAAACAGGATGACAAATGCGGAATCTGAAGAACAATCATGAATCAATCACCATAAAGTTGCAAGTAATCTGTCGATGTTTTTGTATATCATTGATTTGGAAATTGGACGTACAAAGAAACTTTTGAGGAAAAGCTTACCTAACAAGCTAAGATAATGACTATATATAGGGAAAATAAAACATTTACCAAAAATACAAAAACCTAAAAAGTCTTCTATAATTAACAAAAATGCCAAATCGGTTTCAATATCTCAAATACTCAACAATCTCCCCCTAGTTTCAATATCTCAAATACTCAACATGGTCCGCCTCTTTTTGCCTTAAACATTAAGTTGGTCCGCACTTTAGCCTTCATCATAAACTTAGTCTGCCCTTAACTCCCTTATAATACGTCAATATGCATATAGCAAAAAAAAAGTCTAACAGAAAACACAACAAACTAAACGAGTCTAATTTCATAATTGTATACTACGGGGAAACTATATACTAACATGCAAATGATACATACTGGAGTATACAATATAGTTAGAAGAACTCACCTAGACAATATCTCAGACAGTTAAATGCTATCTAGGTAATCCATTTGGCAAGTAACATGCCTCAACAAGTATTAAACTATAATACTATAGCTTATTAGTCCATATGGGAGTCTGGTAATGAAGGCTAGATCTTTCAGTAATCCCAATCAATACGGAGAGTTCTGTAAAAATAAGGATCAACCGAGGTAGGATAGTTGAGAGGAATGACCATTATTGTCACACCCCCAAACCAGACGGCGGAAACGTCTGGGGGTGGATGACTTCATTTGTAGTATCACAATAAATGCATCATAGTAATCAAAGTACAAACAACCATTTTATTTAAAAAGAATAGTATTTACATGTGTTTCATCATTGTATACTGAAACCAAATAGTTATACAAAAGAAGAAGACAAGACTCAAATAGCTCCATCTTCTCAAAAGCTCGGGGGGTACCTGTCCACTGGTTCCCTGAGAATACAAGTAATTTGAAAAGAGAGTATCAACATAAAGTTGAGTGAGTGCATAAGTGTTTATGTTTGAAAGAATGTTTTCTGTTTCTTGAATATGTAAACTGTTCCAGAAAATCCTATATTTTCTGCTGTATATGAAAAGCTATTTTAATCACAGAAAAACCGTTCCGTTTGTAAACCAATGTTATGTATTTGTATTCCCTTTGTAAAGCTTGTAACTGTAAGTATGCCTGGTTCCACCAGCTTTTATTGTAAACTGTAATGTAATACTGTAAATTGTATCTTGTAAAGCTAGTACTTTGAAAATGTACTTATGTTTTATTTATTTATACACTAACATATTGTTAATATCTTTTTAATGAGTTATTATAACCATACTGACTAGATGGCATGACCCAATGCTATGAATGCATTGAAAACTGTTGAAAACAACTATCACTCGTAGGCGTGTATGCCTGACTGTAGCTAGCAGTCTGAGTGCGGGGTTGTTAATCCCAATATAGATCTATCCACACATTGTTTCGATCCCCGACTGGAGATTTTGGTTATAATGTCAGGACTTAAACTATATTGTTTAAAATAAATTAAACAACCTGTATCAAATGACTCATAAAAATCATATAAACGTTATATGTATAATAGTTATGAAAACCCAATCATTCTGAAATAAATGATTCACAGTATGTTCTTGAATTAGTATTCTTAACATGTATATGAAAGATGTATACTCTTGATTAGGTTTGAATCAAACCTTTGTTCTTGTAAGACAATGTACTTTAGTATACTTGAATCGTGAATTAATGTCCTATGAACCATAAATTCTACCGATTATAATTTATATGTACTTTTTGAATAGATACTGAGTATTCATGAATGCAACCCCTTGCTCAACATGTTACAAAGGGTAATTGAACTTAATGAACTAACTTTTATACTTATATACATATACAAATATATATATATAAAAGTAAAATTTAAATGACACTCGGACAAATAACTGATACTTAGAATCCCACATCCAAACAAGGAAAAGGAACCAAAGTGGGTTATCTGTCCTAAGACTTTTAAATCTTATATATATATATATATACATATATATATATATATATATATATATATATATATATATATATATATATATATATATATATGATTTCTGGGGAAAATATAAGTTTATAAAAAGAAACATTTAAAAAGAGTTTAATACTTTGAAATACTTTTGATGACTTAATGTCATTTTAACACAATCTTTGAAAACCAATTGAATTGATGATAACTGAAATCCATTTTGTTAAGATATTTAGAACCTTATGTTTGTAACACAAAATCTTTGTGTTAGACTTGTATTCCCCCCCCCCCCCCTTAAAACAGTAAAAACTATGAAAGTACGGGGGTATGAACTCACCTTTTGGAGGGTGATTCAAATGATGATTTGGTATAGGATGTTTAGTTCCACGAGTGAAATCCCGCAACAAAACAAGTCCTATATAGTTATTTGTATAACATATATGCATCCAATTAGCTAAAATAATCATAGGAATGATTAGAAACCGGACTAATTTGTAAGTATAACTTACAAATTGAAGCGTTTGAAGCTAGATTGGAGGTTGATATGGGTTTACGGACAGGAGTTTACGGCCATGAGTTTTTGAAGGATGAAGAACACTTGATGATCCTAGACCAGATTCTAAGAAGATTCAAAGGTTTCGAGGTGCTTGTTCTTCGTATTCTTCACGTGTTCTTCGCGTTCTTCGTGAAAACTAGTAAAATCAATGCATTTTAGCCTAATAATTGAAGATGGAAGGGTGTTCTTGAAGTGATAACAAGATCAAGAATTGATACCTGTTAGATTATGTGATGAACTAGTGTTTAATCACTTGAATAAGATGAACAAGGATGATCTTGGTGTGTTCTTGAGAAGATATGATGTACTTGGTGGATGATACTTGAGAGAGTTTGAGATTTCTTGGCTGGATGATGTGATAAATGAAGGAAAAATGAAGGAAATCTTTATATATGTGCGAGGGTTTATGGTTCGAGGGTTTACGGCCGTGAACCTCGTTTACGGTCCGAGGTCGGCTAGAGATTACAATCGTGAACAAGTTCCAATGCGATAAGGTTCGGTTTCCGAGAAGATAAGATCCGAAGAGTTTACGGCCGTAGCCGTTCACGGCCTCGTTTACAGCTGCGAGGGTTTACGGCTGCGAGGAGTGTACGGTCCGAGGAGTATACGGCTGTAAACCTTTTGCGGCCCGAAGCGTTTGCGGTCCGAAGCGAAGTAATAAAATGCGAAGTTTCTCGGTTTTTAAGTCTTTTCCTTCTAAATTCAATTGTAATTATTTTAAGGATTTTAACAAGTAAAGGTTATTATTATAACCTAAATAAAAACCCAAACAATAAAAAGGACCTTAGTTGACCCTTGTTTGACTTTGGTTGAGTAGAGTTGACTTTACAACAGAAAATAACGAGGTGTTACATTATCCCCCCGTTAGAGAGAATTTCATCCCGAATTTTGGATTAAAGAGATACAGAAAGACTAGGGAAAAAGATGTGGATACTTCTGTTGCATTTGATCCTCCCGCTCCCAAGTGAATTCAGGTCCTTGTTTTGCATTCGAGCGAACCTATCGGGATACGGCTTTGTTTGGTTCTCTTTACTTCAATTCCCTGTCTAAAATCTCTACGGGTTCTTCCACGAAGTTGAGATTCTCGTTTATCTCGATTTCATCGAGTGGGATAACAAGAGTCTCATCAGATAAACACTTTTTCAAGTTAGAGACGTGGAAAACAGGATGTATGTTACTTAGTTATTGAGGTAGTCAGAGTTTGTAAGCTACTGGACCGATTCTAGCAAGAATCTCGAATGGTCCTATGTACCTTGGATTCAGCTTGTCACGCTTTCCAAAGCGTATCATGCCCTTCCAGGGTGAGACCTTCAACATGACACGGTCACCAACCTGGAATTCCAAAGGTTTTCTTCTTTTGTCAGCGTAGCTTTTATAGTCTATCTCTGGAAGCTTTAAGTCGCTTCCGGATTTGTATGATTTTCTCCGTAGTTTCGCGAATGATTTTCGGACCAGTGAGAGAACTATCATGAACTTGTCTTCTAGCTGCGTGTCACCCACTTCAGCCCAGCACAGAGGTGATGTGCACTTGCGGCCATAGAGGGCTTTGAAAGGAGCAGCCTTTATGCTAGTGTGATAACTATTGTTGTAAGAGAATTTGACAAGAGGTAAATGAGTATCCCATGCCTTTCCAAAGTCTATCACGCAAGATCGCAACATGTCCTCTAAAGTTTGAATCGTTCTCTCACTTTGTCCGTCGGTTTGTGGATGGTAGGTTGTACTCATGTCCAGCCTAGTTCCCAAAGATTTTTGTAAGGACGGCCAGAATCGAGAAGTGAAACTACTATCTCAGTCCGAAATAATAGATATTGGCACACCATTCCGTCTAACGATCTTCTTGAGGTAAGTTCTTGTTAGTTTCTCCATCTTTTCGGTCTCTTTGATTGGTAAAGAAGTGTGCGGATTTGGTTAATCTATCGACGATTACCCAAATAGTATCATAACCACCCGATGTCTTGGGTAACTTAGTTATGAAATCCATTGTAATCCGCTCCCACTTCCATTCAGGGATTTTAGGTTGTTGTAATAAACCTGAAGGTTTCTGGTATTCTACCTTGACTTTGGCACAAGTAAGGCACTTGCCCACAAAGGTAGCAATTTCAGCATTCATGTTAGGCCACCAATATAGTTTCTTGAGGTCCAGGTACATCTTGTCTGAACCTGGATGAATGGTGTATCGGGTTTTGTGTGCTTCATTCATAACCACGTCTGTATAACCACCGAACATTGGTGTCCAGATCCGGTTCATGAACCAATAGACTCCATCATCCCTGACTTTGAAGTTTTTATCCATTCCTCTCAGGGTTTCACCTGCCACGTTTCTGGGTTTTAAGGCCTCGAGTTGGGTCTATTTGATCTGGGTGGACAAATATGAATGGATTGTCATGGTCAACGACTTTACTCGGTAACCTGAGTATTCTTTTCTGCTAAGGGCGTCAGCTACTATGTTAGCTTTACCAGGGTGATAAAGAATCTCACATTCGTAGGCGTTCAGTAGCTCCACCCACCGTCGTTGTCTCATGTTCAGTTCTTTCTGATCGAAGATATGCTGGAGACTTTTATGGTCCGTGAATATTGTGCATTTCGTGCCATATAAATAATGTCTCCAGATCTTCAGAGCAAATACTACTGCTCCTAGTTCAAGGTCATGTGTTGTATAGTTGACTTCATGTGTCTTTAGCTGTCTTGAGGCATAGGATATAACCTTTCCTTTTTGCGTAAGAACACATCCAAGCCCTTGATTAGAAGCATCACAGTACATTACGAAATCCTCTGTCCCTTCAGTAAGAGACATGATCGGTGCACTAAACAGAGCTCTCTTTAGCTTTTGGAATGCTGTTTCTTGCTTTTCTCCCCAGCTAAAAGTTACACTCTTTTGCGTCAGGGTGGTAAGAGGCTTAGCTATTTGAGAGAAATTCTGGATGAATCTGCGATAGTAGCGAGCAAGACCTAAGAATTGATGGATTTTTGTAGGTGTTTTGGGTGCTGACCAGTTTTCAATTGCTTTTATTTTGGAAGGGTCGACGTGTATTCCTTCTGAACTGACCACGTGACCTAGGAAATCAACATTCCTGATCCAAAATTCACACTTTGAAAACTTCGCATAGAGTTTCTCTGTTTTAAGAGTTTACAATATTTGACGAAGATGTTGGCCATGTTCTTCTTCATTTCTTGAGTAGATAAGGATGTCATCTATGAAGACTATGACGAAATTGTCCAGGAATGGACGACACACTATGTTCATTAGGTCCATGAACACAGCAGGTGCATTCGTCAATCCAAATGGCATCACTAGAAACTCGTAATGACCATAACGAGTTCTGAACGCGATTTTGGGAATGTCATTCTCAAAAATCCGTAACTGATGATACCCGGATCTTAAGTCTATTTTCGAGAAGTAGCTCGCACCTTGAGGTTGGTCGAACAGATCGTCCATGCGAGGCAGAGGATATCGGTTCTTGATGGTAAGTTTATTCAGCTCGCAGTAGTCTATGCACATATGGAATGATCCATCCTTCTTCTTTACGAACAAAACCGGTGCTCCCCAAGGTGAGAAGCTTGGTCTTATGAAACCTTTACTAAGGAGTTCGTTAAGTTGGTTGGATAATTGCTTCATTTCAGAAGGTGCAAGACGATAGGGGGATTTGGCTACAGGGGTAGCCCCAGGGATTAAGCCGATTCTGAATTCGACTTCTCGTTCGGGAAGCACTCCTGGAAGATCATCGGGAAAAATGTCGGGAAAGTTGCAGACCTCAGGAATGCTCGCGATGTCTTTTACTTCTTGCTTTGTCTACCACGTGAGCTAAGAAAGCACAGTACTCTTTGTGAAGGTACTTTTGTGCCTTGATGCAAGAAATGATCTGGAGGTTCGTTCCGGGTTTCTCGCCGTAAATAACAAGAGTTTCGTTAGTTGGCAAGTTCAGACGAATGGCTCTTTCATAGCATAGGATGTTAGCGTGGTTAGAGCACAACCAATCCATACCTATTATGACGTCGGAACTTTTGATAGAGACCGGCATAAGGTCTATTGGGAAAGAAAAGTTATTCAAGGTAAGAGTACATGCTATGTATATATCGTTGGTGGATTCGGATTTCCCGTTAGCCATTTCGACAGTGAAAGTTTCATTTAGTGGTTGGGAGTTTTGATTTAGTAAGTGTTTGAAGTTATGGCTCACAAAGCTCTTATCAGCACCACAATCAAATAGAATGCATGCATAAGTGTTGTTGAGAAGAAACGTACCCGTGACCACCGCAGGATCTGCCACTGCTTCTTCGTGACCCAAAGCTAAAATTCTCCCAACTCCACCGACATTTCTAGCTTTTGGATAATCTCTCTTGAAATGCCCCACATCACCGCATGGGTAGCATGCTTGACCTACTACAACGGCAGGTACTTCGTTAATCGGTTGGGGTGGTGATCTACAAAATCGGGAAGTATGCCATTTTCTGTTGCAGTTACGACACTGCATTTCTTGGCAATTTCCGTTATGGTGAAAATTGCACTTGGGGAGATTACCAACATAAGGCTTAGCTGGTTCAGGGTTAGCAGGAACAGCAACAGGCACAGTAGCAACATTGACTGCAACTAGCTGTTGCTTCTTTGAGGATTCCTGTGAAGACTTGCCATTCCTCTTGTTCCAACCTTTCTTCTTGCTGTTGTTGTTGTTATTGTTGTTGTTGTTGTTTCCCTTCGGTTGTTCTGGTGTACCAACCACTGAGTTTTGACGGGCTCCGTGGTCAATAAGAGATTGTGCCAGCTCTTTGGCACTTTCAAAGGTAACATGCCTTGAAGCTAAGACACTTGATTGAATCTGGGGCGACAGTCGCCAAATATATATCTCGATCTTTTTGCTCTCCAGAGCAACCATTTCTGGACAAAGAATTGCTAAGTCACAGAATCTATTGGTATAGGTTGTTATGTCAGAACCAACCATTGTAAGATCCCAGAGCTCTTGCTCGAGTTTCTAAATTTCCCCTCGCGGACAGTATTCCCGCATCAACATAGTTTTTAAGTTCTCCGAGCTTAGCGAGTTAGCCACTACCAGAGTAAGTGACTTAACATGGCCATTCCACCATGTTAAGGCTCTATCCGAAAAGGTACAAACAACAAAATTACCCTTGCTACCCTCCGGACAGGAGCAGATTTCAAAAATTGCTTCTGTCTTCTCAATCCACTGTCTTAATGCCAAAACTCCTCCAGTCCCGTTAAAGGTCCTGGGTTTGGCATTCGAGAAATCTTTATAAGTACACTCTCGCGAGTACCCATGACTTTCGCCATGGTTATAAGGATGTGCACCATCTCCTGACCCACTAGCACCAGGAGGGTTGATATGAGACATGGCAGCTGCAACAGCTGCCGTGACCGCCGCTTGAAACATAGCAGCGTCGAATTGAGGAGGTGGTGGCGGAGGTGGTGTCGGTGCTTCATTGACATTGTTACGTCTTGGATTTCTCTGAGGAGGCATCTTTTACTATAAAAGTTAAAAGATAAAAAGATGGTAAGATATCAAGAGTGAATATGAATTTGATATCTCTAAGCTAAAACATTTAGTTCAACATGAATCTTGTAAGGAATCAGATATAGGAGTCTACTACAAGTACAACTTGTAACATGATAATATGAAATAGGGTGGTTATTTTTCAAGGAGTATGAAAATTCATGTTGATTATATTGGCATATTGAATACAATAATTCTGAAAAACTTGACCCTAAACAGGTCTACAATATACCAAATTCTGTGAAAAACATCGACATCATACTGACCTTCCGATAATGAAATTTTCGCGGTCGTACTGAAAAACATGAAAAATAACGCTAGAACATATCCGCAGACTTAATTATAACAAAAAGAGTAAATAGAGAGGGAGTAGAGTATAATCCATTTCCTAAACCAAAAGAAAGGATAAGTAGAACATCTTCTACTGGTGACGGGCATCGCTCGGACGAACCCTCAACTCAGCCAACTGACGCTCCACATCAAGCAGATGTCTTTCATACACTGTCTGGCATGCTCGGAGCTCTATGACTTCAGCTCGAGTTACAGCTAGCTCTTGCAGCAGGGCCTCATTGTCTCTCATTGCTCTGTTATGAGCAAGTTCAAGATTTCGAATACTATCCATATTGGCATTCGTGTCAGCATCTAGCTCTATGGTTTGGTGAATGGCTGTCACGCTCAACATTTCTAGCCACTCGGCGAACCAAAATAGGAAGAATCCTGTCTGCAGATCCTCCCTCACTTATGTTGTATAAGTTTCGGTCTCCGTTGTAGGGTAAGGTTTGACCTTGCTCTCGACTCCACCTACCCAAGTTCTCAGCCCATGAAGGCGTCGGACCTTGGAAATTTTGTCGTGGATTAGGATTTTGGGCAACTGGTGGTGGATTATAGGTTTCTGATTCGGAATCAGTGTCTTCAGGAAAATTTTCTGCAAAGTCATCATCTAAGGGGATTTCATGATTCTCTTCTGGCTCTGCATCTTGTCCTTGATTGGGAAAATAAGGGTCTCCAGGTAGATGAAATCCAGCCATTGTTATCCAAGCAAGAATAGGGGTAAGAGATATAGAATATAGTTAGTAACGATAGACTAAAGATACAAGTTTCTACGAGAGAGACTTACAGTTAACAAGTAATGTATTATGTATGACTTGTTCTAGGTATTACAATAACTATAAAGTGTATACTAATTATATATAACTTGAGTATAATCGACCTTCGATTAAATGACCCGACGCTAAATCCACAACCAACCAAGGAACAGGAAATGAAGCTAGATCACATATTCTAAGTCTATATAACTTTAAATATATATTACTGTAATGTACCCTTAATATTTATAATTCTACCCTCAATGGTTCTTTTGTTTTCACATGTTTGTTATTAGTATATAGTGCCTAAAATACTCCTATAGTATTTTAATCTTAATGTCCTGTTCTAGAGTTCTTCTGAATATGTATAGTTGGTAAGTTTTAGATATGTCACAACACCACTATCACTCCCAAGCACATGTTGGTCATATCTCAAATCAATATAGTTGATCAGGCTATATTAATCCCAGATATGATTACATAACTGCCCAGGTTTGACTGTAATGTCCAACATCCAAATACTTTTAAGTTCTTATGACTGTGATATTGTACTTGTAGGTATGAGTGTTAGTATACTTCTTGTAAAAATACTTAAATTTTAAAAAGTATACTTGTAGTCAGAGCTCTCAGCCCCAAATGTTTTTATAGTTTGTATATCTTTTATGGATTGATATACTGAGTTCACTATAAACAATGCTCTGATACCAATCTGTCACACCCCCAAACCAGACGGCGGAAACGTCCGGGGGTGGATGACGTCATTTGTAGTATCACAACACATGCATCATAGTAATCAAAGTACAAACAACCACTATATTTAAAAAGAAATAGTATTTACATGTGTTTCATCATTATATACTGAAACCAAATAGTTATACAAAAGAAGAAGACAAGACTCAAATAGCTCCATCTTCTCAAAAGCTCGGGGAGTACCTGTCTACTGGTTCCCTGAGAATACAAGTAATTTGAAAAGAGAGTATCAACATAAAGTTGAGTGAGTGCATAAGTGTTTATGTTTGAAAGAATGTTTTCTGTTTCTTGAATATGTAAACTGTTCGAGAAAATCCTATATTTTCTGTTGTATATGAAAAGTAGTTTTAATCACATAAAACCGTTACGTTTGTAAACCAATGCTATATATTTGTATTCCCTTTGTAAAGTTTGTAACTGTAAGTATGCCTGGTTCCACCAACTATTATTGTAAACTGTAATGTAATACTGTAAATTGTATATGGTAAAACTAGTACTTTGAAAATGTACTTATGTTTTATTTATTTATACACTAACGTATTGTTAATATCTTTTTAATGAGTTATTATAACCATACTGACTAGATGGCCTGACCTAACGCTATGAATACGTTGAAAGTTGTTGATAACAACTGTCACTCGTAGGCGTGTATGCCTGACTGTAGCTAGCAGTCTGAGTGCGGGGTTGTCAATCCCTATATAGATCTATACACACATTGTTTCGATCCCCGACTGGAGATTTTGGTTATAATGTCAGGACTTCAACTATATTGTTTAAAATAAATTAAACAACCTGTATCAAATGACTCATAAAAAGCATATAAATGTTACACGTATAATAGTTATGAAAACCCAATCATTCTGAAATAAATGATTGACAGTATGTTCTTGAATTAGTATTCTTAGCATGTATATGAAAGATGTATACTCTTGATTAGTTTTGAATCAAACCTTTGTTCTTGTAAGACAATGTACTTTAGTATACTTGAATCATGAATTAATGTCCTATGAACCATAAATTATACCTATTATAATTTATATGTACTTTTTGAAAGAGAGTTTAATACTTTGAAATACTTTTGATGACTTAATGTCATTTTAACACAATATTTGAAAACCAATTGAATTGATGATAACTGAAATCCATTTTGTTAAGATATTTGAAACCTTATGTTTGTAACACAAAATCTTTGTGTTAGACTTGTATCCCCCCCCCCCCTTAAAACAGTAAAAACTATGAAAATACGGGGGTATGAACTCACCTTTTGGAGGGTGATTCAAATGATGATTTGGTATAGGATGTTTAGTTCCACGAGTGAAATCCCGCAACAAAACAAGTCCTATATAGTTATTTGTATAACATATATGCATCCAATTAGCTAAAATAATCATAGGAATGATTAGAAACCAGACTAATTTGCAAGTATAACTTACAAATTGAAGTGTTTGAAGCTAGATTGGAGGCTGATATGGGTTTACGGCCAGGAGTTTTTGAAGGATGAAGAACACTTGATGATCCTAGACCAGATTCTAAGAAGATTCAAAGGTTTTGAGGTCCTTGTTCTTCGTGTTCTTCACGTGTACTTTGCGTTCTTCGTGAAAACTAGTAAAATCAATGGATTTTAGCGTAATAATTGAATATGGAAGGGTTTTGTTGAAGTGATAACAAGATCAAGAATTGATACTTGTTAGATTATGTGATGAACTAGTGATTAATCACTTGAATAAGATGAACAAGGATGATCTTGGTGTGTTCTTGAGAAGATATGATGTTCTTGGTGGATGATACTTGAGAGAGTTTGAGAGTTATTGGCTGGATGATGTGATAAATGAAGGAAAAATGAAGGAAATCTATATATATGTGCGAGGGTTCACGGTCTGAGGTTTTACGGCCGTGAACCTCGTTTACGGTCTGAGGTCGACTAGAGATTACGACCGTGAACAAGTTCCAATGCCATAAGTTTGGTTTCCGAGAAGATAAGATCCGAAGAGTTTACGGCTGAAGTCGTTCACAGCCTCGTTTACAGCTGCGAGGGTTTACGGCTACGAGGAGTGTATGGTCCGAGGAGTATACGGCCGTAAACGTATTGCGTCCCGAAGCGTTTGCGGTCCGAAGCGAAGTAATAAAATGCGAAGTTTCTCGGTTTTTAAGTCTTTTCCTTCTAAATTCAATTGTAATTATTTTAAGGATTTTAACAAATAAAGGTTATTATTATAACCTAAATAAAAACCCATACAATAAAAAGGACCTTAGTTGACCCTTGTTTGACTTTGGTTGACTAGAGTTGACTTTACAACAGAAAATAACGAGGTGTTACAATTATATCATATAGCCTTTTTGAAATCCAACAACCAAGCCAACGTGACCATTATAGACACCTCTCCCGTACGTAGATCAATCAGTATTATAACTGGTATTACTGATAATTCTTATTTATACATTCGTAACAACGATTATGAATATAAATATAAGTTACACTTAAAGCATAGTAAGTGCAGCTTAACTTAAAGGAATTTCTAGATAGCTATAACTTTTATGTTTCGAGCTTGTTCAAACCTCCGTAACTCGCTAGAAGGAAGTTTTTCCAAAATCCCAAAAATCAAAAGAAAGTCAGATTTGAGAGAGATTTGAGTGTGAGAAATAATGATAAGTAAAAGGGCTATTTATACTGAGTTTTGGGGAGGTGCGCCATGCCCTCTATGAGGCGTGCCACACCCTAGGCTGTCATCATTCCTATTACTGGTCACCACATGTCAGGTCAGAATTTGTCTGCGCCACTCCTTCTATAAGGCGACGCACACATACAAATGTTTCCATTTTTAAAAAAAATCATACCTTTCTCATACGAGCTCTGTTTTCGATGTTCTTTATATCCACATGTAGTTCTCAACGAGTACTACAACTCTAATTTAGACCCTATCAACTAATTCTCACTTTATTGTTAATGTGATAATTTTAACAGGCTTAGACTGTTAAAGTCCGTATAAAACTCATAACTTGTCGATACAAATTCCGTTCTCGACTATCTTTATATTGAAGGAGTTTTATCTAAGAGAACTTAAATTCTCATTTAGATTGTTTCGTATAATAACTGACCAATTCTATTTCGATTTCAGTGTCGCGCACTGCTGTCCCAGAACTTTGAAAATCATAACATGCTTATATGAAGTAGGATTTAGACGCTCTATATATGCACACTCTTTCTTTTATGATTACTATGATTTTCATTTAGATTACTTAGGCCAATAAGTTTTCTATCTCCGATTCAGATTTTACGACCCACTTCGCCGTATCGGGCTGCACGCAAAACTTTGTAGAATCATAATTTCTTCATACGAAGTAAAATTCAAACATTCTATATATCTACGAAAATATTATTGACGTATTCTATATGTTTATTAATATTATTTGGGCTAAAAAGTAATATATTCCTTCTTTGTATTTCATTGTAATTGTTTAATAATAGAATCTACATAAATAGTAAAAAACGAAGTGTTACAACTCTCCTCCACATACAAGGATTTCGTCCCCGGAATCTAACTAAATAATTTTGGGTAGTTGCTTTTCACCTCTTCTTCAGGCTCACAATTACATTCTGATCCCTTTCGGTGTTGCAACGTAAATTTCACTATTCTGATTACCTTGTTGCATAGGGTCTTTGTCTTCTTATCTATGATCTCCACCAGTTTCTCCATGTAGTTCAAACATTCATCTACGTGAATGTGTTCCAAAGGTACAATTGCAGATTCATTTGTAGGCACTTTCTTAAACGGGATACATGAAAAGTGTTACAGATCTGACTAAGTTCTTCCAGTAGATCCAAACGATATGCAACCTTCCCCACCCGAGCAATAACTCAAAATGGTCCAGTATACCTAGGGCCTAAATTCCCCATATTCATTTCATTTGTTTAAATAATGTCCAACTCATGTATTTAGTTAGAATTCCCGTACCGCTCATGTTTTTATGTCAATTTCAGATGGTGCGAGTGGAGTAGTGCTTTGTGAGCAATTGGATGCGCGTTTGGAGCTTAAAATGGAGCTTGGAATGTATGGAGTATGTTGAGCAATGATTGGAAGATGCTTTGGTCAAGAAACATTCGATCGAATTGATCACACGAAGATAGAATCTACAATTCAAAGTTAAAGGATGTTGCTGACAGCTTTGACCCCCTGTCAGTATTTTGACCATATCTCATGAACCGTAACTCCGATTAACTCGATTCAAAATGATCTGAAAAGTAGACAAATTTTCGGACGTCCTAAGCAAAACATGAGATCGCATATTTGGTCCATGCGATCGCATCTTTGGTCGCAGCTTGTCTTCGAGGTTTTTTTGTGCCACAAATTCATTCGGGAGTGAAAAATCAAAACATGTGATCGCAGGTTCCCTCTATGCGATCGTTGGTTTGCCAAAAAGTTACAAAATAGCATCCTACTTCATTAAAAAGGTTACCTGACGCGTTTTCTCAAAACATGCGATCGCAACTTTGATACATGTGATCGCATGCGCGTTGTTTTTACTGCTAGACGTATAAATAGACCCTGATAGCATTCCAGTAACCTATGTTGGCGATTCCAGAGGTACCAGACGACATAAATATGATTTTGGAGGCGTTTATTCTCTGATTTCAACGATTTTTTGAAGATCTGAAGACTTCGGATCATCCCCTTCAAGTAGATTAGTAAGATTAGTTGTTTGATGTCTCTTTTCATTTGTTTTTATCAGATTTTAGCCATGTCTGGCTAAAACCTTAGTTTTTTCAGTTCTGCAAAGACGAGTACTTTTCATGTGATTGATCATTAGATCTGTTTTTTGATTTGTGTTTCTATATAGATTCTTCAGTTTTGTTCTTAATGGATGTTTGATTTTGATTCTTGTTAGTCTGTTCACCTAGCTAGGGTTTTATCATTCCAGTTAATCAATTATAGAATCCGTAATTGTTCTTGTCAACTGGTAATAAGTAACAACTAATAAATAGGTTCCGTGTTTGGGATTTGACTTTATTATAAACTATAAAAATCATATCTTTACGCTTTCGAGCTTGTGAGAAGTATTGGGTATTGCTGGGAATTTTACAAAGAACTTAATGCAACTTTTATGATCTTAATCAAGAGCTTGTTTGATTAGACAGTAAAAAGTTAGGGTTAATTGAAAAGCTTTTTTTGGTTAACTAAATTAGGTAAAAGAGATTATTCTAGAGCTTGTTAGTTTTTCTCAGTACCAGCTTAGATAGAATGCATCTCAAATAATCAGATATGGATCAGTTACATGATTAGGAAAGTCACAGCAGAACTGAAACCATTTTTATTATTGATTTTCGTTTAGTTTAATATCATTTCAATTTTAGTTTTTAGTTTATTTCAAATCCCCCTTTTAATAATTTTGTATTGACTAGATTGTGTCTTATGCAAAAAGGTATTGACTTTTAGGCTGTGTCCCTGAGGATTCGACCCTGCTTCTGTTGAGAGAAAAACATGAGTAACACACTTGAACAATCGTTAGAACAAGTAATAATGCGGAATGAAGTTTAACTCAGTGGATCATAAAGCTCAACAATAATAATAAGTTAGAGTTAGATAGTTAGATAATTAGGTGCGGAAATATAAGGAAATATAAATGACAACAAGTATTATATCAAGAAGACACTATAAGCTGATTGTTAACAAGGATTGCAGACAATCCAGGTTAGTAAATGAGATCAAACTTAGTGATTAAGTCTAGCTGACTTGCTCCGAAGAGATAACGATCTTAATATTAGAATCTGAAGATCTTCGAGATGAGAGAGTAAGAGAGTAAACAGAATACGATATTCAAGATAGAGATAATTGAGAGAGATAGATGATTTTCATTCAGAAAGAGAGTACTCTATTTATAGAGTCTCAAAGATTATAAGTTCTATCTGTTCTACTTGTGGCCATGCAAGGCACACTGGACAAAGGAATGTAAAGACATAAAACTGATAAAACTAAGGCTAAGCCTGATGACTTCAACTGCGGATGCAGTTCTTGATTGCGGTGTGGAGCTTGACTGCGGATCTAGTTGACAGCTTCGGATCTCTTCAAGTTTAATAGGGTCACTTTTATGTTTCAACAATTTCCCCCTAAGTGACCTCTTCAACTTTCCTTTCATTTGTCGAGCTTTAGAAACTTGATTAGAATCCACCAGAACTTCCTGACTTCCTTAAGCCACGCAATTCTCCTTGAGATTTCAAACTTTACTTCAGCAGTTGTGTGTTTTGATCTGTTGACTGTAGTTTGAGTGATCTCTAATTGCTTCCGGGTCATGCGGTTCATGGCAGTCATTGGAATGAAGTATTTCATTTCATCATTTAAGCGTTTGAAAATGAGTCCAAGAATTGGGAAGTTAGTTGCTCCGAGGGATCTTTCTTGAAAGCCTTTAGTCAGGACCGGAGCTGGTTCAAGAGGAGGAAGGTTGAACTTCTAAGCAAGTGATGGGTGGATGTCCGCATCAATTATTGCAAAGTCACACACAATCTCTTTCAGAAAGGTACATGCCCTTTCATACGCAGTCTTAATCTTTGGGTGTTCTTCAGACTTGTTCTGAAATACCTTTGTAATCAGGAAGATTTCCTTCGGGTTCATGCAAGGGAAATCATCTTGGGTTCGGATGTAGTCTGAATTTCTTCTGGTGAGGGTATATTGGATGAATTCTGCTTTCATGAATTTTCTAGGCTTGTAGTTTTTGACTGCAGTGGTTCTGTCGTTTGACCAGATTTTCTCGATTGCAGATCCATGCTTGGCATGGAATCTGTTAAGTCTTTCAAACTCTAGTGGCAACCTTTGATCATCTGGGAGGTTGCACGGTAAAGAACTTTGCATTGGGAGAGATGGGAATGTCCCAATAACCGTCTGCTGGAGGTTCTGCAAAGGTGAGATGAGGCTTGTAGTCATCATCGAGTAATCTTCGGATGGGATTAACCCAGGAATTGACAAGGGATTCATCCGGAGTGATGTCGAAACATTCATCTCTCCAAATTACATCTACAAATTTAGCTGCTCTCCAATCAGCTTTCTTCTGTTTGGTTTTGGGAGAGTCGTAGGAGTTTTCAGATGACATTTCTGGGGCTAAGTTTTTAAGATGAGGGGGAGTCTCCGGATGTTGTGAAGAAAGATGTTGATCATCTTGAACTGGAGACTGATGAGAAGAATGAATTGGACTTTTCTGGGGAGAGGGAACATGAGTATTCTTTTGTGGAGATGGTTGCGGGGTAGGAACCTTGTGTTGAGTGATAAATGTTGACACGATTGGATGCTGACCAAAGTGGATGGGAGTCTGTAAATTTTGATGCGGATGTGATTGTTGAGGTGAAATGTGGTTTGATCCATGGTCATCACTTCCCCCTCTTGAGGAAGGAACACCGGGTTCCTCCTCAAGCCATTGATTAAGATCATCGATTTTGGCACAAACTTTAGTGAACTGAGATTTCATAGCTTTACTGAGTTGTTGATTGGTGGGGAGTGCGTGGTCAAAAAGCAACTTGTGGATCTCCTTGGTAAATCTTAGAATCTCTTGGCCATGGAAGTTGGAGGATAAAGAGCGTCTGAGGTTGTTGATGGTAGATTGAAGGATTGAAATAGCGGACTCATAAGCATTGTGAGTTTCCTCAACAAGCTTCTTTTAATGAGCATCATGACCCGCAATAACAAATTGAAGCTCAGTTTTGATTGCGGTCACTTCTGTGATGAGTCGCTCAGCAGTGATGATGAATTGTTGATGATCTGCTTTCCGGCTTGTATCCAGGGCTCGGATACCCATTTCAACCTTGAGAGAGATTCCCTCAGCAGCAAGTTGTTCTCTTGCTTCCAGATGTTCGATCCTGTCGATCAGAGATTGCGGTCCAGGCATATCCCCAGGTTGCGGTTGGCTGGATTTAACTGCGGCTAAGATCTGATCGATCTTGTTTTGCAGGTTTAGAAATTCTTTCCTGGAGACAGCCATTTTCTTCTTCTTCTTCTTCTTCTTTTCTTTGGGCTTTGAAGTAGAATGCTGGGATCCGCTTGATTCTTCTTTTTCATCAAAGATCATCATCACATCATCTGATCGTTCCGGTTGGTTGACCTCATTTAAGTCAAAGTTATCAAAGCCAAAAGTAGGCCCGGAACTGACTTCGATTGCGGTTCCGTCATCTTGAGAGTCATGAGCAGCAGTTGTTGGAGGGGGCCTGGATGAACCTGCACCATCTGGAATGAACTGAGCTTTGCGGATGGTCTCAGCCATTGAGGTCATCCAGTCTTGAATTTTGATGATGTTGGATACGGTGTGAGCGCTGCTGATTGCATCTGCCCAGTATTTTGCCATCAATTGAATTTTCTGCTCTTTGAGCTGAAGCTGTTTAGATTGCTGATCTCTTCTTGCTTGTATTGCCCTTCGAAATGCTTCAAACTTTTTGATACCAGACTCGGTCGTGGGACGATCTCGAGCAAAGGTATCATCAGAGTCATAACCGTCAAGTCCTTGATATCGCACTGAGGTGTCCCTCGGGTTCACGGATACTTGCACATTTGTGCTCACCGTTCCTAAACCACCTGTAAAAGATGTAAGCAGAGTAGGATTTCCTGAGCTTCCTCGGTCTCCTTGACCCGTAGTCAAGTTTGGCCTCGGCTCAGTTCTGGCAAGGACTGAAGAATTGTCCTGTGGTTGGGTAGGTGTATCAAGTGTTTTGAGTACAAAGTCAAGTATGGAGCGCAATTCCTGTTCCTGAAAGAAATGAAGTTTGGAAGCCCTGGAGACCTTAGGGCGAGAAGAACCAATTAAATCCTCTTGGGAATTAGCTAGGGGAGAGTCTCCACGATTAGATGAAGCAGACACACTTACTGTGTCTGAGTGGCTAGGAAGGGTTGAAGCAAATGGGCATGCGGGGACCCCAAGGATTACTGGAGTCTTTTGAGAGACTTCAGTATGAATCCGGTCACGCATTTGGCTAGAACTTTGGTTGGTTTTGCATTTCTTGAGAACAAGGACGGGGACTGAGTCATCATCAGACTCATCTTCAACGTTGACTGCGGGGGTCTGAATGGGATTAGAGTCTTCATCTGAAGAGACAATATGTTTGAGTTTATGTTTCTTGGATGGTTCGAATTCTTTGGAAGGAGTGTTTCTCTTGGACTTCCCTCGAGAGGTTTTTATTGATGAAAGCTTCTTGAGTCTTTGGGCTAATGGAATATTAGAGAGAGTAGTGGAAGATGGAGTTGCGATATGTTCAGGGTTACGGGGTGCGGTGGGTAGAGGCGGGGTAGAAGGCTATGGGTCAATACCTTCTGTAGCCTCAATGTGATCAGTGACAATTTTAGTCTCAAGGCCAACAGTAGTCAAAATATGAATGGATAAACGTCTTAGAGGTCCAAAAGCAAATTGATCTTTGGAGGGAGGGTACCTTTTGAGATCGCGAGTGACAAAGAATTGATGTCACTGCCCATGCTAATCTTTACATCGCGGTGAAGGTCTGAGATGCATAAGGACCAAAATCTTGAAAAAGTGAGTTCAGTAGGATTTGACTTTGGATTCTCCTTAGGGATGTATTGAAGGAAGTCATCCCATAAGATCTGACCGTAGTTGACGTCGTGGCCTGTGAAGATACTCCAGACTAGCTCCAGCAGTTTGAGGCCCATGTTAGCAGTGCCTCCGGTTCTTCCAAATAGACTGCGGATCACATAGTCACAGACGAACTGCCAGACCACAGGGAGTTTGTTTTTCTTGAACTCCCCAATCCCCTTTATCTTCTTCTGGTAACCCATTTGGTAGAGGGAGGAGATGATGTCCGTCACACTAGGAGAGATGAACTTGGTAGATGGATGAACCAGTAGGTTTATTGCAGTTAGAAACTTGTCTTTGGTCAAGATGACTAAAGAATCATACATCAAGTTCAGATGAACTTCTTGCAGATTGTTGAGGGGACGGTACGCCGAAAATGCACATTTGAAGAGTGTTGAAATTGGAACAACATCAGTGAATGAATCGAAGGGTCCAAACAGTGGGTGATTGGTGATGAACTTGATCATAAGGTGAATGGTCTCATTGTAGGAGGAATGATCTTCGAAGATTGCCCTAAAGTTGCTTGAGGCAATGGAAGGCGATTGGTTCCTCGTGGCAGAATCAGAACCAGTGGGTTGAACAGAACCAGAAGCTTTGGATTGCTTCTTTGAGATGCCAGAATTCACCATTTTGAAAAAGCTTTGTAGAACTTGCAGAAAGCTTGAGTGCAAGAAGGTGAAGAAGATGAAGATCGTCGAAGAGGGTTCAGAAAGCGTAAAGCTTTCTTGGAGGAGAGAAAAAAGGTTTTATAGGGGCGGATTTCAAAAGTTTATTGTTTTTACCATGTATGGCGATTAAAGATAAAAACCCTTGAGTTTTTATTTTTTGACGAAAAGGTTAATTTCCAGCCACAAAAACGATTGAGAAACAGAAAAGGTTAAGTGTTTTTGATTTTCCAAAAATGTAGCATTTAATGAAATGTCAAACTCATTATCACACGTTTTAGGATCGTGTGGTGAGGGGCTTAAGTCCGTTGAATAAAGGTGGAATTGGAACGGATTTGACAGCTTGGAGTAGGGTGGATAAGACAGTTTAATGAAAAAGATTTCTTAAAAATTTATTTTATTGGGAAACTGTTTTATTTGATTTCAAACCCAAAATAGGTCTGACAAAGGATCATTTGAAAAAGGAGAACTGAAACAATGATGTGCTATACAAAAAATGTTTTTGAGAATGTTTTTCTAATTTAATGAAGGATCATTAAATAGCACACAACGTCCTTTGGAATTTATGAAGTAGTTGAAAGTTCATTCAATGTGACTGCGGATTGGTACATCAATGCTGAGAGATTTTTCATTGTGGTGGATGGTTCTCTAACTGCGGTTGAATCAACTGAGATAAACAATTTGAACAAGATCAGAAATAACAAATAATAAGGACCATAGAAATATAGGTATGATATATGGTTGCGGTACACAAGGTATACTGAAACCATGTATGATAGATATATTTTGTTAGGACCGCATTGGGGACCAGAGATGGTCTGGGGTACCTATCAATTCAAAAAGAACGGAGGATCCGGATTCATCATACCTAACATTTGTAAGAAACTGTTGAGTTTTGTAGAGTCAAGTGCTTTTGTGAATACATCAGCAATCTCTTCATGAGTGTTAACAAAAATCAATTCAATGTTACCATTCAGAATGTGGTCTTTGATGAATTGATACCGTAATTCAATATGCTTCATCTTAGAGTGATGAATTGGATTGTGAGAAATTGCTATCGCACTCTCTGAGTCACAGTAAATCGGTATCCGCAGCATTCTGTATCTGTAGTCCATAAGTTGTTTTTTCATCCACAAAAATTGTGAACAACAGCTGGCTGCGGCCACATATTCAACTTCTGCGGTAGATAGTGAGACACCATTTTGTTTCCTTGATGACCAGCTGACGAGTCTTCCACCAAGAAATTGACAGCCACCGGAAGTGCTTTTTCTGTCCAATCTACATCTGGCATGATAGCACGTATACAGATAATATGCACACATAGCACGTAGTTTATATAAAATACTTCATATCTGTGTGTAAGATGAAAGTAACTATGCACTCACTTGATTAGGTGGTGACTCTGCACTTGGACAGCACTTCGTTACTTTTAAAACAATTTCCTTCGACAAAACCTAGTATCATTACCACTAGGGTTTAGTCTAACATTTACCGAGACTAATTAATAGTCTAGCCATTATTACTATTATATAAGCGTTAAGCAACACTCTTGTATAACTCATAATAATAGCCCAAATAATTATTTTAAGGTCCTGATAATGTTACTATAATTAATTAGAAGCTATATTAAAAATAGCATAGGCGTAGCTTACTTACAGCGGGTTTTCTTAAAAACCGAGCTTCGCTTGGAGCAGCATTTCTGAACCGAAAGACCCTTTTTCTCGAGACTCCGGGAGCCTCGGGGCTTCCTTCGGGTTCTAGGGGGTTTACCTAGGCTTAGGGGGGGGGGGGGGTTAGGGACCTTAGAGAGAGAAAAAAGTTAGAGAGAGAAGTGGAAAATGTGTGATTTCTTCGGCAGCCCTCGCAACCTATTTATAGGCGCGAGCCTTCGGTTGTACGATGGGCGTACAGCAGCACTACGTGGGGCGTAGTTCGGATAGGGACACCAGTTGGCTTCTTACGAGGCACGTGGCAGGGTTTCGATGGTGCAACGTGGGCGAAGCTGGACCGAGGAAGGGTAAGACGTACGCAGCGCGTTCCGAGATCATACGTTGGGCGTACGGAGATGCGACATGTCTTCATCCGAAGCGAGTTTTGATACCATCATCGAACGGCTGTGGTTCGGCCACGTCACCATCTTCGCAACAGGTCTCGCAAATTTACTTTCCGACTTCTAAAAATCATAACTTTTGCATACGAGCTCCGGTTTCGATGTTCTTTATATCTGCGTGTAGGCGGGAAGGTACTCTACAACTTTCGTTTAGACTCCGTCGGCTAATTTTGACTTTATTTTAAAAGTTATATTTTTAACAGGTCGGGACAGGGTTGGTTCGTTAAAATTCATAACTCCTTCATCCGACGTCCGTTCTCGTCTGTCTTTTTATCGTTACGCTAATATTAACAAGATCTTCGATTCTCGTTTAGGTTGTGTCAGCTAAAAACCGCTCGATCTAATATTCGAACTTCGGGTTGTACACTGTTAAGCCGAAACTTCGAAAAATCATAACTTCCTCATACGAAGTCAGATTTGGACGTTCTTTTTATGGACGCTCTCGGTTTAATGTATTCTACGCCTTTCGTTTAGATTGTTAAGGCTAAAAGTCGCTCTATCGTAAATTCACTATTTACGCTTCCCGGTGTCGTGCCGGTTTTGCCGTAAAACTTCGACGGACCATAACTTCTTCGTTATAACTCGGATTTCGGCGTTCTTTATATGTACGGAACCCTTGTAACATATACTACCACTTGGTTAAGATTATTCCTTCTAAATAATATTTCATCAAAAACTCATTTTTTATTCTCATTGTCTCTAAATTGATTAGCCCGGATCTGCGGGCGTTACAATTATCTCCCCCTTAGGATGATTACATCCCGAAATCATCAACGAAACAGTATAATGACTCCATACTTTATCTCTTCATCCTAGGTAATAACCATAACTTCTATGTTGCTTCGAACGAGTATCTAACTCTTAGAGTCCTTGACTACAGGCAGTGCTCGATCTTGCACATGTTCCCTATCTCGCATTAGACTCCAAATTATGACCTTCAAGTCACGATCTCGATCCTTACTGGAGACTCCTTCTTCATCTTAACAAACTTAAGAATAAATTCTTTGATTTCTATAATAGATTGATGTGCCTCGTTCTATTGACCTCTCGTCGTATGTTGCAACACTTAGACTCAGGTCTCTTAGAGTCAAATTCCAGAACAGACTATACCTTCCTTCATGTTCTAATGTGATATAATCACATTCTAGTACGTAGCACTTCTAACTAAAAGTCTCAATGATCACAATCGCTTTGACTATCTTTTACTTCAATCTTCTGGATTAAGTCGGATGCTACGTCAAACTTGGTTCTCTAAACCACGTAACATACTCATCGTAGACGGATTCAATTTGATATGACCATTAGGGTCGAAATAACAATCATCTTCTTAGTCATTACTGAAACGATGGTAACGACATACTCGAATAAAACGAAATCAATTACTAGCTCCTTGGTAACCTTGTGACTTTCCCTGATCCAAGTGTGAGTCCTGTGCTTCCGGTAGTATAGGCCTCTACTACCATTCACACCTACTCATACTCGTCCCAAGTATTGTCTCGCAGCTTTCCAAGTTATTATCACAAAAACAATTTTAACACATACAAATGTGTCCAAGCAATCACAAAACTTTCGCCTAGAATCTACTAGGACTTCTTCCACGCGTATCTTCAATCATCAATTCTGCTTCAACTCGGTTGGTGGTGGAAATGCCATACGATGGGACAACTTCAGGAATTACGCCAATCGTTCCATCATCCCGCCAATCGAAGGTGTTCTTCGGACGTACCGTACTCCTCTAAACGTACCGTGTAACATATTCTAAAGGCAAGATAACACTCTTACGATATCTTCTGATAGGTGTCATTCACTATCATAACCCTTTTCATTTCCTCTATTTACTCAATTCTCTATGAGACTTCACCATGATGTTATTTTCACGGAAGCATGCATTCATTGCATCGAGACGTGAATATGGATAAAGAAGATTTAGACGTGTAATCCTCCTTATTACTCCGAAAAGTTACATGCCAGTTCTAATATCGTAATTAAACGTTTAGAAATCAGAACACATAAAATTTCCAGATCCAGTCGACAACAGACCATAGATCCGATCAAACGATAACATCATAAAACATCATAATTCATTAACACATAAAAGCATGTTAGGCATTTTCCCTAAATTAGCTAGTGTTTGTGTCTATTCAGGTGTATTACCTAAATTTTTTTAGACACACTCCTCACCATCATTTCTTAACATTCTAAGTTTAAGTCTAGAAATAAATCCTTATTCCTAGTTCGCTTAAACTAATGCTCTGATACCAACTGTGACATCCCCATTTTCACGGCCAGAAAAGACCGATTTTGTTTATGATTTATAAAAATCAGAGTACTTCTTTTAATAAAAATGTTGCGGAATTTGTTCTCGGAAAAACATAATAAATACGTTATCAAATCATTTCTGAAGAAATGTATTTTATTCATTTTTAAAACATTTGGGATGTCATCGTTAATACAGAAACATAAGCATAAACAAAACTTACATTCATTTACACTAGTGATCTACATCTCTTTTAAATCTCTCAGTGTAAAGTAGCTTCATATCGATACCTGTGATAGAAATAACCTAGAGTGGGTCAGGTTGGGAAACCTGGTGAGTACATAGGGTTTTCAACCCACAATAATATAATTATTATGTTTAATCATCAAACAATCAACCCAATTACCCATCCCCATTATCTTATTTACTCTTAAGGATCTACCCTAAGAATCAACTATTCCTCGTTCATTCATTCCTAAGGATCATCCTAAGGAATCGGCACGAAGTCCATTGTCACCGGGGTTTAGCCACTAAGACTGCATAGTTGTCAGGATTTATACAACAGGCACTAAGTCCGCATAGTCGCCAGGGTTTAGGCACTAAGTCTGCATAGTCTCCAGGGTTTATACAACAGGCACTAAGTCCGCATAGTCGCCAGGGTTTTGGCACCAAGTCTGCATGATCGCCAAGGTTTAGGCACCAAGTCTGCATGATCGCCGGGGATTAGAGTACACCGGGTGAACACATCGTTCACAACACCTACAGGTTGCGAGTCTGCTAGTGTACCACTGGACTATCTAGAATAGTCTGTGGTTGTCATCCATACTCTGCTAGATGACGGGGCCAACATTTGGGAAAAAGGCTTCTCACATCGTCCACCTCTCACCTTTACCTCATGGTCTATATCACCTGTCAACTCATCATCCAACTCATATTTCATCTACCCATGTTTTACCCAACATATTATGTAGATATAAATACATATACAGTTTAAATCATATAAAACTTGTATAAAATCGTTCATCCATCATAGATAGAAAGTATACAGATAATATGCACACATAGCACGTAGTTTATATAAAATACTTCATATCTATGTGTAAGATGAAAGTAACTATGCACTCACTTGATTAGGTGGTGACTCTGCACTTGGACAACACTTCGTTACTTTTAAAACAATTTTCTTCGACAAAACCTAGTATCATTTCCACTAGGGTTTAGTCTAAATATTTACCGAGACTAATTAATAGTCTAGCCATTATTACTATTATATAAGCGTTAAGCAACACTGTTATATAACTCATAATAATAGCCCAAATAATTATTTTAAGGTCCTAATAATGTTACTATAATTAATTAGAAGCTATATTAAAAATAGCATAGGCGTAGCTTACTTACAGTGGGTTTTCTTAAAAACCGGGCTTCGCTTGGTGCAGCGTTTCTGAACTGAAAGATCCTTTTTCTCGAGACTCCGGGAGCCTCGGGGCATCCTTCGGGTGCTAGGGGGTTTACCTAGGCTTGGGGGGGGGGGGGGTTAGGGACCTTAGAGAGAGAAAGAAGTTAGAGAGAGAAGTGGAAAATGTGTTATTTCTTCGGCAGCCCTCGCAGCGTATTTATTGGTGCGAGCCTTTGGTTGTACATTGGGCGTACAGCAGCACTACGCAGGCGTAGTTCGGACAGGGATACCAGCTGGCTTCGTACAAGGCATGTGGTAGGGTTTCGATGGTGCGACGTGGGCGAAGCTGGACCGAGGAAGGGTATGGCGTATGCGGCACGTTCCGAGATCGGATGCTGGGCGTACCGAGATGCGACGTGTCTTCATCCGAAGCGAGTTCTGAGACCATCATCGAACAACTGTGGTTCGGCCACATCACCATCTTCGCAACAGGTCTCGCAAATTTACTTTCCGGCTTCTAAAAATCATAACTTTCGCATACGAGCTCCGTTTTCGACGTTCTTTATATCCACGTGTAGGTGGAAACGTACTCTACAACTTTCGTTTAGACTCTGTCGGCTAATTTTGACATTATTTTAAAAGCTATATTGTTAACAGGCCGGGACAGGGTTGGTTCGTTAAAATTCACAACTCCTTCATCCGACGTCCGTTCTCGTCTGTCTTTTTATTGTTATGCTACTACTAACGAGATCTTCGATTCTCGTTTAGATTGTGTCGGCTAAAAACCGCTTGATCTAATATCCGAACTTCGGGCTGTACACTGCTAAGCCGAAACTTTGAAAAATCATCACTTCCTCATACGATGTCAGATTTGAGTGTTATTTTCATGGAGGCTCTTGGTTTAACGTATTCTACAACTTTCTTTTAGATTTCTAAGGCTAAAATTCGCTCTATCATAAATTCACTATTTACGCTTCCCGGTGTCGTGCCGGTTTTGCCGTAAAACTTCGACGAGCAATAACTTCTTCGTTATAACTCGGATTTCGGCGTTCTTTATATGTATAGAACCCCTGTAACATATACTACCACTTGGTTAAGATTATTGCTTATAAATAATATTCCATCAAAAACTCATTTTTGATGCTCATTGTCTCTAAATTGACTAGCCCGGATCTGCGGGTGTTACAATCTGGCTGCTTCTACCAGAGTTCGGTTTCTTCGCTCTACTACTCCATTCTGCTGCGGTGTGTAGGGAGCTAAGAAATTGTGATTGATGCCTTTTGAAACCAAGAAACTGTTTAGAAGATGATTAGTGAACTCGGTTCCATTATCACTTCGGATACGACGCACTGGTAATTTGATTTGGAGTTCAATTTCTTTGATAAAATTGATCGGCATCTGCGGAGTTTTGGATTTGAGTCTTTGGAAGTAGACCCAAGTGAAACGAGTGAAGTCATCAACTATAACCAGTATGTATTTTTTGTGATGAAGACTTGCTACGGTAGATGGACCGCAGAGATCAATATGTAAGAGTTCTAGTGGTTCAGAAATTGAAGAATCAATCACCATAGGATGGCTTGCCTTTGATTGTTTGCCACATTCACGTGTTGAGCAGAGAGTGTCATTGTTGAATTTGAGAATGGGAAGACCTCAGACGAGTTCTCCGGTAACCAGATTGTTGATATACCTGAAATTAAGATGGGCTAGCTTACGGTGCCATAACCAGCTGACTTCAGATACTGCTTTGGATAGGAAGCATTGTTGCGGTTTCCCAATGATCAGAGAAACGTCCAACGGATACATGGTCCTTTCGGACTTGGATTTGATCAAACAGGTGCTTTTATCGCTTGTCATTACGTCGCAGTATTCGTTGTCAAATTCAACCATGTGGCCTGCTTTACATAGTTGGCCTACACTGATGAGATTGTGTTTAAGGCTTTCTACGTAGGCAACCTTTTGAATAGAGAAGTTTCTTGTAGTAAGTACACCGTAACCTCGGATGATTCCGTTTGCATTGTTGCCGAATGTGACCTTTCCACCATTGCGAATAGGCCTGAAATCTCGAAGGTACTCTAACCTTCCATTCATGTGCAAGGAGTAGGCACAATCTATTAACCACTCCTCTTCTTGATCCTCCTTGTACATTGCCTGTAAAATTACACGGTTAGTTTGGGCACCCAAACAAGTTTGGAGCCCGAGGCGATTGGTGGGTTTTTCAAAGATGCATGAACCGAGGTTGCAGGGACAGGTTTTATGTCAATCTTGAGGCCTAAACCTGGGTGTTTGTGAGCTTTTGAAGTGTTGTGAGATTTTGAAAAGTTACGAGGTTTTTGAAAAGTGCAAGATTTGACTTGAGATGGTCCCTTTTCACAATGACATTTACATGAAGGATTTTTGTCATTTACCCTGTCATTCTGCTTGGTCAGCGGTCTGAAGGGTGTGGGAACAGTTTTGTGACCGGTACGAGAAGTGTGAGATTTGACAGCGGTGGTCTTGGAATTTGAAAATGTACGATTTGAGAGTGTGTGAGAACGTGTAGATTTCCTAGGATATGATTTCCTAAACATTTGAGGTGACTTTAAAAGTGTTGGAGTTGGTAAAATTCCCTTCCATTTTGGATCATCTGAGGAATAAATCTGAAAACCATTGCTTCGAAAAGACATTACTTTCTTTTGGGTTGTGTCAGAAGAGTTTGAAAATGTTTTAGGAACTGTACATCCCTTTTTGTTGGTTTTCTTGACTGCAGAGTTTTTAGAAAAATAATTTGAGAAAACAAGTTTTTCGGGACTCTTGGGTTTCGAAACTTTGATTTGTCTCTTGTTTTTTGCAAAAATTTCCCGCTTTTTCCCACGAGATTGAAATTCCTCTTTGAAGGCCATTTTTGCTTGAGTTTTTGGAGAACCGTGATCATTGAGATTCAACTGCGGTTTTATTGATCCATTAGATTGCTTTTGAACACGAGGACTGGATTCATCTAAACTAGAAAGTTCAGGATTCTGTGAGCATTGACCATACTCGAAATTTTCTATGGGCAACTCATGATGAATTGGCTGAATTGTCACTGAACTTTTAACTGCGGTTTGTGGTTGGGAAGATTGGACTACCACAGAGTAGGTCTGAGTTAATTTCTTTGTGGGACACTTGATGTGAGGTAGATGGTCAGACCGTGGTTCAAGACTTCAGTGAGATATACTGTGGTCCGAGGGCAGGGCTGGGAAGTTCACAAGAACTTCGGGTTTGTCCATAAGAATTTCTTCATCAAAAACTGATGAGTTCTGAGAGTTGGGATAAGTTGTGCCAAAAACAGGAATGTGATCACCTGAGTGACCCGAAAATTCAGGAAGAATTTCCTCAATGACACAATTATTATTCAGATTATGGAGTCGATCAAAATGAGTTTTGATGTCCTCGGGAAAGGTTTTGTCATTGACTGGAAATTGGAACTCTCGGTCTGGAGGGACATAAAGTTGGTCTTTGTTAAACCGGGGTGAGGAGTCCTTTGCGGTAGGATACCCATTGGACCAACCCCAATTATAGGTGTTATCTGTGGTTCCATTGTTCACTAGATTCTCAATTGCTTCACTTTCATTGAACAGCTTTTCTATTAGAAGATTTAAACATACAATTTCGGTTTGAGCTAAATCTCTTCGATTTAATGTTATGCCTAATTGAGTTTCACATAACATTCTTGCATCCTTTTCTAATTCTAAGTCCTTTTCTAGTATGGAAACTTTGATTCTTTTGTCTTCCAATCGTCCTCTAACATGGAACATTTCCTGGGACGCAATGTTCTTCTCATCTAAGGCTTTGTTATAGTCTGAAAGGACGACAACACATGTTTCATTAAGGTTGTCAAGAAATGGTTGACAGTCATGCATACTATAATTAAGAGTTTGGATCATAAGTTTTACCTGCTCAACGATGCTTAGAGTTCCATCCTTTTCCATGTAAGAGTAATTCTTTTCCAGTTTGGTTGATCCATCCTCATCCGCAGTAGCCATCATGCAGATTTTGCCTTTACCCTTGATGTTGTTGATATCATCATCCTCATCTCCGGATGACCATACTTGATGGTCTCTCTCTTGACTTGGGCTACGTACGCCCTTGCTTTCTCTTTTTCTTCCAATTCTTGAGCCATTCTGAGATAGAATGCTCTTTCTTTTACTACGTTTTCTTTACAATCTCTAGCAAAATGGTTTTCCTTGTTGCACTTGTGACAAATTACAACATCAGATTTTTCTTCTGCTGAGGTACCGGAGTCAGTTGTCTTTATAGGTTGCGGTGCCTCTTTAGGTTGAGTGTTTTGAGATTGCAATGTTAGGTGAGGATTTTTGGGATATCGTGAGAGAGTGTTTTGAGAATTGAAATTGCGGTTGAAGGGAGGTTTAGTAAACTGCTGATTTTTTGTTGAAAGAAGAGGGTGGTAGCCTGTTGAACTGTTGGCTAACTAGAGCAATGGCGTTTTGGAATTCCTCTTCATCATCGTATTCAGAGTCGGCTTCGTATGACTGCGTAGGATTGTCATACGTGGGTGAATAAGATTGAGTGTGAGGTGCTTGTGTTATAAGAGCGAGGGGTCCTCCGAAGTCAGCTCAGTCTTTGAGTACGGTTGATTCTTGTGCTTGCAGATCACCATAGAGCTTGTAGAGAGACAGAGAATGAATTTTTCTATCTCCTTGGACGATCATCTTAGTTGTGGTCCAATGTCTACCCAATCCATTGAGAAACTGAAGATTGGTCTCATGGTTACTTCGGATGGTGCCCGCATTGGATAACTTTGTGACAATTAAGTTGAACCTCTTGAAGGAGTCTTCCATACTTTCACCAGCATGAGCTTTGAAGTTGTTGAATTTGTTGAGTGCAGTTGTAAGATTCTTATCTTGAGCTTGTTTTATGCCTTCATATAGGTTCTCGAGAACATCCCAGATTTCTTTAGCTTACTTGCAATTTATGATGATGTCGAAGTTGTCAGGAGCAACTCCACAAGATATCTCATAAAAGGCAACAACATCGTTTTCCGTCTTATCAAGATCATCTTTGGTGGGACGATTCATAGCTGGTTGACCTCCTCCCAGTCTAGCTTGTGTGCCATCGTTCTAAACTGGAGTAAGAACAGGGACATGAGGTCCTTCTTCTACAAATCTCCATACATCTCTTCCAAATCTTCGTAGATACCTTTCCATTCTTTGAGACCAGTGATGATATTCATTTGCCACCAGTATTGGAGCTCTATTCGAACCTCCAACACTGTTGGAAACATTTAGAGATAATGCTTGTGCCATATTTCCTTGTTTTTTGAGAAGATTTTTGTTGTTTTTTTTTTAAGAAATGAGCTTCAGTGGTATAGAAGGCCTTTTAAAATCAGAGTTCTTGTTTAAAAAGCAACCACTTTGGCTCTGATACCAATTGTTGAGAGAAAAACATGAGTAACACACTTGAACAAACGTTAGAACAAGTAATAATGCGGAATGAAGTTTAACTCAGTGGATCATAAAGCTCAACAATAATAATAAGTTAGAGTTAGATAGTTAGATAATTAGGTGCGGAAATATAAGGCAATATAAATGACAACAAGTATTATATCAAGAAGACACTATAAGCTGATTCTTAACAAGGATTGTAGACAATCCAGGTTAGTAAATGAGATCAAACTTAGTGATTAAGTCTAGCTGACTTGCTCCAAAGAGATAACGATCTTAATATTAGAATCTGAAGATCTTCGAGATGAGAGAGTAAGAGATTAAACAGAATACGATATTCAAAATAGAGATAATTGAGAGAGATATATGATTTTCATTTAGAAAGAGAGTACTCTATTTATAGAGTCTTGAAGATTACAAGTTCTATCTGTTCTACGAAGGGCCTAGAATTTTCGTCCAAAGGCTATTAGATGGAGGCTCATGGGTTGCTTGGTCACCAAGCAAAAGGATTAGGGTTTCCTCCTTAAACCCTAACTTTGGCTCTAAACTATCTCACCTATATAAAGAGCCTTAAACCCTCAAAAATTCGACACCTAAAACCCTAGAAAGCATAGGCCGAAACTCTCCTCCCTCCTCTCTCCTCAACATCCTTCTTGCTAGCTTGGGTGTGAACCACTAGAAGCACGACAATTTTGGTGCTTGCTTCCAAAGGATCAAAATGTATGTTTTCTTTCTTTATATCTAAATTTTGAAAATACCTAGGTATCCTTATGTTTTTATTTGATATTCAAAGTTGTATGTTCAATTAGAGAAAACACAGATCAAGTATTAGGGTTGCATGCACACATAGGATTTTATTTGTTTTGTATTAAACTCATCAGTGGTATTAGAGCCTTGGCTTATTTTCTATTGAATTGATTGCAATAGTTGAACTGATCATATATGGTTTATGGAAATTAAACCCTCTTGGATAAGGGTTTCAAAAATTAGGGTTTCTTAGGCCCTAAGTTTCGAATTTTAGGAAAGGGTTGAAACCCTTTGCCTTGCCCTCCAAGTTTTTGATTTGGAGAAGGGTTCCTTGCCCCTCAAGATTTCGAAAATAAGGTAAGGATTGAAATCCTTACCATCCTCCCCAAGCATGGTAATTTCGAAATTGGTATGTTATAGATTAGGGTTTTCTTATTTTTTGTAATTGCTTATTTATCTGAGTAAATAAGATAATTATAGAATTGGTTTATCCCTACCCATTATTTTCGAAATTTAGGGGGAAGGATTAAGATTAAATTATTTTAATTAATTTAATTGGATAATCCTCAATTGATTTAATAAAATTAATTAAATTTTTAATTAATAGATAATAATTAAATGATTTGGTTTAATTTTAAATTAAAATTAAAATCTTTTTTAATTTTGAAATTTAAAGTTTAAACCTGGTATTTTGAAAAGTTTTAAAATGCACCTTATACTATATGTAAAATTAAAAGTATATTAATTACTATATGTATAAGATTAAGCCAGTTGAACCGCTAATACACCTCATTCACCAAGCTAGTCTGTAAGGGGGTATTAGGAAACTGCTTATAAAATGGTAGTTGAATGGGTGTCCCCTTTCACCCACTGTTTCCTTGATTAGGGGAGGGTTGTTAGCCGAACGGGTTTTATAGGAAAAATTAATTCTCATTAATAAGTATAATGAATTAAAAAGTAACTAAACCTTTTTATTAAAATTCTCATTCTTAGTTACTTTTGGAAAAAATATGAATTTGAATGCTAACCAATGAAATAGCACATTGCATATAAGTCGTTAGTGGAATGTGTGTGGTTAACCGACACACTAATATGGACTAATAAAGAGTGGCAATGGGTGTCTCGAAATATTATCATTGATTAATGGAGCATGTGTGGTTAACCGACACATTAAAATGAGATGATAAATGACATTGAGAGTACCAAGCTAATTTGCATGGTTATTCACATCTTGTTTGTGGTCCTCGGTATCCCAATCGCAAATGGAAGAGAATAATCGAGATTAAACGTGCCATTGAAGAGTTTCAATGAATCTTAAAAGATCTAGGAATTTCATCAAAACCTAATTCATTCAAATTTTGTTTTCTTGTGGTGAAATTGGTAAATCGTCATTTACCTACCTTTATATAATTTACAATTAGATTACGGCGTCCCTTTTCTAAGTTATGATTTATCTAGTTGGATCATACCCTTAATATTTCATTTTGGGTGTTATATTAAGGATTATTCTTATCTAACTAAAAAATATCTTCTTTTTCAGATGTCTACTCCAAATGATGCTTTTGGTTCCTCCTCCTCCTCCAATCAAAACTTCTCGTTGCTTAACATCTGCTCATAGGTGACATTGGATGGCACCAACTATAATGACTGGATGTGCAACATCAAAATGGTGCTTCGTTTTGAGGACAAAGAATATGTCCTTGAGAAACCATTGGATGAAATTGACGAACAGAAAGCCACTCCTGAAGAAATGGTCGCCTATAAGAAACACTATAATGATGCAACAAAAGTTGCATGCATAATGGTGGCCACAGTGACTACAGAAATGCAAAGGCACTCTAAGGATTACTGACCGTACGAGATGACCAAGGACCTTATGGAAAAGTACCATAAGCGAGCTCGTTAAGAAAAGTACGAGGTGGTAAAGTCCCTCATAACAAGCAAGATGAAAGATGGAGAGTTTGTGAGCAGTCACGTGTAGAGAATGCAACGATACGTGGACAGGTTGATCAAGCTCAATGTGAACTTTGATGAGGAATTGGTTATTGATATAGTCTTGCACTCTCTACCTAGTTGTTATGATCAGTTCATTTTCACTTATCATTTGAACAACAATGAGACAACCTTGTCTCAACTATAGAACCTTCTGCGCACAGTTGAAGAAGGAATGAAGGGAAAGAGTGTTGCCTCCACTCCTGCTACTACTCCAAGTATGTCCATAGGTCAAGGAAAGGGGAAAAAGAGGAAAGGCCCTCCTAAGCAAAACTGGAAAGGAAATTCCCAAGTTGGGTCATCAAGTATAGGTCCCAAAGGAAAATCTAGTTCTGATGCCCCCCCCCCTCTGTCTCTGATCCTAAGGAAATTCCCAAGCTGGATCATCAAGCATTGGAAACGAAGCTACCCAAAATACTTGCAAGATATCAAAGATGGCAAGGTGAAGCCAACTTCGACAGGTATATACATTATCTTATCTAATAACTCATCATATTCTCGTTATTGGGTCCTTGATACAGGATGTGGATTTCACATTTGTTCTGATTTGTAGGGGCTAAAAAGAAGTGAGGATGTGGAGCATGAAAGGATGAACTTAATCATGGGGAATAGGCGATCTTCACTTGTCACCAAGATTGGATTTTATAGCTTAGTGCTTATTAGTAGATGAGGATTAGATTTAATAAATTATTGCTACTCGTCAGAAATGAAATGAAACAAAATTTCTTTTCATGCATTGTTTAAACAAGGTTTTAGATATTATTTTAATGATGAGAATGGTTCTATTTCTGCTTATAAAAATGGAGTTTTTAATTTTGAAGCTTTACCTTGTGATGGTGTGTTTGAAATTGTGATAATTGTAGACAATTTAGGAAATAGTGTTTTTCAAATTGATTCGTCTAATGATTTATATAAAGCATGCTTGTGGCATTGTCGTCTTGGACATGTTAACAAGAAACGCATTGCCCACCTCCAAAAGGATGGAGTGTTTGAATCATCTGACCTAAGGTCAGATGATACATGCGAATCTTGTCTATTAACTAATATGAAAAAATCACACAGATGTGTGTGGGCCCTTCAGATCCACCACAAAGGATGCAAATCGATTATATGTGACTTTTACTGGTGATTATAGTAGATATGACTATATCTACTTAATCAAGCATAAGTCAAAAACCTTTGAAAAGTTCAAAGAGTTCAAACAAAAAGTTGAGAATCAATTAGGAAGGAAGATAAAGATGCTTAGATCTGATAGAGGCGGTGAGTATCTTAGTATCGAGTTCCACGACTACCTCAAGGAATGTGGAATGGTGTCACAATTGACACCTCATAAGACACCACAACTTAATGGTGTGGCTGAGAGGCGAAATCGAACCTTGTTGGATATGGTTCGTTCCATGATGAGTCGAGCATCACTTCCAGTCTCCTTCTCAGGTTATGCCTTAGAGACTGCCACCCACATTCTTAATCTTGTCCCAACAAAGAAGGTTACAAAAACACCTCACAAGACATGGACAGGGAAGGTTCCCACCTTAACACATATCAAGTTTTGGGGTTGTGAAGCTTTCGTTAGACGAGAGACTCACAACAAGCTTGAACCTCGAAGTGAGAGATGTATTTTCATCAGCTACCCACAGAAGTCCTTTGGATATTTGTTCTACGGACCTAGTGAGAACGTGGTCTTTAGAGCATGAAGGGGGGTCTTTCACGAGAGAGAGCTCATATACAAAGAGGACAGTGGGAGTACCATTGATCTTGAAGAAATTCAAGAGTCAAACGATGAAGGAACCTCTGAAGATGCTAGGGCTCAACCAGAGGAAGAAATTCCAGTTGAACCGGTTGACGAATCATTACCTCTTAGGCGTTTCACTAGAATTAGAATGCAACCTGAGTTATATGGTTTCCATATCATTACAGATGGTGATACATTTATCATTGATAGTACACTAGTAAATTTGGATGAACCAACTAACTACAAGGAAGAAATGACATGCCCCGAGTCAGCCAAGTGGAAAGAGGCAATGGAAAGGGAGATCAAGTCCATGTATAACAATTAAGTTTGGAATTTGGTTGTCAATGTACCAGGTCGTAAGACAGTTGGGTGCAAATGGATCTTCAATAAGAAGACCGACATGGATGGAAAGGTACACACTTTCAAGGCTCGACTGGTTACGAAGGGCTTTACTCAAACCACAGGGGCTGACTATGATGAGACTTTCTCACGAGTGGCCAAGATAAAATCTATTAGGGTAATGCTAGCCATAGCTGCCTTTCATGACTATGAAATCTGGCAGATGGATGTCAAGACCGCTTTCCTTAATGGGAAATTGGTTGAAGATGTTTACATGAGTCAGCCAGAAGGTTTCGTAGATGAAAAGTATCCAAATAGAGTGAGAAATAAATCTATGGATTGAAACAAGCTTCTCACAGATGGAATCTTTGCTTTGACGAGAAAGTCAAAGAGTTTGGTTTCTCTAGAAGTGAAGATGAGTCATGTGTATATGTCAAATCTAGTGGGAGTACGGTGACCTTCCTGGTATTGTATGTTGATGACATACTTCTTATAGGAAACGAAATTCCAACTTTGCAAGAAGTTAACTCTTGGCTTAGAAAGTATTTCGCTATGAAGGATCTATGAGAGGTTGCTTATATTCTAGGGATAAAGATTCTGAGAGACAGGAGTAAAAGGGTAATTGGACATAGTCAAAGTACATACTTGGGAAAGGTGCTAAAACGTTTTAGTATGGAAAATTCCAAGAAAGGAGAGTTGCCTATACAGAGTAATACCAAACTGAGTAAGACTCTGAGCCCGAGTACTGATGCAGAGATAGCAGAAATGAGTAGAGTTCCATATGTTTCCGCCGTTGGATCTATCATGTATGCTATGATATGTACTCGCCATGATGTGGCTTTTGCTTTGAGCATGATCAGTCGTTATCAGGGAAATCCTAGTAGAACTCATTGGATAGTAGTTAAGAATATTCTCAAGTATCTGCGAAGAACTAAGGATTGGGTCCTTGTACTTGGTGGCAGTGATACAATTAAAGTAAAAGGGTATAGTGACTCCAGCTTTCAAACAGACAGAGACAACTTTCATTCTCAATCTGGTTGGGTGTTTACCTTAAATGGAGGAGCGGTAACCTTGAAAAGTTCCAAACAGGAGACAGTGGCTGATTCTACCTGTGAATCAGAGTACATAGCGGCAAGAGAATCGTCGAAGGAGGCGATTTGGTTGAAGAAATTCATCGGAGACCTTGGAGTTGTTCCAGCCATTTAGGAGCCAATGGAGATTTTATGTGATAATGAAAGGGCGGTTGCCTTAACAAAGGAACCAAGAGATCATGGCAGATCAAGAGATATCGACAGAAAATACCATTTCATTATACATAGAGTAGAAGAAGGTCACCTCGTCATGAAGAGGGTGTCATCAGAAGAGAATCCTGCAGATCTCCATACAAAGGGTCTGAGTAGGGTCAATCACGTTCAACATGCAAGTAGCATTGTTCTGAAATATGATATTAGATTTAGTAGTTAGATAGTTATTTTGAAACTTGTAACAAGTAAATGTAATTGACTTTTGGTGATTAAATAATAGAGAATTTTTTATGAATTTGTTTACTACCTTTTTTCAATTGTTTATTATTATGCTTCATTTTGCATGTTTTACTTTCCGAATAATTCGATTATTCAAACATCCACAGTCGATCATACTTTAGGAAGTAAGTAGTGAATTAAGACTGTCATGAATTAGATTGTAGATTGTCTAAAGAGTTTTAGATATAGCAATTGTATTGCTGCAATATTCATGAGTACTTTGAAATGGAGATTTAAGTATTGGATTAACCCACACTTAGAGAAATACTTCATGGAATTTATCACGAGTAATTCTGAGACGATAATATCTTGTAATCTTAAAATGATGATATATGAGTTGTGGTTTACAAATCAGTTGTGCATTGATAATACGTAAACACATCAGTAACTTGATGTTATGTAGCGTATTGTTGTGCATGATTTGGTAAGTAGATAGTACAAGCATATAAGACAAAGTTTATCTGTTCCTTTTGCCCTAATGGGGAAAAGCAATATCTTTGGGCCCCTGATGATTTGGTTTTGACTTATAGTGTCGGGCTCGACCAAGACTAAATTGATGTGTTCGATTAGTAGCTCTTTGTTATTACAAATCAGAAATCGGGAAAAAAAGTATTGGACAATGAGATTGATTATGTTCCATGTCTCATGTCTGAATGATATCTTGCGAAACGGAGGATTATATGATCACTTATCTTAGGAAACGTATTTGACTGGGTCAGAGTTTGACGGTGACTTTTGGAACTTACAATTTGTTGATCAGTTTTTGAAGTTATACTAGCAGTTATAGTTACTAAACTTATCCATGTGGGAGATTATTGGATTAGGTGTCTAAGCCCATAACTATTATTGGTATAAACTTGAATTGATAGCAGGATAGTCCTTTTGGGTTGACCTTAAACCTAGCAATTGGACAAGATGATTTTTGGAGAGAGAGGTTAATTTATTATTTGATTAATAAGTTGAAATAATTGATTTATTAATGTATTATGAAAATAATATATTAATTAGAAATCATATTATTTAATTAATATATAATCATAAATTAATTAGAATTAATTTTGGCATTAATTGAATTAATTAAAAGTGTAGGGTTGTTTGGCAATTCATTGATAGTCGATGGAAAAGGCTCTAGAACCTCCTTAAAAGTGGTTGGACGAAAACTTATTGGAAGGGCCTAGAATTTTCGTCCAAAGTCTCTTGGATTGAGGCTCATGGGCTGCTTGGTCACCAAGCAAAGGGATTAGGGTTTCCTCCTTAAACCCTAGCTTTGGCTCTAAGCTACCTCACCTATAAAAGACCGTTAAACCCTCACTAATTCGGCACCTCAAACCCTAGAGAGCATAGGCGGGAATTATCCTCCCTCCTCTCTCCTCAACATCCTTTTTGCTAGCTTGACTGTGAACCACTAGAGGCATGATAATTGTGGTGCTTGTTTCCAAAGGATCAAAAGGTATGTTTTCTTTCTTTATATCTAAATTTCAAAAATACCTAGGTATCCTTAGGGTTCTTATTTGAAATTCAAAATTATATGTTTAATTAGAGAAAACATAGATCAAGTATTAGGGTTCCATGCACACATAGGATTTTATTTGTTTTGCATTAAACCCATCACGTTTTTGGTATATCTTCCTCCCTTAATCGTATATGGTGGTATCCTGAACGTAGGACAATCTTGGAAAACCACGTTGGTCCTTGGATTTGATCAAAAAATTTGAAAATCCTAGGTAGTGGGTAACGATTCTTCAGTGTGATTTTGTAAAATTCTCTGTAGTCGATGCACATTCTGTACGAGCCGTCCTTCTTAACAAGCAAAATTGGCGCTCTCTAAGGTGAACTACTTGGTCTAATGAATCCCTTGTCCATGAACTATTGAATCTTATTAGACAACTCTTGCATCTCTGGGGGGTTCAATACGATAAGGTGCCTTAGCTATTGGTGTCGCACCAGGAATTAAATCGATCCTAAATTCTACTTGTCGCTCTGGAGCTACACCAGGTTGGTCCTCAGGAAACATATCAGGGAATTCACAAACTACTGGTACTTTTGTAATAGCTTCCTACTTCTCTTAATGAGTATCAATTACATAGGACAAGAATCCCTCATAACCATGTTTTAGGTATTTGATAGCCCTTGCAGCGAAACATAACATTGAACTACTTTTGGAACCTTCGCCACATATAGTAAGTTCTCCCCCTCTTTTAGTCTGAACCCTTACATTATCTTATCTACAATTGATCAGAGCCTCAAACTGATTTAGCCAATCCATACCTACTATTACATTCATCTCTCACATAGGAATGGACATTAGATTTATTGTGTCACACCTTCCTCGGCTATTGGCGAAAATGCCGAGTGGTGACGGTATTTACATAGATTACCCAATACTACTAGAAAATAGCCTTTAATCACACATTAACAATGACACACACTGATTTATGATATGCATTTTTTGCGTGTCCTCAAAATAATGTCAGCTTTAAAAATTGAAGGACATAGGACACGCATTTGTACGTGCGCTAAAAATAGTCTCCAACAAAAAATATTACAAACATGGAGGGCGCTTATCTTAAATGCATGTCATGTAAAGGTGTTGTTTTATAATTTTTTTCATGAATGCGCATTATGTTTTTTTAATAGCCAATAGGGGAAATGAAATCCCCAGATATTCAAAACCCCGCCTTATTCTTTCTCTGTTTTTCGGCTGTGGAAGCAACCCATCTACCCTCTACTGATGCCTCCACCTTCTTCACAAATCGTTAAGGCCATTACTATTCCCTCACCTCCAACCCTCACAAACCCTATAAAACCTTCATCAAATGTATCACAAATCATTTTACAGGAGATCCACACAAAATCTTTGCAACGTCAGTGACCTTATGCTCATAAACACTCTTAAGTTGTCGTGATCAGCAATCGAGGGTTCGATAACTTTGACGCTAGTGATTGAGGATTTTGCGTTCCTCTCCATCTCCCCTTTACCCTATTTTGAAGCAATTGATCATGAGTCTGCTTTCCATATAGTAGTTTGAGCCGATGATTTAGGGTTCTTAAATCCGACCCTAATTTTTTCCTTCTCCCTTCTATTTGTTTTCTTGTGAATCTAATCGTTCTCTCGCTACCAAAGCACTGATAAGTAGATGAAATATCAATATTTTGTGTTCGCGTTCTTCTGCTTTTTGTCTAATCCACCTTCTTGCCTCCTCACTAGTGAGTAAATATCTGATTAATTCTAGGGTTTTCATTTTCCTTTAGTTTTTTTCGCAAGTAATATCAATATTTCGTGTTCATGTTCTTCTGTTTTCTGTCGAATCCACCTTTTTGCCTCCTCACTCGTGAGTAAATATCTGATCAATTATAGGGTTTCCATTTTCCTTTAGTTTTTTCACAAGTAATGCTTAATTGGTGACTCCGTCTTTTTTCTCTGTCACTTCCACATTTCGTACCAGCATCTATTTATCTAAACACACACATATCCCTTTTTCTCCTCCACCGACTTCCCTCTGACCGATCTTTTCGGCTCCTTCATAGATCGGAGGTAAATTCCTGATTCAATCCCTCTCCCTTCTCAACAGCATGTATTTAATTTGAACAACTTCATTTATTGATTGTGTTCATATATAAACCCTAATGTCTTACATATTGGTATATCTGTCTTTGATTAGAGGTTACGGTTTGTAAATAGAGATGGAGAACTACATATCTGCCTTCTAGATGTTAGATGTGCCTTTTTAGTTATCTTTGATGTTAATTTTTGTTGTCGTGGTGGTTGAGATTACCTCACCTGAAGCTAGAAGATATAAGAATATTTAGTTACGTTGTGTAACATACACGTTCAGTTATCGTGTTTTGTTTAAAAATGAATATGATTAAATAATATATGGTTTTGAGAAATGAGTTCTAACAAGATAATTTTATGAAGAATTGAAGTAAAACTATGTTTAGAATCATTTGGAAAGTATTGCAAGTCTTATGAGATTCCAATCAAAAGTCAAATCTTGAAATTAACGAAAAGATAAAGTTGGAAATAAATAAAAATAAAGTGACTGAAAGTTGAAGATTATCTCGTTAGAACCCTTTAGGCGAAAACCTCATCGAAATCTGAGTTATAACGAAGAAGTTATGACTTATTGAAGTTTCGCGACAGAACCGGCACAACGCCTTATGACGTAAAAAGTGAGCTTTCGAGAAACTACTTTTTAGCCTTTGTGATCTAAATGAAAGTCGTAGTATTCGTTAAACCAAAAAATTTCATAAAAAGAACGTCAATATCTGACTTCGTATGAGGAAGTTATGATTTTTCTAAGTTTCGGTATAGCAGTATACAACTAAGAACTCGAAATAAAGATCGAGTGATTTCTTGCCGACACAACCTAAACGAGAATCGAAGGTATAGTTAATAGTAGTACAACGGTAAAAAGACAGACGAAAACGGACGTCAGATGAAGAAGTTATGAAATTTTAACGGACTTTTACTGTCCCGGCCCGTTAAAAATATAATATTAAAAATGAAGTAAAAAATTAGCCGATGGAGTCTAAATGAAAGTTGTAGAGCACAATTTCACCTACGCGTGGATATAAAGAACGTCAAAAACAGAGTTCGTATGCAAAAGTTACGGAATTTTGAAGCTTATGGCACAAATTACGAAGCTGGCCGGAGAAGTACGCCCAGCGTACTACGAAGACACGTATTAGCCACCAAGCTCCTTCGCATGACGACGCGTGTCCTAACTCAGCCACGTCCGTGGCCCGGGTTCCGAACCATTGCCACGTCTCGTACGACCAGCGTACCGAAGTACGCTCAACGTAGAACACCGCCACGTAGTACGCCCAGCGTACGGAGGAGTTACGCCCAACATAATGCGAGCCCTCGGATACTATAAATAGAAAGCGAGGTCTTCCGGTTTTAGGTTACAAATTTCACTCTTTCACACCTTCTACACTCTCTCAATTTACCCTAACACCCCCCCCCCCCTTGAAGCCTAGGAAACATCCCCGACACCCGAAGCAAGTCCCCACGCCCCGAAGACCCGCGAAAATAATATTTTCAAGTTGAAACTCTACCCACGTAAAGTCCGGTTTTCAACTAAAACCCCCGGTTTCGTCAAAGAAAGTCGTTTTTAGAGGCGAAGTGCTGCCCAAATTATCATTTTATCATTCGGTTATTTCACGGTGAGTTCAATATAAGGACAATTGTATGTTATGTGTTATATGTTCAATGTGCTTTCCCGTGTTATTATGATAATGAGTTATACCTTTGACCACGAAGAGTATGAAATAAGCATCACTTGGGTACTGGTATGTAGCCTTTGGCCATGAAGTGCATAACATAAGCATCACTTTGGCATTGGCAGAATGCTAAGATAGGGCTGAAAGCCTGTGTATTCTAGCAAAATGATATTCTGAAATTGTATTTTCTGCGCCACTTGGGCTGAAGTCTTATTGATGTATATCAAGTATTGAAAGTGTTGTTTCTCATTTTTGTAAATCTTTGAATCAGATCATCTGTTGATATGAAAAGCCTGTCATATGATACACATATACCTTTGTTGTTCTTTGTCCCTCTTTGCTTTTGTCATATTGATATATATATATATATATATATATATATATATATATATATACATACATATATATGGCATATCGTTGTAACTATTATTGAACTCACTAAGTGTCACCCGCTTATCCCTCTCAATGTTTTAACTATTGCATGTGATATGCATCTAGTATAGTCATATACTGGTAGAAGATGTAGAATAGATTATATGATAGCTTTTGTATTTAGTGTATAAATTCCTGGGAAGTTATGTAATATATATATATATATATATATATATATATATATATATATATATATATATATATATATATATATATATATATATATAAATTTTGTAAAAATCTTAATAGTCGGTTTGTATCCAGTCTTTTGTAATTAAAGTATCAATGTAAAATATTGTTTATGAATATGCATGTAGCATGTTTTGGAGTAATAATGTTAAGTAAGAAAAGGGGTCCTTTCAGTCATGGTATTAGAGCAGTAGTTTAAGTGAACGAAATACCATGGATTGGTATTTAGACTTAAACCGTCACAAGTTCAATATATGAACGGATTCATTGTGAATATATGGATACAAACCATAGGAAAACCTTAAGTAAAGTATTAGGTAATGATAAATCCTAACATTCTAAAATACTATGTTGCTCCAAATTTTCAAAACAATGGTTGAACTGGTGGGTAGCCATACACCAGAAGTAGGTGGAGATCCTAAACCTGATGAAGTAAATACTCAAGTATCCCCTCGTGAGGAGCGACTCTTGGGTAAACTTATTAGTATTATTCGGCAGACTCTCGAAGAACACAAAAAGAATGGTGATAAAGGCAAAGAGAAAGCCATCGGAGAATCTTCAACAGCGGAGGCGAGACCTCCTTCATTCGAAACTTTCAAGAGTAATGGTACTACGAAGTTTTCAGGTGTTCTTAATCCCATTGTTGTTTTTACATGGATCCAGAACACAGAAAAAGTGTTCCGTATATCTCATGTGGTTAATGAAGACAAGGCCAAATATGCTTCTGCAATGCTCATCGGAGAAGCCTTAGTCTGGTGGGAAGCGACATTCGAAGCTCTCAACGAGTATGACCAAGAGAATTTATCTTGGGAAATGTTCAAAACTCGCTTGCTAGGAAAGTATTTTCCTCGAGACATGAGGAGAAGATTGGAGAAAGAATTCCTCGAGCTTAAACATGGAGGAATGACTGTGATTGATTATGAAACTCAATTCAATCAAAAAGCACGGTTTGCAGCAAAGTATAATCCAACTGTAGACGATAAATTTCAGTTATTTTTGGATGGACTACGGTATGAAATTCACGATTTCGTGGCTAATCGGGATGTTCTGTCATTTGAAAAAGCTGTTGAGTATGCTCGAAAGCGTGAGCATGACTTAGAAATACGTGGTGTCACTCTTTCTGTTCCGAAGCATCCACGTATTGATCAAACTGTTCCTGTTTCCTCTATTCCACCAGCTCAATCTGTTCGATCTAAACCTAGCAAGCAAGTGCAATCTCATAATACCTCTCGTGGCCGCGGTAGGTCACAGTCTTTTTCTCTACAGTCGCCATTATGTCGAAATTGTGGAAAGAATCATCCGGGCGAATGCAGAGTAGAAAAAGGATCAGTGGTCTGTTTTGGATGTGGAGAAATAGGCCACAAGAAGCCTGTTTGCCCAATGAAGGATGTTATATGCTTTGCTTGTGATGTTGTTGGCCACATGAAGCGTTTCTGCCATACTCTTACTAGTCAAATGACGGGAAGTCAAGCTTCTGTTCAACAAACGGTGAGAAGTCAAGCTCATGTTCAACAACCAAAGAGTACTCCGACTAAAAAGGAGGAGGTGCCAAAAGCTAAAGGTCGTGCCTTTAAGATTTCCACGGAGGAGGCACGTGAAGACCCGAATGTTGTGACCGATACATTTCTAGTCAACTCTAGACCTGCTCACATCTTATTTGATTCTGGTGCCTCAGATTCTTTTGTGTCTCATGAATTTGCTCATTCCTTTCAAATTGCTTGCTATGCACTCGCGCAACCATTTCATGTAGATACTGTGGGAAGTATATCATTACTTGTTGAAAAAGTCTATAGGGATTGTGTGATAAAAATTGAAGGCTATAATTTTCTTGTTAACCTGATTCCTATCTCCTTGCCCAACTTTGATATTATTCTCGGCATGGATTGGTTATCAAAGAACCGCGCAGAACTCTTTTGCTATGAAAAGATAGTACGTATTCCAATTGAAGTAGAGGATCCTATTTATGTCTACGGTGAACAAAGAATCTTAAAAATAATCTCTTTCCTCAAAGCCCGTAAATTCATATCAAAGGGATGTTCTATTTATCTAGCCTACACCATTGATATCTCAATAAGAGGAGAATAAAACTGTAAGTGACGTTCCTGTTGTTAATGAATATCCTGATGTTTTCCCCGATGATTTTCCTGGATTTCCTATGGATAGGCAAGTAGTATTCCGAATTGACCTTGTGCATGGTGCTGCTCCGATTGCAAAGACTCCTTATCGTCTTGCGCCAGCTGAGATGAAAGAAATGATGATCCAACTGCAGGAATTACTTGACAAAGGCTTTATTCGACCGAGTACCTCTCCTTGGGGTACTCCAGTGTTATTTGTCAAGAAGAAAGACGGTTCGATGCAAATGTGTATTGATTACCGTGAGATAAATAAAGTAACTATCAAGAACAAATACTCACTACCTCGCATTGATGATTTGTTTGATCAACTTCAGGGAGTTAGCTATTTCTCGAATATTGATTTGAGATCTGGCTATCATTAGTTGAAAGTACACGAGCAAGATGTACCAAAGACTGCTTTTCGTACTCGATATGGGTATTATGAATTCCTTGTCATACCATTCGGTTTGACAAATGCTCCTGGCGTATTCATGGATATGACGAATCGAGTATGTCGTCCAATGATCGATAAATCTGTCATCATATTCATTGATGATATTCTAATCTATTCCAAGTCCGAAGCTGATCATGCCATTCATATTCGTGAAATATTAGAACTTCTTCGAAAGGAGAAACTATATACTAAATTCTCGAAATGTGAATTTTGGCTTCGCCAAGTTCAATTTCTCGGCCATGTGATTTCTGGTGATGGTATATCCGTAGATCCTACCAAAATCGAAGCCATTCAGAATTGGGAAGCGCCCCGTAATGCTTCTGAAATTCGTAGTTTCTTGTTTCTCGCGGGATATTACCGAAGGTTCATTAAAGATTTTTTGCATATAGCTGTACCTCTCACAAGTCTTACACGAAAGGAAGCAAAGTTCGAATGGGGTGAAGCCCAAGAAAAAGCTTTCTCAACTCTAAAAGATCTTTTGACTCATGCTCCGATCTTATCACTTCCAGAAGGTGATAATGATTTTTCTGTGTATAGCGACGCTTCAAGATTGGGACTAGGTTGCGTGTTGATGCAGCATGGTAAAGTAATAGCCTATGCCTCAAGACAACTAAAACAGTATGAAAATAATTATCCCACCCATGACCTCGAACTCGATGTAGTGGTATTTGCCCTAAAACATTGGAGACATTATCTTTTTGGTACAAACTGCCAATTGTTTACCGACCACAAAAGTCTCAAGTATATATTCAGTCATCAAAATTTGAATATGAGATAACAACGAGCCATGGAGCTGATCAAAGACTATGACTGTGAAATCTTGTATCATACTGGAAAGGCCAATGTAGTTGCCGATGCACTTAGCAGAAAGGTTTATCATAATAGTGTGTGTTATGCTATTACTCACGCTACAGTGAAGTTCACTATTCTAGATGAACTAGAGAAATGGCAAGTAGAGGCCTTAAAGCCAGAAAATGTGAAGAAAGAAAGAATGGTACACTATACTGATATTTTACTTGATGATCCACGAGGATTGAAGGTATTCAAGAATCAGCTATGGATTCCAAAGATTGGTGGATTAAGACAGAAGATTTTAGATGAAGCTCATAAGTCTAAGCTATCAATAAATCCTGGTACAAGTAAAATGTACTATGATGTAAAAGTTGATTATCCGTGGCCTGGATTAAAGAAAGACATTGGAAGATACGTACATGAATGTTTAGTATGCTTACAAGTCAAAGCAGAACACCAAAAGCCATACAGGAGTCCAGAAAGTATTAATGTTCCCATGTGGAAATGGGAGGAGCTGACCATGGATTTTATTACCAAATTGCCGAAGACTGCGAGACAGAATGATAGCATTTGGATAATTGTTTATCGACTAACTAAGAGTGCACATTTTCTCGCCATGCGTGAAACAGCTCCAATGGAGAAATATGCACAAGTATATTTGGATGAAATTTTTGCAAGACATGGTGTGCCACTAAAGATTATTTCCGATCGTGATACTCGCTTCACTTCTCATTTCTGGTCTAGTATGCAACGTGAATTAGGATCTCGGATCGCTCTCAGTACAGCTTATCATACCCAGACAGACGGTCAGACGGAGAGAACGATCCAAGAAGTAGAAGATATGTTTCGTGCATGTGTCTTGGAGTTCGGTGGTAACTGGGACAAGTACTTCCCTCTTGTTGAATTTTCATATAATAACAGTTAGCACGCTTCAATCAAAATGCCACCATATGAAGCACTATATGGACGTAGATGTCGTACTCCATTATGTTGGCGTGAAGTAGGACATAAAATCCTTGGAGGGGCTGAATTGATTCAAGATACCACTGACGAAATTCAAATTGTACGAGAAAGAATGAAAGCGGCCCAGGATCGACAGAAGTCCTATGCAGAAAAGAAGAGACGACCCATAGAATTCCAGGTGGGTGATTTCGTAATGCTGAATGTATACCCATGGAAAAGCATTATGAGATTTGGAAAGAAAGGAAAACTAAGTCCTAGATTTGTTGGTCCTTTCAAAATCATACAGAGAATTGTTAAACAAGCATATCGCTTGGAACTGTCTGAAGATTTGGTAGGTATTCATGATGTGTTTCATGTGAGTTATCTGCGTAAATGTTTAAGCATATACGATGAAACGGTCCCATTATCCGAGGTGAAACTGGATAATAAATTAAGATATGTAGAAGAACCCGAAGAGATCGTAAACAAAAGAACAGCTAATCTACGTAATAAAGAAGTGGAGTTGGTGCTTGTCAAGTGGAAACACCATCGAGGCCCAAATTATACATGGGAAAATAAGAATGAGATAAGAGCGAAATATCCCCATTTGTTTAAATTGTTGTAATTTCGGGGACGATATCCTCAAAAGGAGGAGGTATTTGTAACATACACGTTCAGTTATCGTGTTTTGTTTAAAAATGAATATTATTAAATAATATATGGTTTTGAGCAATGAGTTCTAACAAGATAGTTTTATGAAGAATTGGAGTAAAACTATTTTTAGAATCATTTGGAAAGTATTGGAAATAAATAAAAATAATGTTATTGAAAGTTTAAGATTATCTCGTTAGAAACCTTTAGGCGAAAACCTCATCGAAATCCGAGTTATAACAAAGAAGTTATGACTTATTGAACTTTCTCGACAAAACCGGCACAACGCCTTATGACGTAAAAAGTGATTTTTCGATAAACTACTTTTTAGCCTTAGTGATCTAAATGAAAGTCGTAGTATTCGTTAAACCGAAAATTTTCATAAAAAGAACATCAAAATCTGACTTCGTATGAGGAAGTTATTATTTTTCTAAGTTTTGGTATTGCAGTATACAACTAAAAACTCGAAATAAAGATCGAGTGATTTCTTGCCGACACAACCTAAACGAGAATCGAAGGTCTCGTTAATAGTAGTAGAACGGTAAAAAGACAGACGAAAACAGACGTCGGATGAAGTTATGAATTTTTAACAGACTTTTCCTGTCCCGGCCCGTTAAAAATATAATATTAAAAATGAAGTAAAAAATTAGCCGACGGAGTCTAAACGAAAGTTGTAGAGTATAATTTCACCTATGCGTTGTGACATCCCCATTTTTACGGCCAGAAAAGACCGATTTGTTTATGCTTTGTTTGAAAATCAGAGTAACCTTTTTAAGAAAAGTGTTGCGGAATTTGTTCCCAGAAAAATGATAAATACATTATCAAAGCATTTCCGAAGAAATGTATTTTATTCATTTTAAAACGTTGGGTTGTCATCGTCAATATAGAAACATAAGCATAAACAGAACTTACATTCATTAACACTACTGATTTACATCTCCTTAATCTCTCAGTGTAATGTAACTTCATATCGACACCTGTGATACAAATAAACTTGAGCGGATCAGGTTGGGAAACCTGGTGAGTACATAGAGATTTCAATCCCACAATGTTATATCATATATATAATTTAGAACTCACAAAATATACAATTTCACCATATATATAAGCAACTCTTACCCCACCCCGTCGTTTCACCATATATATGAAAGGGACTATGCACTCACTTGTTAAGGTGGTCATTCCGAACTCAGACAGCGCTTCGCTTCTTAAAAGTAATTTCCTTCGACGAAACCTAGTATTATTACCACTAGATTTTAGTCTAATATTTACCGTGACTAATTATTAGTCTTATTATTATTATTATTATTATTATTATTATTATTATTATTATTATTATTATTATTATTATTATTATTGTATAAGCGTTTAAACAATATTTTTCAACCACTATGTACAGATAGGGACCAGACATAAAACACCAGAGGGCAGGACCATTTTAGCATATAGCACTTCTGAAATCCAACAACTCTATGCGGCCCTTTAAACCAGATTCCCCGTACCGCGAGTAGTTAAAAATATATTATAACGACGCTTATATAAGTCATAATAATAGCCCAAGTATTTATTATAAGTTCATAATAACAATACTAATTTTAAATATAAGCTATATTAAAATAGGGTAAACATAACTTAGTTACAAGGGAGTTTTAGCTAGGAGTCGGGCTCTTCAGGGGCAGAACTTCGTCGCTGAAGCTTTCTAAGAAAGATTCGTGTAGCGCATCAGCGCTCACCTTACTATACTAAAACTACAGAAAGGGAAGTCGAATCACGAGGGACCGAAATGCTCGGGGGATAATAAGAGAAAGACTCTTGAATCAAGAGAATGGTGCAAGAAATATGAGAGCCCAAGGCTCTTATTTATAGTAATTGAATTTTCAAAAACTACCATCATAGTCACTTAATGACCTTATAGTTATATAAACAACTAAACACCCCTTTATAATACTATTTAAAATAGATTTAACGATATTTTTACTAAACTAATGTCGAAAGTATTCAACACTAGTCTTATAATGACCGCATCGTCGATACATTTCTAATGATATATACATATGTATATATATATATATATATATATATATATATATATATATATATGTGTGTGTACGTATATATGATTTATACTTTATTTTAATACGTAAATATGCTATTATAATTTGTAACTTGTTCATATGAACTCTGTTTTTGACGCTCTTTATATCCACGCATAGGTGGAGACGTACTCTACAACTTTCATTTAGACTCTGTCGGCTAATTTTGAATTTATTTTTAAAGTTATATTTTTAACAGGCCGGGACAGGAAAAGTCCGTTAAAAATTCTTAACTTATTCATCTGACGTCCGTTTTCGTCTATCTTTTTAGCGTTACGTTACTATTAATGAGATCTTCAATTCTCATTTAGGTTGCGTTGGCCAAAAATCGATCGATCTAAAATTCGAATTTCGGGTTGTGCAATGCTATGCCAAATCTTAGAAAAATCATAACTTCCTCATACGAAGTCAGATTTTGACGTTCTTTTGATGCACACTCTTGGTTTAACGTATATTACAACTTTCATTTAGATATATAAGGCTAAAAATTAGTTTATCAAAAATTCACTTTTTACGTTACGCGGTGTCGTGCCGGTTTCGTCGTAAAACTTCGACGGGCCATAACTTCTTCATTATAACTCGGGTTTCGGCGTTCTTTATATGTACGGAACCCTTGTAACATATACTATAACTTGGTTAAGATTAATCCTTCTAAATAATCTTCCATCAAAAACTTATTTTTGATGCTCATTGTCTCTAAATTGACTAGCCAGATCTGTGGGCGTTACAATTATCTCCCCCTTAGGATAATTACGTCCCGGAATTATCAACAAAACATGGCTTGTATAATGGCTCCATACGTTATCTCTTCATCCTAGGTAATAATCGTAACTTCTATACTCCTTCGAATCAATATCTATCTCTTAGACTTATTGACTGCAAGCACTACTCGATCGTGCACCCACTCTCTATCTCACGTTAGTCTTCCAATCATGAAATTCGAATCACAATCTCGATTCCTTATTGGATACTCCTTCTTAACAAACTTAAGATAAGTTCTTTGATTACTACCATGGACCAATGGATCATGTTCTAATGACCTCTCATCGTATGATACGACGCTTACACTCAGGTCCTTAAGAGTTCAATTCCAGAACAAACTATACCTTCCTTCATGTTCTAATGTGATATAATCTCATTCTAGCATATATCACTTCTAGCTATAATCTTCTTACTTTAATAACAATCGCGGTACTTCTATTGATCGTTTCGTTTATCCTTTATTTCAATCTTTTTTCTTAAGTCAGATGCGACATCGAACTTGGTTCTCTGAACCATTTAACATACTCATCTTAGTCAGACTCGATTTGGTATAACCACTTGGGTCGGAACAACAATCATCTTTTTAGTCATTACCGAAACGATGGTAACGACATACATGAACAAAACAGAATCAATTACTAGCACCTTGGTAACCTTGTGATCTTCCCTGATCCAAGTGTGAGTCCTGTGCTTCTGGTAGTATAGGCCTCTACTACCATTCACACCTACTCATACTTGTCCCAAGAACTGTCTCGCAGTTCTCCAAGTCATTATCACAAAAACAATTTTAACACATATAAATGTGTCCACACCATCATATAATTTTCCCTAGACTCTACTAGGACTCCTTCCACGCGTATTTTCAATCATCAATTCTGCTTCAACTCGGTTGGTGATAGAAATGTCAAACGATGGGATAACTTCATGGATTATACCAAAAAATCTTTCTTTCTGCTAATCAAAAGTGTACTTCTCCCGTACTAGACGTATTATTTATTAGACACATTCTAAAGGCAAGATATCACTCTTACAATATCTTCCGATAGGTACCATTCAGTATCGTAAGCCTTCTCATTTCCTCCATTTACTCAATTCACTACGAGTCTTCACCATGATGTTCTGCACACCAAATCAGGCGTTCGGTGTATCGAGACGAGAATATAGATAGAGGAAGATTTAGACGCGTATTCCTCCTTATTAGTCCGAAAAATTATATGCCAGTTTTAATATCGTAACTAAACATTTAGAAATCTGAACACATAAAAATTCCAGATCCGGTCGGCAATAGACCATGGATCCGATCAAACGATAGCATAAAGCATCACAATTTATTTAGCACATAAAAGCATCTTAGGCGTCTTCCCTAATTAAGCTAGTGTTTGTGTGTATTCAGGTGTACTTCCTAAAATATATTAGACACACTCCGCACGATCATCGTTTAGCATTCAAAGTTTAAGTCTAGAAATAAATCCTTATTCCTAGTTCGCTTAAACTAATGCTCTAATACAAACTGTGACATCCCCATTTTTTTTGCCAGAAAGACCGATTTGTTTATGCTTTGTTTGAAAACCAGAGTAACATTTTAAAGAAAAGTGTTGCGGAATTTGTTCCCAGAAAAACATGATAAATACGTTATCAAAGCATTTCCGAAGAAATGTATTTTATTCATTTTAAAACATTGGGATGTCATGGTCAATATAGAAACATAAGCATAAACAGAACTTACATTCATTAACACTAGTGATTTACATCTTCTTAATCTCTCAGTGTAATGTAACTTCATATCGACACCTGTGATACAAATAAACTTGAGTGGGTCAGGTTGGGAAACCTGGTGAGTACATAGGGATTTCAATCCCACAATGTTATATCATATATATAATTTAGAACTCACAAAATATACAATTTCACCATATATATATATATATATATATATATATATATATATATATATATATATATATATAAGCAATTCTTACCCCACCCCGTTGTTCCTCCCAACGAAACTATCCACACTCTCAGACCTTAAACTTTACCTTTTTACTTAATCCATACTCTCGGATCTAATCCATGCTCTCGGATCAATAACTATGCCCATTCCATACTCTCAGACTAGGGACAAATGTCTATGTCTAAATCCATACTCCCAGATTAATGAAAAATAACTATATCCTATCCATACTCCCGGATTAAGGACAACTGACTATGTCTTAATCCATACTCCCAGATTAGTGACAGTTGACTATGTGCAATCCATAATCTCGGACTAGGGACAATGACTATGTCTAATCCATGCTCCCGGATCAATGACATATTTTAAAGTTCTATTCTTCGTGTATATCTCACTCGTACTCATAAGAAGATACTACCCAATATTCTTTATAATTAATTTAGGTTTACTCTTTATCCTAAATCATAATATATTATCAGGTATGTTCTTTGACACGTATCTCAGGCAACATCAAATATTGCGCACATAAACATATATTTAATACTTCAATCAATACTTGTATTAAAATCATGTTCATGAAAGGGACTATGAACTCACTTGTTAAGGTGGTTATTCCGAACTCAGACAGCGCTTCGCTTCTTAAAAATAATTTCCTTCGACGAAACCTAGTATTATTACCACTAGATTTTAGTCTAATATTTACTGTGACTAATTATTATTATTATTATTATTATTATTATTATTATTATTATTATTATTATTATTATATAAGTGTTTAAACAATATTTTCCAACCACTATGTACAGACAGGGCAAGACATAAAACACCGGAGGGCAGGACCATTTTGGCATATAGCACTTCTGAAATCCAACAACTCTATGCGGCCCTTTCAACCAGATTCCCCATACCGCGAGTAGTTAAAAAGATATTATAACGACACTTATATAAGTCATAATAATAGCCCAAATATTTATTATAAATTCATAATAACAATACCAATTTTAAATATAACCTATATTAAAATAGGGTAAGCATAACTTACTTACAAGGGGGTTTTAGCTAGGAGTCGGGCTCTGCAGGGGCAGAACTTCGTCGCTGAATCTTTCTAAGAAAGATTCGTGCAGCGCTTCAGCGCTCACCTTACTATACTAAAATTACAGAAAGATAAGTCGAATCACGAGGGACCGAAATGCTCGGGGGATAAGAAGAGAAAGACTCTTGAATCAAGAGAATGGTGCAAGAAATATGAGAGCCCAAGGCTCTTATTTATAGTAATTGAATTTTCAAAAACTACCATCATAGTTACTTAATGACTTTATAGTTATATAAACAACTAAACACCCCTTTATAATACTATATTAAATAGATTTAACGATATTTGTACTAAACTAATGTCGAAAGTATTCAACACTAGTCTTATAATGACCGCATCGTCGATACCTTTCTAATGATACATACATATGTATATATATGTGTACGTATATATGATTTATACTTTATTTTAATACGTAAATATGCTATTATAATTTGTAACTTGTTCATACGAACTCCGTTTTTGATGCTCTTTATATCCACGCGTAGGTGGAGACGTACTCTACAACTTTCATTTAGACTTCGTCGGCTAATTTTGACTTTATTTTTAAAGTTATATTTTTAACAAGCCGGGACAGGAAAAATCCGTTAAAAAATCATAACTTCTTCATCCGACGTCCGTTTTCGTCTATGTTTTTACCGTTGCGCTACTATTAATGAGATATTCAATTCTCATTTAGGTTACGTTGGCCAAAAATCGATCGATCTAAAATTCGAATTTCGGGTTGTGCACTCATATGCCAAATCTTAGAAAAATCATAACTTCCTCATACGAAGTCAGATTTTGACATTGTTTTTATGCACACTCTTGGTTTAACATATATTACAACTTTCATTTAGATATATAAGGCTAAAAATTAGTTTATCAAAAATTCACTTTTTACGTTACGCGGTGTCGTGCCGGTTTCGCCGTAAAACTTCGACGAGCCATAACTTCTTCGTTATAACTCGGGTTTCGGCGTTCTTTATATGTACGGAACCCTTGTAACATATACTATAACTTGGTTAAGATAATCCTTCTAAATAACCTTCCATCAAAAACTTATTTTTGATGCTCATTGTCTCTAATTTGACTAGCCCAGATCTGCGGGCGCTACACGCGTGGATATAAAGAACGTCAAAAACGAAGTTCGTATGAGAAAGTTACATAATTTTGAAGTTTACGGCACAAATTACGAGGCTGGCCGGCGAAGTACGCACAGCGTACTTCATACGTACGCCCAGCGTACTACGAAGACACGTATTAGCCACCAAGCGCCTTCGCGTGACGACGCGTGTCCTAACTCAGCCACGTCCGAGGCCCGGGTTCCGAACCATTGCCACATCTTGTACGCCCAGCGTACCGAAGTACGCTCCGCGTAGAACACCGCCACGCAGTACGCCCAGTGTACCGAGGAGTTACGCCCAGCGTAATGCAAGCCCTCGGATACTATAAATAGAAAGCGAGGTCTTCCGGTTTTAGGTTATAAATTTCACTCTTTCAAACCTTCTACACTGTCTCAATTTAACCTAGCACCCCCCGAAGCCTAAGAAACATCCCCGACACGCGAAGCAAGTCCCGACGCCCCGAAGACCTATGAAAATAATTTTTTCAAGTTGAAACTCTGCCCACGCAAGGTCCGGTTTTCAACTAAAATCCCCGGTTTCGTTAAAGAAAGTCGTTTTTAGAGGCGAAGTGTTGCCCAAATTATCATTTTATCATTCGGTTATTTCACGGTGAGTTCAATATAGGGACAATTGTATGTTATGTGTTATATGTTCAATGTGCTTTCCTGTGTTATTATGATAATGAGCTATACCTTTGACCACGAAGTGTATGACATAAGCATCACTTGGGTACTGGTATGTAGCCTTTGGCCATGAAGTGTATGACATAAGCATCACTTTGGCATTGGCAGAATGCTAAGATAGGGCTGAAAGCCTGTGTATTCTAGCAAAATGATATTCTGAAATTGTATTTTCTGTGCCACTTGGGCTGAAGTCTTGTTGATGTATATCAAGTATTGAAATTGTTGTTTCTCATTGTTTGTAAATCTTTGAATCAGATCATTTGTTGATATGGAAAGCCTGTCATATGACACACATATACCTTTGTTGTTCTTTTTCCCTCTTTGCTTCTGTCATATATATATATATATATATATATATATATATATATATATATATATATATATATATATGGCATATCGTTGTAACTGTTATTGAACACACTAAGTGTCACCCGCTTGTCCCTCTCAATGTTTTAACTATTGCAGGTGATAAGCATCCAGTATAGTCATATACTGGTAGAAGATGTAGAATAGATTATATGATAGCTTTTGTATTTAGTGTATAAATTCCTGGGAAGTTATGTAATATATATATATATATATATATATATATATATATATATATATATATATATATATATATATATATATATATATATATATAATTTTTGTAAAAATCTTAATAGTCGATTTGTATGCAGTCTTTTGTAATTAAACTATCAATGTAAAATATTGTTTATGAATATGCATGTAGCATGTTTTGGAGTAATAATGTTAAGTAAGAAAAGGGGTCCTTTCATGTTGTATTGTTGGATTCCATCTTGAGTTATTCTTAAGAAATTTCTTAAAGAAATTCACCCACCTAGAAAAGATCTAGTAGAGAGATGCAAAGATCAATTACTTTGTTTACTAAGACTTGGAGTTCGTGTACGTACTCAACGTTTCGTTGACCGCTTGGTAACCACTTAAACATAGTTAGTACCTTCCTCGGGTGACTGGTAGGGGATTCTTCCATATGCCTTTGACTCGATGTGTAGAGATCTTAACTTTTCCAAATGATTAATTGCTTTCAGATCCGATGCCTTTACCAATTCACGAACCTGATCAGAAGGAATATGGGAAAATTCAGAAGTATGCATGAATGCTTATTCAGTCCAGTTTGACAAACTCCTGATTATTAGCCTGAAGTGGGTGGACGAGATTTTGGTGTCTATTTTTCTAAAATTTCACAAGTAAAACACCTTTAATATATTTCTATTTTAGACTTTATAGGCAAACAATATGACTATTAGTATTGTGAACTAATATCGAAAGTAAACACGACAACAAATTATGATTATCTACGAAGTCAATGTGTGGTCAAGATGTTGATTGCGTCGATCCGACCCGAAACTTTCTTTACACAAGTATTGAAATAAAGTTCTTTACAATCTCATTTCCCACTTTGTTCTTTAACTTAGCTTCATATTTTATAATACATTATCAACACGACTCTACCATAGAGCTTCAACTTCTTGTCGTTCTTGTCATTGTTAGGTATATATATTTTATAAGTTCACATGTATAATGGTCACAAGTAATTTTATGAAACTTCATAACTAATAATTCCCTAACATACAAGTTTTTATTTTGATTAGTATTTTCACTATGGTAAACCTTATCAAACTTCAGTTTATGGCTCTTGACATTAGTGGAAAGAATTATTTATGATGGATGCTTGATGCTAAAATCCACCTTGATGCCATGGTTGTTATAAACACCATAAAAGTTGTAAATCCTTTAAATTAATCATCAAGTCAAAAAAAGGCTAAGGTGATGATTTTCCTTCGCGACCATCTCGATGAAGGATTGAAAATTGAATACCTCACTGTCAAAGGTCCAACTGATCTTTGGAATAATCTCAAAGAAACGTATGATCAACATAATATGGTGATACTTCCTAGAGCTCGTTTTGATTTGTTACACCTCTGGCTACAAGATTTTAAATCGGTGAGTCTCTATAATTAAGCAATGTTCAAAATTACTTCCCAACTAAAAAAATATGGTGAGACTATAATTGATAAGACATGCTAGAGAAAACTTTCTCTACTTTTCATGCCACTGACATGCTCCTGCAGCAACAATATCATGAGAAGTGTTTTAAAAAATACTCTGAACTAATTTCATGTCTTTTTGTGGCTAAACAAAATCATGAGATCTTAATGAATAATCACCAATCACATGCAACCGGTTCTAGTCCATTCCCTCAGGTGAATGCAACATCATCTAATCATAATGATCATGGTCGAGGCTGTGGACGTGGTGGAGTCCGTCATAATTATCATCCCACTAATAACAAGAATATACACAACCACCAGAAGTGGGAAAATAACAAAAACACACATCCTAATGATAAAAGTGGTCAAGGTAAAAAGAAAGTTGAAAATGTTTGTCACCGATGTGGAATGAAGGGTCATTGGTCTCGTACATGTTGCACACCAAAGCATTTTGTTGATCTTTATCAATCTTCTCTAAAATATAAAGAAAAAAATGCAGAAACAAATTTTATTCAAAATTAATTTTCTGAAGATCAACTAGAAATGGAACATTTGGATGTTGTCGATTATCTTGCATGCGCAGAAGGGACAAGCGGTGCTATGGATGGTGATGAAGTACCCCGTTTTCCCCATAAAAGGAGATGGATATGTCGCCATATCATGAAGTTGTTGGTTTTCTAGTATGTTTTGATTTTTTCATTCTGTTCTTTTAAAGTCATCATTGTAGACAAGAACAATACGTAGTTTTGTTTAATGTCTTTTATGATTTTTATGTCATAGTCATGTCATGAGAAGTGATCTCGCTGGTTCTTCTCAATGTAATAAAATGTGGCTTTATTTTTCTAAGTCAAATATGTTTTTTTTTTTCTAAGAGAAATAAAAATATTCGCAAAAGAAATGAGAAAAATATATGTCTTACAGACAGTGCAACAACAAATAGCATTTTTAATAATGAAAAATATTTTGCTTTATTATCAATTGGAGAAGAAAATGTTAATACAATCGCGGGTACTACAAAAATTAATAAATGCTCCGGAAGAGCGAATATAGTATAACCATAAGGGATAATAATTACAATTGACGATGCATTATTTTCATCCAAATCACCAAGATATTTATTAAGTTTTAAGGATATTCGGTCTACCAGATATCATGTTAAAACAACTAATAATGGCAATAAAGAGTATCTCAATATTACAAAAATGATATCAGGTAAGAAAAGTCTTTTGGAAAAATTACCCATATTGTCATTTAGATTGTATTATACAAATATTAGAATCATTGAATCTCATGCTATTGAAAATTAAAGGTATGATAACACCATCAAAGTTTGGCATGATAGCTTGGGCCATCCCAGATCAATTATAATACGTAGAATAATTGAAACTTCAAGTAGTCATTCCTTGAAAAACCAGAAGAATTTTGAAGCTAATGAATTGTCTTGTGTTGCATCCTCTCTAGTAAAATTAGTTTCCCGTCCATCATTGAACAAAGTTTGGTATGAAAGTCCTAGTTTCTTAAAAAGAATTCAAGGGATATACGTGGACCAATTCATCCACCATGTGGACCATTTAGATATTTTAGGGTTTTAATTGACGCCTCAAGTAGATGGTCATATATGTGCTTATTGTCTAGTCGTAATCTGGCTTTTGCAAGATTACTTGCGCAAATAATCCACCTAAGGGCACATTTTCCCGGTAAACCAATTAAGAAAATTTAACTTGACAATGCTATAGAATTTACATCATAAGCTTTTAATGACTATTGCATTTCGATTGGGATAACTATTGAACATCCAGTTGCACATGTTCATATGCAAAATGGTCTAGCTGAGTTGTTAGTCAAACGCCTTCAATTAATTGCAAGACCATTATAATGCATTCTAAACTTCCTACGTCGACATGGGGACATATAATTTTACATACAACGTCACTTATATGCATCAGGCCAAATAGTTATCATAAGTTCTCCCCTATTCAACTGGTTTGTTGTCAAGGACCAAATATTTACCATCTAAGGATGTTTGGATGTGCAATTTATGTACCCATTTCACAACCTCACCGCAAAAAACAGGACCTCAAAGAAGAATGAGAATTTATGTTTGATATGAATCTCCATCTATAGTAAAATATTTAAATGCATCAACATGAGATTTATTTACATCTAGATTTGACAATTTTCATTTTTATGAATTAGCTTTTCCAACATTAGCGGGTAGGTGGAAATAAAGAAGCTGGAAAATAAAATCTCTTGGAATAAATAATCACTTTTAGTCTTAGATCCTCGTTAAATTTGTGAACTTGAAGTGAAAATATAATTCATTTACAAAATATAGAAAATCAATTGCCAGATACATTTACAGACCCTAAGAGAGTAACAAACTCTCATGTACCAACTGTAAATGCTCCAATTAAAATTGATGTCCCAGAAGGAAAAAATACAACTACAAATGAATCTAAGGCACGCCTAAATCGTGGATGACCAACCGGTTTAAAAGATAAAAATCCTCGAAAACGAAAGGGAGGAAATATAATTAATAGTCCAAAAGAGAAAAAAAATCTCTTGAAAAGATTAGTGAAGCTCTAGAAGATCCCAATGACATAACAAAAGAAACTGAGGTACATTAAAATTAAGAAAATGAAGAGATCTCAATAATTTATGTCATGACAGGAATAAGATAGAACCGAAATAAGACAAACGACGATCATAATTTTTCGTATCATGTTGTGTGCAAGATTATGGAAGAAAATAAGGATCTTGAATATGAATTTGTAGAAGAATGTAGAAATAGAAAAGACTGGCCAAAATGGAAAGATGCAACCAGTAAAGAGCTTAATTCTCTTACTCAACAAAACGTTTTTGGACCTGTAGTCCTTACACCAAATGGAGTAAGACCAGTGGGCCACAAATGGGTATTTGTGTGTAAAAGAAACGAGAAAAATGAAGTTGTGAGATTTAAAGCAAGACTTGTTGCACAAGGTTTTACCCTAAGGCCCGCAATTGATTGTGAAGGAACGTACTCTCATGTGATTGATAAAATTACATTTTACTATCTAATAGGTTTAGAAACACTTGGAAAACTGGAGATGTGTCTAATGGATGTAGTTAGGGCCTATTTATATGGTTCATTTGAGAATGATATTTATATGAAAATCCCAGAAAGGTTTCAGGTACCAGAAGCACAAACTTTTAATTATTGAGAAGTATATTTGATAAAATTAATAAATCTTTATATGGATGGAAACAATCTATCCGTATGTGGTTCAATTGTTGAAGTACATTTTTTGTTGAATGAGGGCTACAAAAAATGATCCAATAATCCCATGTGTATTCATAAAAAGATCCGGATCAGAATTTGTCATAAGTGATGTTTACGTAGATGATTTGAACATAATTAGAACTCCTGGAGAACTGGAAAAGAATACTTATGTTTGAAAGAAAATTTTGAAATGAAAGATCTTTGTAAAATGAAATTTTTTCTGGGTCTTCAAATTGAGCACATCAAAAATGGAGTACATCCATCCAGTTATCTAGAAAATGTGATTAAAAGGTTTTATACTGATAACTCACATCCATTGAGTAACCTGATGGTGGTAGGGCACTTAGATGCCAAAAAGGACCAATTTCAGCCTTGCGAAAAACATGCAAACCTTCTTAGTCTTGAAGCACCATATATTAGTGCTATTGGTGCACTAATGTATCTTGATGATAATAAGACCTGATATATCTTTTGCCCTAAACTTATTAGCAATATATTGTTCTTTCCCAACAAGAAGTCACTGGAATGGAGTCGAACACATTCTTCGATATCTTTGAGGTACAATGGATATGGGCTTATACTACTCAATTTCAACAATTCTGGAGTTAATTGGTTATACAGATGTTGGATATTTATCTAATCCACACAAAGCTTGATCCCAAACAGGTTATTTATTCACTTGTGGAGGTACCAAAATTTCTTGGTGTTCTGTTACATAAACTTTAGTTACTATTGCTTCTAACCATGTAGAGATTATAACAATTAATGAGGCAAGTCGTGAATGTATTTGGTTAAGAAATTTAACTCATCACATTCATGAAAATTATGGTGTAACTTCTAACATGGATGTTCCAACCATACTATATGAAGATATTGCGGCTTGTATGGCCAAATTCAAGGAAGGGTTTATCAAAGGAGACAGAACCAAACATATATCACCAAAGTTCCTTTTCACTCATGATCTTCAAAAGGAGCGTGACATCAACATCCAAAAAATTTAATCAAGTTACAACTTGGTCGATTTGTTCACTAAAGCACTTCCCACATCCAAATTTGATAAGATGGCACGAAACATTATTATGCGGCCCTTAAAGAAAATCAAGTGATGTGTCCATTAGGGGTAGTTAGGAACATATTGTACTGTTTTCTTTCGCTAAGCTTTCCCAAATGGGTTTTCTTAGCAATTTTTTTAACGAGACAATTATTTCTAATGTCTATTATTATTCATGTACTATTTTTCCTTAATAAAGGGTTTGTTAGAACAACGTTCTATTAGGATCGATAGAATCTAAGCAAATAAACAATAAAAAATGTAATTAAGAACACAGGAATGACTTTAAAGATGTCGTATGATTAACTTTAACACCTCAGAAGAGCTCGATTAAGAACTTCGACTGTAGAGGTGTTTAGGTTTACAAAACAATAATAATGATAATCAAGAACGTATCTAATGCATACATGCATGCACTATTTATAGTTTAACCCTACTAGATAATCACGGATGGACAACCCCAATCCGGATATACAAAATAAGCCCATGACGCAACACAATAATACCCAACAATCTCCCCCTTTGCGTCAATGGAGCCGAAAGCTCACTTCGGTTGAGCTGCAGAAGACTTCTTGACTGTCTTGAACACCTTCGGTATGATGGCCAAAAGAGTATGACGAAACGTGATGTACCACCGAAGCATGTCCGTGAAATTCTTCTTGTCTGCATCAAAATTCTGCTTGCACCGATGAATGATACTGATAATGTGCTCTAAGCAGTCTGTTGAGAACAAATGTTTGTCAACAAGAGCGAACAGAGAACGATTGGCTTCGCCTCTTGTGAACATTACAGTTAGATGTGTAGAGTCAATTTGGTCCATCCTCATTTTATTCACATCTCGTGGTTTCGCTGTTGGCTTTACAGTCGGTTTCTTATTCATCACTTTTGCTATCTCCTGATGTAACAACCCGATATTTTTAAGTCAATGTAACATTCAAAAAGTCAAATGTAATAAACTGTTTGGAATCAACGAAAATAGCATCAAAAATGAAGTGTTCAAAAATCTAAATTGGGATACTCAAAGTGTTAGATATCGTGCCAAGGTTTCCAAAAACATGAAGAACACTCAAATCCGAGTTATAACGAAGGAGTTATGACCAATCGAAAATCCACGACACACCCGGTAAAACACTGCTAAACGTAAAAAGTGAAACTTCGATAAAATACTTTTTAGCCTTCGGTATCTAAACGAAAGTCGTAGATTTCGTTAAACCGTGAGCATACATAAAAAATACGCCCAAATCTGACTTCGTATGAGGAAGTTATGATTTTTCTAAGTTTCGGAACAGCGGTAGACAGCTAAAAATTCGGAATAAAGATCGAGCGATTTTTAGCTGACGCAACCTAAACGAGAGTTGAAGGTCTCTACAATAGTAGCACAATGGTAAAAAGACAGACGAAAACGGACGTCGGATAAAGAAGTTATGGATTTTTAACGGAATTATCGTGTCCCGGCCTATTAAATAAAATATAATTAAAAATAAAGTCAACATTTGCCGACGAAGTCTAAATGAAAGTTGTAGAGTATTTTCTCACCTTCACGTGGATATAAAGTAAATCAAAAACGGAGCTCGTATGCGAAAGTTATGCATTTTTGAAGTTTTTGGCACGCATTACGAAGCTTATCCGAAGGAGTACGCCCAGCGTACTTCGGAGTATGCCTAGCGTACTGAATGGAGGGCCTCGGATCGGCCACGTCGCCCGTACCACTCTACTGCCATCCCATCCGAAGACCGGAGACCGTGACATCATCGCTGACGTACGCCCCGCGTACGAGGGTACGCCCAGCGTAAGAGGTACGCCCCGCGTACTTCGGAGTACGCCCAGCGTACGAGGGCAGTGTTCCTCACCTATAAATAGGATGCGAGACCTCTGACTTTCCTTGCCCGTTTCCTCCTTCTCTCTCATTCTTACTCCATATTTAGCATCCCGAGAGGATCCCGACTTCCCGGTTTCATACCTCAGCCCCGACGAAGGACCGAAGCCCCGAGATTCCCGAGAATCTCACCACTTTCTGGTCGAGGTGCCGCCCGAGGAAAAATCTCGTTTTCCTCGAATCATCACACTTTCCAGGTGAGTTCATACCCCTACTTTTTCACGTATTTTCATGTTTTAGGGGGGAATACAAGTGCAATACGAGAAAAACTTATCGTTTTATACGGATTCACATACATCACCTACATTTTTATAAATGTTAAAATAACTTTGATATCAACGTTATACTTTACATGCAAAGTTAGTATTTCATAGAGTTTTATCGCCAAATGGAACACACTTTCGGAAAAACTATAATGGGTATAGTTTGCGGGTTATTCATTACATCTTTATGTAAACATTGTGAAAATGAAATACTTTCATGTACACGAAATATAGACTTTTCTTTTCGTAAATATATTAAATACTAAGAGTTGTGAGACATTCAGCTTCAACGTACTCTCAAGTACGTATTTCAAGTCCTGTATTATAAACCATAATCTCTTGGAGGGTGAGCGTGATACTTGTGTATACATCTATATGGGATTGACAATCCCGCACCTAAACTGTTAGCTACAGTTAGACCGGCAGGTCTGGGGTGACAAACGTCACAACACTACAACGCCTGAAGAATGTTGTTACAGGCAGTCTGGGTCAATAGCATGGTTATAAAACTCACACGGTGGTATTAAAATAAGTTTGATTTACGAGACTTTTGATACATTCAGTAAATACATTATTTGAGTATAAATACACTATCACTATTCGAGCATGAAAGACACCATTGTACTCCAGCCTTTGGAATCTTTTTCAAACTATATGTAGAAAATATTGGATTTTCTGGAAAACATGTTCAGTTATTTTTACTAAAGGACATACAAATTTCAGTACAAAAACGCTTATGAACTCACCAACTTAATTGTTGACATTTTTTTCAAAACTACTTGTATTTCTCAGGGAATCAGTAATACAGGTAACCATCGGCTTTTGGAGAAGGAACGCTAAGGCGTCTATTATCAAAACATTTTAAATCATCATATTTGTAATATTCTTTTGAAACATGTATTACACGCAACAATGTAAGTTTTTATTATATTTATGATGGTTGTGTTTACTTTCTTTACAATATTCAACTGTTATGATACTACGTGAAGTCATCCGCCCCCGAATGTTTCCGCCATTCTGGTTTGCGGGTGTGACAGATTGGTATCAGAGCATTGTTTATAGTGAACTAAGTATATCGAACCACATAAGATATACAAACTATAAATGCAAAGGGACCAAAAACCCTCTGACAAAACGTTTTCATAAACGATACTTTTAATAAATTAAAGTGATATACATTTTTTTATATATATAAAAGTATAAGTACACGCATGCATCGGTCTCATATCATAGCAAAATTTTATAAAAAGTATTAAGGCAAGTTGCGACACTACGACTAGGCCTCGGGGTATGTAATCAAATCAAGAATAAATATAGCCTGATCAACTGTATTCATCCTGGATGTGACCAACGTATGTCGAGGAATGGTCGTAGTAAGCAACAAGTCGAAAACTTACCGAATTAAATACTAGAATCAAACTCACAAATTTGAAATACTATAGGAGTATTTTGTAAAAACTAAAAGAACTGTTATAATCATGCGAATCTCAGTATTTAATTAGAAATAGGAATCGTCGAATAAAATTTACCCTTATCGAAAATTTCCCTTCTTACTCCCGAGTTTTATATAATTCTCTTGCCCCTATTCTCGATCAGACGAAATGGCAGGTTTTCACATTCCCGAGGATCCCTACTACCCTAACCAGGGTAATGGAGGCTGGATTGAGGACGACCCAGAAGAGGATTCCGAAGAGGAAATTCCCGAGGAAGAACCCGGAGAAGAATCCGAAGAGGATCCTAAGGAAGACCCAGACGAAGATACAGAAGAGGAAGGAGATGGTGGGAGCACAGACTCGGAGCCTGAGATCTACAATCCTCCCCGAGGAGCAGCAAATCCCCCAAGGAACTTTCAAGGCCCGGCGCCCCGCTGGCCTGTGGATCTGAAGCGATGGAGCAGGGAACAAGGGCAACGCCCACCCTACGGCATGGCACGAGGCTTTTATAACCTCCGCAACGGGGGTTCGACTGACAGGGCACTCCCTGTCATAGTCCGACGCATTGCCAACCAAGGCGAGCAAGCAAGAGCAAATGCCAACCAACTCTTGGATATTGGGTCCACCACTGCTGTCACCGCGGTACGTCTTCGTCGTCTGGACGAAGAGTATGAGCGAACAATAGAGCACACCTCTTCCCTGCAGAAGGACATCACTGCTACTAGAACCGAAGTGAGGGAGCTCCGTAGGAGCCAAGCCGCAATGGAGAGGCGCGTCATCGAGGACGAACGTCAAGTAGCCCGAGCTAAGGTTTCCACAACCACATACCATGGTCCGCAGCGTGCCACCCGCTCAGAGTAGAGCGCGTACTTCTGGCGCTATGTATATACCTATCAAATAAGTGTTGGTGCTACTCTTTCCTTTAAGAATGTAAATCCGACGAATTGTGAGAACGCAGTTCGGGGGTCGGAATGCAGTCAAATGTTCCCATTTTCATTGATGTACCCTAGACCTATATAAGGTCAAATTTTCCTGATCGTTGTATCATGTACTAATATCAATGAAATTGACACGCATTTATTATTTCCTGGAGTATTCCATTAAAGTCTTAAAAGGATCATACACTCCTTTTTGAAAGTTTCCATTTACATGCGAAAACCAGAACTAAAACTGATAATACTAAAACCTTCCATAATCATTTCTAATGACTTATCAAGAATTCGTCTCTTAACTTGTGGCAGAATCATGCCACCAAGGAGAAATCCTCGACGTTTCAATACAAACGGAGCACCAGCACCACCTCCACCACCCCCTCCATCAATGGATGGTGCTACCTTTCAGGCTGCTGTAACAGCTGCCGTAACCGCAGAAATGGCTCAAATGAGTAACAACGGATCAGGAGGAGGAATAAATAGCTCTACTAATGGCCAAAACCAAGGTCGTTCCGGGGAATGTACCTATAAGGACTTCTCCAACAGCAAACCCATCCCCTTTAATGGAACTGGGGGAGTGATGGCTCTATCCAAATGCATAGAGAAAACAGAAGCTGTGTTCGAGATATGCTCATGCCCCGAGGAAAGCAAAGTAAATTTTGCCGCCTGTACTTTCTCCGAGCGAGCCCTAACGTGGTGGAATGGCCACGTTAAGTCACTAACTCTGGTGGTGGCAAACTCAATGGGTTGGGAGAACCTGAAACGGATGCTACTACGAGAGTACTGCCCAAGGGGCGAGATTCAGAAGCTCGAGCAGGAGCTTTGGGGCCTTACGATGGTAGGCTTGGACATCACAAGCTATACGAATAGGTTCAGTGATTTGACAATACTTTGCCCAGGAATGATGATTCTGGAAAGCCAAAAGGTGGAAAGGTATATATGGGGGCTGTTGCCCCAGCTTCGAGGAAGTGTGCTAGCTTCCAAACCCACGACGTTCGACAACGCCAAAGAACTGGCACAATCTCTCGTTGATCATGGGGTCTGCCAAAGTGTCACGACCGTCGTCCCAGAACCAACCAAAAGAAGCAACAACAATGATCGCAATGCCAACAACAACAAGAAGAAGAAGTTTTGGAACAAGAGGAAAGGTCAAACTTCGCAAGAACCTTCAAAGAAACAAATAGTGGCGGTCCATGCCGCTACTGCCCCCACTGCTGTTCCCGCTACCCCTTCGCCGACAAAACAATATGTTGGGAACCTACCAAAGTGCAACAAATGCAATTACCATCACCGCGATAATTGTCGGGAGATGCACTGTAAAAATTACGACAGGAAAGGGCACACTGCCCGTTTCTGTAAGGCACCAGCGCGCCCAATCACCCAAGTTCCTGGTACTGGAGTAAGCCAGGCATGTTATGGGTGTGGGGAAACTGGGCACTTCAAGAGGGATTGCCCTAAGGCAAAGAATGTTGGCGGTGTAGGAAGAGTGCTGGCAATAGGGCAGAACGAGGCAATAGCCGATCCCACGGTGGTTACGGGTACGTTTCTCCTCAACAACATTTATGCATGCATACTCTTTGACTGTGGTGCGGAGATAAGTTTCCTGACTCATAAATTCAAACATTTACTTAATCAAAAACCCCAAGCACTCAATAAAATATTCACAGTAGAAATGGCAAACGGTAAAACGGAAAGCGCAAACGATATGTACATAGGCTGTACGTTAAATTTAAACGAACACTTGTTCCAAATCGATCTTATGCCAATTACTATAAGAAGTTTTGATGTCATCATCGGTATGGATTGGTTAAGCCTTCACCATGCCGATATACTTTGTCACGAAAGGGTCGTTCGCCTCAATCTGCAAAGCGGCAAAACTCTTATCATTTATGGGGTCAAACCCAGTACAAATTTACAAATCATCTCTTGCGTCAAAGCCCGAAAATACCTTCGCAAAGAATATCGTGCCTTTCTAGCCCACGTGATAGACAAGAAACGAGAATTGAAAGACATTAAAGACATTCCGGAAGTCTGCAATTTCCCCGACATTTTCCCTGAAGATCTTCCAGGAGTCCCACCATAACGTCAAGTCGAGTTCAGGATCGACTTGATTCCCGGAGCTACCCCAGTAGCAAAATCGCCGTACCGTCTAGCACCGGCAGAAATACAGGAATTATCTAGCCAACTGAACGAACTTCTAAGCAAAGGATTCATTAGACCAAGCTTCTCACCATGGGGAGCACCGGTCCTGTTTGTAAAGAAGAAGGACGGATCTTTCCGCATGTGCATCGATTACCGGGAACTGAACAAACTCATGATCAAGAACCGATATCCCTTACCGCGCATAGACGATCTGTTCGACCAACTACAAGGAGCGAGCTACTTCTCAAAGATCGATTTAAGATCTGGGTATCACCAGTTGCGAGTCTTGGAAGGAGTCATTCCCAAAACGGCATTCCGAACTCGCTATGGTCACTACGCGTTTGTAGTAATGCCCTTTGGATTGACAAATGCACCGGCGGTGTTCATGGACTTGATGAACCGAGTATGTCGTACTTTCCTGGATAAATTTGTGATCATGTTCATAGATGATATACTCATCTATTCAAGGAGCAAGGAGGAACATAGCCAACACCTCCGACAGGTCTTGGAAACATTAAGGACAGAGAAGTTATACGCAAAATTTTCAAAGTGCGAATTTTGGATTAGGAAAGTAGATTTCCTAGGTCACGTGGTTAGCAAGGAGGGGATACACGTGAACCCTTCCAAAATCAAGGCAATCGAGAACTGGAAAACTCCAAGGACTCCAACGGAAATCCGACAATTCTTGGGCCTTGCTGGGTACTACCGAAGGTTCATACAAAACTTTTCGAAGATTGCTAAACCACTTACCACCCTGACTCAGAAGGGAGTAACCTTCAATTGGGGATAAAAACAAGACACTGCGTTCCAAACACGAAAGCGAGCTCTGTGAAGCACACCTATATTATCCTTGCCAGAAGGAACAGAAGACTTTGTGGTCTACTGTGATGCGTCAAATCAGGGACTTGGATGTGTCCTAATGCAGCGAGGGAAGGTCATCGCCTACGCCTCAAGACAACTGAAGACGCACGAGGTAAACTACACCACGCACGATCTCGAACTAGGAGTCGTCGTTTTCGCTCTAAAGATCTGGAGGCACTATCTTTACGGTACGAAATGTACAATCTTCACCGATCATAAAAGCCTTCAACGCATCCTCAATCAAAAGGAACTCAACATGAGACAAAGACGGTGGGTAGAACTACTAAACGATTACGAATGCGAAATTCATTATCATCTCGGGAAAGCTAACGTAGTAGCTGATGCCCTCAGCCGGAAGGAATACTCGGGCCACCGAGTGAAATCCTTAACCATGACTATCCATTCACACCTGTCCACACAAATCAAGGAAGCCCAAATAGAAGCCTTGAAATCCGAAAATGTGGCAAGTGAAGCCTTAAGAGGAATGGATAAAAATTTTGAAGTCAAGGAGGACGGAGTTCGTTACTTCGCGAATCGGATCTGGACGCCGAAGTTTGGCGGATTTAGAGATATGGTCATGGATGAAGCCCATAAGACACGATACTCCATACATCCCGGTTTAGATAAGATGTATCTGGACCTCAAGAAACTGTATTGGTGGCCGAACATGAAAGCCGAAATTGCTACCTATGTAGGCAAATGTCTGACTTGCGCCAAGGTCAAGGTGGAACACCAAAAGCCCACGAGATTGTTGCAACAACCGGAAGTACCCGAATGGAAGTGGGAGCGGATAACCATGGACTTCATAACCAAGTTACCCAAGACGACAAGCGGACTCGACACCATCTGGGTGATCGTCGACAGGTTAACCAAATCCGCGCACTTCCTACCAATCAAAGAAACGGATAAACTGGAAAAGCTAACCAGAACATACATCAGAGAGATTGTACGACTGCATGGTGTACCAATATCCATTATCTAGGACCAGGATAGTAGATTCACCTCGAGGTTCTGGCAGTCGCTACAAAAGTCTCTAGGAACAAGGTTAGACATGAGTACTGCTTATCACCCACAGACCGACGGCCAGAGTGAGAGAACCATACAAACCTTAGAAGATATGCTAAGAGCTTGTGTGATCGATTTTGGTAAGGCGTGGGACACCCATTTACCATTGGTCGAATTCTCGTATAACAATAGCTATCACACTAGCATCAAAGTTGCCCCATTCGAAGCCCTCTACGGCCGTAAGTGCAGATCACCTCTGTGCTGGGCTGAAGTGGGTGACACACAACTAGCAAGAGGACAAGCAACCGACAACACTCTCACTGGACCAGAAATCATAAGGGAAACTAGGGAGAAGATTGTTCAAATCCAGGAGCGACTGAAGACTTCAAGAGACAGACAAAAGAGTTATGCGGATAAAAGAAGGAAACCCTTAGAATTCCAGGTTGGGGACCGGGTACTACTAAAAGTCTCACCCTGGAAGGGATTAATACGTTTCGGAAAGCGTGGGAAACTAAACCCAAGGTATATCGTACCATTCGAGATCCTTGCCAGGATCGGCCCAGTGCCATACAAACTTCGATTACCGCAGGAACTCAATAACGTGCACCCTACCTTTCACGTATCAAACCTAAAGAAGTGCTTGTCCGATGAGACCCTCATTATCCCTCTGGACGAAATTGAAATCAACGAGAATCTCCAATTCGTGGAAGAACCAGTAAAGATCATGGATCGGGAAATTAAAAGGACTAAACAAAGCCGCATACCCATTGTGAAGGTCCGTTGGAACGCCAAGCGAGGACCTGAATGATACTGATAATGTGCTCTAAGCAGTCTGTTGAGAACAAATGTTTGTGAACAAGAGCGAACAGAGAACGATTGGCTTCGCCTCTTGTGAACATTACAGTTAGATGTGTAGAGTCAATTTGGTCCATCCTCATTTTATTCACATCTCGTGGTTTCGCTGTTGGCTTTACAGTCGGTTTCTTATTCATCACTTTTGCTATCTCCTGATGTAACAACCCGATATTTTTAAGTCAATGTAACATTCAAAAAGTCAAATGTAATAAACTGTTTGGAATCAACGAAAATAGCATCAAAAATGAAGTGTTCAAAAATCTAAATTGGGATACTCAAAGTGTTAGATATCGTGCCAAGGTTTCCAAAAACATGAAGAACACTCAAATCCGAGTTATAACGAAGGAGTTATGACCAATCGAAAATCCACGACACACCCGGTAAAACACTGCTAAACGTAAAAAGTGAAACTTCGATAAAATACTTTTTAGCCTTCGGTATCTAAACGAAAGTCGTAGATTTCGTTAAACCGTGAGCATACATAAAAAATACGCCCAAATCTGACTTCGTATGAGGAAGTTATGATTTTTCTAAGTTTCGGAACAGCGGTAGACAGCTAAAAATTCGGAATAAAGATCGAGCGATTTTTAGCTGACGCAACCTAAACGAGAGTTGAAGGTCTCTACAATAGTAGCACAATGGTAAAAAGACAGACGAAAACGGACGTCGGATAAAGAAGTTATGGATTTTTAACGGAATTATCGTGTCCCGGCCTATTAAATAAAATATAATTAAAAATAAAGTCAACATTTGCCGACGAAGTCTAAATGAAAGTTGTAGAGTATTTTCTCACCTTCACGTGGATATAAAGTAAATCAAAAACGGAGCTCGTATGCGAAAGTTACGCATTTTTGAAGTTTTTGGCACGCATTACGAAGCTTATCCGAAGGAGTACGCCCAGCGTACTGAATGGAGGGCCTCGGATCGGCCACGTCGCCCGTACCACTCTACTGCCATCCCATCCGAAGACCGGAGACCGTGACATCATCGCTGACATACGCCCCGCGTACGAGGGTACGCCCAGCGTAAGAGGTACGCCCCGCGTACTTTGGAGTATGCCCAACGTACGAGGGCAGTGTTCCTCACCTATAAATAGGATGCGAGACCTCCGACTTTCCTTGCCCGTTTCCTCCTTCTCTCTCATTCTTACTCCACATTTAGCATCTCGAGACGATCCCGACTTCCCGGTTTCATACCTCAGCTCCGACGAAGGTCAGAAGCCCCGAGATTCCCGAGAATCTCACCACTTTCCGGTCGAGGTGCCACCCGAGGAAAAATCTCGTTTTCTTCGAATCATCACACTTTCCAGGTGAGTTCATACCCCTACTTTTTCACGTCTTTTCATGTTTTAGGGGGGGGGGGGAATACAAGTGCAATACGAGAAAAACTTATCGTTTTATACGGATTCACATACATCACCAACATTTTTATAAATGTTAAAATAACTTTGATATCAACGTTATACTTTACATGCAAAGTTAGTATTACATCGAGTTTTATCGCCAAATGGAACACACTTTCGGAAAAACTATAATGGGTATAGTTTGCGGGTTATTCATTACATCTTTACGTAAACATTGTGAAAATGAAATACTTTCATGTACACAAAATATAGACTTTTCTTTTCGTAAATCTATTAAATACTAAGAGTTGTGAGACATTCAGCTTCAACGTACTCTCAAGTACGTATTTCAAGTCCTGTATTATAAACCATAATCTCTTGGAGGGAGAGCGTGATACTTGTGTATAGATCTATACGGGATTGACAATCCTGCACCTAAACTGTTAGCTACAGTTACACCGGCAGGTCTGGGGTGACAAACGTCATAACACTACAACGCCTGAAGAACGTTGTTACAGGCAGTCTGGGTCAATAGCATGGTTATAAAACTCACACGGTAGTATTAAAATAAGTTTGATTTACGAGACTTTTGATACATTCAGTAAATACATTATTTGAGTATAAATACACTATCACTATTCGAGCACGAAAGACACCATTGTACTCCAGCCTTTGGAATCTTTTTCAAACTATATGTAGAAAATATTGGATTTCTGGAAAACACGTTCAGTTATTTTTACTAAAGGACATACAAATTTCAGTACAAAAACGTTTATGAACTCACCAACTTAATTGTTGACATTTTTTTCAAAACTACTTGTATTTCTCAGGGAATCAGTAATACAGGTAACCATCAGCTTTTGGAGAAGGAACGCTAAGGCGTCTAATATCAAAACATTTTAAATCATCATATTTATAATTTTCTTTTGAAACATGTATTACACGCAACAATGTAAGTTTTTATTATATTTATGATGGTTGTGTTTACTTTCTTTACAATATTCAACTGTTATGATACTACGTGAAGTCATCCGCCCCCGAATGTTTCCGCCATTCTGGTTTGGGGGTGTGACACCTGATCCATAGCAGCAACCTCATGGATGTAAGAAGCCAACATCCTCTTCAAATGATCCAGGATCGGCTCATATTCTTTTGGATTGGTGAGCAGAATGTTAAACAACAGGATCCAATCATGAGGATTCAAATTTGGAAGATCTGCCAGGGAAATAACCGAAACCGAGTTTGCTGATCCTCGGGTGATTTTGAAACTAACATTTATGAATTTCCCGGCAGGCGAAGGTTTTAGTACCTTGACAGTAACAATCTTCTATGCACTCCATGTCAAGTACTGAGGCTGACCGAACTTCAAATAAAAATCAATTAGTTCGCGATCAACTTTCGGATGAGGGAAAGGAACTTCAACAGTCGAATCAAAACAATGAAATGTAAATGCCTTTCGTGTTATAGGCATATCGAACTGTGAGTCTTTTGAATTTTCACAATCAAAAGAAGTGACAGGTTCCAGCCAGTAGATGCTTGGAAACTCTATTGTCTCCTTGATGAGTGTTTCTCTTGTCCAGAGAGGAAACAAGGCCTTTTTGCAGTTTATAGCATCTTGTTCTTCCTTGTTCCTTCTTTCCCTTTCTTCAGCCTCCTTCGCAACCCGAAGGGTTTCATCCAATTCTCTGTCCCTTTTCTTTCTTTTTAGAGCCTCATCAATTGTCTCTTTTTCTTCATCACTGTCATCATCAATTCCCTTCTTCTTATCTTTGTTCCCGGAACCCGAAGCTTTATTACCCTTCAGTTCGGTTTTAACTTTGACCTTCGGTTGAGTAGCACCTTTTCCCCCTTGTTTTGGAGGTACGAACCTCTCCGAAACACCTTTCATTTCATGCAAGAGGGCAAGGGCAGGAAGAAGCTTTGAAGTTAAATAATTCCTAATGGTCAGAGTTAGGATAGGATCATGAGCACCAAGAAGATTGGTAAGCATATTTTTGACATCCCCAGCACAGCTTCTGAATACAGCTCGCTCAATCTTCAACAGTGAGATTTCTTTTTCAGCTTGAGCTAACTGCACCTTCTGAACTTCTATAGTCGAGGCTTGACGTGCAAGATCTTCTTTTAAGGAACTCTCCTTTGCTAAATCAGCGTGGAGTATTGAAAGATGAGAAGTCACTGAACTAAGCAGAGAAGTATTCTCAGCTTGAATAGACGAACGAACAGCTTCAAACTTAGTTTGCTCCTCTTGAAGTGTTTTGGATAAGGAATCCAATGTAGCGTTCACTTTGGCTTCATTTGTATCAGCATGGCCTTTGAGTGATTCAAGAAATCTCTGAGTACGATGAACAAGTTCTGTAACCTCAGTAGTTGCTTTCTTGCAAGAAGAAGTGGAAGCGTCAACAGCCTTCGTCGATTTGTCGATGGCCCTAGTGTATTGCTCAAAAGAGGTGCCCATAAAAGCTTTGAGGACAACATCATTGTAGGACTTGTTGGCAGCAAGCAATTTATCGATCTTATCATCAATACTCTGCAGTTGTTGGCGAGTGACAGGAGCCTCTTCATCATCGTCGGTAGGAAGCCAATAGGGACTGTAGTAAGTCGAGTCAAACTCAACATTATCACCACCGAGAGTGGCACCAGAATCGGTTGCAGGTGAGGGTGAAAGAGGTTTAGAAGTAACAGGAGGTTCGCTTTCACTATTCGCCCCCATATCAGATACGTTGACGTTTACTGTCGGTTGGGTTGTAGTGGTGGTAGTTGCTTGGGAAATAATAGGAGGTGGTAAAGGAGTTGTGGAAATTGGGATTGTACTAACAGGTGCTGGTGGTGGAATAAAAGTGGTTGTTTGAGATGTGGTAGGGGGTGGAGTAGGAGCAACCAAAATTGGAACAGTTGTTTTCGGTGGAGATGGAGGAGGTGATGGAATCGTATCATTAAGAGGTTCGGTTGGAGTTGGTGATCGAGAAGGTGTGTTACCTCTTGGTGATTCATGATGCTGAATTTCCTCTTCTTCATCCTCCTCATCGTTTTCTAAGCTTGAAGGGGAAGGAGTCTTTGACTTCTTCGCCATCTTCTTAATCTTCTTTGGCTTAGAGGAATCACCCTTTGCAGACTTTCGCTTCCTAGACTTGGCAGGTTTAGATGAATCACCCTCGGTTGTTTCTTTCTTGGAAGAAGCCCTTTTGCCTCGGTTTGCAGGTTTCTCCATAGCATCCAAAGCGACTTGTTGTTCAGGAGTCAGTACCCTCGGTTCCTTGGGAGGAAGCTTTCGGTAATCAGCCATCACATTACTTTCGGCTGATACACATCGGTACATCGTTTCAGGAAGAGAACCAATGTGAGAGAATTTCGAGGCATCGGAGAAGATGATCTTCTTCGTGTGAAAAGTAGCTACCGACGAGACCAGGGCATCCTTCATTACTGGAATTTGCAAAGTGTCAATTTCCGTGCGTGTGATGAGAGTCCAGAAGCGACCACAAGAAATTTCAGAGTGTCTCGTTGAAGTATTGAGACTTTGCACCACCTGTGACCAGATAATCGACCCATAGTCGAGATTTATCCCATTGTAAAGACCATATAGAATGGACAGAAAACCCTTTCTTGTACCATCAGACCCAGCACTCCTCTCCTCCAAACCCTTGATGAGAAGAGTAAGCAATCCATTCCATTGGGGCGGAAAACACGATTTCTTAACCTTCGCGACAGTGGTAAGAACATCAGTGTAGCCCATCTCGTAGAGCATCGAGAATAGTTGAGTAGTGGTGATGAAGTCAGGTGAGATCACAGACGAATCCACAGCAAGCTATAACAGTGAACAAAATCTCCCTTTTGAAATCGAAGCCTTGTGAGAGAAGATTTGGAAGTAGATCCTCTCCTTGTTCTTGTCGTATGAAGCAGTAGTGTAGACCTGCGATAGGAGTGACATTGGGACGGATTCCACCTATGTTAGGGCGAGAACAAGAGGAGAATACTTCAAGCATTCAACCACTTGTAACATGTATGAATCGTACAGAAAAGGGTTGAGTTGAATGATCATGTTCTAGTTTGGCTTGATCGAGAGCAATGAGGATGATGCAGTTTGATCTTGAACAGATGAGGAAGTCGCCATTGTTGAGTTAAGGAAGAAGATGAACAGTTTCAAATCGCCTTGTATTTTGAGAGAATTTGTTGCTGGTAAAAGACAAATAAGATTAAAAACCCTTTATATACTGTTGCCAGGAGAGAGAAATAATATTATTGATAATGATGCGCTCACTGAAACGTCGCCTGAAAAAGCGCGATGTGACATGTTGGTTTCTCCCAGGTATACGTCAGCACGCGTGGGTTTAGGAACCGTTCAAATTCACGCGCCCAAAAGCTTATCCTCAATTCGTCGTTTGAAATTTAGCTTCGCTCCAAAAATTAAGATAACCACTGTTGCTCAGTCAGAATGTTGGAAAATCACATAGAATTTTCGTGCAATAGTGTGACAAAAGATAAAGAAATAAAGTAACATGTGTATAGGATGTGAGTGATGTCTATTTGAAGACATAAAGCATATGATTCCGGGCAAGAATCGCTTCCTTCAAAGTCAAGAGAGACTTGAAGTGCTTGCGTGGTTTCCCAAGAAAATACGATCGAGTGCTTGTAAAGAAACACCGAAAGGATTCTTTTAATTAATAGGCTAGGGGTGGCTTATCTTCAACCGAACGTCGATTCTTAACATAAGACCGAACGTTGGATGAAGTACTTGTGAGACCGATGTGGTCTATTGAACAAGTAGGTTGGATTTATTTTGCTGTAACTAAAGATGTTATTGAAATCTCAATAACACAAACAAACTGGATCTTTGTGGGAAGAAATGCCTTGGTGTTAGACAATTTCATAAAAGACCACTCAAAAAAATAAAATGAGATTTCATCAGGTAACAAGTAAGATCTTGAATATAAAGATTCATCATCAATTCATTGTTGGTGTTGGATTTTGGGTTTCACTCAGCACGTGGTGTACGTATCTAAGATCATAAACACAGATTTTATGCAACCATAAACCTCAGTGGTAAAGACCGAGAGTCTCAAGTGTTACAGTGGTGAACCGAAAGTAGATGGAGAAAGTAAGGAATGTGGATAATGAACCGAAAGTACCTCTGCTATATAAATGTGACAAAGCAGAAAACTCTTAACTCATGTGAGAAGAGAAAGGTAGCTCTGACTTGAGTGGATTTTAACAGCCTGATTGGGATGAAACGATAGGTATTGATCGAATCATTAAGGCCTAGCTCTTAGTCATAGAGGCTTCGGTCGACATGCAGCAGCATGCTTCTAGGGACTCTTAACTAGTTCAGAAGTAAAGAATCATACCTGCCTTAGCTCCAAATTATGTTGCACTGAAGTATATGGGACCTAATGAAAAGAACAAGCAAACAAACACACCACACAAACAAAACAAAAAAACCAAACAAAAAAAACGTTTAAAAAAAATATTTTTGGAGTTTTTGAAATTTTCTGAAAAATAATAAAAACAGAAAGAGAAAGGAAAATATTTTTGGATTTTCGAAGATTTCTGAAAAATAATAAAAACATAAAAAGAAAACAAAAAGAAATTAACACAAAACACTCAAAAAAATCCGGATGGAGCCGAAATAGACCGAGCGTTCGGTTCATTTCGGTTCCCGAAAAATTCGGAATCGAAATAGACCGAGCGTTCGCTCTATTTCGCTTGTCTAATTTTTAGAGAGAGATTTGAGGATTCGGTACCGACTCTGCTTCCATCATTCCCAAACCTTGTAAAATTTTATTGAAGCTTGCTTCTGGTAAGGCTTTAGTGAATATGTCAGCCAATTGAACAGAGGACCGAACGAAATGTACTTCCACGTTCCCATCTTCCACATGGTCCTTGATGAAATGGTATCTTAGTGCAATATGCTTTGTCTTTGAGTGTTGTACTGGATTGTGGCATATCCTTATCGCACTTTCAGAGTCACAATAGAGAGGTATTTTCTTCATACTTAGCCCATAGTCTCTTAGTTGGCTTTGTATCCATATTACTTAAGAGGTACAGGATGATGCAGATATATACTCAGCTTCGGCTGTTAAAAGTGACACACAGGTTTGCTTCTTGGACTGCCAGCTAACAAGTTTACCGTCAAGGAATTGGCATCCACCAGTTGTTCTCTTTCGGTCCAGACCACATCCTCCAAGATCAGCGTCAGAAAAGGCTTGAACGAAAAATCCAGATCTTGCAGTGTACCAAAGACCGAGAGAAGAGGTTCGCTTCAGGTAACGAAAAATGTTTTTCACAGCCACCATGTGAGGTTCTCTTGGATTTGCTTGAAACCTGGCACAATAACAAACAGAAAACATAATGTCTGGTCTACTAGCCGTTAGATACATAAGAGACCCTATCATTTGACGATAGAGTGTTACGTCAACAGCAGGTTTTTCCAAAGATGGTGTTAACTTTGTGCCAAACGCCAAAGGAACCTTCACTTTCGAATCTCCCGTCATACCGAATTTTGCCAGCAAGTTCTTCGTGTAGGCCTCCTGGTTGATAAAAATACCTTCTGGTCCCTGTCTTATATTCAAACCAAGGAAAAAATTAATCGGACCCATTGCGCTCATTTCAAATTTAGTCTCCATCAACTTCCTGAATTTAGCTATTAAGCTAGGATTCGTGGAGCCGAAGATGATGTCATCGACATAAATCTGAACTATCATTAGATGTTCGCCTTCTTTCTGAAGAAGAAGGTTGGGTCAACCGAACCTTGCTTAAATTTCGACATTTTCAGAAAGCGAGTTAAAGTTTCATACCAGGCCCTCGGTGCTTGCTTCAAACCATATACTGCTTTATCCAGCACATAGCAATGATCAGGGTATTTCTTGTTCACGAACCCAGGTGGTTGCTCAACATACACCGTTTCTTCTAGTTCTCCATTCAAGAAAGCACACTTCACATCCATTTGGAAAACTTCGAAGTTTTTATGAGCAGCATATGCTAGAAAAATTCTAACTGATTCCAACCTTGCTACTGGAGCGAAGGTCTCCTCATAATCTATTCCTTCTTCTTGGCAATATCCTTTCACCACCAACCGAGCCTTGTTGCGAATGACATTCCCCTCTTTGTCCAATTTATTCCTGAAGACCCATTTTAAGCCGACCACCGAAGCATCCTTTGGAGTGGGAATCAACCTCCAAACTCGATTACGTTCAAACTCATGGAGTTCATCTTGCATAGCTTGTACCCAATCAGCATGATCAAGTGCAACATTAACTGTCTTTGGTTCGACTTTGGATATAAACGAACTAAACATACAGAATTCAACCTTAGAGAATTATGCAGCTTGTTTCGCTTTCAATTGAGAACGTGTTAGAACTTTTTCAGATGATTCACCAATTATTTGTGCTTTTGGATGGTCCTTAGTCCATTTCGTTAAAGGACGGTAATTAGGGTCATAAGCTGGATCCAACTTTGCGTTTACTTCTTCTTCAAGTTCTGATTGATCACCTTCGTCAGTTGTGTTCTCTTTCTCCCCCTCAAATGGCGAAATGTAACCCTTTTCAGGTTTAGAGTTTTCATCCTCTGTGGGAGTTGGTTTCTCCCCATCGATTGGACTATCATTGGGTGGTGTTGGAGTTGGATTCTCCCTCTCGGCTGGACCTTTACGGGTTGAGGATGGAGTTGGATTCTCCCCCTCGAAGGACATTTCGGTTGTCTTAGGTGCAGATGAACTCTCCCCCGTGAACATTGAGCTGTTGTTTGGAGAGCCAGTTGAGGGTTGACCGCCAGTCGGTTTAGGAGGTTCATTTTCCATTTCTTTTGCAGCTTCATCTATGATCTTTTTGAGATTGTCGATTTTGTTGTCTGCTGCTTTCGCCTCCGAGTGTGCAGCCTTCTCAGGTTCATCAAATAGCCTTATGTACTATTCAAACAGGTTGGAAATTGGAACCGAGACTTGTCCTGATTCATGAAATATTTCCCCTAATGCACTTTCGGTTCTTTGAACTTTCTTCATATAGTTATCATCAAAGGTTACATAGTATGTTTCTTCAATTCGTTTAGAACGTTTGTTCAAAACTCTGTATGCCTTTGAAGTGAGTGAATAACCAAGAAAAATTCCCTCATCAGCTTTGACGTCAAACTTGTTTCGGTTCTCTTTGGAATTAAAGATGAATCACCTTGAACCGAACACGTGGAAAAATTTGACGTTGGGCTTTCGATTGTTCAAAATCTCATATGGAGTGATTGAGAATCGTTTGTTGAGTAAGGATCTGTTCTGAGTATAGCACGCGGTTGCAACTGCATCAGCCCAGAAGTATAGCGGAAGAGAAGCGAAGCTTAGCATGGTTCGGGCTGCCTCACATAAAAAACGGTTTCGTCTTTCAACAATCCCATTCTGTTGTGGTGTATAAGGGGCCAAAAAGTTGTGAGAAATTCCCTTTTCAGCCAGAAAATCCTCGAAATCTTTATTCTTGAATTCAAGCCCATTATCGCTTCTGATGTTCCTCACCAGCTTTCGCAGCTGCACTTCCACTTGCTTGATGAACGTCTTCAACTTGGGAGTTGCGTCTGATTTCTGTTTAAGAAAGAAAACCCAGGTGAAGCGTGAAAAAACATCTACTATGACAAGAATGAACTTACTACCACCGAAGCTTTCGATAGCCGAAGGTCCACATAAGTCAATGTGCAGAAGTTCAAAAGCTTCAACAATCTTTGTATTGATTCGTGTAGGATGGCTCTTTCTGCTTTGTTTGCCCATCTCACACGCTGCACACAGATGTTCCTTATCAAACTTGAGAAGAGGAAGGCCTCGAACGTGATCACCAAGCACCAACTTATTAATGTCTTTGAAGTTTAGGTGCGATAGCCGTCGATGCCATAACCAGCTTTCCTCAGTGTTCGCCTTTGACAGCAGGCATATTGCTGGTTTTCCTCAAATTGGATTGAGATTTAAAGGATACATCTCTCCCTTGCGTTCAGACTTCAACAGAACCTTTTTGGATTGCTTCTCAATAATTTCTGATCCCTCATCATCGAATGAAACCTTCAAACCTGTTCCCACAACTAACTGTGATACGCTGATGAGGTTATGTTGCAACCCTTCCATATAAGCTACTTTTTGAATCGAGAAGTCTCTGTTGGTTATCATTCCATATCCTTTGATTGTACCATAAGACTTATTGCCATACTTCACACATTCACCATCTTTTAGGGACCGAAACTCCCTCAGCTCTTCCTTCCTTCCTGTCATGTGACGCGAGCAGCCACTGTCTATGTACCATTCGTCATCGAACTGCTCGTCACTAATCACCTGCAAATTCAAGCAGATTTAGGAACCCAAAGTTTCTTGGGCCCTGGTGAGTCTTTCAAAGAAAAAGGAATTACAGTAGAAATATCAACCAAATAAGTTCTTTTTATTAGAGTGGATTGATCTTTTCTTTTGATGGTATACACCTTGATTTTGGTTTTATCTTGTTTAATTTTTGGTGTATTCGATGGTGTTTTGTTAGATGGTTTTGTAATTTTCTTTTGAATCCTAGGGTTAGCTGACTTTTTCTTATTATTGAAATCAGAATCTGAATCAAGCTTTCCCTTTCCTTTGATGTCCTTCACCGAATTCGATTTTCTTTGGGAGTTGGAAGGACCGAGACTTGACTTGGGACCGAAACTGGACGTTCGGTTGTTAGCCTTGACGTTGGGACCGAAGCTAGACGTTCGGTTCTGTGTGCTTGTTTTGGAACCGAAAGTAGACGTTCGGTTCTGAGCTTTGGAATAGTAGGAGCTTGGACTGAAATTCTCTTTTTCTTTTATCTTTTCCTTTCTTTTGCCAATTGATTCTTTCTTAGGAGGTACGTAGTTAGGATTTTGAGATTGCCAATAACGTTTTCGCTCATTCAGATTTTTCATGTATCTTTGATTTCTTTGGTGTTTCTGTTCAGCTAACTACTTCTGAGATTTGTGGATATTGAAGCTAGCCTTTGGCTTTTCCTTTTGAGTTTCGGTTGTCTTGGTAGGAACATTCGGTGTTCTCATTGGTTCTTCAGGGATCTCTTTTGTTCCACTTGTGCTTGGTTTGTCGAAACTCGAGGGTTTGTTGATAGGTTCAGCAACATATCTTCCTTTTACCCTCCAAGAGGTTTGCTCAGATAAGCCGATGGTTTCATCTGCGTTATCAATAGGGACTGACCAGAAATAATCGTCGCACCCTTCAGCATTGTCTTTGTCGACCAAGATTTTCAATTCTGCTGTTTGTTTTGAAGTGACCCCTGTAACAGCATATACCTGATTCGGCACAGTTTGAACCTTATGATAAACCATTGCTTTCTCTTTGAGTTTCTGTGGCTTGTCCTTTGACAGGCGAGCGTATTCAACCGAATTTTCAGATATGAGGGGTTTCTCATTCTCGGTTTCGCTTTTCATAAACTCAGAGCAATCAACCACGTCTTCCACTGAGATTTCGCTCATCTCACTTTCCTCATCAAATTCAGACGTATTTTCTATGTTCATTTTATTTTCTGAAATTAATTTAGCGTTCGACGAATCAAATGATTGAATGGTCTCGGACTTAATTTTTAACCTATCATTTTCATCTAAAAGATTTTTGAGCATACATTTATGTTCCTTAGAGTCAATGAAGGCCTCTATCTTGTCCAGTCCGATTTTGTAAGCGATGGATGTCTCTTCTGAGGACACTATTGATTCACATTCAGCAATGACCTCATCATCCTTAAATTCAAGGAAGGGTAAGATCATCTTATGAATCTTTTTCCCTATTTCACAATTTAAGTGCAATTGAGCAATATTAGTATATAAGCGCTTAGCAATTAAACAAAAAACATTCCTTTGTTTTAAAAACTTTAAATTGTCTCGTTGCAAATAAATACTTTCATCCCTAGCCCTATTTAACTCCGCCTCCTTCAGCTCAATCCACATCCTTCTCTCCTCACTCTTTGAAGACACCCTGCTGAGTTGGTCAGTTAGGTTAGAGTTCGCTAAGCGAGTTTGCATGAGACTACCACTTAAGTTAGAAAATTTAAATTTTAATTCACTTAATTCTTCTTCATAATTTGTTACTGGAACTTTAAGTGATTCAAGGATGGATTGTACCTTTTTGATCAGCCGATCACAGTCGTTGATCTTCTCACTCATGGGCTTGGCTGCAAAGCACTTATCCTCAGTTAGGTTCGGCTCCTTACTCTTACTTTCGGTTGATCTACCAACTACAACCACCAAACATCTTCCAGCCGAACTTGCATCCCTCGCCACATAAGCTCTTCCATGCGTGGGCTTTCTCACCTCTTCATCCTCAGAATCGGTTGACCAGACTTCAACGCCACCGAATTCATCCTCATCTGCATTTTACTGCACAATCAAGGCATTCATTGAACTCTTAGTTGCCTTCTTTTTCTTGATCTCTTCCAACTTTCGAATGTAGTACGCCTCATCATCTTCATCATCTCTTTTCTCAGCCATCTTCCTCAGCATGCAATCTTTAGCAAAGTGGTTCTTGCCATGACAATAATTGCAGTCGAATCCAAAGTCTCCTGCAAGCTTGCTCTCCTTCTTGTCTTCATCCTTTTGAGAAGTATTTTTCGCTTCATCTTTCACCTTCTCAGAACTGCAGCTTCCCTGCCAGTTTCGGTTCTTATTGACAGGAAATTTCCTTCGTGCAAACTTCTTTGGATTGGTGACCATCATAGCATATTCTTCGCTTGTAAGGTCACACTCAGACATATCCGACTCCTCCTCTCTTCTGCAACGCTTTTTCCTTAAGTATTCCCACAAGTTTCGCTAGTGAGTAAGATTTAAACTGTTCATGTGCTTTCACTGTTGAAACCACAACCATCCATTCTGGTCTCAAACCATTCATGAAGGTTACCTTTTGCTCGATCAACTTCCTTTCTATACCATGCTTGATCATCTTGCTTAGGAGATTATTGAAGCGATCGAAGGTTTGTATCAGTTTCTCTTCTGGTTTCTGTTCGAAAACACCAAATTCTGAGAGCAGCAAGGTTTGAATAGAGTGTTCTAGATCTTCATCGGTTGAGTAGAGTTCCTTCAACCTATCCCAGATTTCTTTAGCCGTCGTGTATGAACCAACTAACCGAAAGGTGTCAGAATGCAAAGCGAATCTGATCATTCTCATGGCCTTCACATTACATAACAACTTGTCCTTCTCATCCTACGACATTTTATCTACGTCCGCCACCAGCTTATTATATTCTTTTTGACTCTTCACAGTCGTGTTCGTTCCAGAGTGAACAAACGGCCCAAGCGTGATGGCTTCCCAGATGAGATAGCCATTGTCTTCAGATCCAACCACGTAATCTTCAAAGTGATGCGCCCATACTTTATAGTCTTGTGTGTAAAGAATGGGAACCCTTGTAGTGGATCCAATGCTGTTAGAGATGTTGATGGGATTAGTTTGAGAATCTTCGTGAGACATGGTGAGCCTTTCCTTAGAACCGCTAGAATCAGACCTGTAAACTTGATATTAGGGTTTTTATCAAACACCAGAGTTACCGTCGACAGGAAGAAGACGGCTTCTTTATATTCAATAAAAGCGGAAACCCTAAAGAATTCTTAATACAGAAGGAATGTGTATAGATCACACAGTCTCCTGCTCTGATACCAATTGTTAGAACAACGTTTTATTAGGATCGATAGATTATAAGCAAACAAACAATAAAAGATGTAATTAAGAACATAGGAATGGCTTTAAAGATGTCGTATGATTAACTTTAACACCTCAGAAGAGCTCGATTAAGAACTTCGACTGTAGAGGTGTTTAGGTTTACAAAACAATAATAATGATAATCAAGAACGTATCTAATGCATACATGCATGCATTATTTATAGTTTAACCCTACTAGATAATCACGGATGGACAGGCCCAATCCGGATATACAAAATAAGCCCATGACGCAACACAATAATACCCAACAGGGTTTTTTCTCATTAGGTTTTACCGATTAAGTTTTAACGAGGTATGATATTGTCGTAATTTAATGGGAAATGTTATGAATTAGTATTTATGAATTATTATTTAGTGAATGACTATTGAATTTTTCATATTCCCCCATTACTCTCCATAATTAATGGCCATCATAATTAGTGGGCATGATTACAAACATTATGATGAATTTTATGAGTATAGTTGTGCACCACTATATGGAGCAATGATAACATATCTTACCTTTCATCTTCTTTGTCTAATATAAATAGTGAGTATTATTTCTTTGTCTAATATAAATAGTGAGTATTATGTATTTTAAAATTTGGTTGTTTTTTCCATAAATATTGAAATAAAGCTTTTTACTATCTCCATTTCAACTTAATTCTTTAACTTAACTTCATATTTTTATAACAGTAGCCAGTTTTTAGCTATCTTGGTAGTTTTTGTCGATATATAAATTGTTGTCGTACAAAAAAGAAATTGTAATAGCAATAATAATTACTTAATTACTGTTACTGGTAATTTAATATTAATGTGGAGACACCACGACACAAACGCGTTTATTGCTTTACTTAATTGTCTTTCTTCTACACATTTGATGCGACAAAAAGCAAGTATTGAGTGAGTCCTAATCGCATACCAGTATACTACATTAAAGAGGGGTAAAACCAATGTTTTAAAAACCGGTTTGAACCGGCCGGTCGAACCGGGAACCGGAGGAGAGAGCGGTTCAACTATTACCGGTTTTACATTGATTTCTGAACCGGATTGAACCGGCCGGTTTTTAGAAAAAACCGGTTGAACCGGTCAAAATATACCGGTTGAACCGGTTAAATTGAATAAAATCATATGAAAAAAAACAATTTACATAATAAACTTTGATGATTTTTTTTCATATCTATTTAGTTTTTTGTAAATAAAAATATATGATGAATGTTATAAAGTTTTGTGATGTGTATGTATTAATTTAAAACTATATTTCGTTACGGTATTATATTTTATTTTCTTTTTGACGTATATGGATTGATGTAAAACACTAAAATTTATGGTTATGTGTTATTTTAATGTATTTGAATTTATCTACAACTTATTTTTATGTGTATTTTTATTGTTTGAATTTGTAAACATCAAATTCATGATTTATATATGTATGTATGTGTATGAAAATAGAAAAAAAACATGAAAACTATAGAGACCGGTTGACCCGGCGGTCGAACCGGTTAAACCGGTTGAACCGGGAACCGGTAACCATACCGGTTCAACTAAAAAACCGGTTTTTAATCTAATCCTTTCCAATCTTATCATGGGCAACATCACCACTTATCATTTACTTCTATAAACCATCATCTTGAAACCCTAAAAATATCGTAAACTAGAAAATAATATTAAGTTATCTAAATGACAAATCATCCCATCTACTTGGGTTATCGAACAATCACCAATTGCTTTAATATAATTTTCATGGCATTCAAAACTTTTAATCTTAAAAGTATTTATGATTCAATTTTATGGAAAACCAGTTAATACTCTTTTATAAACTAAACTAAAAATAATTAGAATGGCATAAACCTAGGTTATGGGAAAAATAGAAAGAAATAGTGAAGACTAGTTGTTTGTTTTGGATGATTCCAAAGACTCCTCACGGGGAATTTGGAGTGCCCCTTTCGCACTTTCTCAAAACAGCCGTCACCTTTGTCTTCCTCCTCTCTCTCCACACGTGCACGTATATATATTTCGTTCCGAATAATAATTGTTTCACATCATTCGCCATACGCATACCTGCAGATAAATACAATAATTTGTTTATCAACGAGTTAATTCTATGAATTTGGATGTGAATAGACGGTGATACGGTGTTTAAACTTTTTTTTTACTATAAATATGTTATTTCTACAAAATAAGAAAATGCTACAAAAATATTTGCAACAATGGGAGATTCATCCATCTAATAGCTAACTGCTCTACATAAGTTTTACGTAGCACACAATTAAACATCTGCATAAAAAATGAAAAATTGAAATTATAGCATTCACATGCATGTTATTGTTGTATTTTTAAATAATTAAATAAATCCCAACTGATAAAATATTAAACACTAAAACTTGTGTTTTTTTATTTAATAGAGCGTTGATAATTAACAAGAAAATAGATGTTAAACTTATCTATAGTTTGTCAAGTGATATTTCTATAGTATTTATGTCATTACTTTTTATTACTTACAGTATATATATTTATATTATGCAACAGTTAGTTTATTAATCAGTTAATTAAAAAGGTTGTCTTAATAGCATTATAAAATTTCGGGTTAAATATACATAAAAGGATTTATATTCTGCGATTTTTATGTTTAGACCTAAAAACTTTTCATTTCAAGAAATTTCACATTTACATTTTCAAACTTTTTTACGTACATGAAATTTAATTTAAATAAAAATTATTGAAAATTGTTTTTTAAAAAGTACTTTAATTAAATGATATATTGTATATGCGAATTATGATGATATATTGTCATGAGATAAGTTCAGGTGTTTTAACTAAATATTGTGTTATTGTATGCATGATTGTGGACCAATCAAAAATTAATAGAAAAAACAATAATTAAATAAATCAATAAGGGTAACTAGGTAATTTGAGAAATAACTTCCACAAATACTCCCTATAATTTTGCTAGTTATCGTTGATTTTAACCTAATTCCCCCCTCTTATATACGGCCTACGAATCTTCATCACCAAATCGGTAGCAGTAGTAGCAGCGACGGTGAGCGACGATGCGCTCTTCTCGGTCGGCTGGTAGGTGTCAAGGAATGAAGATGAAAAGGGTCTGAAGAAGAGACGCGAACAGCAATAGCCGGAGCAACGAAGGTCTGTCGGTCGGCTTCGCAAGTCGATGTGGTCGATGGGAACAGCACAGAAGGTGTGGATGGCGCTGTGGTCGATGGTAACAGTAGGTACGACTATGGCAGTACCTTGGAGTATGACACTGTGGATGGCGAATATGGTGTGGATGGCGCTGAGTGGTTGGGTTATATCGTGCTTGACTGTAGCTGATGAGATCGCTGGTTCACTTCGTACTGGAGATATCGGTCCATTTCATGTTGGTTAGATCGCAATTTGCTATCGTTTTCGACTGCGCTGGTGAGTAATTCTTCCATTATCATGTAATAATTCAAATCAATTCTTGATTGGCGGGGTTTCTGCTTATTTTTCCCTAAGTAATATGCCCTTTAGGTATCCATAATTTGTAATCAAATCCTATGATAATGACGATGGTATGGTTAGATTTTTTCTTCAATTAATTCGCATTCAACAGTGGGATTATGTTTGCTTCATAGTATTTTGAATTACCCCTTTCGTTGTATGAAGCTATCTTCTGATGAGTACGTACTGTTTTGAAGTGCGAAACTGTCATGGGATCAAAGTTGATATCAGAATCATATAACTTGATATAGTTTTGTATTTTTTATACTTGAATTCTTAGATTTCTAGGATGAACACCCATGGAAAATTTCTTTAGATACACACACATGTTGGTTAAAATGCTTGGGATTTGTAGTTATGGCCACTTTTTGGGTGCATTTTTATCATTCCATCAGTGTTATTATAATTATACAAATGAAATATAACTAATACCAAGTTGCATTTTCTTGCGGGTTTTATTGACTTAGTTTCTGTTGATGTAGATATTATATGCAAAAGTATCAATCACAATTTACAATGGTTCCTCCTACCAAATGTTAGTCTTTTTAGGTAGTAAAAAGTATGGAAGAAGGCTCTAAAAATCCGATAAAGTAAAGTTGTGTAGTTAAAAGATGGCATGGAATGGAATTCCGATTATGTTGGAATGGAATCATGAATTCCAATTCTGTTGGAATGGAATCATGAATTCTAATTCTGTTGGAATGGAATATGGATATTTTCTCACTGATTTATGCATGTTCTACAATTCTTGTTTATTGGTTTTGGTTCAATTCACAAGTTTACATCTTTTTCCAAAAAAATTTAGTTTTTTATTTTTCATTTGCTAATGCATTATTAGAATCTAAACTACAATTTTGTTTTGTTTTCACAGAAGTTGATGCTTGAAGAACGGACAACAAAATTAAAAGTGTTTCTTAGCAACATTGTTCTTTTAGAATAAATTAGTGTATTTGTTAGATTTTGATGTTTTTTTTCCCGAGTTAAAAGTTTTTTAGTTTTATTCTTTAACAATAAATGTAATTCTTTACAATTGTTACATGTATTCTATAAGAATTAATGTAATTTTTGTTTTAATTCTTCAATTGCTGGTTCGAGAATTTGTTATTCTACAATAAATTTTTAAAGTCATGATCAAGAAAATTTGTTATTCTAGAATATTATTATTTTTGAACACACTTAAACATATTCTGTCAGAATGTCCGAATTAAAAACCTTATAATTAGTAAAAATCAGATGTTTAAAATTAATAGAATTTATGACCCCTTAAAATATGCAAATTTCCTTTATTAAATATATATTAATTGACTAAAATACCATTCTAGTTAAATTGGATGGTATTTTTCAATTATTTTTAATTCAATAATATGTATTAATCACTTTCTTAAAATAAGTAAAATGATTGGCCCACATTTATGCATACAATAACACAATAATTAGTTTGAATACAATAACCTAAGCCATATTGTCATATCGTTTTTCTCTAGAACGATTGTGGTTGCTCACCGTGTAACATTAGTCACCAAACCCCATATAATGAAAGTCTCAAGTTTAAACTTTGAGATCTTAATCAATGGATGGTCACCACGAAGGGGTGAGACACAATACCAAAAATAGCTACTTAATATTATCGTGACAGGCGAGCCCTCTTTTCCTCGCCTCTTCCCCAAGCCTTGCAATATTTGTAGGCGCGGTGGAGGGTATGGATACCATTTCATATCGTCTATTTTTTTTAAAAATTTCATTTATTAACAATTACATACTAGCTTTTCAGTTATTAATTAGTTGAATTTTTCAACTAATTTGTCGGACATAGTTTTAAATTTATTTTGAATCCTAACAAAATTTAGAAGATTGTCTTAACACTTTATATATATATATATATATATATATATATATATATATATATATATATATATATATATATGCTTATGTTATTTTGTTTTTACTAACCATTGTGTGCCAGAATGCACAGATCTGAACCAACGGATGAAATCAATCAATGGACATGATTTGAGAGTGTATGATATTACAATGGGGTAACATGTACCATATAATCACACAATTTTTAGCAAAAGGGTATTTTGAACAATTTACTACATTTATAAAAAGAAATTTTAGGATTTTTAGGGATAATTAATTCTCCTAATTTAAAAAATCTGAATTTTTTTAATTAATTCAATTTTAATTCTAACGTAATTTGTAAACATAACCGATTTTATTCTGTCAGAATATTTTTTGTTAGAATGATGTTCTTTCCGAATTTTATTCTAATAGAATATTATTGAAGAAAAACAAAATTCTTGAATCCGATGTTGAAAAATAACAACTCTCTAATATATTCTTATACATCCGAACTTAAATACAAATTCATACATATTCTTACAGTCTAAAAGTCTTATACATTTTTATATATTTATACATATTCTAAAAGAATATTAACAAAAATGAATAAAATTCTTGAAAAATAACAACATTCTTAAATTTTGAATATGATCAAACTTTATTCGTTCTTCAAGTTATTCCTATTAGGTCTTCAATGCATTCTTCCAGCCATTCCTATCACAAATACAACAAAAACTAATAATGGTTAAAAACATGTTACTTGCAATTAACTATCACTTTATATATTCTGGTAGAATACATAGAATACATTCTAGTAGAATACATAGATTTTATTCTGGCATAATACATTCCGACAGAATACATAGAATACATTCAAAAGTATCGTATTTACTGCTAATATAATTTTAGATTCCAAATATACAATAACGAGGGACAATAGAAATTGGAATTCAAAATCACAAATTGAATCAAAAATAATACACAGACAAATTAATTACCTTTTTAAACAATTACATAAAACATGTGTTGCTAATAATTCTGACTGAATGCATACCACAATGTTAAATTCTTTAGATTCTCTTTCAGGCATTTCAACAAACACTTGTTACGTATTATCATCAAACAAGCCAAAATTTATCTAAAACAATTAATGAAGTTAGAATAATAATATGGGTGCTAGGTGTGTATCAACAAAGACCATGATCCTTATAAATAGACAAAGAAATCATAAAAAAATGTTAAAAATCAATATGCTTATAACATATGCAATACAATCGTGTAATCCTAAAACTGCAATGAAAAAAGACAGAGTCTTATATATAGGCATTTCATCGAACATTTAGAGGGCAAAAAAATTATGAACCCAAGTGGGAAACTAAATTTCATTGATATGAGTATTCGTAATCATTGTGAACCCAACTGAGAAAAAAAATTTCATAACATATTTATTTTAGTATTTGTACAATAGACTTTCAAATATAAACAAAGTCGGCAAACAATAATTGTACAAACTTTTAATAACCCAGTCGATCCTTTTTCCTTACCAATGCCCAATAGTAATCGCCCAAAAGTAATCGACCAAAATGAGTGTTGGTTATAATTTTAAATTAGAATGGCCAAATGACGTTTAATGAGTATTTTGGTCCAAAAGAGATTAATTTTGGTAAATCAATAAGAATTTAAAAAAATTACCTGCAACTATGGATCGAGTGACAATGTAGTGGTTGACAATGATGTTAGGCGGCGATGATTTCCAGCAATACATTATAATCGAATACATCCAAATCTAGCATTTAAAGATAAAGAGAATAAGAAATCACTAATTAGGGTTCATCGAGTATATAGAGTCGGATGCCGCCTCTTTGTTTCGTCGGATGCCGCCTCCTTTAACGATTGTCGTCTTCCTTTCCTTGAACTCTTCTCTTGGTTGTGACGCCATAATCGTCAGCAAAGGGTGTCGGCTCTGACCCCCTTCTATTTTTCGATCACCGAAGCTTTGGAATTGGATAAAATACTTGCCGAATGTGCTTTAAAGTGGGGATAACTATGTTAGATGAGAACGACGTCGTGAATAACGAGAACAGGGGAGCAAGATGGAAGTTGGAGGAAGAAGTCAATGTTTTGTAGATGCCAATGAACGAAAGGGGTTATTTTTAGGGTTTTAAAATATTGATTTGCTTTCCTTAATTGTGGGATTAAATTAAATAACCTCATTAATTGTAAATACAAAAAACCGAAAATACCCTTATTTGATTTAATTAATAATTTAATATTTACTAATTTGTGATTGGTGCACACATGCACACAATAGTTGCTAGAAACATTTGAATCCTAACAAAATTTAGAAGATTGTCTTAACACTTTATATATATATATATATATATATATATATATATATATATATATATATATATAGGTTTAAATGTGGATTGACATCTATTGTGCGTACGTGTGGACAGTGTTGTAAAAATCGACCTAATCGGCCAAGTACTCGGAATCGGCCCTCCACCGAGGCGAGTTTTGTGAACTCGGCAAAAAAACTCGGATTAAGTCAAACTCTGTTAAAAATTGGTCAACCTTGGTCAAAAATCGGTCAGTATCTCTCTAACTCGGGCCTACTCGATCTTACTCGGTCAAACTCGGCCAACTCGGTCAAACTCCGTCAAACTTGGTCAAAGGGTCAAAATTGTCATAAAAAGAGAAAAAAATGAAGAATTTCAAGATTAATATGTATAATGCACCTAATGATTTATTATTTAACACACATGTGATTATTACTATATATATCTTAAATTTTCAGTAATTATTCACGAATTGAGACAATTGTGTGTATTTCAGGTTTTATGTATTCACATGTATCTAATTTTGTTATATATTTCAATCAAATTATGATTTTAACTTATGATTTTGACATATAAAATTTTATTAAAAATATTTCTACACGAATTACCGAATCCGAGTACTCCCCGAGTACTCCCGAGTACTCGCTTCTCGGTAGTCGGCCGAGCAGGTACCGAGTAGCGAGTTCTGAAACCTTGCGTGTGGACAATGTTACTCTGTGAGAATAACAAAGAAAATATATTGTTTGATAATGCGAATACGTTCAATCTTAGATAACTATTGTCATTATCACACATTCTCACCAATTAAATCGTCTATAAGGTTATTATAGACTTTTTATTATTATTCTCATTCTATCAGAATGTTATCAGGATGTTTATTGAGTCGTATTCTGTAAGAATGAAAATGAGTGAAAAACGATGCGTGAAAATAAAAATGAATAGGAATTAATGAGAATGCATGGAAATGACAATAATTGTGTGAGGTTAAACGTATTCACATTACTAAACAACTTATTATTTTAGTAATTGTCATAGAATAGCACTGTCCACACGTCCGCACAATAGTTGTTCATCCACAATATAACGTAGCCCTATATATATATATATATATATATATATATATATATATATATATATATATATATATATATATATATATATATATATATATATATATATATATATATATATATATATATATAGAAAGAGAGAGAGAGATTAGAGACCAATATAAAACCAAGTCACACTCATAAAACCGTAAAGTCATATAAAAATAATATGTTAATTTTTGAACATTTTGTATATTCATAATAGAAGAATATATATTTTCAAAGACGAACGTATATGTTTAGTATAAACATTAATCATTTTCATATTGTTCTATATTTCTCTTAATTATTTTGGTTTTATGATGAACCCAACCGTGTATATATATATATATATATATATATATATATATATATATATATATATATATATATATATATATATATATATATATATAGAAATTGAATAATCTGAACTATTTTTACTTGCATTTATAAAAAAAATAACCATTTTTAATAATGCTTTGAAAAATGATCACCTATACAGTGCCTACATTTCAGACCCGTATTATTTAAATTGTAACTGGGTAAATGATCTGACCTAGTATTGCAGTCTACCTATAAATCATTTCGGACAATCAATCCAAAATACACATTTCATACTTGTTGGTGTTATTGAACATGCTCTAGATTCAATTCTGACTACTCTAAATTCGTAATATGTCGACTGACAGTGAAGAGCTTTAATATTTGTGGGCATCTGTCGATTATTTTATAGGTTATTATGAGATTGTTATAAAAAGTTTGAGTGTTTTTTGTATCATTATATCTGCCAAATTACAAATAAATCGTTTTTGCTCAATTTTAGTGGTTGTATTATATGTGATGATTCAGTTTTTGTTGAATCTGCTGGATACGGAGCGTCACAATTTCTACTTGTATAACTGATCATTTGGTGATAATTGCATTTTTTTGTGAATTAGATCTTCACCTTGGGATAGGTTACAGTTATGGCTTCAAGCACGCCCTATTTTCGTTTTTCCATCGACGGTCATAATAAAACAATGACTTCATCTTATTGATCATATTTAACTAGAACTAGCTTAGGAAACACCACTTATGTATATGTTCTTTGATACATTTTCATTATGAAGTACCGTTGGACCCATTTATGGAAGTGTTTATTGTTGGATTAGTGTCTAAGCCCGTAACCATATTTGGTAAGTACTTGACCCGGTTGTGCATGGTCCTTTTGGGTTGCCTTCACCAAAACAACTTGACTGGAGAAATAATAGAGAAAGAGGTTATTATGGTTTATTAATATATTATAAGAATAATATATTATAAGAGAAATCATATTTGTTTAATTATCATTGGTCAAGAATTAATTAAGAATTAATTTTGTGATCAAAAGAAGTTAATTAAACTAGGGGGACTGAACTGTAATTATGTGATAGTTGCAAAGTAGGGCAAATGATGCCCTATATGATAGGGTGGACGAATTCAAGGGGATAAGGCCTTAGAATTCGTCCATGATAAGATTTCTAGGGTTGTCCTTTGGGCTGCTTGGTGGCTAAGCAACCAGATAAGGATAAGGACTGAAACCCTAATTTCTACGCCTATATAAAGACCCTTTAGCATAAGAAATTCGGTGACTTGATACCTAGGGTTCCTAGAGCCGAATTTCATACCTCCTGTCTCTCTCTCTTGCCTCTCCAATTGCTCTTGGTGTTTGTGAGCCATTAGAGGTACTACACTTGTGGTACTTGCTTTCAAAGACAAGAAGATTCAAGATACAAGTTGTTATTACTACATAACAACAAGAGGTATGTATTTTATTCTTCTATGTGATTTTCGAAAATACTAGAAGCATGCTAGGTTTCTTTTTGTGTTCATAATGTTGTATAACTAATAGTGAAAACATAGATCCGAATCTAAGGTTGCATGCACACAAATGATTGTTTGTATAAAACCCATCAGTGGTATCAGAGCTTTTTGGTTTTGTTTTCAATTAGATTTTATACAAATGTATGAATTTGACACATTAGGGTTTATAGCCCATAAACCCTAGAGGCATGATTTTCGAAATTACGGTTCTTAAACCCTAAATTTCGAAATTTGATAGGGTTTCCCAAACCCTTTCCTTAGCCTCCAAGATTTCGAATTCTAGGGTTATCCAAACCTAGGGTTTCGAAATTTGCCTCTTCCCCAAGATAAGATCCCTAAATATTAGGGATTTGGATATTGCCATATCTTTTGATTATCTCTTTAATAGTTTAATTTGGTAATTAAAGATTTTGAATTATCCCATCCCATATTTTCGAATTTTAGGGGATTTAAGAGATTAGGTTAAATTATTTGTTAATTTAATAGATAATCCTTCAAGATTTGATAATTCAAATTAATTGTTTAATTTTGGGATAATTATTAAATCAAAGTTTTAATATTTAAAATTTCAAATTAAAAGATTTTAATTTTCAGAAATTTTAAATTTGATTAAAACCCTAATGATTTGAAATATTTCAAAACTTGCCCTCAAGTTTTGGAATTTAAATTTTAATTAAAAGTTTAATTTTAAAATGTTAAATTCTAAAACCCTAATTTTTGAAAAGTTCAAATTGCACCCTTATGGTTTTATTAAATTAATTAAGTGTATAATTAAAAGAGAGTTAATAAATCCATAGTGATATGGTTTACATTTAATTAAATTAAAAGTGTAATTTATTAAATTAGACCACATAGTATTTTAAAAGTGTAAAATACACCATTATACTATATATAAGATTAAAAGGTCTAATATTATATATGTATAACTTAAATGCTAGTCTTACCGTTAGTAGGCCTCATTCACGAAGCCGATCTATGAAGGGGGTATAAGGTTATGGCCTATAAAATGGCCGTTTAATGGGTGTCCACTCTCACCCACCGCTTCCTTGATTGGTGGAGGGTCGTTAGCCGAACGGGTAGGATAGGGCAAACCCTTTCCATTAAAGGTATAATGAATTATAAAGTAACTAAATGTTTTATAAAATTCCCAAATCTTAGTTACTTTAGGAAAAAGTGAATTTGATGCAATTCCATGAAATTACACTTTGTACCCTTGCTAAGACGTTAGTGGAGCGTGTGTGGTTAAACGAAACACTAAATGGGTTCTAAGCAAAGGTAGCAAAGGGTGAATCGATGTTTGTCATAGTTCGGTGGAGAGTGTATGGTTAACCGGCACATCTAATAGGTGACTGTAACATTGGGGGCGCCATGTATATTTTCATGGTTATTCACACCCTGTTTTGTGATCCTCGGCATCCCAGTCACAAAACGTGGGGCATATCGAGATTTAAACATGCCATTGAAAAGTTCAATGAATCTCAAAGGATCTAGGAGTTTTCAATACATTTTAAAACTTAATCTTTTTTTCGTTTTTCATGGTGGAAAATTAGTGAATCGTCATTCACTTACCTTCAAATGTTCTGGAATTTGGGTTACGATATCCCTCTCCCAAGTTGTAGAGTATTGTGTTGGGTCCTAGCCTTAATATCTCATTGGGGTGATTTATTAAGGACTCAATCAATCAACTAACTTGAATTTTCTCCCGTTTTGTAGATGTAAAAGTATGACAATTATGGTCTTCCTAAATCCCTTGGAACAAGCTTTCCACGTGAAGATGATATTCCAAGATTCGATCGAGGAACAAGAGATCATGCTTCACTTCCACCACTTCCTCCTATTATTCTCCCTAACCCACAAGATCAAAGGCTTGAAAAGTTCAACCTCACTCAAGCCCTTTTGGCAAGTAAACATGAAGAAGGAAAGTCAGTGTGTGCACACGTCTTAGAGATGAAGTCACAAATTGATAGGTTAAGAATGTTGGGAGTCGTTGTCTGTGAGAAGCTAGCTGTTGACTGGGTTCTTCAACCGCTTCCTGACTCATATAGTGAGTTCGTAAGAGAGTACTATATGATAGACCACGACGTGACTCTCATCGATCTCACCTATTTGCTTGTTGCTACTGAATCAACATTGATTTGGCGCACGGGAAAAGCAAAGTTGATTGGTAGATATGCCTTCCAAACCTCCATGGACATAGGCAATGGCAACGAAAGGCATGCCATGGTCGAAAAGTTTGATCATAAGAGAAAGGAAAAGTCTGAAGTAGTTCCTTGTGCTGTTCCAAAAAGGTCAATTTGCTTTTATTTCCAAGAGAAGGGGCATTGGAGACGAAGTTGTCCTGTCTACCTGAGAGATCTAACACATGGGAGAGTCAAGACGTATGGCTCTACTTCAGGTAAAATCCATTAACTAACTCTATAAGTTCCTATTTTTGATTCTTGATACATTATGTGATAAGATTACATTTTTGATGTTTTGAAGGATCGAAGAAAAGAGAGGAAGCTTAAAGGAAGAAGTGGGCTGAGTCTGATCACGAAGAAATGGATTTCGATCGCATGATTCGATGATTGGATTTTGAGCTGCTACTTTAGAGTTAGGATAGATTGCTAAGAAATGTAATATCATAGTTTTTCATTTGAGTTGCGTTGTAAGGACAAATTTTTCCGCAATAAAATAAATTTTGATTTTGTCTTATTTATTTATCCTTGCAATGACATGTATGAAAAATCGATGTTTGAATATTTCTATTATTAGCAATGTTGAAATGGATGTGATTCTTAGTTATGTTATTTATGGTAGTGTCATAATTGTCTAAGTAAGGAATGATTCCCATCGCCCAAGTTTCAATTGGTCAGAAACTTGGAATCATACAACTTGTATTGTGTGATGTATGGAAATCTTGGTACTTAAGTAGTTAAGACTAATTCCTTGTTCACATAAGTATTTGAGTCAAGTGAAGGACTAAAGGAACTAGTACACAATGTTGTGCACTAGTCAAGTCCACCATAAATAATAATAACATTATTCGTCATGATTTACTAAAGGTCTAGAAAATGTGGTTATACTTACAAGATTAAGTGTAATTCTGAATCATTGAAAAAGGTTTCAATGAATGGCAGAACGAATAAGTAGAATCAATGAAGGCAGAAAGATAAAAAGTTTTTCCAATCTAAGAAGAAGGGAGATTACTTTTGTATCGGGTTTTATGATCATCTTAATGATTAAGAACCATATCACAATTCATCCTCTAAGGACACCTTAGTGCACTAGTTTGGCTAAGAAGAGGAATTGAGAATTGTTGTAGTGGTTAAGTCAATAAGATGTATCGTACTTCGTTTCTAAATCAAGTCTTAGAGTCATACTCCAAGATTGTGACTTGAGTGACATAATCTTTAGTAGGAATGTTCTTACACTTGCACATTTTGGTAAGTTGTGATGTCTTGAATAAGACAAAGACCAACTAGTACCAAATTGCGTGTAGGTTTTGTCTTGATATAGACACACACTAACTCTTGGATATTTGTTTTGTCAAGAAATGTTTCTTGATAAGAGAATCTAATATGTTAAGAGGTCAGTGGGAGTCTAAAGATCATGAAAATTTTCAAGAACAAATCAAGAAGTAAACCTAGTAAACCTATGAGGTGGTGGCTGTCACTGCAATCCGCCGCTGTGTCGCCGCTGTTGCCACTAGCATTGCTGCTGCCGTCGCCAAGCGCCACCACGTGGGTGGCTGGGGTGCATTTTGCAAATTAGAAGCGTGTGCGTGAGTTGTGTGTGTTTTGTCTAGCCGGAAAACCAAGACAGCCACCGCCACCACCGTGAGGTGGTGGCTGCCACCATGTGCCACCGCCGGCCACTGCAAGGGTGGCTGTGTGGGTGTGTTTATGTTAGTTATTGTGTGTGTTTATTTTGGGTTAAAGCATTGTAAATTGTAATTAACAAAAAGTATAATAAAGGAAACTCATAACCACCACCGTGAGGTGGTGGCTGCGGCCTCCTGCCGCCACCAACCGCCGTGTTGGGTGGCGGTGTGATTTGATTGCGTTTGGACCTCGTTTGGGATGCTTTGGACAAAGTGGGCCTAATGAAACCCTAGTGGGCCTAAGGACTTAACTTTTGGGCCTAATTGGATTGTAATGGGTTAGAAACCCTAATTAGGGTTTCGAAAACCCTAATTAGGGTTTCGAAAACCCTAATTTTGGAATTATTGATTTGGACTTATCGGGACCCACATTTTGGACCAATGGAGTGAAGATATGACTCAAGCCCAATTTCATTGTATGTTTGGACTTAATGGATTAAGTCCTTAATGAGTTAAGTAGGAACACATTTATGGACTAAGGAGATTATTGGGTTTTGGATAAGACCTATTAGAGAGGCTTGGGCCCAATTTGGAAAAATGGGCCATAAGTGGGCCATAATTGGGCCTTGAAGATTATTAGCTATTGGGCCATCAGAATGCCAATTGTTTGGACTAGAATAATTGGTTGGGCCTTAAAATAAGTCCATGTAGAGGTGTGGCCCAATTTGGAAAATTGGGCCATATGTTGGGCCTTTGTTGATTATTGGGCTTTTGGGCCTTGGTTTTGGAACCAAGCTAGGTTAGGGGTAAAATGGTCCATTTACCCCAAGTGTAGATTTATGGTTATGCATTGGAGCCCAATTATTAATTAGGTGCCATTTTGATGTTGACAGTACATGAATCTGTCAACCAGCAATGGGAGTTTTATTTGCGGGACTTCAGCAGTGCCAGGTGAGTCTCCTCACCATATCAATGGGTCTAAGGCACCAAGGTCGGCCCATTCAGTTAGTTGTAGTGTTTATTGTTGATTCACTACTTATATGTCTGGTATGCATGTATATGTGGTATGCTAGTGATTAGGTGGTATGCTATTGACTATGTGGTATGTGGTATGCTAGCTGTCTTTGTGATACTTGCATGGAAGACCATGGGGGGAGCCCTTGGCACCGGATGTAAGACCATGTGGAGAGCCCATGACTTTCCTATTAAAGACCATGGGGGAGCCCATGACACTTGGATGTAAGACCATGTGGAGAGCCCATGAATTTCCTATTGAAGACCATGGGGGGAGCCCATGACACTTAGGTGTAAGACCATGTGGGGAGCCCATGGAATCCTGGAGTAAGACCTTGGGGAGCCCACAACATCCGTATATGTTTATATGCATGGCTATGTGATTGATACGGTATATGTGATTAATACGATATATGTGATTTATACGGTATATGTGATTGATACGGTTTATGTAGCTATTATAGCTAGTATGGATTATGTGGATTGTGTGGGTTATGCTCTGGGGAACTCACTAAGCTTCGTGCTTACAGTTTTGTTTATTGGTTTCAGGTATCATCGATTTGGAAAAGAAAGGCTCAGATTGATCGCAGTGCACACACCTATGATTTCTGCAATGAATGATTTTGGGATAAACTCTGATAAATGTTTTACTTAATGATGGTTTGGAAATTTTGAAATAACCGGTATCAATGTTTTAGCTATATTAAAAATGAAATTTTTACCCTTGATTTTTGGGTCTTTACAGTTGCACCTCTAATGGAGTCACAAACACCACAAGCAAATAATGAACAAGAGAGAGAGAGAGAGAGAGAGAGAGAGAGAGAGAGAGGATGGAGGCTATCAATTTCGGCTAGGTTTCTTCTATGAAAGCATAGGCCGAAAACTGGTAGCCAAGGGGTCCTTATATAGTTGAACTCCTACTAGGGTTTTCAACTGGAAACCCTAATTCCCTTGCTTAGGCCCTAAGCAATCCATAGACCCCCACATGAAAGGCCTTGGACAAAATCTTTATGGACTCCCATAGAGTATTCGTCCACCCCTTATCAATAGGTTCCATTAACCCAAACTACAACTATTACTGATTTACATAATCAGTCCCCGTTCATTTAATCAATCTCTTTTGATCACTAAATTAATTCTAAATTAATTTCTGTAAATATTATGATTTCTCAATTAATATATTATTCTTATAATATATTAATTAATCATTTATCAACCTCTTTCTCATAATTCATCATGTCAAGTTGCTATGGTGAAGGCAACCCAAAAGGACCATCCTACTATCGGGTCAAGTACATACCAATTATAGTTATGGGCTTAGACACCTAATCCAACAGTCTCCCACTTGGATAAGTCTAATAACTATAACTACACGTATGACTTCAAAATCCAATTAGCAATCGTAGCTCTCAAAAGCCGATGTCGAACTCTGACCTAGTCAATGACATGTCCTTTAGATAAGGGATCATATAATCCTCTGTTCTGCAAGATATCATGTGGACAAAGACATGGAACATAATCATTCTCAATGTCCAATAGTTTGTTTCCCGACTTCCGATTTGTTTGACATAGAAATTAATTGAACATATCAATTTAGTCCTGACCGGGCCCGACATATAAGTCAACAAAAAATCATCGAGGGGCCCAAGATATCACTTTTACCCTCTTAGGATAAAAGGAACATATAAACTTTGACTTATATGCTTGTACTATTTACTCATTAAATCACACACAATAGCACGTTTTATACATCAAGTTACTGATGCCTTTACGCATTATTAATGTACAACCAAATTGTAAACAACACACCATATATCTCGGTTTAAAGACTATACAATATTATCATCTCACAATCACCCGTGATAAATTCCATGAAGTGATTCAAATGAGCGTGGGTTTAATCCAATACTCAAATCTTATTTCAGAAGTACTCATGAACGTTGTAGCAAACCTTTGCTATGTCAAAGCACTTAGACAATCTACAAACCAATTCATGACAGTCTATCCTCATAACTTACTCCCAAAGTACAATCTACAAACCAATTCATGAAAATCTAATTATTCTGGAAGTAAACATGCAAAAGTGAAACAATAGTAAACAATCGACACAAGATAGTAAACTTTACTCATAAATAAATCTCCATTACTTAATCATCAAATGTCAATTACATTTATCTATTACAAGTTTCTAAACACCTATCTAATCACTAAAACTAATATCTTCCTTCAGACCAATGCTCCTCGCATGCTATAAGTGCTTAACGCTGCTCAGACCCTTTGTGAGAGGATCAATTGGGTTCTCTTCTGATGATACCCTCTTGACTACCAGGAGTCCATCTTCTACCTGATGTCTGATGAAGTGGTATTTTCTGTTTGTGTGTCTGGATCTGCCATGATCCCTTGGTTCCTTGGTTAAGGCAAGTGCTCCTTCGTTATCACAAAAAATATCTATAGGCTCCTTTATGGATGGTACAACTCCAAGGTCTCCAATGAAGTTCTTCAACCATATTGCCTCCTTCGACGCTTCGCTCGCTGCTATGTACTCTGATTCACACGTTGAATCAGCCATGGTCTCCTGCTTGGAACTTTTTCAAGTAATCGCTCCTCCATTTAGGGTAATAACCCATCCCGATTGAGAGCGGAAGTTATCTTTGTCGGTCTGAAAGCTGGCGTCACTGTACCCTGTCACTCTCAAGTCATCACTCCCACCAAGTGTAAGGACCCAGTCCTTAGTCCTTCGCAGGTACTTAAGAATGTTCTTCACTACAGTCCAATGAGCTCTACCTAGGTTCCCTTGATATCGGCAAACCATGCTCAACACAAAATCCACATCAGTGCGAGTACATGTCATAGCGTACATGATCGAGCCAACGACGGAAGCATATGGCACTCGACTCATTTCCGCTATCTCGGCATCGGTACTCAGACTCTGAGTCTTACTCAGCTTGGTATTACTTTGGATTGGCAGTTCCCCTTTCATGGAATTCTCCATGCTAAAACGTTTTAGCACCTTGTCCAAGTAAGTACTTTGACTAAGTCCTATTAGTCTCCTAATTTTGTTTCTCAATATCCTTATCCCCAGAATATAAGCAGCTTCCCCTAGATCCTTCATAGCGAAACACTTCCCAAGTCAGGACTTAACCTCCTGCAAGGTGGGGATGTCGTTTCCTATGAGCAGTATGTCATCAACATACAAAACTAGAAAGCTAACTATACTCCCACTAGCCTTGACATACACACATGACTCATCCTCACTTCTCGAAAATCCAAACTCTTTGAATTTCTCATCGAAACAACTATTCCATCTGCGAGATGCTTGCTTTAATCCATAAATGGATTTCTCAAGCTTGCATAATCTATTTGGGTACTTCTCCTCTACAAAACCCTCTGGCTGACACATGTAAACTTCTTCAGCCAGTTTCCCGTTAAGGAAGGCAATTTTGACGTCCATTAGCCATATTTCATAATCATGAAATGCAGCTATGGCCAACATAACCCTTATAGACTTGATATTGGCCACTGGTGAGAAGGTCTCATCATAGTCAACCTTAAGGTTTGAGTAAAGCCCTTCGCAACCAGTCGTGCCTTGGATGTATGCACTTTCCTATCCATGTCGGTCTTCTTCTTGAAGATTGCACCCGACCGTCTTACGACCTGGCACATTGTCAACCAAGTTCCAAACTTTATTGTCATACATAGACTGAATCTCGCTGTCTGTCACACCCCAAAACCGGAACGGCGGAAATGTTCTGGGGTGGAGGACGTCATGTACAGTATCACAACAATGCATAATAGTAAGGACAAGCAACAACATCCATTGCATTAATATAATAATTGTAATACAAGCGTGTTCTGTATAGTTTGTAAGACTCCAAAAGTATAATCAAAATAAAAGATGAGTCTTGTATGAGCTCCATCTTCTCAAAAGCTTCATCTGTACCTGTCTACTGATGACCTGAGAATACAAGTTATTTTGAAAGAGTTTATCAGCATAAAGCTGGTGAGTTCATAAGTATTTAGTGTCATTGCTTGTATAAAAATGTTTGTAACAATGTAGTGTAATAACTGGTTTCAAATGTTTGTAAATAGTATGCTCCCTAGAAAACCCTACATTTTCCAGTAAAAAGTAGTCTTCTACCAAGACTCGATTGTTTGTATGTTTGTTCTTTCATAAATGTAAGGGTTTTCCCCAGTGAAAACGATTAGTATAAAAATATAGTTTACTTAAACGAGTATGTGACAAAATCACAAAGTAATGAAATACAGACTCCAGGTGGTACTAAATGAACAATACGCCTCGAAAAGTCTATTTTTGCCTTTAATTCTTATTTAGTTAATTAAAGGTTTGAATGTGAACTCGTATGTAACCATGCTGATCGACGGCTGAATAACGGATGACCCTCCAGGTCATAAATAGTGGGGTAGCATTCTGTCACCCCTTGGCCTTTCGGCTGGGACTGTAGCTAACAGTCAGGATGTGGGAGTGTCTGTCCCGTATAGATCTATACACACAATGCCCGCTCTCCCTCCAGGAGACTCTGGTTACAAGGTGATACCACGATGAAGTGTCGTATCGAGAAGTAGTATGTCACATTCTGTTATAGTAATAAATGTTTGTATAGTGTATAGTATGTTCTCTTATATAGTGTATAGTGTATTCTCTTGTATAGTGTATAGCATGTATTGTTACTCAATGTAGTACTTATGTAGTGACTCACAAATGTACTGACTCTTGTATGGGTCGTTGTAATAGTAGTAGTGAGTAGTGATCCCTTAACTATACCTATTATAGTTAAATAGTAAGGTTGTTTGGATGCCTTTGTTACACAAAGGTACTAAACTGAAGTGAAAGCTTTTATATCCAACACACACACACACATATATATATATATATATATATATATATATATATATATATATGATATATAACTAAGAATTCAACGACATTCGAACAAATAACAGGATACCCTAAGTCCACAACCAAACAAGGAACAGGAAATAAGGTGAGCTATCAGTCCTGAGTCCTTCAAGTCTTACTTATATAAATATACTGGTGTAGATATGGATTTGAAAATATTGAAAGTATAAAAGAGTTTGAAAACAGTTTTAGCATCTAAAGAGTTTAATAAAAAGGTTAGAAAGCTTGAAAATCCACAAGTTTGATAGCAATTTGAAAGCAGTAGTAACTCTTTCTGTTTGTTCTAGTTATTAATCACATGTGATTAAAGCAATAACTAGAAATGTTCAACTTGTATTCCCCCCCATAAAAGTATTTAAAATCATTTAAAAGGTTAATTAAGGGGTATGAACTCACCTGTAGTGAGTGGTTTGGATGGAAGTGCCGGATAGGATGCTAAGTGTCAAGTGAGGACTTGAACACACACACGGATCCTATGTAACATGTAGTGATACATAAATGTATCTAATTAGTCATTTAACAAATAATTAATCAAGTAAAGACATCCTAATACATGGAAACACTTTGTTTCAAGTGCTAGGAGTGCTAAAGGGTTGCATCTAAGGAGAGTATGGCCTCACATTGGAGTTTACTTCTCATTTGGTAACCCTACATGTGTTTACGGTTTTTGGTCATTTCCCCCATGAGTTTACAGCCGTAAACTCATGGTAAATTGTACCATTGTGTGATTTAAGGTCTTATACCCCTCAAGGAAGTGTTCTAGGTTTGAATCAAAGGCTTAGGAAGGGACTAGGGCTCAAAATGGACCTTCTTTGGAGTTTACGGTCCTTGGACCACTACTTGGGAGTTTACAGTCGTAAACCCTTGAGTTTACGGTTGTAAACCCATGAGTTTACGGCCATAAACTCATGGTCACTCCAACCATTTCGTGATTTGGGGTTTCTAGCTCATGCATGCAAGGTTCTAGTTCAATATCCAAGCCCTAGAAGGTGTTAGTGGCACTTAAACACCACTTGATGGTGTTTACGGTTCAAGGATATCCCTTGACCGTAAACACAAGTGTTCTTGAGGGTTTTTGATGTTCTTCAATGGTTTAGCAAGTATTCTAAGCAAGTAACTAGTTAGGAGGAGTATACTTACTTATATGAAGCTTGTAAGAGTGTTTAAGGGCCAAGAACACTAGTGTGTGTTCTTGGTGTTCTTGGTGTTTTGAAGAACACTTGAAGATCTAAGTAGAAATGAAGAATTCATGGATGAAATGATGTATAAACACTAGATAAGGTGTTATAACAACAAAACAAGTGAATGAACACTTACATTTTTGGAGGATTTGGAAGATGATCCTATGATAGTTGAGAGAAAAAGTTGGGTGTTCTTGAGCTAGGAAGTGAGAAATGGGGGAATGAAGAGTAAACTCATGCTATATGCATGAGTTCTTGGTCAAAGAGGAGTTTACGGCCCAAACTCCTCATGTTTGGCCGTAAACACCTATCCAAGGTGTTGTTTGTTTACTTGCTACTCAACACTCCTAAAAGGTACTTCCGTTTATTTGTTCGTTTGACGAAAATTAAAATAAAAACACCCTACGAACTTTAAACCGGCCAAAAATGTACTGAAATGAATTTGACTATTATTTGTAGTGTTTGACTGTAGAGTTTATACAAATGAAAATTTCGGGTTGTCACACTGTCCATTGCCTCCTTCCACTTGGCAGACTCCGGGCCTGCCATGGCTTCCTTGTAGTTGTTAGGTTCATCCAAATTTATTAGTGTACTATCACTGATAAACGTATCACCCTCAGCAGTTATATGGAAACCATACAACACAGGTGGAACACTAACTATACTGAAACGTCTCAGAGGTAAGGACTCGTCAACCGAAATCTCTTCCTCAGGTTGAGAGCCAGTGTTAGAGGTTCCTTCATCGCTTGACTCTTGAAGCTCTTCAAGGTCAATTAGCCTCCCACTGTCCTCTTGTCATATGAGTTCTCTTTCGCAGAAAACCCCTCTCCTTGCTATGAAGACCACGTTATCACTAGGTCTGTAGAAAAGATATCCAAAAGATTTCTGTGGGTAGCCGATGAAAATACATCGCTCACTACGAGGTTTAAGCTTGTCGTGAGTCTCTCATCTTACGAAAGACTCGCAACCCCAAACCTTGATATGTGACAACGAGGGAACCTTACCTGTCCACATTTCGTGAGGTGTTTTAGCAACCTTCTTAGTTGGGACTAGATTAAGGATATGGGCGGCAGTCTCTAAGGCATACCCCCAGAATGAGATAGGTAACGAAGCTCAACTCATCATGGAACGAACCATGTCCAACAAGGTTCGATTGTGCCTCTCAGCCACACCATTAAGTTGTGGTGTGCTAGATGGCATCAATTGTGAAACAATTCCACATTCCTTAAGATAGTTGTGGAACTCGATACTAAGATACTCACCACCCCTGTCGGATATGAGCATGTTTATCTTCCTGCCCAATTGATTCTCCACTTCTTGCTTAAACTCTTTGAACTTTTCAAAGGTTTCCGACTTGTGCTTGATCAAGTAGATATATCCATATCTGCTATGATCGTCGGTAAAAGTCACATAGAAGCGGTTAACATCCCTTGTGGTGGATCTGAAGGGCCCACACACATCTGTGTGTATGAGATCCAACAAACCCTCACCTATTTCACAAGTACCAGTGAAAGGTGATTTAGTCATCTTTCCAAGTAAGCAATATTCGCACATGTCATCTGAATTTATTTCAAATGACTCCAAGACTCCATCCTTTTGGAGTTGGGCTATGCGTTTCTTGTTGACATGTCCAAGACGACAACACCACAAGCATGCCTTGTCTAAACCACTAGACGAATCGATATGCAACACATTATTTCCTAAGTTGTCTACAACCATCATATTTTCATATACACCATTACAAGGCAATGCTTCAAAATATAAAGTACCATTATAGCAAGCATTAATAGAACCAACATCATTATTAAATGAAAATCTAAAACCTTGTATGTACAAACCATGAAAAGAAATAATATTCCTCGTCATTTCTGACGATTAGCAACAATCATTCAACTTTAATCCTAACCCACTACTAAGCACTAAAGAATAAATCCCGATCTTGGTGACATGCAACGTTTTCCTATTCCCCATTATCAGGTTCATCTTCCCATGCTCCACATCCCTACTTCTTCTTAGCCCCTGCAAATCAGAACAAATGTGAAAACCATATCCTGTATCAAGGACCTAAGAACTAGCATGCAATGAGTTATTAGATTGAATAGTGTAAATACTTGCGAAGGAGGATTTTATCTTCCCATCCTTGATATCTTGCAAGTATTTTGGGCAGCTTCACTTCCAATGCCCGTTGTCATTATAGTAGAAGCACGTTGCTTCTTTAGGATCGGATGAGGGAGTGGCAGAACCTGTTTTACCTTTGGATCCATTTAAAGAGGACCCATCATGACACTTTCCCTTGTGGTTCTTAGAGGGAGCGTTCCTCTTCTTCCCTTTTCCATGTCCTATAGTAAGGACAGGGGCAGCAGCAGTAGGAGCGGACTCGGCAGCTTTGCCTTTAAGTCCACTTTCAACAGTTCTCAACAAACCTTGAAGTTTGCTCAAGGTGACTTCCTCCTTGTTCATATGATAAGTCATCTTGAACTGATCATAACAAGGAGGTAAAGAGTGTAGGATAATATCAATCGCTAACTCTTCATCAAAGGTGACATTCAACTTGACCCTCCTACATCTTTCATCTTGACCCTCCTATACTCAACTTGAGCAGACGATCCACATACATTTGCATTCTTTGCAAGTGGCTCGTGATAGACTCTCCATCTTTCATCTTGGTAGTTATCAACGAGGTGACAATCTCGTACCTTTCTTGACCCGCACTTTGATGGTACTTTTCCATCAAATCTTTTCACATCTCATAATGCCAGTAGTCCTCGTAGAACCGCTGGAGCTCAGGAGTCATAGTGGTTACCATAATACATGACACCTTTGTCGCATCTTTTTCGTGAGCCCTATACTCAGCTATTTGTTCTTCAGTAGCTTTGGTTTCATCTATCTCTTTGAGCTTTTCGTCGAGGACGTATTCTTTCTCCTCGTATCGAAGGGCCATGCGAATGTTGCGAATCCAATCATTGAAATTGGATCCATCGAAGGTGACCCTCCTACAAATGTTCATAAGAGAGAATGAGCTTGAGGAGTTGGAGTTTGAGCCAGAAGCGTTGTTTGAGCCAGACATCTGAAAAGAAAAGGAACAAAATTTTGATTAGATAAAGAATCCTTAATATAACACCCAAATGAAATATTAAGGCTAGGACCCAACACAATAATTCATAATTCGGAAGAGGGATGCCGTAATCCAATGGCAAATTTTTTGAAGGTAGGTAAATGACGATTTACCAATTCCACCACGAAAAACGAAATGAAGAATTAGGTTTTAAATGAAATGAAATTCCTAGATTCTTTTGAGATTCATTGAACTTTTCAATGACATGTTTAATCTCGATTATGCCCTTCAAGTTTGTGACTGGGATACCGAGGATCACAAACAAGGTGTGAATAACCATGCAAATTAGCTTGGCACTCTTGAGGTTATTTACCACCTAATCAATGTGCCGGTTAACCACACACGATCCATTGATCTATGGTAATTCTCGAGCTACCCTTTGTCACCCTTGTTAGTCCAAGTTAGTGTGCCGGTTAGCCACACACGCTCCACTAACGACTTGGCAAGGTGCAAAGTGCAATTTCATGGAATAACATCATTTTCAAATTTTCCTAAAGTAACTAAGATTGGGAATTTATGAAAAACATTTAGTTACTTTATAATATTCATTATACTTATTAATGAGGAATTAATGTCCTACCGTATCCGTTCGGCTAACGACCCTCCACTAGTCAAGAGTGCGGTGGGTAAGAGTGGATACCCAATGGCGGTCATTTTACAGGCCGCTTCCTTAAACACCCCTTATAGACCAGCTTCATGAATAAGGACTACTAAAGGTAAGACTGACTCATCTTATACATATATATACATATTAATCTTTTAATATAATAATAGTATAAGGGTTGTATTTTAAACTTTTAAAACACTAGGGTTTTAGAATTTAATATTTCAAAATAAAAAGTTTTAATAAAAATATAAATTCCAAATCTTGAGGGCAAATTTTGAAACTTTTCAAAACTTCTAGACCATATTTTAAATAATTAAACTAATCACATAATTATGGACATTATCTTAAAATCTGACCATTATCTTTCAATTAGATGAGGCACTAGACTTTCAGAAGTCAATTACAAGAAGGATTCAGATTGTTATTGCAACAAAACCTTAAGGTAAGATCTAAACTCTATTCTTTTATCAATTTCGATTATTGTATGCTAGAATTAGGGTTTATGAGCTTTGGATAATTATTGCATGTATATTAGACAAACTAGATCCAAAGCTTTAGGTTTTGCATGTACACCATAGGATTGATGTAGTGCTCAAAACCCATCAGTGGTATCAGAGCCTAGGCTGTTTGTTTGATGTATTTGATGCTTTTCATGATTATTCAAAGCTGGAAATCGATTCTTTTGGATCTGGAGGCTGGACTTGCCGAGTCTATATGTTTACTCGCCGAGTCCATATGTGTACTCGCCGAGTCTATAGGCTACTCGACGAGTCCAATGTTGGCTCGACGAGTCGGAGTATCAGATGCCAAATTTTTCGGGTTTTTGGCCTATTTTGCTGTGGGATAATTACCAAAAACGTTTTTTATTGATAAAATCCGATTTTTATTAATTTGGAGTGATTATCCTTACCAAAATAGTAGATTATTGTCAAAATTAAGATAATTACTTGTTTTATAAGATAAATATTAATTATTTGTAATTTTGTTTTGAATTATCTTGTAAGAAATTGAATTAGGTCAAATTTAGATAATTACCAATTATTTGATTAATTTAATTATTCGTAATTTGATCTAGATTGTTTTGAAAAGTTTCAAAACTTGTCTTCAAGTTTTGGAATTTAAATTTTTGATTAAAAGTTTAATTTTTGAAAATTTTAAATTCTAAAACCCTAGTTTGAAAAGTTCAAATTACACCTTATGGTTTTATTAAGTTAATTAAATGTATAATTAAAAGAGAGTTAATAAATCCAAAATGATATGGTTGTATTTAATTAACATAAAGGTATAATTTCATTAAATTAAACCACCTAGTATTTTGAAGGTGTAAAATAAACCCCTATACTATATATAAAATTAAAAGTCTAATATTATATATGTATGAGTAAATGTCAGTCTTACCGTTGGTAGGCCTCATTCACGAAGCTGATTTATAAGGGGTGTTTAAGGAAGCGACCTGTATAATGACCGCCATTGGGTATCCACTCTTACCCACCGCACTCTTGACTAGTGGAGGGTCGTTAGCCGAACGGGTAGGTTAGGACACAACCTTCCATTATAAGTATAATGAAATACGAAGTAACTAAACACGCTTTTATAAATTCCCAAATCTTAGTTACTTTAGGAAAAAGTGAATTTGAAGCAATTCCATGGAATTACACTTTGTACCCTTGCCGAGACAATTAGTGGAGCGTGTGTGGTTAACCGGACACTAAGTTGGGATTGGCATTGGTGGCAAAGGGTGATTCGATGTTTGTCATAGATCGATGGAGCGTGTGTGGTTAACCGGCGCGTCGATTAGGTGACTGTAACATTGAGGGCACCACGTACATTCGCATGGTTATTCACACCTTATTTGTGATCCTCGGCATCCCAGTCATAAAATGAAGGGCATAATCAAGATTAAACATGCCATTGAAAAGTTAAATGAATCTCAAAAGGATCTAGGAGTTTCAATTCATTTACAACATAATTTTCTATTTTCGGTTTTCATGGTGGAAATTGGTAAATCGTCATTTACCTACCTTCAAATGTTCTGTAATTTGGATTACGACATCCCTCTTCCAAATTGTAGAATGTTGTGTTGGGTCCTAGCCTTGATATTTCATTTGGGTGTTATATTAAGGATTCTAATCAACTAACTTTAATTTCTCCCGATTTATAGATGTCAAAGTCTGACAACTATGGTCTTCCTGAATCCGTTGGAAAAAGTTTTCCACATGAAGATGATGTTCCACGATTGGATTGTGGAAATGGAAATCATGCTTCACTTCCTCCACCTCCTCCAATAATTCTCCCTAACCCACGTGTCCGAAGACTTGAAAAGTTCAAGGTCACTCAAGCCCTATTGGCAAACAAACACGAAGATGGAAAATATGTATGTGCTCATGTATTGGATATGAAGTTGCATATCGATAGATTGGGAATGTTGGGTGTCGATGTCTCAAGGAAGTTGGCTGTTGACTTGGTTCTTCAGTCACTTCCCGAATCATATAGTAAGTTCATTAGAGAGTACTATGTGATGGACCACGACGTAACCCTCATTGATTTAACTTATTTGCTTATTGCTGCTGAATCAGCGATGATTTGGCGCACTGGTAAAGCAAATTTTTCTGGAAAATCAACGCCCCATCCTTCTATGAGAAATGGCAACATTGGAAGTCCAGGAAAGTTTTCTCTAGGCAAGAGAAAGGCTGAGTCTGAGATAGTCCTATGTACCATTCCAGAAGCATCCATATGTTTCTACTGCCAAAAGAGGGGACATTGGTTACGAAGCTACCCTGACTACCTGAGAGATCTAAGAGATGGGAGAGTCAATATGTATGACTCTACTTCAGGTGAAATCCACTATCTAACTCTATTAAGTTATTTTTTAGATTCTTAATGCGTGATGTGATAAGATTACATTTGGTGTTTTGTAGGATCGAAGAAAAAGGAAGCTTAAAAGAAAGAAGTGAGCTGAATCTGGTCATGAAGAAATGGAATTCGATCGCATGATTCGATGATCGGATTTTTGGAGCTGCTACTTAAAGAGTTATGATAGATTGCTTAGGATTATGTAATAACATAGTTTTCATTTGAATTGCATTGTAAGGACAAGTTTTCCGCACCTTTATAAATAAAATAAATTTTGGTTTTTGTCTTTATTTATAATTCCTTGCAATGACATGTATGGAAATTGATGTTTGTGTATTTCTATTTTTAGCAATGTTGAAATGGATGTGATTCTTAGTTATGTTATTTGTGGTAATGTCGAGAATTTACCAAATAAGGAAAGATTCTTGTCGCCCAAGTTTCAATTGGACAGAAACTTGGAATCATACAACTTGTATTGTATGATGAATGAGAACCTTCATATTTGGAAAATTGAGACTAATTCCTTGCCAAAGAGTCAAGTGAAGGACTAGGAGAATTGGTACACAATGTTGTGCACTGGTCAAGTCCACCACAAAGAACGATAAAATATTTGTCATGATTTACTAAAAGTCTACTAAATATGGTTATGCTTACAAGATTAAGTGTAATTCTGAATCATTGAAAAGTTTCAATAATAGCAGAACGAATAAGAAGAATCAATTAGGTAGAAAAATAAAAGCTTCTCCAATCTGAAAAGATGGGAGAATACTTTAGTATCATGATCGTCTTGTTGATTATGAAACCTTATCACAATTGATCCTATAAGGACATCTTAGTGCACTAGTGTGGCTAAGAAGAGGAATCAGAAATTGTTGAAATGGTTAAATCAGAAGGATGAGTCATTCTTCGTTCCAAAAATCAAGTCTTAGAGTCATACTCATAGATTGTGACTTGAGTGACACATCTAAAGAAGTTTTAACACACTCATCAAATGTAGACTAGAAAATTGTTTTTCTTACTCTTGCACGCTTGAAATTGGTAAGTTATGATGTCTTGGGTAAGACAAAGACCAGCTAAGACCAACTGTGTGTAGTGGTTTGTCTTGATAAGAATCCGCACTAACTCTTAAATATTTGTTTGTGAAGAAATGTTTCTTGACAAGAGAATCTTATATGTCAAGAGGTCAGTGGGAGTCTAAATGATCTTGAAAAGGTTCAAGAACTAATCGAGAGTAAACTTATTAAACACTAGCACACGACTTGAGGTTTGTAACCTATCGTGTTGACATATTCTTGTTTCTGTGCCATTCCAGTAAAGTTACTTATGCATATGAGTTCTACGAGTTCTTAATTGACTGCATAAGGTAAATCACCCTGATCAATGGAAAGTACATTGATAGGTAGGGGTGAGCTGCTAAATATCTTGGAAGCAATGGTGGGACCCTTGATGGCAAGAAATTAAGAATGAACAAGTTCTGTCCGTAAGAGTTTGGATTTGTCACAAACATTATCTTATGATTATGGTTATGACAAATTCACATGGATAGGAACACATACACCATAAAGTTTAAGTGTCATAAGGTTTCTCTCCTTCATGAAAATGATTGTGAGGAAAAGCTTTCACTAAGAGAGATTTTAAGGAGATAACGATTGTGTAAATTGCATTCATAAATTCGATTATGATTACGACATCCCTCTTCATAGTTTGAATTGTGAGATTTGGCAATTGGTTTGAACATTCGAGACTTATTACTGTAAGTTCTTGAATTGTTTAGATACACATGTGAGTTATCTAAGGAAAGGTGTATGAGAAGCTTAGATAAAGGATTATCGAAGCACATCGTATTAGAAATATGAACCTTGCAATTAAATAAGTATTGCCTTCTAGAAGTCCAATGGTTTTCTGAATATGTGTCAAAGATAGTGGGAGCATAAATGTTATGCTGATATGGAAATAATCGTCATGTTAGTGGGAGCATGATTATTATTTTGAGTGTTGCAAGTTAGCAATGTTAATTATAGAAAAAAAAGGTTCACTTTGCAAAGTTGTAGGGGTTGAAAAGTTGTTTTGCTATAATTAAGGGAGAAAATATTATACTTCATTTCAAATCTAAAGGCTTAGATCGAGAAATTTTAATCAAATTTAGTCAAAGAAGATATATGGATGTTATGTTGAAAAAATTCAACATATGGGAATCCTATATATGGCAATATTATAGCAAGAAACTGGTAAAGTATCACGTTTTTTCATTATGAATCGTATCCCATACGCTTCGGGTATAGGATCGATTGCATATGCTGTAATATTCGACCGTTCTAAAATTTTCCAAATGCCTAGGGCATTAAGAGGGAAAAGTGAATAGAACCGGATTTGACTAAAATAATTAAACAACTGTCAAGGACAATCTAAGGTTCGCTAAGGATTGGTCGCTTGTGAGCAGTTGGAAGTATAGTAATGAATGGACCATACTGACATTATTATGATTAGATATGATTCTATTTGTAACAGCCCAATTTTCACGCCCAAAAATTTCATTTTTATAAATTACTTTAATTAAAACATTCGGAGGAAAAACATTGTAAAATCATAACATCTCATAAAATAATGTCTGAAAATCCAAATCGTAAATAGTGATAATGTCAGAGCATAATCCCAAGGAAACTCATAGTGCGGAATCTGGGGTGTGTGTATGATGTGCAGCTACCGCGCCGGCTGCTTCCCCTTCGAAGAAGAGGTACCTGAAACAAAACTGAAAACCGTAAGCACAAAGCTTAGTGAGCTCCTCCATAATACCACATACCATACACATATAATGAACAGCTAGGAGATACGGGCCTCGCCCACACGCCTCTAGCTGGGAGATACGGGCCTCGCCCACACTCCACTATCTGCGAGATACGGGCCTCGCCCACACTAGACTATCTAGGAGATACGGGCCTCGCCCACACTCCACTATCTCTGAGATACGGGCCTCGCCCACACTCCACTATCTGGGAGATACGGGCCTCACCCACACTCCAGTATCTCTAAGATACGGGCCTCGCCCACACTCAGCTACTAAACCATAACATACAAGTATCACACAGACAACGAGTATAAACAATTATATCGTACAAGCATATATCATAATCAAGCTCAACTATGAGATACGGGCTCTGCCCACACTCCAATACTAACGTATCATCTATACGGGCCGACCTTGGTGCCTTAGACCATTTCCTACTGGAAGGAAACTCACCTCAAACGAGTAGCTGCTGATAATCTGTGCGGGGGAATCTCTGACTGCTGCTGCTCCGGAAATCCTCCGGCTATATTCCCCACAAAACACTTAATCAGAATCTGGTATCTACCCTTTAGGGTAAAATGACTATTTTACCCCATACCAAGTCCAAGTCAAAGTCAAAGTCAAAGTCAACTTCCGATTGACCCGACTCACCGAGTTGGGTCGTCAACTCGTCGAGTCCCTACCTCTTCAACTGTCCTCCTCCACGTTCCTACTCATCGAGTTTAGCGATGACTCGACGAGTTCTCCTTCTAACACAACCTCAGATGAACCTTCATCCGACTCGCCGAGCGGTATGAACACTCGTCGAGCCCGTCTTCATCCTAAGAACACGTCCTGTCCTCGACTCGCCGAGTTGTATGAACAACTCGTCGAGTTCATCTTCAAGGGTTGGGAGATTGCCTTGGACTCGCCGAGTCTATTCTAGCACTCGTCGAGTCCCATGAACTCCCGGTCTAAAATGAAGTCCAATGCGTTGGGTCACTCTTTCTGTCCTGCTACAACCCTACTAACACCCAACTAAGTTCTTTTGACCCTCAACAGATATGGGACTCAAAGCCTTGGACTCGTCGAGTCCCAAGAGCGGACTCACCGAGTTGGTCACGTCCACACCCTAAATCCTCGATTTCTGATGTACAACTCATGACCAAAAGATAGATCTAGGCTCCAACAATCGTTCTAGCACGTAAAGTTACAAACTTTACGTGCATGCATGGGACTTTGAGTCCAAAAGGTCCTAAAACAAGCTCTTGGGTTGCATGGAGTCTTCCTTGGGTGGAAAAGCACCCACTTTCTGCCTTGTGACCCCTCAAAGGACCTAGATCCGAAGTCTTGTCCCCAACCATGCTTGCATTCATGGTTGACTACCTAAAATGGCTTATAAAAGCCCTAAATCTCCACAAAATGGGATCTAGCAAATGAACAAGCAAGTTAGCAACTTTATACCTTCTGAGGACTGAAAATGAAGCACAAACTCGAACCCCTCAAGTCTCCTCTTATTTCCTCAAGCTCTTCTCCTTCCTTCTTAAGACCACCAACACAAAAATCCACCAAAATGACTTAGATTGCTTCAAAAACGGCTAGGGTTTTCTATAGAGGGTTTCTGGGAGCATAAGGGACAATGGAGGCTGTATAAGGTTGTTTAAATAGGGTGCAAACCCTCAGTTTAGGGTTTTGTCCAGACAGAGTCTACTCGTCGAGTCCGGGACTCGACTCGGCGATTCCATCACTTAAATCCCGTGTCTCATCCCGCTTCTACTCGGCGAGTTGGGCCTTCAACTCGCCGAGTCCCAGGCCAAAAATGCAAAATTACTAAAATAAAATACATACCAGTAAGCGGGTGCTACAAATCTCCCCCACTTATTTTAGACTTCGTCCTCGAAGTCTGCTGCTCGATCCTGGAATAGCTCCGGGTAATGCTCCATCATCTCATCCACTAGCTCCCAGGTCCATTCCGAGCCCTTCCGGTGCTGCCATTGCACCTTTACGAGCTCCACCCTCTTGTTCCTCAGATCCTTCGACTTCCGGTCGAGAATCGCTACAGGCCGCTCAATGTAATTCAGGCTGTCATCGACCTGAATATCCTCTAATGGTACCACTGCCGAGTCGTCCGCCAAACATTTCCGTAACTGGGAGACGTGAAAAGTGCTATGAATCTGACTGAGTTCGGCTGGCAGATCCAACCTATATGCCACCTTGCCCACCCGGGCTATAACCCTGAAGGGTCCAATATACCTGGGACCCAACTTGCCCCGTTTCCTGAATCGGATGACGCCCTTCCATGGCGACACCTTCAGGAGAACCATATCCCCAACCTGGAACTCCAGGTCTGAACGACGTTTATCGGCATAACTTTTCTGCCGACTCTGTGCAGTCTGAAGTCTGCTCCTGACCTGCTGAATTCTTTCTGTCGTCTTGAGCACCACCTCGGTGCTCCCCATGACCCTCTGGCCAACCTCGCCCCAGCATATCGGGGTCCTGCACTTCCTCCCGTATAACATCTCAAAGGGAGGACGATCAATACTCGCGTGGTAGCTGTTGTTGTAGGAGAACTCAGCAAACGGAAGGTAAGTATCCCAACTACCACCAAAATCTAACACACACGCCCGCAACATATCTTCCAGAGTCTGGATGGTCCGCTCGCTCTGGCCATCCGTCTGCGGGTGAAAGGCGGTGCTGAAATGCAGACAAGTACCCAAATCGTCGTGGAATTTCTTCCAAAACCTGGATGTGAACCGAACATCCCTGTCAGAAATCACGGAGACCGGCACCCCATGATGAGCCACCACCTCTCGAATATAAATATCGGCCAGCTTCTCGGCCGATATGCTCTCCTGGATTGGAATAAAATGGGCACTCTTGGTCAACCGATCCACGATGACCCATATGGAATCCACTCCCCGCGCGGTCCTGGGAAGCTTGGTGATGAAATCCATAGTAATATCTTCCCACTTCCACAGTGGAATATCCAACGGCTGCATCTTGCCGTGTGGCCTCTGGTGCTTGGCCTTGACCTTCCTGCAGGTCAAGCACCGGTCCACATACCATGCTACATCCCGCTTCATGCAGGGCCACCAATAATCAAGACGAAGATCCCTATACATCTTCGTCGCCCCGGGATGAATGGAGAATCGGGATTTGTGCGCCTCCTCCATCAAAACCTGGCGCACGCCTCCGAGGTATGGAACCCACACCCTACGGTGTAATGTCAATAATCCCCTGCTGTCATAGTCGAAGGAGGAAACCTGACCCACTATACGCTCACTCTTTCGATGTTCCTCCTTCATAGCCTCCTGCTGGGCCTCTCGGATCTGCTCCAATAACGGGGTCACTACTGTCATCCGCATGCAGATATCTCTGATCGGCGCCGCCTTGCGGCTAAGCGCATCGGCCACCACGTTGGCCTTCCCTGGGTGGTAAAGGATCTCACAATCATAATCCTGTACCACGTCAAGCCACCGACGCTGCCTCATATTTAGATTTGGCTAGTCCATGAGATACCTCAGGCTCTTATGGTCCGTGTAAATGGTACAACGGACCCCATATAGGTAATGACGCCAAATCTTGAGGGCGAATACTGTTGAGTTTTGAGCATTCTAACACTCCTATGGTGTACATGCAACCCTATAAACCTTGGATCTATGTTTTCTCTATTATACATGCAAATAATCAATATTCCAAGGTTTCATCCTAGCTAGCATATTATGAAGCAACTATACTACAAAGTTCTAGTTAGATGACATACCTTTGATGTTGCTTGAAGTCTTGAACTTTAAGAGCTTAGCCCTAATAGTGTGGTAGCCTCAAGTGGAATCACAAATCACCAAAACACCTTGGAAGAACTTGAGAGAATATGTATGCTCACTAAAATCGGCCCACACTTTTTTTCACACACTTGTTCCAATTTTGTGAGCCAAGGACCCCTTTATATATTATGGAGGATTAGAGTTACATCCATGTAAACCCTAATACCCATGACCTTTCATTTACATAGGATCCATGGGTTAAAAGCTCCATGGACCATCCATGAAAGCTTAGCCCAACCTAAATGAACTTGGCCCATTCAATATATATAAGAGTCCATATTTAATTAGTTCTTTTTGATCACTTAATTAATTCTAAATTAATTCTTGATCAATACTAATTAAATAATATGATTCCATATTAATATATTAGAACTTATAATATATTAATATAAATCATAAATATACTATTCTCAAAAGACTATCCATATAAATTGTGCCGGTGAAGTGCAACCCAAATGGACAATGCCGGGTCGGGTCAAGTACATACCAAATATAGTTATGGACTTAGACATTAATCCAACAGTCTCCCACTTGGATAAGTCTAAAACTATTATTGAGTATGACTTCAAAACCTAACTGGCAATCGTAGCTCTTAAAGCCGCTGTCGAACTCTGACCTTGTCAATGACTTGTCCATTAGATAAGGGATAATATATTCCTCCATTCTAGATATCATATGGACTGAGACATGGATTATAATCATTCTCTCTGTCCATTTGTTGTTTCCCGATTTTCGATTTATGATGACTGACTGATTGAACAAATCAAATCAGTCCTGGCTTGGCCAAGCACTCACATGTGTTATCGCTAAATCATCGAGGGGCCCACAGATATCGCTTTTATCCCGAAGGTAAAAGGAATGGATAAACTTCGACTCATATGGCTTGTTCTACTACTTGTTGAATCATACACAAAGGCGCGTTTTATAACATCGAGTTACCAATGCGTTTTCGTGCAATCAATGTATAACCAACTCATAGTAACAACTCATATCTCTAGGTTTTAAGAATATAAGATATTATCATCTCATGATCACTCGTGATAAAATCCATGAAGTGATTCAAATGAGCGTGGGTTGAATCCAATACTCAGAACTTATGAGCACTCATGAGTGTTGTAGCACCACTTTGTCCACCAACTTGGACCTCTATAAACCAACCCATGACAGTCTTGATTCATATCTACTTCCAACATATGACCGACTGTGGATGGTTTGAATAACTTAATCATTCAGGAAGAGCGACTTAGTTATTCTGGAAGTCAAAACATGCAAAGTGAAACACAAGAATAAATGAATCAAATATGGTATCAAACCCTATGAATATAAATAAACACTTTTATTTATCACCATACTGATTACTCATTATTCATTGTTTCGGTTTTATCAACTTTATACTTGAATTAAAAACACTAGTTGTCCCATGCTCCAAGCATGTACACTATGTTTTTCTTAAACAATAGCTTTGCCATACACCAAGTATGCACTCTATGTTTATCTATGATCCTTACTTTGTGAAATAAACCAATTGAACATAATTTCAATGATTCTAATTTCACACTCCCAAATCCTTATCGAAAAATGTGAGAATTTCAAATTCCTATCATTTATCGAAATCTGTTTAGATTTTAAACTTATATGCACTGACCCTCCTGTAATGAATATGTACAAAGTCAAAAAGACTTGTCAACAGTCATTATAAGGTATTCCAATGGAGATCAACTCCATGGAAACTAAGTCTCATATTCAAAGTACATTGCTTTGGACATGCTTCTTGCATTAAGTTTTCTAATCTTACACAGATAACTTCCACCTATGGAGACAACTCCATATTCTCATTTTGACTATCACTTGTGAATAAGAGATGCCTCTTTTCAGAATATGTCAATATGGTCCTTCCAAAATTAGCACTATACTTCTAACTGTCCCTGAGCAGCCAATCTTTGGTAAACCTCAGATTGTCCTCGACAATTGCTTAATCATTTTAGTCATATCCAATTCTAGACCTTTTCCCTTCTTAATGCCTCTGGGCATTTGGAAACATTTAGAAATGACAAATATTATAGCACATGCAATCGATCCTGTACCCAAAGCAAATGGTACACGATTCATGATGTCTCACATAAAGACATGATTCTAGGCCAGTCTTTTGCTACAATATTTTTATTTGCCATGTTTTCAAAATTTGACTATGAAGAGGGATGCCGTAATCATAATCGAATTTTGAGAACACAATATATAGAATTTCCTTTAAATTGAACCAATCCAACATGAAATTCATATATATATTCTTGACTAAAGATGATTAAGGTCTCAATCTAAGCCTTTAGAACTGAAATGAAGTATATCCTCTCCCTTAATTATAGCAAAACAACTTTTTCAATCCCTGCAGCCTCACGAATTGAAACTTTTGTTTTCTATAATTAACATTGCTAACTAGCAACACTAACAATAATTATCATGCTCCCACTAACATGATGATTATTAGTATACCACTTATGCTCCCACTAGCTTTGACATGTACTCAGAAATCAGCTGGACTTCTAGAAATCAATACTTTATTGACTTTCTTACCAAAGTTCAGATTTCTGATATGAGACGCTTTGATAAAACTTTATCAAAATCATACACCTTTCCTTAGATAGCATGCATGTGTGTCTAAACAATTTCAGAACTATGAAAAGGGATGCCGAAATCATAGTCTCAATTGTTTAGACCTTTTGCCATCTGCTTCAAATCTACTTGGTGGAAGTGTTTCCTCACCATCATTTTCATGAATCGGAGAAACCTTATGACCCTTAGATTTTATGGTGTATGTGTTCTTATCCATGTGAATCGTCAAAACCATAGTCACAAGACAAGGATAATGACAAATCCAAACTCATATGGACTGAACTTATGCAATCTTAACTTCTTGCCACCTGGCAGTACATGGCCTGCCATTGCTTCCAAGTTGTTATGCAACCAATTAAGAACTTTCAGAACTCCTATGCAAAGCCAACTTTAACTGGAATGGGCACAGAATATGTCAACACGATAGGCTATAAACCTCAAGTCGTGTGCTAGTGAAGAACCTCAGGTTTTATTCTTGATTAGTTCTTCAAATTCTTTTTAGGATCTTTAAGACTCCCACTATCCTCTTGACATATAAGACTATCTTGCCAAATATTCAAGAGATATTGCGGATTCTTTATCAAGACAAACACTTCACACAATTGGCCTTAGTTGGTCTTTGTTTTATCCAAAACATCACAACTTACCAATTTCAAATGTACAAGAGTAGGACACTTTTACTCTTACATTTGACAAGTGTTTTAAACCTTTCTTTAAGATATGTCACTCAAGTTACAATCTTGGAGTATGACTCTAAGAATTGTTTTGGAACGAAGTATGACTCATCTTCCTGATCTAACCATTTCAATAATTCATGACTCCTCTTCTTAGTCATAAGAATGCACTAAGATGACCTTTAGAGGACTAATTGTGATATGATTTCTAAATCATTAAGATGATCACAAACATGATACTAAAGTACTCTCCCATCTTTTCAGATTTGAGAAACTTTTATCTTTCTGCCTAATTTGATTCTTCCCATTCGTTTTGCCATACATTGAGACTTTTCCAATGTTTCAGAATTATACTTAAACTTGTAAGTATAACCATATTTACTAAACTTTAGTAAATCAAATAGTCTTAACGAGCTTTGTGGTGGACATGACCAGTGCACAAGAATGTGTACTCGATCCCTTTAGTCCTTCACTTGACTCACACATCCATGTGAACAAGTAATTAGTCTTGATTTTCTAATGCTTGAAAGTTCTCATTCATCATACTATTCAACTTGAATGATTCAAAGTTTCGGTCCAATTGAAACGTGGGCGATGAGGAACTTTCCTGATTTAGTAAATTTAGACACTACCACAAATGAAAGAATCAAATCCATTTTCCAATATTGCTGTCAGTGGAATCATATAAGCAACAATTTTCCACAAATGCCATTGTAAGGATACTTCAAATAAATAAAATTAAACAATTTTCTTTTATTTTAAAACTTTGCAGAAAAACTTATCCTTACAATCCACATGGAAAATTGTTGTTATCTATTCCTTAGCAATATATCATAACTTCTTAAGCAACTGCTCAAAATTCTGATGCGATCGAAATCCACCTTCGCGATCAGAATCAGCATATACTTCCTTTAAGATTTCTCTCTATTCTTTGATTCTTAAAACATCAACATGTGACCCAGTCACATCATGTAATGAGGATCTCAGAATAGAACTTAACAGAGTTAGATAATGGGCTCTACCTGATGTAGAGTCAAACTTATTGACTTTAACATCCTTAGGTAAATTTGGCAGCTTTGCAATCAACGCCCCTTCCTTTGGCAAAATAAACATATGGACCCTTTGGTAATGGGACTATCTCAGACTTAGCCTTTCTCTTTACCATTTGGTCAACCGGGTTGAATATGGCCAATCCCTTTCCATTGGGAAGAGAATGCTTTTTCTGGATTTCGAGTGTCACCATTGTCACTGTCCATAAAGTTTTTGGGAAGTTGATCTTCTAATCAAATTTGCTTTACTATCGTTCCAAATCATTGTTGATTCAGCAGCACCAAGCAAATAGATATGATCATTAAGGTTCATGTCATAGTCTGTTTCACAGTAGTCCCAAAGGAACTCACTATGTGACTTAGAAAGTGATTGAACATCCAAATTTCTCAAGACTTTGACACCCAACTCTCCCGGCTTGTCAATATGTGACTTCATCTCTAAGATGTGATCACACATAGACCTTGCTTGCCATTAGGGCTTGGGTGACCTTGAACTTGTGGGTTAGGGAGAATAATTGGAGGAGGTGGAGGAAGAGAAGTATGACTTCCATGAGCCAAACTCGGGAAGTCATATTCATTAGGAAAGCTTGGTTTGGGAAGATCATTGTTGTCTAAACCAGACATCAACAATGGGAGAAATTCACGTAAAGTTGATTTAAGTCCTTAATATAACACCCAATATGATATATTAAGGCTAGGACCCAACAAACTATTTTATAACTTAGAAGAGGGATGCCGTAATCCAAGCTATAAAATATTTGAAGGTAGGTGAATGACGATTCACCAATTTCCACCAAGATAAACGAAATGTATTATTAGGTTTTAATTGGTTTTTGAAACTCCTAGATTCTTTTGAGATTCATTGAACTTTTCAATGGCATGTTTCAATCTCGAGTGTGCCCTTCAGGTTTTGTGACTGGGATGCCGAGGATCACAAAACAAGGTGTGAAGTAACCATGCAAATATACTTGGTACCCTTAATATTTACCCCTCAATCGATGTGCCGGTTAACCACACACGCTCCAACGATACTATGATAAACATTAAGTTACCCTTTGCCTACCTTGTTAAGTCCAGGTTAGTGTGCCGGTTAACCACACACGCTCCACTAACAGCTTAAACAAAGTGCAAAGTGTAATTTCATGGATTAGCACCTTATTCACATTTTACTAAGTAACTAAGATTGGGAATTTATAAGTGTTTAGTTAGTTAGTATTTATCATTATACTTATAATAAAGGGAGAATTATAGTCCTTTTCCTACCTGTTCGGCTAACGACCCTCCACCGGTCAAGGAAGCGGTGAGTGAGAGTGGACACCCATTAAACTGCCATTTTATAGGCAGTAACCTTATACCCCCCTTATAGACCGGCTTCGTGAATGAGGCCTACTAATGGAAAGATGACTTGCTCTTATACATATAATATATTAAACTTTTAATATTATAATAGTATAAGGGTGTATTTTAGACATTTAAAATACTTGGTGGTTTAATCTATTAATTAAACTAGACTTTTAATTTAATTAAACTCAAACCATATATTTATGGATTTAATAATACTCTTTTAATTAAACGCTTTAATTAACTATTAATAAAGTCCATAAGAGTTAATTTGAACTATTCAACAAAACATCATAATTCCAATTATTAAACTCAAAATTAAAACCATTTAATTAATGGTTTAAGTTATGAACCCAAGAGTTTTAGAATTCAATTCTTTTTTTCATAAAAAACTTTTCTCAAATTCCAAAACTTGAGGGCAAGTTTTGTAATTCTTGAAAACCTTTGGATTCCATAACTATGGAATTAATGGTGTTTTATGATGAAACTTTCCATGTTCCATAACTTAAGAACAAGTTATGGAATTCTTTAAAACATTAACACCAAATTTTGTAACTCCATAAAAACTTTGAATCAATTTTTTTTTTTTTTTAAAAAAAAACTTTCATATCCATAACTTATGGAAGTTTCAAAAACCCTTAAGATCACAACTTTAAAAAAAACTTTTGAGCTCCAAAATTTTATGACAAAATATGTAACTCCTTAAAACATTTAGATCAAACTTTTAAAACTAATAAAATAATCATATCATTTTATCTTTTACTAAATTTGACCTAATTCATCTCATATAACAAATGATTCAAATTTTACAAATAATTCGTTTTTCACAAAACAAGTAATTATCTTAAAATTTGACAAACGTCAAGTTTTTTTTTCCTTTTTTTTTCAACTTGAAAATAAAACATTTGCATCAATGTAACAGAAAACAACCCATGGCTCTGATACCACTGTTGGGTTTTGAGCATTCTAACACTCCTATGGTGTACATACAACCTTATAAACCTTGGATCTATGTTTTCTCTATTATACATGCAAATATTAACTATTCCAAGGTTTCATCCTAACTAGCATATTATGAAGCAACTATACTACAAAATTCTAGTTAGATGACATACCTTTGATGTTGCTTGAAGTCTTGAACTTTAAGAGCTTAGCCCCAATAGTGTGGAAGCCTCAAGTGGAATCACAAATCACTAAAACACCTTGGAAGAAATTGAGAGAATATATATGCTCACTAAAATCGGCCCACACTTTTTTTCACACACTTGTTCCAATTTTGTGAGCCAAGGACCCCTTTATATATTATGGAGGATTAGGGTTACATCCATGTAAACCCTAATACCCATGACCTTTCATTTACATAGGATCCATGGGTTAAAAGCTCCATGGACCATCCATGAAAGCTTAGCCCAACCTAAATGAACTTGGCCCATTCCATATATATAAGAGTCCATATTTAATTAGTTCTTTTTGATCACTTAATTAATTCTAAATTAATTCTTGATCAATACTAATTAAATAATATGATTCCATATTAATATATTAGAACTTATAATATATTAATATAAATCATAAATATACTATTCTTAAAAGACTATCCATATAAATTGTGCCAGTGAAGTGCAACCGAAATGGACCATGCCGGGTCGGGTCAAGTACATACCAAATATAGTTATGGACTTAGACATTAATCCAACAAATACAACAGCCCCCAGATCCAAATCATGCGTCGGGTAATTCGCCTCGTGAGGCTTTAGCTGCCTCAAAGCGTAGGCAATAACGTGCCCACTCTGCATCAAAACCGCGCCTAAACCCGAAATAGACGCGTCGCAGTATACCACAAAATCCTCTACGCCCTCTGGCAGGGCCAAGATCGGCGCCTCACACAATCTCTGCCTCAGGGTCTTGAATGCGGCCTGCTGCTCAGGCCCCCAACGGAAGACTACGGCCTTCTTCGTTAGCCGAGTCAATGGCACGGCTATCTTGGAGAAATCCTGGATGAATATCCGATAGTAGCCGGCCAATCCCAGGAAACTCCGAATCTCAGATGGAGATTTCGGAACCTCCCATCTCATTACGGCCTCCACCTTGGCCGGGTCGACCAGAATCCCGTTCTGATTGACAAGGTGCCCAAGAAACTGCACCTCGCGTAACCAGAACTCACACTTGGAGAACTTGGCGTACAAGCTCTCCCTCCTCAGAGTATCCAAAACCTCTCGCAGATGTTCCTCATACTGCTCCTGCGTCTTGGAATACACCAAGATGTCATCAACAAATACTATCACGGACCGATGCAGCATCGGTCTACATACGCGGTTCATGAGATCCATGAACGCGGCAGGAGCATTGGTGAGCCCGAAGGGCATCACCACGAACTCGTAATGACCATAGCGAGTCCGAAACGCCGTCTTCTGCACATCCTCCTCTCTGACCCTCATCTGATGGTAACCTGAGCGCAAATCAATCTTGGAAAACCAAGATGCTCGCTACAGCTGGTCAAAGAGGTCGTCAATCCTCGGGAGTGGGTAACGGTTCTTCACCGTTACCTTGTTCAGCTCCCGGTAGTCTATGAACATACGGTGCGACCCATCCTTCTTCTTGACAAACAGGATCGGGGCTCCCCAATGTGAACTACTTGGCCTGATAAATCCCTTGTCTAGCAGCTCCGGCAGCTGCGTAGACAACTCCTGCATCTAGGGAGGAGCCAACCGGTACGACGCCTTGGCAATCGGGGCCGCACCAGGAACCAAATCGATCCTGAACTCCACCTGACGCTCCCGGGGAATCCCAGGAAGCTCCTCTGGGAACACATCTGTGTAGTCTCGCACCACCGGAATATCGCTCACTGACTTCTTACCCGCCTCTCGGGTGTCCATGACATAGGCGACACATCCTGCGCAACCCTGCTGAAGGTAACGCCTAGCCCTCGCCGCCGAACATAAAGCTGGTCCTCGTTGTGGCCTCTCGCCCTGAATCACCAGCTCTCCCCCACTTGGGGTCCTGATCCGCACCAACTACTACGCGCAGTCGATCACCGCCCCGTTGGGGCTTAGCCAATCCACGCCGATAATAACCTTGTTCCCCCGTAAAGGTATAGGAACTAGATCCACCAGGTAGGGCTCCTCGAATAATCTCAGCACACAATCTCGGAATACCGCCGATGCTTGCACCGATCGATCATCGGCAATCTCTACCTCTAGAGGGCAATCCAACATGCCCGAAGACCCGGGAAACCTCTTGTTGAGTGCAAGAGAAACAAACGATCGGGTAGCACCCGAATCAAACAATACCTGCACTAGGATACCGTTCACATGGAACGATCCTAAACAGAGCACATATCAATATCATAAACATCATATAAATAAATCAGAGGGAAAGGATCATACCCGTCACCACATCGAGTGCGGCGCGTGCCTCCTCAGTAGTCAACTGGAAGGCTCGACTCCTCACCACTGGAGCCTCCGCCTTGCCCTGCCGGCCATCAGTAATCCGCAGGGTCGCTGGAGCTGGCGCCTTCACTGGTGCTGCTGCTGCTGTCAACTGGGGGCAATTGGCCTTCTTGTGGCCCCTCTGGTTGCAGTGGAAACACAGCAACTCTGATGTCTAAAAAGTGGGTGCAGGGGCGGTACAATCCCTGCTGAAATGCCCCGTCTTGCTGCACTTGTAGCAGCCATACGATCCCATCCTACACGCTCCCTCATGAGACCTGCCGCATTTCTTGCAGCGGCCCTCTCCCGGCTGGCCTTTCGGCCTACCATCTGATCCCTTGGGCTTCTTCCCCGAAGCCCCAGTCACATGCCCCTCCTCTACCTTCCTCTTCCGGATGTGCTCCAGATCAATCTCCCTCTCCCTTGCCCTGGAAATCATGGAACCCAGGGTAGGGCAAGCTGAAAAACTAACATGCTCCTGAATGTCAGCTCGCAGCATGTCATGGTAGCGGGTCCTCCTCATGTCCTCATCTCCCGCATACTAGGGCACTAGCAACGCCCTCTCCCGGAAGTTGGCGGTGATCTCCGCCACAGTCTCAGTAGTCTGTCTCATATCTAAGAACTCTCTCGCCAACTGCTGGAGCTCCACTGCTGGTGCAAACTCCGCTCTGAACCGAGTCACAAAGTCCGACCATGTCATAGCCTCAATAGCTGAGGCTCCCAGGGAGTCACCAACCGACTCCCACCAATCTCTGGCTCTGTCTCTCAAACATCCTGCTGCATATCTCACCTTCGACGCCTCAGGGCAGAAGCTGGTCAACCGTGCAGACTCAATGTCTGCAATCTACCGTCTGGCCACAATGGGGTCCTTCGCCCCATGGAAATCCGGCGCACCATTGCCACTGAAGTCCTTAAAGGACAGTGTGCATGATCCTGACTGGCTGGTCGCCATGTTGCTCCTGAATGCCCGGAGGCGATCCTCCATCAGCTCGACAATCCCTTCCTTGATCGACCCAAAGATGACCGGGGTCGCATCAAGGATGCCTCTAGTGATCGCGTAGCCTCTCATCTACTGGTTCGGAACCTGAGCCCGAACCCGATACCTCTCCTGAATTGCCAACTGCTGGCCTCGAACGCAGTACCACCATTCTGCAATACATAACGACAACCGTCAGTGATACTGATACATCTAGAGGGATCTCACCCATCACAAGTTCCCTGGTCTTGCCTCAGCCTTCCTCGATTCAAGTACAGATCCTCTACGTTCAGTAGTACGGGCCCATACTACCTTCCACATCTATCCCTACTTTCCTCAAGAACTGCCTTGACTCCACCAAGTCCCTTCTACTACTACTGCTGATCTCATGCTAATCTCGTCCTAGGCTTGCCCTAGGTAATCGCCAACCCACTCTCCGCCATCAGCTGCATAAGAAGTCCCTGCTTTCTTCCCCTAACTAGCTCGCGAATACTATTACATACTACTCAGACTAGATAATTCTTCGAATGAGAGATCCTACCTTACAACGGTTGGACTCAAACAAGAGCTGCGAAACAGAGCTAGACCCAACCTTCTGAAATTATTTAGTCCTTGCAATATGTAACTTAACATATTCGTTTACTAGTTAGTAAAAGACAACTAGAACTCCTAAAAGCACAAAGCAAGCAGCATTCGGGTGTTGAGTACACATAATCAAGTATATACTACTCTGGCTATCATACTGACTAATCTGTACTAGCATGCAATTCTCAATAAGCTGGTACGCATATAACAGGCACATAAAGCATCCTTCCTAGATCTTTAGCCCTAACTAGCATGCAGTTCTCATAAAGATGATACTCATACAATAGGCACATAAGGCATCCTTCCTAGATCCTTAGTCCTAATCTAACATGCTGTTCTACTGAAGCTGAAACTGATAATCATAACATAAACTTGTATGGGTACTTTGGGGAATACTTACTTGAGCTCGGCCGGTCGTGCACATCACACACTTTGTTCTTTTTCATAACTCTTTATCTTAACTTTTAGAAAAATAAATTTTTTTTGTAAAAATCTTTTAGTCCCTCGATTTGAGTCCAAACACTCTCGAAGGTGCGTCCGAATCCCTCAAACCAGGGCTCTGATACCAACTTGTAACAGCCCAATTTTCACGCCCAAAAATTTCATTTTTATAAATTACTTTAATTAAAACATTCGGAGGAAAAACATTGTAAAATCATAACATCTCATAAAATAATGTCTGAAAATCCAAATCGTAAATAGTGATAATGTCAGAGCATAATCCCAAGTAAACTCATAGTGCGGAATCTGGGGTGTGTGTATGATGTGCAGCTACCGCGCCGGCTCCTTCCCCTTCGAAGAAGAGGTACCTGAAACAAAACTGAAAACCGTAAGCACAAAGCTTAGTGAGCTCCCCCATAATACCACATACCATACACATATAATGAACAGCTAGGAGATACGGGCCTCGGCCACATGCTGCTAGCTGGGAGATACGGGCCTCGCCCACACTCCACTATCTGGGAGATACGGGTCTCGTCCACACTCCACTATCTGGGAGATACGGGCCTCGCCCACACTCCACTATCTGGGAGATACGGGCCTCGCCCACACTCCACTATCTCTGAGATACGAGCCTCGCCCACACTCCACTATCTGGGCGATACGGGCCACGCCCACACTCCACTATCTCTGAGATACGGGCCTTGCCCACACTCAGCTACTAAACCATAACATACAAGTATCATACAGATAACGAGTATAAACAATTCTAGCGTACAAGCATATATCATAATCAAGCTTAACTATGAGATACGGGTTCTGCCCACACTCCAATACCAACGTATCATCTATACGGGCCGGCCTTGGTGCCTTAGACCCGTTCCTACTGGAAGGAAACTCACCTCAAACGAGTAGCTGCTGATAATCTGTGCGGGGGAATCTCTGACTGCTGCTGCTCCGGAAATCCTCCGGCTATATTCCCCACAAAACACTTAATCAGAATCTGGTATCTACCCTTTAGGGTAAAATGACTATTTTACCCCAGACCAAGCCCAAGTCAAAGTCAAAGTCAAAGTCAACTTCCGATTGACCCGACTCGCCGAGTTGGGTCGTCAACTCGTCGAGTCCCTACCTCTTCAACTGTCCTCCTCCACGTTCCTACTCATCGAGTTTAGCGATGACTCGACGAGTTCTCCTTCTAACACAACCTCAGATGAACCTTCATCCGACTCACCGAGCGGTATGAACACTCGTCGAGCCCGTCTTCATCCTAAGAACACGTTCTGTCCTCGACTCGCCGAGTTGTATGAACAACTCGTCGAGTTCATCTTCAAGGGTTGGGAGATTGCCTTGGACTCGCCGAGTCTGTTCTAGCACTCGTCGAGTCCCATGAACTCCAGGTCTAAAATGAAGTCCAATGCGTTGGGTCACTCTTTCTGTCCTGCTACAACCCTACTAACACACAACTGAGTTCTTTTGACCCTCAACAGATATGGGACTCAAAGCCTTGGACTCGTCGAGTCCCAAGAACGGACTCGCCGAGTTGGTCACGTCCACACCCTAAATCCTCGATTTCTGATGTACAACTCATGACCAAAAGATAGATCTAGGCTCCAACAATCATTCTAGCACGTAAAGTTACAAACTTTACGTGCATGCATGGGACTTTGAGTCCAAAAGGTCCTAAAACAAGCTCTTGGGTTGCATGGATTCTTCCTTGGGTGGAAAAGCACCCACTTTCTGCCTTGTGACCCCTCAAAGGACCTAGATCCGAAGCCTTGTCCCCAACCATGCTTGCATTCATGGTTGACTACCTAAAATGGCTTATAAAAGCCCTAAATCTCCACAAAATGGGATCTAGCAAATGAACAAGCAAGTTAGCAACTTTATACCTTCTGAGGACTGAAAATGAAGCACAAACTCGAACCCCTCTGGTCTCCTCTTGTTTCCTCAAGCTCTTCTCCTTCCTTCTTGAGACCACCAACACCAAAATCGACCAAAATGACTTAGATTGCTTCAACAACGGCTAGGGTTTTCTATAGAGGGTTTCTGGGAGCATAAGGGATGATGGAGGCTGTATAAGGTTGTTTAAATAGGGTGCAAACCCTTAGTTTAGGGTTTTTCCAGACAGAGTCTACTCGTCGAGTCCGGGACTCGACTCGGCGAGTCCATCACTTAAATCCCGCGTCTCATCCCGCTTCTACTCGGCGAGTTGGGCCTTCAACTCGCCGAGTCCCAGGCCAAAAATGCAAAATTACTAAAATAAAATACATACCAGGAAGCGGGTGCTACACTATTAATAATGAGTTGTCATATGGCAAATATGGAAATGTTTCCATATTGGGAGTTGGATATTGAGAATCCATGTCTAGATTAGAAACTTTTATGCAAGAAGGATGTTCAAAGGAATGTACTTTTAATGTGAGACTTCATATCTATGGAATTGCCTTGTAGCAATCTCCAATAGAGAACTTTGTAATTTCATTGGCAAAGTCTTGGTGACTTTTGTGCAATAAGATTACAAAAGGATAATTGCATAAAATGCTAGAATCTAACATATTCTAATAGTGGCAAGAATTTGGTATTCTTACACTAATATTAAGGATTAGGAATTGTGAAATGAGTATCATTGGAAATGTGTTCAGTTAATCTGTTTCACAAAGTAAGGACCATAGGTAAACATATTGTGCATGCTTGGAGCATGGGACAACTGTTGTTATAGTTCTAGTAATAAGTTGATTACCCGAAACAACGAATAATGAATAATCAATATGGTGCTTAAATAAAGGTGTCTTATTTATAATCAAAAGTTTGGGGCCATATTGGATTCGATTATTCTTGTGTTTCACTTTGCATGTTTTGACTTCCTGAATAATAAGATTATTCGAACATTCCACAGTCGCTCATACTTTGGGAGTAGGTATGAAAGAAGATTGTCGTGAATTGGTTTGTAGATTATCTAAAGTGTATTAGACATAGCAAAAGTTTGCTGCAACGTTCATGAGTGCTTATGAATATGATTTGAGCATTAGATTAAACCCATGCTCACTTGAATCGCTTCATGGATTTTATCACGAGTGATTGGTGAGACGATAATATCTTATATTCTTGAAATCGAGACGTGTGAGTTGTATTCTGCAAGTTGGTTGCACATTGATAATATGTAAACGCATTAGTAACTTGGTGTTATAAAACATATTGTTGTGTGTGATTTGATGAGTAGGTACAAGCGAGCATTGAGTCGAATTTTATCCGTTCCTTTTACCCAAAGTGGGATAAAAGCGATATGTGTGGGCCCCTCGATGATTTAGTGATGATACCCTAAGTGCTTGGCCAAGCCGGGACTAATTTGATGTGTTGAATTATGGTCTATTGTCAGTCGTCATAAATCGGAAATCGGGAAACAACACATGAACAGAGAGTATGATTTAAATCCATGTCTCAGGTCATACGATATCTAGAATGGAGGAATATATGATCCCTTATCTAAAGGACGCGTTCCTGATAAGACCAGAGTTGACAGCGGCTTTTGAAAGCTACGATTGCTGATCAGGTTTTGAAGTCATACGCAGAATAGTTATTAGACTTATCCAAGTGGGAGACTGTTGGATTAGGTGTCTAAGCCCATAACTATTTTGGTATTTACTTGACCCGATTACGAGCATGCTCCTTTTGGTTGCCTTCAATATAGCAACTGATAGGATGAATTAAGGAGAAAGAGGATTAATTATGATTTATTAATATATTATATGAATAATATATTAAAAGAGAAATCATATTGTTTAATTAGTATTAGTCAAGAATTAATAAGAATTAATTTTGTGGCTAAAAGACATTAATTAAATAAAGGGGACTAGAACTGTCAATTGTGTGATAGTTGAATATTAGGCTAATGGATTCCATAGAAGTTGGAGTGGACGAAATCTATGGGGAAACCCATTAGAATTCGTCCAAGGCTTCTAAGGAGGGAGTCCATGGGCTGCTTACGGCCTAAGCAGTCAGATTAGGGTTTCCTAATTCAAAACCCTAATAGCCTCACTATATAAGGAACCCCTAAGGCCCCAAAAACGTGTGGAAGTAATTCATAAGGGTTCTTAGACGTTTTTGGTGCTCCTCCTCCTTCTCTTAAGTCATCTTGTTGCTCATGGTGTTTGTGACTCTGTTAGAGGTGCAACATTTGAGGCACTAGGCTTTCAGAAGTCAATTACAAGAAGGATTCAAATTGTTATTGCAACAAAACCTTAAGGTAAGATCTAAACTCTATTCTTTTATAATTTTCGATTATTGTATGCTAGAATTAGGGTTTATGAGCTTTGGACGATTATTGCATGTATATTAGACAAACTAGATCCAAAGCTTTAGGGTTTGCATGTACACCATAGGATTGATGTAGTGCTCAAAACCCATCATATAGTTGTATAGATTAGTATATAATCAACATTAGCGTAAACCCTAATGTTGAGTTTTACTTGGTGACTGTCTTTGTGAAAAACAATTTGGAGAACTCCCTTTGCTATTTACTTTATGTTCTTTGTTTTCTTAGATTATTTTACTTTTGTTCTTTATACTTGAAGTGTATCCAATCAATACAAACCTTCAATTGGTATCAGAGCAGGTTTTTTATACACTGAAGTAATCATGTCGACTTCTTTAAATGCAAAATCAACTGTCTGCAACAAGATCCCTCCAGTTGGTGAACACAACTTCTCTGCTTGCAAATCAAAGGCCATAGAAGCTCTCGAGTTCATGGATTTTGATATGTTCGACATCATCAACAAAGGTCCTGTCACCACTATGCATCCATCATCCAATGATGGTGCATCTAGTAGTAACTTGAAAGGAAAATATGTGCCTACATATAACGAGGATGAAAAAAGGGTTTTGAATCTCGATGTAAAGGCGGGAATTGCTATTGGAAACTCACTCCATTATTTAGACTATCGTTAGGGTCAAAACTATTCAACAGCTCAAGAGATGATGATTACACTATCATATGCTTTTGAAAAAGAGAACTTATCAATGATGAAGGTAAGTGTCTCACGACCCAGATCGTTTAATCTCACGCTGACACTTCAACTGACAACATTGGGACTCTTAACACTGATCTTTCTCAAGATGTTGCAGACCTTAAGATAGAACGGGACGTTACATCAACATATCAGGTAAAAAATCTCATTAAGCACTCTTCTGTTGAAAAAATCGAAAATGATGACATAATTGATCACTTACGTTTCGATTTATTGGTCTCAAATAAAGAAAGATGTTCTATCAGTTTTGAGTTAAAGAAACTAAAAGAAAAACTCTCTTTTTTAGAAAAAATCTTGTTTAGTATTAAAAAAGGAAAACACATGTATCTCGCTGACCAATAATTTTCTCTTCTCACTTTAATGTCACAATAATTATTAATGCTCAGATTCCAGATCAGTGTGAGAAAATTCTAGGAGGCAATATTGAAGGTGTTGTTTCTTTAGCCAAAGTTGTTGAGACCAGACAAACCTTCTATAAAGCTGACTGTTTAGAAGAAGATTTTAATAACAGCTTTGTGAGTTCTTATTTTATAAATCAAACTTTAATTGATACTCACTGCTCCACTGATTCTAACGGTATCACCGAATTTTTTCTCAATTATCTGCTCTTGATCCCTCTCATCAACCTTCTCGCCATGTGTATGTTCTTCCGTCCACTAAGATTTTGCTAAAATTTCCTATATGTAATGGTGAAGTTCATTCGGTAAACAGAATTCTTAGCATTTTTCCTCAGTGCTCCGTTAGCAATTTTGAACCTGAAGATCAATCAAAGTCCTCGACTTCTAATGACTCTTCAATAATTCATAAGACTCATGACATGGTATTATTTGATCTTACAATCGATGACATTCCTTGTTCCATAACTAAAAAAATATGTCTTAAATCAAATTGTCAAAATTCTTTGGAATCAAGAGTTTAAAAGAAATCAAAATTTATTATTAAGTGGATCAAAAAGAAAAACTTGTTGAACTGTCTCCCTAATGATTGCTATAATATCTTCTCTTGAGTGACCCATTGAAAAATGCGTCAGTATATATTCTATGTGTATTTTTTGTTTTGTTTTGTTTTTTTGGGCTTATTGTATATTTTAATTTTAGGGTAAATAACATATTTTGTATTTATACAGCGGTTGGTCAAGACATATGATAGGATTCAAGTCTCCCCTGGAAGATTTCATAAAGAAGGATGGTCTGACTGTTACATATGGAGATAATGGCAAGGGAGCTACGAAGGGATTTGTATCCATCCAGTGAAATTATGTTGTTTTCAAGAATGTCTATTATGTGAAAGGTCCTCAGCATAATCTCATTTTAATCAACCAACTATGTGATGCTGGCTATGAAGTCCTCTTCAACAAGAGAGAATGAATACTTGTTGATTACAAGAATGTCACTGCTCTGACGACAAACCGACAAAATGACATTTATATTTTGGATATGTTTTCTGCTGGGAACTCCCTTCATCGTTGCTTTTTTCTCTCATGATCTGTCTCATCTAAATTCGTTGTGGCAAGAGGCTATCGCACTTTAGTTTCCAAAACATATCGAAGATCTCAGGGGATCAGCTTTTAAGAGGAATTCCTAAAATGCAGTTTGTCAAGGATAAGCTGTGCTCATCATGTGAAAATGGAATGAAATCTAAGTCTTCCTTCAAACCAAAGTCCTTTTCTTCCATTATAAAACCTCTTCGTGTTCTTCACATGGATCTTTTGGACCAGTTCCTGTTAAGTCAAGAGCTGGGAAGAAATATAATCTTGTCATTGTGGATGAATTTTCAAGATTTACGTGGGTAGTCTTTTTAAGAAAGAAGAGTCATGCCGCTGATGAAACCATTTCTCTCATCAAGCAATGGGAAGTTCTGTATGATCACAAAGTCATCCAATTATGTAGTGATCATGGAACAGAATTTAGACACTCCTCGCTAGAACACTTCTACTCAATCTCAGGAATTGCTCCAAACTTATCTGCTGTTAGAATTCCCCAACAAAATGGTATTGCAGAGAGAAGAAATAGAACTCTCATTGAAGCTGGAAGAACTATGGTCGTTGAAGTTGGTCTTCCTTTATCATTTTGGGTTGAAGCTGTCAATACAACGTGTTATACCCTAAACTGGTCCATCATTGTTAAGTGTCACAGGAAAACTACTTATGAGCTTCTGAAGGGAAGGGAACCAATCATCTCTTATTTTCATGTGTTTTTGATGTGTTTGTTACATCTTAAATCAAAGAGATCAGCGCTCGATGTTTAAAGCTAAAGCTGATGAAGGAGTATTTCTAGTTTATTCCAGTGTATCCAAGGCTTTCAGGTATTCAATCTTTCAAGGAAAAATGTTGAGTAAATAGATCATGTCACCTTCGATTAAGACTCGTACATTCATGATTGAGTTGACCTTTTCTCATCAATACTGAATGAACTTACTTACATTCCTTCAGACCATGTTCTTGATTTCTTGCCTAATGACGTTGAGCCTGTTGTTCCCAATGTTGATCAATTCATTAGCTCACAACATATCTTTGAAGATCAGCCTATCATCACTGAAGAAGCTGAACCATTCAATCAGGAAGACTCTGCTCAAAGTAATACAAATTAAAGTTCTAGTCCAAGAATTCTTCGAGATCATCTTGAATCTCAAATCAATGGAGATGTAAATTCTAGGATTCTTACTCGTAGTAGAGTCAGTAGCAACTTCTGCATGTTTGTAAACTTCATTTCAATGATTGAACCAAAGAATATCATTGATTCCTTGAAAGAAGCTGAATGGATCCAGGCTATGAAGGATGAGCTGAATGAATTTGAACGTCATCGTGTATGGACTCTTGTTCCCAAGCCTCAAGGAATGACTATCATTGGCACACGCTGGGTTTTCAGGAACAAAATGGATGAATATGGGAACGTCATAAGACAAAAATCTAGACTTGTGGATCAAGGTTTCTATCAGCTGGAAGGGTTATATTATGATGAAACATTTGCTCCTGTTGCTAGACCTGAAGCTATTCGCCTGGTTCTTCCCTTTGCTTCTTTTAATAACCTCAAAGTCTATCAAATGGACGTCAATACTGCCTTCATACATGGAGGTCTTCAAGAAAAAGTTTTTCTAAAAAAACCACCAGGGTTTGAAAGTGAAGAGATTCCAAATCATGTGTATCGTCTTGATAAAGTTGTCTATGGTTTAAAGAAGACACCTAAAGCATGGTATGACACATTAGCTAGCTATCTTCTTGTAAGTGGATACAAATGAGGAAATATTAACAACGCCTTGTTCATCAAGCATTCAGGTTCTCATATCATTCTTGCTCAAGTGTATGTTGATGATATCATTTTCGGATCCGGTGATTAAAAGCTAAGTTTAGAATTCATGGAGAACATGGATAAAAAGTTCAAGATGAGCATGATGGGTGAACTAACTTTATTTTTGGGATTGCAGGCTAAACAATTAACTGATGGAATTTTTATTTGTCAAGATAAATATATTGCATATATGCTAAAGAAGTATGCTTTCTCTAATTGTAAGCCGGCAAAGACTCTGATGTCCTCATCAGCGTCTATTAGCGCTGATCTAAATGACATTGATGTGAATGCAACTCTATTTCAAGGAATGATAGGCTCTCTGCTCTATCTTACTGACAGTCGCCCTGACATTATGTTTGCTACTATATTGTGTGCTTGTTATCAAGACAATCATAAGGAATCTCATCTTCTCACTGTGAAAAGGATATTTTGTTACTTAAAGCACACACACAGTCTTGGGTTATGGTATCCTCGTCATTCTGAGTTCAAGCTGGTGGGATACACTAATTCCGATCATGGTGGATGTGGAATTGAAAGCAAAAGCACTACAGTAGGAACTCAAATGCTTGGAGGTATAGTGGTATGCTGGTCCAACAAAAAACATACATCGGTGGCTTGTTCTACCGCTGAAGCTGAATATGTAGCCGCTGGAAGGTGTTGTGCTCAGATCCAATGGATTCAGAATCAACTCTTAGATTTTGGTCTATAGCTCTCAAAGACTCCCATCTGCTGTGACAACGCCAGTGCCATTCAGATGATACAGAAGCCAATACAACATTCCACGACCAAGCACGTTGATATCTGTCATCATTTCATGAGGGACATAATTCATAAATGAAAAGTGGATTTGTTTTGCATTCCATCCACTGATCAATTGGCTGACATTTTCACAAAAGGCATTAGACAAGAAGACTTTAAACAAATTAATTGCAGATCTAGGCATGCTTTCAATGACTTAATTGTTTTCTAACTGTTTTGATTTAACATTGCTTTTGCTTGCTAGAAAACACAAAAACAAGTGCTGCTTTTACTATGTTTACATATTTTTACTTAGCTATGCTTATAGTATTTACAAGTATTTTCTTTTCACTCTTATTCATCTTTCAGGCCTATCTAATATTTATCTGCATCTCCTTCCTTCAAAATTTGTAAGAACTTGAGCCATCCATAAAGATCTCAATGCTCTTGGTGTTGAGAAAAAGAGTGGCATCATGTCCGCTTACTATTGAGAATGCCCTCTTTCTCCTCTACTCAATTGATGCAGAGAGCAACCATCAATGCAGTAAGTCTTGTTTTCATTTACTGACTTATAATCCAATAAAACCTCGAATGCTCTCGTGTTGATCTTGAGGACATGATGATTTCATGGATTTGAGCCAATTAACTCGTTGGTCACAAAGACTATCTTCAGCTCCTCTTTTGATCCTGATGAGCATGAATCTTAGAATCTGTGATAAATGGCTTCATCCTTCTTAGTTTGCAGAGAGTTGTATATGTGTTTATCTTTGATTATGCTTTATTTTATAACCAGACTTGAAGGGAAGATATCTTGGAAAATGGAAGTACATTTATGGCCATTCAATTCAAAATATTTGATGGATCGAGTCTTTATCATGCTTTTGAAAAAGCTACAAAATAATAGTTTTTGAATATTTCCTTGTTTGACCAACTCTCTTGTTTGTATTCTTATATTATTTATTATTTTGTATAAATTTTTTAAAGGGATCTGACGGTGGCAATTCTAACCTAAGTACGTAACTTTTGAAAAATCATCGTACCTAGAAGCAGGATGTTGTATGTGACTAAATCTCTCTAAGTCTCTCATCAGCGAAACCATCTGCTGAGAACATTGAGTCACCCCCTCACATTGATTGTTTAACACTGTCTAAACTTTCTAAGTGAGATTGCCTGGTCTAAATATAAAAAACATGATAGAAAGGCTTGGATGTTTATTCTTCGTTAACTATTTCACCTAAATTTGTCCCTGGAAGCATGCTTTTCGTATGCATAAAGTCTCATGTTCTGCTGAAACATTGATCATAACCTAATGGCTTACCCTGATTGCATAGTCATCAGCATAAGAGATACTTGTCTGGTCCATAAATTACAAAAGGCTATTCATGTCCTTGACCTCCTAAACTGAGGTATGATACGGTACCATTATGAATTATTATGAATTAACGGTGAATCTTTTATTCTAAACTACAACTAAACTTTGTGTTGCAAGGATCAAAAACATTTCTTGCTGATGAGTTATAATTGTTAATGTTTCACGCTGATTCCACCTCAACGTGACTGAAACAATTCATTCTTGACTTTATATTCTTCTTTAGAGCTTTATGATTCAAGGTAATGTACCATACGCTGATGAGAATACGAAAAATTCTTGTATCACACGCATCAAACCATTCTTTCCATAAATGTTTCTATATAATTTTTGATTCAACGTATGATACCAAACGCTGATGAGAATTCGAAAAATATGTGACGATAGGTACATCATTTTCCATGATATATTACACACTTGCCCACTCTTTCCCTTTTTCTTCTAATAAAAGTGATTAATAAGTCAGCATATAAAATCGCACGTGAATGAGGTCTGGCAATACTATGTAAGTGAACGATAGTTTTAGCGCATACTATCAGGAGACATCACAATCTTACTAGACTGGAAGTTGTTGATGTCGAAAAAGGAGAGATATAATCTTGCTAAAGCTGAAGAAACTACTAGATGTAATTAATCTAAAGAAAAGCACAATCTAAGGGGGAGTCAATCTGACATCAACATTCTCAACTCATCACCTATCTGTTCACCGTCTGCTGTAATTCATAAATGTTGCCTCGAAGTTATTCACATTCTCATGGGGAGCATTCGTTAAAGCTAAAGAACTTAAAATTTCATTCCTACTATCAGGGGAATCAAGAGCTAAATAATTCATTGAATATTATTTTTGACATCATTAGATAGGGAGATTGTAGGGTCACACCATATGATCTGATAAGTCAAACACTCTACACACTATCTATCAACGTCAGCGTCTACATCACCGCCAGTGCTAGCGTATCAAGTCCATCAGCATCATTGAGTAGTATAGTTATTTTATGTAAACTTTTTTATATAAGGAAATGATATAGGCAAGTAGAAAATAGATAGCAGATCTGATATCCTTGTGATGAGGATCGGTTCTTAGTATAGATTAGATACAATCCCTTCAATCAGGGGATATACTTGTATAGATTACTATATAATCAACATTAGGGTAATCCCTAATGTTGAGTTCGTCTTGGTGATCGTGTTTGTAACAAACCGTCTTCTTGGTGAAGACAAATCATTTCTTGGTGAAAGACAATTTGGAGAACTTATTGTGCTATTCACTTTCTGTTCTTTGTTTACTTAGATTAGTTTACTTTTGTTCTTTATACTTAAAGTGTATCCGATTGATTAAAACCTTCAGAACTAATCATTACAAACGTATACACAAAAAATTATGCCTGTGTACATCTTTAAATTTTTATAAAATATTTAATTTTCATTACATTTAAAATTATCAATAGGTGTTTCTTTGTAACCCATTGTTTCCACGGGTTTTAACCTATTATATATATATATATATATATATATATATATTGCTGCCTTCTACCTTATCAATATATATATATATATATATATATATATATATATATATATATACACACACACACACACATTGATGATAATGGAGAAGAGAATGTTTAAAAAACAGGTAAAAATAGTATATATTGGTAAATAATATTTGAATATTAACTACATATTTTAATTATATGTAGGTGGTGAGGAAGATGACGTTGGTGGGGAAGAAGAAAATGGTGATAATGATCAAGGTGTTGGGAATAATGAAAATGTTGGTCATAATGATGTAGGAGGGATCAATATTCAATTAGGAGGAAAACAATAATCTATAATTCTAAATCATATATGATTAACTATTAAAATCTTTGTAAAATCACACATGATTGAGTATAAATTTTATCAATATACAGGTTTGGATGACAACAATGTAGATGAAAATGTAGGTAAAAAGGTGGTGATAATAAAGAAGAAGATGTTGAAGGAGGAGGTAAACAACATTATACATTAATAAAATATATTTGTAAAACCACATATGATTATATATGATTACATATGTTATAATCACATGTGATTATATTCACATATCATTATATATGATTACATATGTTATAATCACTTATGATTATATATGTTATAATCACATGTGATTATATTCACACTTGATTCTATATGATTACATATGTTATAATCTCATGTGTTTATATTTGTTATAATCACTTGAGATTATATTCACATATGATTATGTATGTTATAATCCCACGTGATTAATATTTTTTTTTTAATTATATTCAGGTGTGGATGGGAAGAATGCTGATAAACGAGAAAGAAAAAGTGGTGAACAAAAACAAAATGTTCAAGAAGGAGGTAAATATGAGTATATATTTCTAAATTAGATATTAGATAAAAATAATATATTTGTATAATTATATATGATTAATAACATGTTTTACTATATACATAATTGATGATCAAAAATGTTGGTGAAGAAGAAGGTATTTAATATTGTTATATGTTAAAAATATTGTTTTGAAGAACAACTTTTCTTTTTATTTATTTTAAATTCTCTTAAATTTAATTTGTACAATTTAAAAGTCTTTTTGATATCATTTCATAATCACATATGATTAAATTATATGTAATTTGATAATCACATATGATTAAATTATATGAAACTCTTCCTTAAATATTGTCTATAAATGTTGATATGTTTTTGTATAATCGTATATGATTATTCAAAACATATAAATAATTTTATATAATCACATGTGATTAAATGATTATAATAACAAATGATCAAATTATAATTCCAAAGACATCAATATTTATATGTAATCACATGTGATTTAATGATTAAACAACTTTTTATGTATTAGTTATTTCAAATTCAGTTGTTGTATGTAATTTGTACCACATAAAAGTCTTTTGAATGTAAATTACTTGAAGCTCTTCCTTCAATATTCTTTATAAATGTTGATATGTTTTTTTGTATAATCACATATGATCATTCAAAAAAATATTGATATTTATATATAATCACATGCGACTAAATTATTATAATCACAAATGATTAAATGATTATATTCATTTTTAATTATACTCACATACGATTACAATGTGATTATAACTTATATACACATATGATAATATAAATAACGATTTGATTTAAATAAAATTTATTTGAACATTGTATATTTTTTAGAAAAATATACTAATTTTTTCTCATTTGTGTGATTTTTATAGATAATATAAATAAAGAAGATGTCGACAATGTCAAAAAAACTATAGAGAAAACTGTCACAAGTATTAATGGGAACACAATCCAATTTTCAGAATGACAGTTCATTAATGATGATGAGGTCAACTCTATTTATAAAAAAGCAATGCAAGATTATAAAGAAAATAAAGAGTGGAGCCTAATGTCATCATATGATCTAAACATAATCTAACTAACACCACCAGAGGTAATAATTCTTATTTTTTAAATTTACTCTCATATGTTTTTTAAAATCACATATGATTTCAATATTTCTTAATCGTACAATCACAGGTGATTATGTGATAATAAGTTTTTTAAAATTTATTTTCATTTTATGTTTTATATATAATCACATATGATTAAAATATTTCTAACAATTATAATCAAACACGAATCACATAATCCTACTCAACAAGAAAAACTTAAAGGGAAAGAAGTTATAGTGCAAGAAGTTCAAGCTCAAAAACCAAACATATTTAAAAGTGTTATTTAAAAAAAACAACAAATTGTGCCTAAAGTTCCAAAAAACCAAAATATCACAAAAGAACGTCGCTAAAATAGGAAGATGAATCCTGCAGAAAAAAGGAGGTATCCTTATAAAGAACGAGCCATTTCCTTGAAGACAAACTTAACATCTGACGAAGAAATGCTCAGTGAATGGCTGTTCAACTTACAAGGAAGCAAATAGTAAGTTATTAATATATGATTAACACTTATAAAAAATCACATTAACATACTTGTTCAACATTGATTAATCACTAGTGATTACAAATATAATCACATATGATTAAAAGTTTTGTTAAGTATACTTTTTCAATATGGATCAATCACATGTGATTACAGTTATGAATATGATAATCACATTAAAAATACTTGTTAAACATTGATTAATCACATGAAATTACCAAACATAACCACATATTATTAAAAGTTCTGTTAAGTATAATTTTTCATTGATCAATCACATGTGATTACACTGATAAATATAACAATATGAACTAACAAAATGGTTTTTATATTTACAGTGATCAAGTGATGTTAACAATAAACAAATGAGCAGTTTTCCGTTATTTATTTGAAAGCTTGTATTTCCGAAGAATATTTTTTTCCTGATGTAATTGACCCATGGGTTGAACTGCTAAACTACAATGAGAATGATAGAGACTTAAAAAATTCTACATACAAAGTATTCTTCAAAATCCAAATGATTGTAAGTTAAACATATGTGATTCTAACAGTAAATTAATATTATTTATTTAAATTCATGTATGATTATACACTGAATCACATATGATTCACCATTTAGACAAAGTACATCGAGGATGAGCCACTTCCAAAACAAACAAAAGGCGATAAAATGAAAAAGGTAGATAATGAAATGAAAGAAAAAATGGAAATGGAAGCAAATGAAAAGGATGAGAGTAGATATAAACTCTTCAGGCAATCCATCATCGACTGGTTAAAAGGAGATGAAGAAAAAAGTCAAATGAAAAATGTTGATCTTGTAAGTTACTTAAAATCTTATTATAGGTTATATCTTTCCTAAATATAACAACACATATTTATATGCATATATTCTTCCCTGTTTGCTGACAAGAACACACGTTCCTATTTGTTTTTAACCTAAAAAATGCAAATATCATGATATTGGACAACATCATCTCAGGGGCAACAATCGAAGACAAATACATGCCTATACATAAAAACCTCGTAAGTAATATTTGATTGTTATATATAGTTATCATATATAAAACATCATTATTTTACATTTTAGTATCACATGTGATTAGATAAACTATTTGTAATAACATGTGATTACATAAAAAATCACATGTGATTATATAAATATGAATAAATATTTGTATAACATATATGATTATACGTTTGAATTCAAGAATAAAACATTGTGTCATGCCGGTAATCACAACTGATTATGTCAAATATTTGTAATCACATGTGATTATATAAATATGAATAAACATTAATAATCACATGTGATTTAGATTTTAATTCAAGCAAAAAAATTATTATATGCTTGTAACCACAAGAGATTATATAGATATTAATAACATTTTTCTATATTTTATTGTATGTGACTAACTTTTTTTTTTTTTTAAATTTTCAGCAAAAATACTTCACAAGATATTTACATGAGATTAAGCATCCAATATCTCATGCCCTGTAAGACCCAAATCTCAAACCACATATACCAAATTTGTTATGGGAAATGATAATAACAAAACAAACTGTAGAGTATATGTTATGAGATATATGGAAACATATATGCGTCAGACAGAATTCAAAACAAGATTTACAAAAGAAGGAGCTCATGATGCATTGTTGAATTGGGTAAGAGCCATATATGTTTACAAAATCTTCAATTATGAAGTAAATTACATGAAGGATGATATCATGGAGCTTGTACATAAATACAACAAACAAGATAAACAAAAAAGAGAAGATGATGCAAAAAAAGCTTGTGGTGAAATCCAAGAAAGGTTGCAGGCCTTGATTTGAAAATTAGAGATAGTGGAGATGGTCAATGAGGATGATTGAAGGTAAGATGGTGGGGATAGTGAATTTGGATGATTATGAAGGTGAAGTGGTGTATGTAAAGATAGTAAAAGCAAAGGTGAAAATGAACTTGTGGATATTAGATTAGGAAGTGGTGAATGTGATTTTGATGATATGATGTTGATATGGATAATTTGTTTGTTGTTTTATTAAGACAATCTTTAGTTTTTAATTAGATCAATGTTTGGTACTTTATTAAGACAATGTTTAGTTATCAATTAGATACTAGTTTATTACTTTACAAAACAATGTCTATTTTTTTTGTTTAACAAAAATTAATGTTTAGACAATGTCTCATTTTAAATCATATATGATTTAGATATCTCTAACAATTATAAAATATATTGTTGTTTGTACAAAGCGATGATATTTCGATAATCACATGTGATTATTTATGTAATCACATATGATTTCGTCAATCACATCTCATTAGCAAAGTATAGATTAAATCACATATGATTTGCCTATGTTATGAACACTTTGAGATTTATACATCAAACATATATGATTATAAAGATTACTTGATTATACATTTATATTGAAATCACATATGATTATGAAGATTCTTTGATTATAAATTTATAATCTCATGTGATTATACTAATAAAACATTACAGAATCAGACATATTATTTAAATCTGTTATGAACACATACACAAGAAGATTGAATCATATGTGATTAGACACTTAAACATAATTTACATATCAATCACATATGATTATAGAAATAAACAACTCACACTTTGATATAATCACATTTCACTATAATATATAAAAACAATCACATGTGATTAGAAATATAAACATATTTTATATAATAACATGTCATTAAAACAATATAGATTAAATCACATATAATTTGCATTTGTAGTGAGCATTGTATAATTTATACATCAATCACATGTTATTACTCACATAAGCATAATTTGTATGAACAATCACATCTAGTTATACATATAAAACAAGACATACTATGGTATAATCATTTATTTGTACAATGCCATGTGATTATGAATGTAATCACATATGATTTTGACACTCATATGTGATTACAAGATTCTTTTTCAAAAAGATTAAATCAAAGAGAATCACATATAGTTATCAATTGCTATGAACATTGTATGATACACATCACATATGTGCATCTGTGATTAGAAACATAAGCATAATTTGCATAAACAATCACATATGATTATACATATAAACCAAAATATATTATGGTATAATCAAATTTGATTACCATATGTAATATAGAAAAACATATTAAATCAATGACAATCACATATAATTATCACTTGTTATGAACATTGTATGCTATACATCATTTCTCAGCAACAAATCTGCTTGGACAAGTATGGCTGTTGTGTGGTTCTTTTTTACCACATACTAAGCATTTTGTGGTCTTCTTTTGAGCATTCATAATTGGTTTTTCAAGTTCACCAACAAGACTTTTCTTTTGAGATCATTTATTCTGTTGAACATATGGAACAAAAATCTCAACCTCTTCTGGAATAGTAACATTATAAAGTTTCTTAAAGACATCCGCATTTTTAATCGGCTCTTCGCTTGAAGAATTACTCTTCACATCATTCAACAAAAGATGTGTTTGTCAGCCAAAGACTCTAACTTCTACTTATCAACTCTCAAAATGTCTAAAGCATATTCAATATTGAAAAATACTTCATTAACCAGTTTCGTAACCTCTTCATCATCTTCGTCAAAACTGTCTCTCGATAGCTTATAATTCGAAGATATTACATCCTGTCTCCTTCTCCTAAGAATATATTGTTCTAGTATTTCATTAAAAATTTTGTCCATCAATACTCTAAAAGCATGTCTGCACAACATACCAAAACGATTAAAATGTCCACAAGTGTAATTCACTTCTGTTTCAGCATATTTTAGTTCCACCTGTAACAATAAAAAATCACATATTATTACACATTAATCACATATGATTATACAAATAAACATCAAAGTCTAGTTTAGTCACATGTGATTAACATCTTTTATGTAAACAAAATACATTTTCTACATCAATCACATATAATTATACGCATAAAAACAATATAAACTCTAGTTTAATCACATTTGACTATAATCACATATGATTTAAAAAATTAAAATTTTCTTTGGTCAGATCTAAAAATCATTATATTTATAATCACATGTGATAATAATAACATGTACATATAATCACATATACTCATTATCTTTATAATCACATGTAATTGATTACAACATTATCATAAATATAAAAAAAGATATAAATCAAAAATAAAATACCTTATACGTTGCTTTTACTTTGTGTTTCTGGTTCTTGTGAATATCTTTAAAAAGTTCCCTTCCATCTCCCTCGTCTAAATCTTTAACATCAAAAAATCATCCTCCTTTATAAATCTCTTTTTGAACTTCAAAAAATAACTTGCTCGTGTACACCTTTGCTACATGTTGTTCTATCATACATGGTGACCTCCAAGCATAATGTGCTACCTTATTTTTATGCTCAAGTTCACGTTGTGTATACCATTGTTTTTGAATGGCATTTTCGTAATTCATCATGAAATTGACAAAGAATTTTCGGTTTTTGAATATACATTAAAAAATAAATTGATACTCTCAAACCTTGATGTGGTCTTCATCAACCCACATCTTGGAAAATCATTGAAATATGCAAGTACCCATGCTTCCTTATTTTCAAAAATATCTTTAAACCATCTCTCATCTTCAAGATTAAATTCTTTCATCAACAGTTCCCAATTCCTCTCGAAAATATGACGCTCGATATAAATGTCCCAAACAAGCTTATTGAATCTTTTCTTGAAATCTATGCTTTTGCGAGATTCCACAGATAGATGTAATAATCACATGTGATTCACAGTTTACAAATTAATATTCAAAAACAAAGATGAAAATCGCATGCCATGACTTTAAATGCTTTAATCATATGTCATTATATACAAAAAAATTGTTCTTTATTCAAATATGATTATAAAATAGTAGAAACAATTACATTTAATAATAAATTGTTTTAAATCCTATATGATTAACATCTGTCATAATATTAAACGTTTTAATCACATATTATTATACATTTTTTAAACATAAAGTTTTCTTTGAAATTAATTTTCTTTAATCACATATGATTATACATCTTTTACATATCCACATAGAATCAATCACATATGATTAAAACATACAATAAACAATGTATTATTTATTTATAATAACTTGATATGATCATATTTGATTTTCTGATTAACTTAAACAGTTTGTGTAAAATCATGTTTGATTATACACATCTGACTAAACAAAAGCAAAAATCAACATAAAAAATACATTTTTTGGCAGTTTCTTCATGATATGCCACATGTACAATCTATGCTTTGATTGATAAAAAAACAGAATCAACTGCTTTGTAGCATCCGAATCCTGAGGTATTAAAAATATTAATTTTTGCATTTAGAAGAGGCTCACGACGTGAGCCATGGTGGTCACGTCGTGAGTAGGACCATTGACCGTTTGACCCACGTTATCGAACCTCACGACGTGAGGCATAAGATCTCACGACGTGAGTCAGGCCTGATGGCTCCAAACCCTAAAAATTGAGTATAAAACAGAATGAAGAGGCTAGGGTCGCCATCCTCAGCCTCTTTCACTCTCAAGTCACTGAAAAACCCTAGATTTGGCCCTCTTGAGCCCTTCAGCCATTGTTGGTGGTATTGGTGTGTTATTGGTGTTTTGATTTCCTTGAAGAAGAAGAAGAAGAATCACTTGTGGTGGTTCCTTTTTGGAGAGATAAGCTCCTCCTTGTGGCACTTCTGAGCTCACAAGCCTCTATAAGTCTTAAAGATCCCACCTTTCTCTTCTAATCTTGCTAGATCTAGGTTATGGTTACCTTCTTTGCATGGAATCTTGGATTATCATGTGTAACGCTTGTTCCACGTATCATTTATTTCTTATAATTTTAGGGTTTTGCACTGGGACTCGACGAGTTGGGGAGCTCCAACTCATCGAGTAGAGATAGTTTTGGACGCGGGACTTAGGGTTTACTCGACGAGTTGGAAGGCCCCAACTCAACGAGTAGATGCGGGAAAGGAAAACCCTAATTTTCCGGGTTTTATACCCTATATAAAGAACTTATGGCTCATATGTAGCCTCCCTTATCGTCCTTACAGCCCAAATAAACCCTAGTTCGAGCGTTATGCCTTCTTGAGTGTGTGAGAGAGATTTGGAGAGTGATTTTGGGGTGGTTGTGAAGGAATTTGGAGCTTGAAGAGGTTGGAGTAAAGAGAGAAGCAGTAGATCCGACATCTACTCTGTGTTGGCAACCATATTGAGGTATAAAGTTGCTACCTTCACCTTAATTTGCTTAGATCTCATCTTATGAAAGTATATGGTCATTTTATTGTGCATAATAGTGTCATTTTCGGATTTGAACTTGTCACGAGGATATGTTTTCAGATCTGGACACATCTAGGCTTGCATGGACATAAACTTGCTCACTTTATCTAGTCCTAGCCCTTCTCCATGCCCTAAATCTTGTATGAAACTTAGTTTTAGTGTTTTAGCCTCTTGAGGACTTGCATGCACGTAAAGTTTTCCACTTTATGTGGTATTTCACTCCTAAGGGACTAATTCTGTAGTTTAGGGCTTTAGATTTGACTGGAAGGACTGAATATGTTAAGACAGGGGAAAACTGAACGAGTTGCCCTGACAACTCGACGAGTTGGATTCGGTTTTTCCGTTTTTAGTATGCAGAGTGAACTCGGCGAGTTGATAAGATACTCAGCGAGCTGGTTAGGGTTTTTCCCCGGTGTTCAGAACAGTGAAGGAACTCGACGAGTTGCTAGATGCACTCGATGAGTTTGGGTCAACATGGACTATTGACCTTGACTTTGACCATGGTTGACCAAGTTTGACTTTAAGGTTATTTTTGGTATTTCGGGATATTGACAAAGTCAGTCACCTGATGGTTGTAGGCAGTTGAGTTGGAGCTACGCGTTGGGACTTATCTTATCATTTCAGCATTCTTCAGAGGTGAGTCTCCTCACCATACCAATGGGTCGAAGGCACGAAGGCTGGCCCATTATTTGTTATGTGATATGCTAGTTGGTTATGGGATATGTGTTATGCTAGTTATTGTGATACTTGCATGAAAGACCTCGGGGGGTTCCCGAGGTATTTAGGTGTAACACATTGGAGGGTTTCCAAGGTATCCTTAGTAAAGACATCGGGGGGGGGGGGGGGGGTTCTCGAGGCACTTGGATATAAGACCCTGGAGGGTTTCCATGACATCCTTGGGCTAAGACCTCGGGGGGTTCCCGAGGCACCCGAAGTAAGACCCTAGAGGGTTTCCAGGGCATCCTCGGGCTAAGACCTTGGGGGGTTCCCGAGGCACCCGGAGTAAGACCCTGGAGGGTTTCCAGGGCATCCCTATATGTTGTATGCATGGATTACGTGGTTTATGTAGCTTTTATAGCTAATATGGATTATGTAATTATGTGGATTGTGTGGGGTATGCTCTGGAGAACTCACAAAGCATTAGCTTATAGTTTGTAGATTGTTTCAGGTACTTCAAAGCCTAAGGGCAACGGCAAGGTTTGATGGCGCGGCATGCACTCTCTCAGGCATTTTTATGGGGACACTCTGATATTTGAAATAAAATGTTGATGTTATGAATTTGAAAACAATTGTCATTGAGATTTTATGGTTTATGGGAATGTTTTGATTATTTAAAAATGAAAAATTTATTTTGAAAATTTGGGTCGTTACAAGTTGGTATCAGAGCCTTGGTTTGAGGGATTCTGGCACACTCTCGGATGTGTCAAGACTCAAACTAAGGAAAAGGTAAAATTCCTTTCAAAAATTAAAAGTTAAAAACTTCTTAAAATGGAAAAAGGGGAGAGTGTAACGCGCGTGATCGGCCGAGCTCAAGTAAGTAGTTCCCCAATATATTAGCCATGGTATACTGATATTTAGATTATGATAGTTGGATGGATTTTGCTATGTGTATGTTTTAAAAATTGTATACGGTTAGGATCTTATATCCTTGGAATGATTGATTTGGCCTTATTTCCTGTTCTGTGTATAATTTTCATGCATATGGAAACCTGTTATGATTGATATGATTTATGGTTTGATGGGATTGAGCAAATCTTAGGATAGCCTAGGATTTGAATTATGCAGTAGCTCGTGAGAGATGTTTTGTTCTAGGACGAATTAGAGTTATCAGGTGGAGCTTTGGGGAAGGTACAGGTAGGTGTGGAAGTTAGTATTAGGCCCGTACTACTGAAAGCACAAGACCTGTACCCGAACTGATAATACATAATGATCTGGAAGCTCTAAGGAGAACCGGTATGGGAGGATCATCTTTTTGATTATCTTGATCGTTATGTATTATCAGGATGGTGGTGACACGACTTGGAGCAGGGGGATCAGGATAAGGATCAGGATCCAAATCTGGGTCGGGCGACGGTACAACGCCCATTGATAAGAGGCTGCGCGAGATTATTGCAGCCGAGGTTATGAGGGGCATCCTACACGCTACTCCAGTGATTTTTGGGATGATGGAGATCATGGAGGCGCGACTCAGGTCTTTCCGAGCCGAGATTGCTGCGGGCCAAGTTGGGGCCCGAACTCCCTCGTTTCGGGATTTCAAGGCGTGCAGAGCGCCTGAGTTCTTTGGGGTCAGGGACCCCATAGTTAGCCGACGCTGGGTGACAGACATGGAGAACGCCCAACGCACGAGCTTTTTCTGTGATGCGGAAAAGGTGGGGTTTGCCTCGTGTACGTTAAGGGACCGAGCCATGGATTGGTGGGAGGAGGTGACTAGCCAGGTGGGAGCAGCCGGTGTGGCGGAGATGACATGGGCAGAGTTTGTAAGACGCTTTGATCTAGAGTTTGCACCACCCATTGAGGTGCAACGGTTAGTGAGGGAGTTCCAGGAGCTCTAGCAGACCGCCGAGACTGTGGCGGAGATCACCGCCATGTTTTGGGAACAAGCACTGTTGATCCCATAGTATGTTATAGATGAGGACATGAGGAGGACGAGGTATCATTCCATGTTGCGGAATGATATTCGTGAGTTCGTGAGCTTTACAGGGTGAAAAACCCTAAATGAGATGGTGGAGAAGGCCCGTGAGTGGGAGACGGAGTTGGAGTTCTGCACCAAGCGGAATCCAGAGTAGGCTCAGACAGTCGTAGGTCAGGTTAAAAAGCCTAAGACCTCGGAGTCTTCCGGTAGGGGACAGCAGGGTCGTGGCCGGTGTGCCAAATATGGGAGAACGCACTGTAGAGTGTGCTGGGTGACGGGAACAATATGTTATACATGTGGTCAGCCATGCCACGTGAGCACCCAAGACGGGCCTGATTTGTTTCCACTGCGACCCGACCGGCCATAAACGGGCCAAGTGTCCGAGGTTCCAGGGAGGAGGAGGAGCAGTGGCGGCGCCTGCACCCGCCACAATGAGGATGACTGATGGCCGCCCTACTAAGGTGGATGCTCCTATGGTGAAGAGTCGTGCATTTTAGTTGACTACCGAAGAGGCTCGGGCAGCGCCTGACGTCGTGGCTGGTACGTATTTTATTTTTCCTTCTTGATATTTATTTGTATTGCTTATGTGTGTCTATATATATATATATATATATATATATATATATATATGTATATATATATATATATATATATATATATATATATATATATATATATATATATATATATATATGCTCCTGAATAGGGACCTTTTTGGTCAATGGTATGTCGGCTCACGTTCTTTTCGATTCGGGTGCTACTCGATCGTTCGTATCTATTGCACTTAGCAAGAAGTTCCGGGACGCTCCGGGGATTTTGGATTCCCCACTTGAGGTTGACATAGCGGATGACTGCACCGTGAGTGTTGCGAGGGTGTATCGGGATTTTGTCCTGAATGTGCTTGGGGAGAGGTTTAATGTTGATCTAGTTCTAATAGTGTTGCGAGGGTTGAAGGTGATTGTCGGTATGGACTGGTTGTGGGCTAATGGGGCATGATAGATTACAAGCGCCAACTGGTGAGAGTTCGAATCCTAAGTGGGGGAGAACTGGTTATACATGGAGAGAGGGCCTCGCAGGGGCCAACCCTCTGTTCAACTGCGAGAGCAAGGAGACTTCTCCATCAGGGTTGTTCGGGATTTTTGGCATATATCTCGGATACGAGGTTTGAGACCCCCACAAATTTGGATAGTGTGCCGGTTGTACGATATTTTTGGGATGTCTTTCCCGAAGAGTTGCCTGGGGTGCCTTCAGAGAGGCAAGTAGAGTTTCGTATTGATTTAGTGTCGGGTGCCGCTTCGATAGCCAAAGCACCATACCGTCTAGCTCCGCCCGAGATACAGGAGCTGTCTACGCAACTTCAGGAGCTGTTAGACCGAGGGTTTTTTCATCCGAGCAACTCCCCGTGGGGACCACCAATCCTGTTTTTGAAGAAGAAGGACGGGTTATACAGTATGGGTATTGACTATCGGGAGCTGAACAAGCTAACGGTGAAAAACCGTTATCCGCTCCAGAGGATTGATGATTTGTTCGATCAGCTGGAGGGTGCATCTTGGTTTTCTAAGATTGATCTTTGGTCGGGTTACCATCAGATGAGGATTACAGATGAGGATATACCGAAGACAGCTTTCAGGACGCGGTACAGTCAGTATGAGTTTGTGGTGATGCCAGTCGGGCTCACCAATGCCCCAATAGCGTTCATGGATCTCATGAACAGGGTGATTATGCCGATGTTGGATCGGTCAGTGATTGTGTTTATCAACGATATCTTGGTCTATTCTAAGACCAAGGAGCATCATGAGCAGCACCTGAAGGATATATTAGAGACACTGAGGATAGAAAGGCTTTATCCCAAGTTCTCAAAGTGTGATTTCTGGTTGAGAGAGGTGCAGTTTTTGGGGCACATCATCAACCAAGAGGGTATTTTGGTTGATCCAACCAAGATTGAGGCAGTTATGCAGTGGGAAGTGCTGAAGAACGCATATGCGAATCGTAGCTTCTTGGGTCTGGCAGGGTACTATCAGAGATTCATCCAGGATTTCTCCAAAATAGCCGTACCTTTGACTCGTTTGACCAAGAAGAATGTGACTTTTTGGTGGGGCCCGGACCAGCAATTGGCTTTCGAGACTTTGAGACATAGGTTATGTGAGGCCCCGATCTTAGCAGTACCCGATGGGTTGGATGATTTGGTGGTGTATTGTGATGCGTCTATCACAGGGTTAGGCGCTGTTCTGATGCAGAGGGGGCATGAGATTGCGTACGCCTCGAGGCAGCTGAAGCCTCATAAGGCGAACTACCCCACTCACGACCTGGAACTTGGGACGGTGGTGTTTTCCCTCAGAATATGGAGGCATTACTTGTACGGAGTTCGGTGCACCATCTTTACTGACCACAAAAGTTTGAAGTATTTGATGGATCAGCAGAACATCAACATGCGACAGAGGAGGTGGTTGGATGTACTGAAGGATTATGATTGCTAGATCTTGTACCACCCAGGGAAAGCCAATGTGGTGGCCGATGCTTTGAGCCACAAGAAGGAAAGTGTTCCGATTAGGGACGTCTGTTTGAGGATGATAGTGATCTCTCCATTGTTGAATATGATCAAGGAGGCCCAGGTGGAGGGTTTGAGGAAGGAGAACTGGAAGATAGAATGGATTCGGGGTCAGTTTCCCTTGTTTGTTCGGGATAGTCGAGCTCTTCTGACATAGTGTGGCTGGGTGTGGGTACCGGTAACTGGGGGTGTGAGGCAGAAGATCTTGGAGGAGGCGCACAAATCCAAGTTCTCTATTCACCCGGGGGCCACAAAGATGTATATGGATCTGAGGTTGTTGCGTAGTTCGTGGAGCGGTGCTTGACCTGGAGGAAGGTCAAGGCCGAACATCAGAGGCCTCATGGCAAGCTTCAGCCGTTACCCATTCCCATGTGGAAATGGGAAGAGACCACCATGGAATTCATCACGAAGTTATCGAGGACGGCGAGGGGTGTGGATGCAATATGGGTTATTATGGATAGATTGTCTAAGAGGGCTCACTTTATTCCGATCTCCGAGAGCATCTCCGATGAGAAATTAGCAGATATTTATGTGCAAGAGGTGGTCGCTAGGCACAGGGTGCCAGTGTCAGTGGTCTCTGACCGAGATGTCCGATTTACATCGAGATTCTGGAGAAAGTTCCACGAGGAATTGGGCACTTAGTTACATTTCAGCACTGCGTACCACCCCCAGACAGATGACCAGAGTGATAGGACAATCCAGACACTCGAGGATATGCTTCGGGAATGCGTGTTGGATTTTGGAAGGAGTTGGGATACATACCTCCCACTAGCAGGGTTTTCATATAACAATAGTTTCATATAACAATAGTTATCTGCTGAGAAATTAGCAGATATTTATGTGCGAGAGGTGGTGGCTAGGCACGGGGTGCGAGTGTCAGTGGTCTCTGACAGGGATGTCTGATTTACATCCAGATTCTGGAGAATGTTCCATGAAGAACTGGGCACTCAGTTACATTTCAGCACTGCTTACCACCCCCAGACAGATGGCCAGAGTGAGAGGATAATCCAGACACTCGAGGATATGCTTCGGGAATGCGTGATGGATTTTAGAGGGAGTTGGGATACATACCTCCCACTAGCAGAGTTTTCATATAACAATAGTTATCATGTTAGTATCGACCGACCCCCGTTTAAGATGTTGTATGGTCGGAGGTGTAGGACCCCTATTTGCCGGGGTGAGGTAGGGCATCGAATCATGGGGAGCACCGAGGTGGTGCTCAAGACTACTTAGTTGATTCAGCAGGTGCTCTACAGGCTGCGAGTTGCGCAGAGCCGTCGGAAAAGCTATGCTGACCGGCGCCGATCAGATCTTAAGTTTCAGGTGGGGTATTTCGTCTTGCTGAAAGTGTCACCATGGAAGGGTGTCATTAGGTTTCAGAAGAGGGGCAAGCTACGCCTCGATATATTATACCATTCAGGATTACTTCCCGGGTGGGCAAGGTGGCTTATCACTTGGATCTGTCGGACGAGCTTAGCCAGATACACAACACCTTCCACGTGTCTCAGCTTCGGAAGTGTGTCACAGACGAGGCTGCAGTTATTTCTCTAGACGACATTCAGGTGGATGAGAACCTGAACTACATGGAGAGACCTGTTTCGGTTCTGGATAGGAAGACTAAGGTCCTTCGAAATAAGGAAGTGAAGCTAGTGAAGGTGTAATGGCAGCACCGAAGAGGCTCCGAATAGACATGGGAGCCGGAAGATTAGATGCGAGACCACTACCCGAACTTGTTTGCATCATCAGATTCGAGGACGACGTTTAATTCAAGTGGGGAAGATTTGTAATGCTTGTTCCAAGTATCATTTATTTCTCATAATTTTAGGGTTTTGCACTGGGACTCGACGAGGTGGGGAGCTCCAACTCGTCGACTAGATATCGTTTTTGATGCGGGACTTAGGGTCTACTCGACGAGTTAGAAGGCCCCAACTCGACGAGTAGACGATGGAAAGGAAAACCCTAATTTTCTGGGTGTTGTACCCTATATAAAGAACATATGGCTCATTTGTAGCCTCCCTCATCGTCCTTACCGCCCAGAGAAACCCTAGTTAGAGCCTTGTACCTTCTTGAGTGTGTGAGAGAGCTTTGGAGAGTAATTTTGGGGTGGATGTGAAGAAATTTGGAGCTTGAAGAGGTTTGAGTAAAGAGAGAAACAGTAGATCCGGCATCTACTCTGTGTTGGCAACCATCTTGAGGTATAAAGTTTCTACCCTTACCTTTTTTTTGCTTAGATCTCATCTTATGAAAGTATATGGTCATTTTTGGTGCATAATGGTGTCATTTTCGGATTTGAACTTGTCATGAGGATATGGTTTCAGATATAGACACCTCTAGGCCTCCATGGACATAAAGTTGCTCACTTTATCTTGTCTTAACCCTTCTCTGTGCCCTACACCTTGTATGAAACTTAGTTTTAGTGTTTTAGCCTCTTGAGGCCTTGGATGCACGTACAGTTTGCAACTTTACGTGGTATTTCAGCCCTAAGGGATTGGATCTGTAGTTTGGGGCTTTGGATTCGACTGGAAGGACTGAATATGTTAAGACAGGGGAAAAATCGACGAGTTTCCCTGGCAACTCGACGAGTTGGATCGGGTTTTTCCGTTTTCGGTATGCAGAGTGAACTCGGCGACTTGATAAGATAACTCGGCGAGTTGGTTAGGGTTTTTCCCCGGTTTTCTGAACACTGAAGGAACTCGACGAGTTGCTAGATGCACTCGAAGAGTTGGGTCAACATGGACTATTGACCTTGACTGTTCAGCTTGACTTTGACCATGGTTGACCATGTTTAACTTTGAGGGTGTTTTTGGTATTTCGGGATTTTGACAAAGTCAGTCACCTGATAGTTGTAGGCAGTTAAGTTGGAGCTACGCGTTGGGACTTATCTTATCAGTTCAGCATCCTTAAGAGGTGAGTCTCCTCACCATACCAATTGGTCGAAGGCACCAAGGACGGCCCATTATTTGTTATGTGATATGCTAGTTGGTTATGGAATATGCGTTATGCTAGTTATTGTGATACTTGGAGGGTTTCCAAGGCATCCTTAGTAAAGACCTCGGGGGGTCCGAGGCACTTGGGTATAAGACCTTGGAGGGTTTCCAGGACATCCTTAGGCTAAGACATCGGGGGTTCCCGAGGTACCCGGAGTAAGACCCTGGAGGGTTTTCAGGGCATCCACGAGCTAAGACCTCGGGGGGTTCCCGAGGCACCCGGAGTAAGACCCTGGAGGGTTTCTAGGGAGTCCCTATATGTTGTATGCATGGCTTACATGGTTTATGTAGCTTTTATAGCTATGGATTATGTGATTATGTGGATTGTGTGGTTTATGCTCTAGGGAACTCACTAAGCATTAGCTTACAGTTTGTTGATTGTTTCAGGTACTTTAGAGCCTAAGGGCAAAGGCAAGGTTTGATGGCGCGACATGCACTCTCTAAGGCATTTTTATGGGGACACTCTGATATTTGAAATAAAATGTTGATGTTATGAATTTGAAAACAGTTGTCATTGAGATTTTATGGTTTATGGGATTGTTTTGATTATTTAAAAAGGAAATTTTTATTTGGAAAATTTGGGTCGTTACATCATGCATGAGGTCCATAAAGTTAGCAACTTTATGGACCATTGAGTCATTAGCTGTGTTAGAACCCTTGGATCTGGATTTTGGTGCAAGTTTTGTACTCCAAGTTTGAATCTTCATGTTTATACCCATCTTTTGACCTAACTAGTGTTTAAGTCATGCATGGGAAATGCATGAATGAAAAGATATGATTTTTATGGTCCTTTAAGCTAGATATGGTATTCTGGAAAGTCCCAACGCACATTTTAAAGGATTACGAGCTTGATGCTCACAGAATAGTTCTCACGACGTGAGAAGTATAATCCCACGACGTGAGCATGGCGACTGCCCCGATCAGAAACCCCAAGGTGATTGAACCGAGTTGACTCGTTGTGTCGACCCAAGTCGAGTTGACTCTCACGACGTGAGCCAAGGAAGGTCACGACGTGAGGACATAATGATAAGGAAAGTTGACCATCGACTCGAGGCGTTCACCTTTGACCTAAGTTGACTTTTTGTCCATTATTAAGAAGGAGGGTAAGTCTAAAGGTTTCATTGTATTATTTCTTGGATGTGGAGTAGACCGCTGCAGCTGATAGCATGAGCAACAGTATTTGACTTTCGATTGTGAGGTGAGTTTCCTCCTGTATGAATGGATCAAAGGCACCAATGTCGGCCCGTATAGTTATGTTAGTATGTTCTGGACTAAGGACTGATGTTGGGCGGTGCCCGATGTATGCTTATATGATTTGTGAATTTCGGTCCGATGTCGGGCGATGCCCGAGGAATGTTTGTATGCTTGATGTCTTCGTGATTCTTACATGTGTCTGTATTTGTATGTTCCCGGATTACGGTCCGATGTCGGGCAATTCCTGAGGAATGTTTGTATGCTTCCAGATTTCGGTCCGATGTCGGGTGGGGCCCGAGGAATGTTTATATGTTTATGTTAGGTTATTATTTCATGTGTATTTGTTGATATGTTATATGTATACCGAGCTTTGCTCGATGCCGGGCTGGGCCCGATGCTGCACATTTTCGATGCCGGGAGGGGCCCACAATATGTTTATATGTAGTTATGTGATTATGTGTACGGTATGTGGTAGTTTGGTGAGACACACTAAGCTTTGTGCTTACAGTTTTTAGTTTTGATTTCAGGTACTTCTGGTAGCAAAGGGAAGAGATCGGGATGAATGTAGTGGACACACCATTATGTTTAGCCTGGGATGATTACTCTGATGTTCTGATTTGGAAACTCTGATAATAATGTTTTTGAGATAGCTTGACTTATGATTCGATGAAATGTTTTGATAACTATGGATTTATTTAATGATTTAAAACAAAAAAAAATTGGTCATGAATTTTGGGATGTTTCAAGTTGGTATCAGAGTCTTTGTTTGAGGGATTCGAAGACACTCTTGGGTGTGTCTGAACTCAAACTGAGGACTTGGTATCTTTTTTTTTTAAAAAAGAAATCCATTTTTTATAAAAATGATTTTGAAAAGACAAAAGGGTGTGGTGCATGCAATCAACCGAGCTCAAGTAAGTTCTCCCAAATTACCCATACATGTTTGTTATGATATGATATGATTTTGAGAACCGCATGCTAGATTAGGGCTAAGGATCTAGGAAGGATGCATTGTATGCCTGTTGTATGTGTGTGAGAACTGCATGCTAGATTAGGGCTAAGGATCTAGTAAGGATGTCTTGTATAACTACTATATGAGCTTATTGAGTTGCTGATGAAGTATCAAATCAAGTAATGAAATCTAAATCAGAGTATCGAGAATTGAGAACACCAAATGTAAATAAGATCATGTTTTAGCTCATATTATGCTTCACGGTTATAGAGAGAAAATAGTCAAGAACAACTCCAAAAGTCTTATCTAACTCTAAGTAACATTTCTTATTTATAGGAAAACAGTAAAGCATACAAACAATTACAAAGGACTAAACTTCATAGTTTCGACATAAAACGCCTTTGCAAAATAACATTACATTTCGACACCTTACAATATTACTATGACCCTTACAGTTGCATGCTAGTACTGTTTTTTCAATGATATGATGGCCTGATTAGGATATGTGTGGTTTTGATTACTTAATGCTCGAATGCTGCTTGTTATGTGCTTGTAGAAGTTCTAGTTATCTTTAACTAATTAGTAAACGAATATGTTAAGTTACATATTACGAGGACTAAATAATTTCAGAAGGTTAGGTTTAGCCCTATTTCGCAGCTCTCGTTTGAGTCAAACCGTTGTAGGGAAAGACCTCTCATTCGACGAATTATCTGGTCTTAGTAATATGTAATGGTATTCACGAGCTAGTAAGGGGGAGATAGCAGGGACTTCTTATGCAACTGATGGCGGAGAGTGGGTCGAATATTACCCTAGGGCAAGCCTAGGATGAGATTAGCGCAAAGAGGAGTAGTAGTAGTAGGAACTTGGTGGAGTCAAGGCAATTCTTGAGGAAAGTACGGATAGATGTGGAAGGTAGTATGGGCTGGTACTACTGAAAGCAGAGGATCCTTACTCAAGTCAAAGAAGGCTGAGATGAATCCAGGGAATTTGTAGTGTGTGTGATCCCTCGAGTTATGATGAGTATTCTGATGTTTGTTATGGTGTATTTTCAGTATGGTGACTGTAACGCCCCGACTTTCAGGCAATAATTTTATGGCCTTGATTTTCATAAGTTGCATGGTCTACTCGACGAGTTGGATGCATGACTCGTCGAGTAGAAGCGGTTTGGGGCCACGTGTTTAAGTGACCTACTCGCCGCGTCCAAGATAGGACTCGACGAGTAGGAGCTGGAGGATGAAACCCTAATTCCCGGCATTTTGCACCCTATTTAAAGGATCATTAGCCTCCTTTAGCCCCCCTTACAGCCACTTAAGAGTCCATCAAGCCCTAGTCCGTGCGTGTGCTCTATTCTTGGGTGATTTAAGCTTTGGAAGGTGGATCTTAGTGAGAAGAGCTTGGAGAACAAGTGGCTAGAAGCAAGTAACATGTGGGGATCTGAAATCTACCTCAGTTAGCATCTTTTGAAGGTATCAAGTCGTTACCTTGACCTCTTTTCCTTCTAGATCTCATTTGGTTAAAAATTAGGGCTTTACTAGCATATTAAGAAGCTATTCGTGGGTATGAGCTAAGATCTGAAGTTGTAACTTCAGATCTAAACTCTGTTTGGTCTCTAAGTCCATAAAGCTCTCAGATTTGGCAAGTATGAACCCCTCCTTAAGTGTAAAACTCCATTGCAAGCTTGGTTTTGTCATTATAAGACTTTAGAGCCTTGCATGCACGTAAAGTTTGCAACTTTACGTGATAAACATGACTTGGGAAGCTGGATCTGCAATATGGAACCTTAAAATGGCTTAAAAAGCAACTGAATGGATAATGGACCGAAGGGACTCTGCGAGTTGCATGGTCAACTCGGCGAGTCCGATGAAGATTGTCATGCAAGGACTTCTGCATGGACTCGGCGAGTCAGTCGGATGGCTGGGCGAGTCAACTTGGGTTTTCCCGACATTAGGACACGCTTGGACTCGGTGAGTTTCAAGGAAACTCGACGAGTCAGTGGGGAGGTTTCACGTCTACTTGAGTTCTAGAAGGACTCGACGAGTCAGTGACTGCACTCGACGAGTCGGGACAACATGGATTGTTGACCTTGATCGTTGCCTTTGACATTGGCCAAGGACTGTCTTTTTGACTTTTGGGGCATTTTGGGAAGTTGGAAATTTATGAGTATGATTCTATGGTGAATATAGGTGGTGGAGTTTGTGGCGGTGATCCAAGGGTTTGAGCTTATCTTTCGAGTCGACAGTTGCAAGGTGAGTTATCCTCACTATACTCAAGGGTCTAAGGCACCAAGGTCGGCCCGTTAATTTGTTATTTGGGATTGTTACTATTATGATATGTTAGATCAGTATCCTAGTAGATAGGATGGTTATATGTTGTTATGATCTGTTAGATCGGTATCCTAGTAGATAGGATGGTTATGTGCTGGTATGATCCGTTAGATCGATATCTTGGTAGATAGGATGGTTATATGTTAGTATGATCTGTTAGATCGGTATCCTGGTAGATCGGATGTGGTTATGCTTAATGACCTATAGTTTGGTCTGACTGTCTGTATGCTGGTACGAGATTACCTGTTATATGGGAACATGATTGATTCGTAGTTGAGGGTATTCCATCCTGAGGATGATAGGACCCTAGTATGTTGTCCTTATAGACTGTTATATGATTATCTGATATAGGTGCACATGTTTGATAGTATGTTGGCATTCCAACCCGATGGTTGAGGGCATGGGGTATTCCATCCAGATGGATGATTGGACCCATAGTATCTGTTATATATGACTTGTGTGTGGGCATTCCAACCCAATGGTTGTAGGCCGAGAGTATTCCATCCCGATGATGATTGGACTCGTAGTATGTGGGCATTCCAACCCGATGGTTGTGGGCCGAGAGTATTCCATACCAAGGATGATTGGACTCGTAGTATGTGGGCATTCCAACGCGATGGATGTGGGCCGAGAGTATTCCATCCCAAGGATGATTGGACACATAGTATGTGGGTATTCGAACCCGATGGTTGTGGGCCGAAAGTATTCCATCCCGAGGATGATTAGACTTGTAGTATGTGGGCATTCCAACCCGATGGTTGTGAGCCGAGAGTATTCCATCCCGAGGATGATTGGACTAGTAGTATGTGGGCATTCCAACCCGATGGTTGAGGTCCTGGGGTATTCCATCCCAATGGATGATTGGACCCATAGTATGCTGTTTCTTAATGTATGTGTATTGTCGTGTGTATGGGTATTTTGGGGGTAACTCACTAAGCCTTCGATCTTACAGTTTCAGTTTATTGTTTCAGGTTCAGCGGATGATCGCGGGAAGGCGAAGGCGTGACCGTACACTTCCTCGATTGATGATTTTGATTTCTGGGAACTCTGATGTTTAAAATATTTTGAAAACAAATTGTATTAACTGAATGGTTTAAATGATATAAAAAGTTTTAAATTGGCTCAAATTTTATGGATGTTATAGTGACGCTACACACTAGACCAGTTGGCAGCTCTGGCACCGGCGAGGGATCAGGCTCAGGCTCTGGAGCCGGGCAGCTCCATGACCAGATGAGAGAGTTTATTTCATCTGAGATTACATGTAGTATTATGGACCAGACTCATGTGATCTTCGGTACGGTCAAGCAGGGCATTTTGGACATTATTGACGAGAGGTTGGGTGCATTCCACACCGAGATGGCGGCCATGATGGGGGCGCGCACGATGATATTCTGGGAGTTCAGAGCATGTGGAGCTCCAGACTATCATGGGGCTAGGGACCCCATTGCTAGCAGCAGGTGGTTGGCTGACGTCGCCAACGCCTTCTGTAATAGCCGATGTCCCGAGGGGGACAAGGTCCGACTTGCTTCCTGTCTCTTGAAGGACAAAACACGTGACTGGTGGGAGGAGGTTGGACATGCTATTGGATATGATGCCGATCTTGATGCGATGACCTGGAGTGATTTCTAGGCCAGATTCAGGGCCGAGTTTGCACCTGTGATCGAGGTGCAAAAACTTGCGAGGGAGTTCCAGGATCTCCAGCAGACTATGGAGACGGTGACTGAGATCACCGCCATGTCAGGGAGAGGGCCCTTCTTGTTCCGCACTATGTGACAGACGAGGAGATGAAAAAGGCCCGGTACCATGAGATGCTACGGAGTAATATCCGCAAGTTTGTGAGCCGATCCAACTGCAAGACGCTGTAGGATATGATAGTGAGGGCTCAGGAAAAGGAGCTGGATTTGGAGATGGAGAAGAAGAGGAAACCAGATGGATTCCAGACAGGGAGTTAGGGCAAAAAGCCCAAGGTATCGGATCACAGATCGAGGAGCCAGCACGGTCGCAGCTGTTGTGGCAAGTGCGGCAAGATGCACGAGGGGGCGTGCATGGCGGGTAGTTCGGGCTGCTTTAGGAGAGCTGGACTCTACTGCTACCACCACCACCACAACAACATCTGATCTGATTTACTTTTAGTGCAATCATAGGGGCCACACGAGGTCCCAGTGTTCGAGTTTAGCAGCAGCAGGACAGGGGGCGGCACCCGCTCCTACTACATTGAGGATTACCGATGGCCGTTAGGGTCGGACAAAGGTGCTTGCGCTGAAGAGTAGAGCCTTCCAGAGGAGGCACGTGGAGCTCCCGATGTTGTTAAGGTATGTACCTTCTCCTTATCTCTTTATTTATATTGATTTATTGCTTATGTTTATGTGTTTCATTACAGGATCGTTCCTTGTGATCAGTATATCCGCTCTGGTATTATTCGATTCGGGGGCTACCCGATCTTTTGTATCACTCGTGCTCAACAAGCGATTTATGGGAGCTCCAGGAGAGTTGGACTGTCCACTTGATGTAGAGATAGCGAATGATAGGACCGTTCGGGTTGCAAGGGTTCACCGTGGATGTACACTGAAGTTGTTTGATGAGCAGTTTTCCATGGATTTAGTCCCCATTCCCCTGCGAGGGAATAAGGTTATCGTAGGTATGGACTGGTTAAGCCCCAACAAAGCAGTGATTGACTGCGAGTAGCTGCTAGTGCGAGTTCGGACCCTAAGTGGGGGAGGGTTGGTGATTCAGGGCGAGATGCCGCAGCAAGGGCCGAATTTGTGTTCAGCGGAGAGAGCTAGGCGCTACCTACAGCAGGGTTGCGCAGGTGATGTTGCCTATGTTATGGATACCTGGGATAAGGGTAAGGCAACCGTGGATGATGTATCGATCGTACCGGAGTACCCAGACGTGTTTCCAGAGGATTTGCCTGGGGTACCTCCGGAAAGGCAAGTAGAGTTCAGGATTAACCTAGTTCCTGGTGCGGCTCCGATAGCCAAGGCACCATACCGGTTGGCTCCTCCCGAGACATAGGAGTTGTCTACATAGCTGCAAGAGCTGTTAGACAAGGGATTTATCAGGTCGAGCAGGTCGCCATGGGGAGCCCCGATTCTGTTTGTGAAGAAGAAGGACCGGTCACATCGGATGTGTATAGATTACCGGGGGTTGAATAAGGTAACAGTGAAAATCCGTTATCCCCTCCCGTGGATTGACGACTTATTTGATCAGCTTTATGGTGCATCTTGGTTCTCCAAGATTGATATGCGAGGGATTTATCAGGTCGAGCAGTTCGCCATGGGGAGCCCCGATTCTGTTTGTGAAGAAGAAGGACCGGTCACATCGGATGTGTATAGATTACCGGGGGTTGAATAAGGTAACAGTGAAAATCCGTTATCCCCTCCCGTGGATTGACGACTTATTTGACCAGCTTTATGGTGCATCTTGGTTCTCCAAGATTGATATGCGATCGAATTATCACCATATGCGAGTCAGGGACGACGATGTGCAGAAGACAGCCTTTCAGACTCGCTATGGTCACTATGAGTTCGTGGTGATGTCGTTTGGGCTCACCAATGCTCCTGTCGCGTTCATGGATCTCATGAACCGCGTGTGCGGACTGATGCTGGACCGGTCTGTGATAGTCTTCATCGATGATATCTTTGTTTACTCCAAGACTCAGGAGCAGCACGAGGAGCACCTGAGGGAGGTGCTGGAGACACTGAGGAGGGAGAGACTTTTCACAAAGGTCTCCAAGTGCGAGTTCTGGTTGCGCGAGGTGCAATTTCTGGGGCACCTTGTCAACCATAAAGGTATTCTGGTCGATACGGCCTAGGTAGAGGCCGTGATGCAGTGGTAAATTCCGAGGTCTCCATCCGAGATTCGGAGTTTTCTTGGTCAGGCGGGTTTCTATCGGAGATTGTTGTTCCATTGACTCGACTGACCAAGCAGTCGGTGACATTCCGTTGGGGGCCTGAGCAGCAGGCAGCTTTTGAGACTCTCAAAAAGTGGTTGTGCGAGGCACCGATTCTGACTTTGTTGGAGGGCGTCGATGATTTCGTGGTTTACTGTGACACTTCGAACACAGGCATGGGTGCAGTGCTGATGCAGCGGGGTCGCGTGATTGCGTACGCGTCGAGGCAGCAGAAGCCTCATGAGGCGAACTATCCGACGCATGATTCAGAGTTGGGGGTTGTGGTTTTCACCCTCAATATTAGGCGACGTTGCCTCTATGGGGTTCGTTCTACCATTTACACGGACCACAAGAGCTTGAGGTACCTGATGGATCAGCCGAATCTGAACATGAGGCAGCGTCGTTGGTTAGACGTTGTGAAGGACTATGACTGCGAGATCTTTTATTACCCGGGGAAGGCCAATGTGGTGGCCGATGCTCTCATCTGCAAGGCGGTCGCGGCTCCGATTCAGGATATATGTCTTAGGATGACAATTCTTACTCCGTTGTTGAAACGGATTCAGGAGGCTCAGGTCGAGGTTATGAAGGAGGAGCGTTAGAAGTGTGAGCAGATCATAGGTCGGGTGGCTTCATTTGATTACGACAGCCGTGGGTTGTTGACCCTGCATCAGAGGGTCTGGGTTCCTTACTGGTGTGGAGTACTCCAGGTTCTGATGGAGTAGGCTCACAAGTCGAGATTCTCCATTCATCCCGGGGCGATGAAGAGGTATCGGGATCTTCGCCCTGATTATTGGTGGCCCTGCATGAAGCGGGGCATAACTTGGTATGTGGACCGATGCTTGACTTGTAAGAAAGTCAAGGCCGAGCACCAGCGACCTCACGTGGAGTGGATTCGATTTGGGTCATCATGGATCGGTTTACCAATAGTGCACACTTCATCCCGATCTAGGAGAGTATATCGACTGAGAAGCTAGTCGAGATCTACGTATGCGAGGTGGTGGCACGTCATGGAGTGTCGGTTTCGGTTTTATCAGACTGAGATGTTCGCTTCACTTCCAGATTTTAGAAGCAGTTTCATGAAGAGATGGGTACTCGTCTTCACTTCAGTACAACTTTTCACCTTCATACGGATGGGCAGGGTGAGAGGACGATTCAGGCTCTAGAGGATATGCTACGTGCATGCGTATTATATTTTGGCGGCAGTTGGGATATGTATCTTCCGTTAGTGGAATTATTGTATAACAACAGTTACCACGCTAGCGTTGATTGACCTCCTTTCGAGATTCTCTATGGGAGGAAATGTGGGACCCTAATCTGTTGGGGCGAGGTCGGTCAGAGAGTCACAGGGAGTACCGAGATGGTGATCAAGACTACCGAGATGATCCAGCAGGTCCGGAGTAGGCTCTAGACTGCTCAGAGTCGCCAGAAAAGCTATGCCGACAAGCGTCGATCAGACCTAGAGTTTCAGATAGGGGACATGGTTCTCCTGAAGGTGTCACCTTGGAAAAGTGTCACCCGGTTCAGGAAGCGGGGCAAGCTGGGCCCCAGGTACATCGTTTCGTTCAGGGTTTTGACTCGGGTGAGCCGAGTTACTTATCATTTGGATCTTCCAGTAGAGCTCAGTCAGATTCACAACACCTTTCATGTCTCCCTGCTGCGGAAGTGTTTAGCGGATGATTCCGCAGTTGTGCCTTTAGAGGATGTTTAGGTGGACGACCGCTCTGTATGTCTTAAAGATCCAACCTTTCTCTTCTAATCTTGCTAGATCTAGGTTATGGTTACCTTCTTTGCATGGAATCTTGGATTATCATGCATGAGGTCCATAAAGTTAGCAACTTTATGGACCATTGAGTCATTTGCTGTGGTAGAACTCTTGGATATGGATTTTGGTGAAAGTTTTGGACTCCAAGTTTGAATCTTAATGTTTATGCCCATATTTGGACCTAACTAGTGTTTAATTCATGCATGGGACATGCATGACTGAAAAGATATGATTTTATGGTCCTTTAAGCTAGATATGGTATTCTGGAAAGTCCCACCGCACATGTTAAAGGATTAAGAGCTTAATGCTCACAGAACAGGTCTCACGACCTGAGAAGTATAGTTTCACGATGTGAGCATGGCGACTGCCCCGATCTGAAACCTTGAGGCAAGTGAACCGAGTTGACTCGTTGTGTCGACCCAAGTCGAGTTGATTCTCACTACGTGAGCCAAGGAAGGTCACGACGTGAGGACAGAATGATAAGGAAAGTTGACCATCGACCTGAGGCGTTGACCTTTGACCTAAGTTGACTTTTTGTCAATTATTGAGAAGGAGGGTAAGTCTAAGGGTTTCATTATATGATTTCTTAGGTGTGGAGTAGACTGGTGCAACTGATAACGTGAGCAACATTATTTGACTTTCGATTGTAAGGTGAGTTTCCTCCTGTATGAACGGGTCGAAGAAACCAATGTCGGCCCGTATAGTTATGTTAATATGTTCCGCACTAAGGTCCGATGCCGGGCGGTGCCCGATGTATGCTTATATGATTTCTGGATTTCGGTCCGATGTCGGGTTATGCCCGAGGAATGTTTGTATGCTTGATGTCTTCATGATTCTTGCATGTGTCTATATTTGTATGTTCCCGGATTACGGACCAATGTCGTGCAATGCCCGAGGAATGTTTGTATGCTTTCGGATTTCTGTCTGATGTCGGGCGGGGCCCAAGGAATGTTTATATGTTTATGTTATGTGATTGTAAAACCCGAAATCGTTAGGTATCAATCGGATTCACTATGATGGTGCAGAATCCCAATCTGGTGAATGATGCATGATGTAATATGGAATGAGAACAAGATGGTTAATCTTCAATGCACACTATTATTGATGAATAGTCGGGTACATAAGATTCTCAATTACACTTTGTTTTCTCTCCGTTTCTCTCTTGAACGTGTTCTTGGCTTATGGAGTCACACAAAAACGTCTCTCACCCTTTACAAGGCTTAAATAACACTATATATACCTAGACCTAATAACAAAAGCCCAAACTAAAACCCAAACAAGACAATATTAAGCCTAACCGAAATCACATGTGATTTCGGTCCAAACAACACCAAAACATGGTGTTTTCGGTCCTAGACTGAGAACTCTAATAGCTTATGAAAAGCAAAGTATAAAGCACAATTTATGACCTGACAATCTCCCCCTTGGTTTATAAATTTCTTTTCTCTTCAATCTTCTCTTCGTTCTTCACTTCAGCTTTTATCTTCGATTTCTTCACAAATTCAAGATAAACATATGAATTTCTACATGAATGACTTTATCTTGAACAGTTGGACTTCCTTCAAAGATTTGACCTTGAACGCGCATTGGGTGTAGAGGCTTCTTGTAAAAGGTCTTGAAAATCAGCACTTTCAGCTTTGAAATACTTTAGAGAAAATAACTGAGAGACTGATTCTTCTGGATCACTTCAGCAGGTTCATAGATAGCAGCAAATTGATTGAGGAGGCTTCAATGCAATCTTTCACATAACTTCAAGTACAACTTCACCTTGCTTCTGGGGTTGAAAGATTGAATGTTGAAAAATAATCTTCACTTCCATTTCCTTCAAATGAAAGTTCTTTAATGATCACCGTTGCGCCTTGAAAAGTAACCATAACTAAAAAGTCTATGTGGATCACAGAGTCATAAGACCCTTCTCACCACAGTTGTTCAAGGACCCAACCTTGGCTCAGAAGGAGACTACTCGCAGTATATGTGTGAAATCGGAGGAACGCACTGTGATTTGTTGAGTATCAGAGAACTACTCATGGCCTTTTTTATGTTAGACCTGTATATCCTAGATCAAATATCTCAATACAGTTTTTCAAGTAAAAAAAGTCAACTTTTCCCTTGGCGAGACGTTCAGCGATAATCTTGCCTTGCGAGGTGCATCGCCCTGGTGCCATGACATCTGTATAGTTTCAGACTTTTAATTCCTTAAATACGACAGTTCTTAGAAAGATACTACCTAACTGAAATTTGTACAGTTTCAATCCTTCAATTCCTTGTGAAAGAGAGTGAAGTGTAATGACCATCAACTCCTTTCCAAGTTTCTTCTCCTTGCTCAGAAAATTCCGATACAGTCTCCTTGAGTCTCTTCTTCTTTTTGAATTCGCTTTTTAAGACAAACAAAACATTGAGATAAAAATAAAAGTAAAAATAAACTTAGCACACAATAGAAATAACTAAGAAATAAAAATAAAATTAAAAATACACTCAAAATAAAATATTTTTGGATTTTTGATTTTTTCAAAAAGAAATAAAAACATAAATAAACATATTTTTGGATTTTTTAAATTTTATGATTTTTGTTTGATTTTTTTTTAATTCTCCCCCTTAAATTCGTGCGTAGATGAAAAATATGAACAAATTTAACAAAAATAAAATAAAATAAAATAAAACAAGTACATTTTAATAACTAAATTTAAAACTTTTTGGGATCAAAGTTGTCAAGCAATTCAATATTGTTTATCAGCCTACACATGCATGTTTAGCTCTGGTCAATCACCAATATTGTGATCCACTTAAACATAAAGGATATTGACAAGTTGGACAGATTATAAATGACAAGACATTGTGATTATATTCCTAAATAATATTCCTAAATAGACCATTTTGCTGACGACGAGCAAATATATTGTTGTCCACTTAAATTCAGCAACGAGATCTTCAGACAACCTTTAATCAAGAACCAATTCAATTTTAAGCTCAGTAGAACATGTTCCCCAGTTCACGACATACCCTAGCAATCAAGGAATTCCAAATAACTATTTACTTTAGGTGAGTGTTCAATTATTTGAGAGAGAAGATAGATATAGAGATACATATGTTGTATCCCAGGTCGGATCTCTTCTAATCACGTAGAAGGACAACATATGACTAACATAGATAGAGGGACAGAGAGATAGAAAGGTGCATATGATGTGTCCCAGGTCGGATCTTCCGATCACGCAGAGGGGACAACATATGACTGAAATAGATAGATAGAGAGAAGCATAGATAGAGATGTAAAGAAATAAAGATGCATATGTTGCGTCACAGGTCGGATCATCCAATCACGCAAAGAGGGAAACAAATGACTGAAATAGAGGATAAGAAAGAAAAACAATTTCACACAGACCTACTTTATCAGAACCCCCCCAATCACCCTATCAACACTAGAATTAAGGACATAAGTCCATACGTCGAAGAAGTGTTGAACCACAGTTCTAGATGATAAGTAACTTTAATGTATCTGGTAGGCTCCCATGTTTATCTCACTGCTCAATCTATCCAAGCGTCATATGCTTAATCCAAATGTAACTATCTAAGTCTCGATGAATTAACATTGTCAATTCCTTTCATTGTCAACAGTGTCTAGTCCTTTCATTTTGATTCGTTCGTGCCTACCAGCACATTGAACACGAAGTCTAAAAAATTTAGTTTTAGTGCATGAAAAGCATTTCAGATTGCCCTTTAACACTAAACTTCATATCACTTCCCAAGAACACTTACGAAAGAAGACACATTTTTGGAATTTTTTTTATTTTATAATTAATTTTTTTTGTATTTTGATTTCTCCCCCTTAATTTGTGCATGGGGAAGAAAGAAAATAAAATAAATGCACAAATTTAAAAAAAAATAGTCTTCAAAACGAAACATTTTAAGAAAAAACTCAGAAGTATCGAGAAGAAAACTCAAACCGTAATTTAGCAATTGAAGTTGCATCCAGATGATTTGAGAACAGAATGTGGATGCAGCAACATGTTCAACCTTAGCTGTGTTTCAATTCTGGAACGAAGTTAACATATTCAATATTCATCACGCCATTAAGTGTTATCCCCATTTGTGATCCTTTCTTTCTTCCTTTCTGCATCGGACACATACCCTCAATTAAAGTTCTGAATGTCGTGCAGTTGAGAGATGTCTCATGTCATGTGCCTGGAACAACCACTATCAACAAACCGAACTCTAATGATATTCCTCCATAGCTGCTCCGACACAAAGTGCGAGATTAGTTGCTTTTTGGAACCCAGCCCATTTTGAAACTAGGTTGACCTTTATCATCTACGCAAGATACTCTTTCCCATGAAATATCCTCTTTATCAGACACAGAAGAAGAAGAAATGTTTGAATTATTAGATGATTTAGGAGTGTGAACTTTTGGTATCCATCTGTAGTCCGGTTTAACCCATTTCTTGTTTGATCGGATGGATGCCTCAGCACTCGTTTTAGAACTTGAAATTGATCTCCGAGATGACTTCAACCTAACCGATCTTTATTTAACTGCACCATCTCTTGAATTTGGCATCTTGTCCATGGGAGTTTGATTCTTTCCCCTTTTAGTATTCCAGTCACCATTGCGTGAACGTGACCTCGAAGGGTTTATATTGGAGGATCTCCCTCTTGGCACGTTCTGCCAACCTTGTTTGTTGTGAGGAACATATAAACGATGTGGGAAATTTATGGCAATGAGACCGATAGTCCCACGGTTAAAGCAAGTCTATCTTTTCATATAAATCAGATTGTGACTTGGTCCTTGTCTAACAGAAGTTCGATTCGAAGAACTTCCACAAGCACAAGCACACGAACATTTGTTAGACTGCTTGACAGATTTTTATGGCTGAGATTTTTCAACAGTGGGAGTATCATCATCACAGGATTTTGAAACATTTTCAGCAGAACTAGAATTAGTTGTGTTCTGCTCACTCCCAGCTTGCATTGCTTCGTTCTTTCTACATGAAGTAGAAGCATTAGAATCATTCATCTCATCATAATTTTTTTGAATTTATTTCAGCAGAAGAAGAATTATTTTGTTCTGCTCATGCCCATCTTGTACTGTGTCCTTATCTGCACATGAGGCAGAAACATTAGTATCAAGCACCCTATCATTATCTACTGGCTCAATTACAATAGGTTTGCCATATTGTAGGTGTGCTTCCCTTGCCATCTCTTCCTTAGTCATAGGAGTGAAAGTGTAGTTGTCATTGAATGGAAGAGAAACACTATCATAACCTAGACCCTTTTTGTTATACCATCAAAGTTGTTTTCAATCATTATTTCAACTTTCTTACTTGACACATCAAATTTCTTAAAATTAAAGTCTGCATTTTCAAACTTGTTTTTCAATGTGTTAAGCTTGGCAGTTAGACTGACAATCTTTTCTTGAGCATAATCATGGTGTTCACATTTAGTGTTGCACTCTTCCCTAATTCTTTTTAGATCTTTGGTTTGGGTTTTTGAGCCTTTCGGAGAGTATATTGTTCATATTCAAGGTCCTCAATTTCCATAATTAATAACTCATGTTGATCGCGATAATGTTTAATTTTATCACTACAGGCTTGAGTACAGGAAGTTTCACTTACCTCTTTTGAGTTGTTGTAAGAACTCATAATTTACCAAAATGAATATGATTTAGTAATTTGTTTTTGACCAAAAACCTGAATAAATGCCCTTTGACTTGAATCCTCGAAAGTCAAACTTTTTTCCAAAGAATAACCTTGATCGAGAAAAAAAGTTTCTAGACTGAGAATGAAGCTTAAAGAAAAAAACGAGGGTATTTGACCAAATACGTGGCTTTTTATCCAAATACGAAGCTTTAGGATCGAAAACGAGGTTATTTGATCGAAAATGTGGGTTTTGGACCGAAAACGAGGCTTTTAATCCGAAAACTTGGTTTTTAGACCGAGAATGCGAGGCTTCTAATTCTAACCGAGAAGGATCGCACCGAATACACTCAATCTGAAAACCTGGTTGAAAATGTGAGGCCGAGAACTGCTTGACCGAGAAGTCTGACCGAGAAGTGGAGCAGAACGAGATCGCGCACCGAGAACCTTCGCACCCTAACCAAGAACACGCGCCCTAACTGAAATCACTGCTGGCCGCCGAGATCTGCTGAAGCCCTAACCGAATACGAGGCTGCCGCCGAGAGCACCAAGGATTATGACCAAAGACCTCGCAGAAATTGCCAAAAACACGAAATTTTCCAATTTTAAAGCTAAACTCGATCAAAAACTCAAAAATATGAAGAACACGAAGAACAAACAGCCATTATTTCGTCAAAAATAAATCAAATACACCCGAAAATCCAAGAAAAACTTCAAGAAACTCTTAATATTTTGCAATAACCCGATTGATAACAATCTTTAGCTCTGATACCAATTGTAAAACCCCAAATCACTATGTATCAATTGGATTCACTATGATGGTGCGGAATCCCAATCTAGTGAATGATGCAAGATGTAATATGGAATGAGAACAAGATGGTTAATCTTCAACGCACACTATTATTGATGAATAGTCGGGTACATAAGATTCACGATTACACTTTGTTTTCTCTCTATTTCTCTCTTTAACGTGTTCTTGGCTTACAGAGTCACACAAAAATGTCTCTCACCCTTTACAAGTCTTAAATAGCACTATATATATACCTAGACCTAATAACAAAGGCCCAGCCCAAAACCTAAAGAAGACAATATTAAGCTTAACCGAAATCACGTGTGATTTCGGTCCAAACAACACCAAAACATGGTGTTTTCGGTCGAGGACCGAGAACTCTAATAGATTATGAAAAGCAAAGTATAAACCATAATTTATGATCTAACAGTGATTATTTCATGCGTATTTGTTGGTATGTTATATGTATACTGAGCTTTGGTCGATGCCGGGTGGGGTCCGATGCCGGACATTGTCCGTTGCTGGGCGGGGCCCGATGCCGGACATTGTCCGATGTCGGGAGGGGCTCGATGAAGGGGCGGGGCCCATGATATGTTTATATGTGGTTATGTGATTATGTGTATGGTATGTGGTAGTTTGGGGAGACTTACTAAGCTTCGTGCTTACAGTTTCCAGTTTCGATTTCAGGTACTTCTGGTAGTAAAGGGAAGAGCTCGGGATGACTGCAGTGCACACACCATTATGTTTAGCCTGGGATGATTACTCTGATGATTTGATTTGGAAACTATGATAATAATGTTTTTGAGATAACTTGACTTATGATTCGATGAAATGTTTTGATAACTATGGTTTTCTTTAATGATTTAAAACGAAATTTTTTTGTTCTTGATTTTTGGGATGTTTCATGCTTGCTTTAGTGTTGCATCCTGATCAGTTAAAACAAGTAATGGTTGTTTATTCGAATGAGCTTTCAGAAAATGTTGTGAAAACAATAAATAAGATCGATAGGTTATATATTAATGATGTGAAATAAAGACAAGAGACAATCATCAAAAGTATGTCGAATGATTAGATTCAAATACCTCTAGAAGAGTTCTCAAAGATGGAACTTCTCTGTAAGAGCATACAACGACGTTTAGGGTTTACACAAAACGTAACACTAAAATGTTACATGCATGCACTATTTATAGAAACAAGACTACTCAGTAATTATGAACCTCGATAGGCCCACTTCGGAATTAATAAAACTATAAAGCACATATTTGACACAACATACTATAGACCTAACAAATGTTCAAGTAGCCACTTGATGCGGGCCCTAGTGTGGAGGACCGGGCCATTGCGTTCCTAGAGGCCCACGATCGTGTGACTAAAGGGGCTTCACGGAAATTGCCATAACTTTGGCTACGAATCTCCGTTTCGGGCCTACGACCAGTCAAATCGAAGCTTGGAGCAAGGAGCACGTCTAGATAAGTACCCAAAGGGGACTTACCCATTTTTGAGTCCAGAAATCGCTTTCTAAATGGAGTTATGAACAATTTTGTTATTTTTCCTTAATTTTTGGGTTTTGTTTTTGGGTTTGTATTTGGCCCATGGACTTTTAGGGTTTCATTTTAATTTCTGCTTCTTATTTAACTGTTTTTGATGTAATTTGGATGGTCGATCATCAATTTTATGAACTTTCGATTTTCTCCCAAATTTTGTGTGTTAACCCAGATTTTGAAGCCAATCCCACGGTATTCGTAGAATCAACGTGGTTTTGAAGAGATTGTCCTGGCTATTCTTTTAGAATCAACAGGTTCATTCTTGGTTATCTTTGTGTTGTTTTTTTGCGCTGCATCACCACTTACACGCATCCACATCCTTCGTGCTAAACAACCTAGCTCCAAATTTAACAAATGATTTACAATGATCAATGGCATTGAATGGAACAAAAACTAATGCATGTCTGTTTCATATATAACGACATAATCAAAATACGATTAACCATATTTAGAACATAGAACTAAATTAAAATTAATGATATTAATCACATGTTATTAAACAAAAAATCACATCAAAATGCTTGATGATAAATGATAAATCACATATGATTATAATCATAATCACATTACCATACTTGTTGAGCATTAATCAATCACATATGATTACAATCATCATCACATTAATATACTTGTTGACAATTAATAAATCACATGTTATTAAAAAAATGACTACATCAACATACTTTTTGAGCATTGATCAATCATCAATCACATATGATTATAATCACATGTGATTAAACACATAATCACATCAACATGCTTGTTGATAAATGACCAATCACATATGATTATAATAATAATCACATTACCAGGCTTGTTGAGGATTAATCAATCACATATGATTACAATCATCATCACATCAGTATACTTGTTGATAATTGATAAATCACATGTGATTATAAAAATAATTACATCAACATAACTGTTGGGCATTGATCAATCATCAATCACATGTGATTAAACACATAATCACATAAGTATGTTTGCTGATAAATGATCAATCACATATGATTATAATAATAATCAAATTACTATACATGTTGAGCATTTATTAATCACATATGATTACAATAATAATCACATCAGTATACTTATTGAGAAATGATAAATCATGTGTGATTAAAAACAAATTACATTAGCATTATTGTTTAGCATTGATCAATCACATATGATTAGAAACATAAATACAAAAGAAAAACCTACTTATTTTTACCAAAGGTTGCATTAAAAGACATAACATCTCCGAATTCACTGTAGTATGCTTTCCCTGTTTCATCAGCCCAAAACATTGCATTTAAGACTTTATTCTCATCACATCTATAATAAAAAGAATAATTCAGATAGTTGTTTTTCCGATCATTCATCTTGTTCACAATAAGTTTAGCATCTCTAAATCCAATAATATAGCTCATATCCTTCTTGAAATTTCTGGAATCTACAACCTTGCCCCTTACATGCTAAAAACCGCCTTTCAAGTTTGATTTGAGTTTGTAAGCTTTTGTAGCAACCATTTTTGTAGTAGAAGCCCGAATAATGAAATGCTTGTCACAACATGTCAGAGCCGTTGAATTTTTCAAGTGAAATGTATCTTCAATCTCGTGGTTGTGTATTTCTTAAAACTTGTCGAACCTATACTCACATGTTCCCTTGACACGTCTGGCAATAATTTTGGATTTACAATTTGTCACCCTGTAGATTGTATTCCGTTCCGTTGGATTCATTTTTGGTTTACCCATCCTTTTGCAAACCACATACATGTTCTTTATTATATCACAAACTTTCCTTAATGTGTTCATACGAACATCAATCCAACCTTCTCTGCATATCTTTTATAAAAAGTAACTCCCTAAAGAAAATCCTTGAATATCATTAACTTAGTAGGTTTAAACTCTTCTTGGAACATCAGGTTTGATATTATGCATAACCTTCGACACATAAAAATCTGATACACAACTTGAACTCATCCTACTGCTTGAATTTGTATCATTAGAAGAAGTAGAACATTCACTTGTATGATCAAATACAGAATAATTATAAAAGAAACAATTGAATATACATCAATGTATGCAATATACACTCACATATGATTAATAGTTAATTATAAGACGTAAATGAACATTGATAAACTAAACAGGTGTTAATATTGATTAAAATATCAAAAAATGGATAATCACATATGATTAACACTATATTAAATAGACTTATTAAAAACTAATGAATAACCACATAACATAAAATTGAATATACATCAATGTATGCAATATACAATCACATGTGATTAACGCTAAATATAATAACAAAACAAATGACTAATCACATGCGATTAATAGAGAATTCCTTATGCATAATTACTTATGATTAACACAATATTAAAAAAAATTATTAAAAAACTACTGAATAATCACATAAGATCAAAAAAACAAATTCATTTCAAAATAGATAAATAATAAAAATTTACCTGAAACATTGTAGTTTTGGATTTGATGGCTTGAATGTTTAACATCTTCATCAACATCTTCAATACTCTCAGCAAATGTAACTATTTCATCATCATTTCTAAAGAAATTCACATTATCGCTTGTAAAAGACATTATCAAAAAAAAGAACCTGTCATTGACAACATAAACATTTAGTATTACAACTTATGTTAATCATACATGATTTAAAAGAATATAAATATAAAATGTAAATGTTCATAAGATATCATAATCATATGTGATTGAATATCTTTGTGTATATAGAAGATAGTAATAACATATTCTAATTACATGTTAATAATATATGATTTAAAACTCTATAAAAAAATACAATAACATATGATTTTATCAGTGATCTATTTCTATAATAAATAGGCATATGATGTTAATAACAGATTTTAATCACACGTGATTGAAATAAAATATCTATAAACATATACTAATGCATTTACGATTGAGTTTTAGACCTAAAAAAACACTCGAAAATAAAAAAACAACTAAAGAACACTGAAAAATCGTGCATTATTAAAATCAAATCATTAAACATTTACGATTATTAGAGTCATGGTCCGTAAACATATGCTACTGCATTTACGATTGAGTTTTACACCTAAAAACAAACAAAATCAAAAACTCGAAAATCAAAAACACCTAAAGAACAATGAAAAATTATGCGTTATTAAACTCAAATCATTCAACATTTATGATTATTAGAGTCATTGTCAGTACATAATAACAAATGCATTTACGATTGAGTTTTAGACCTAAAAAGGCAAAAAAACACTTAAAAATCGAAAAAAAAAACTAAAGAACACTGAAAAATCATGTATTATTCAATTCGAATCATTCACCAAATGTTTCGATTTAGAAAACAGGTTATTCAAATACAAGTGTTTAATTTCGATTTCTAAAAAGCTGAAAATACGAACGTTTTTACCTTTTGATGATGAAAAATTCAATTTTGATTCCTTAAATATGCCGATATATAGTCTAAACTCCGAAAGTAGATGCTATTTAAGAATCAATGCAGTATTTTTAAATGATATATACAAATCGGTGACGATAATAAGATGAAAAAATTAAATTTTGGAACGGAATCAATATAAATCGAAAGAAATCAAGGAGAAAAAAAAAAGAAAGATAATGAAGTAGAATAAGAGATTGACGTTGAAAGCTCATTTAAAACATGTAAAATGACTTCAATACCCCTGACTTAATTATAATGGAGGATGCGCGTGTTGTTTGAACAAATAGGCTTAAAAAATGTTCCCACGTGTTATCAATCTAAAAGATATTCTCATTTTAATATATATATATATATATATATATATATATATATATATATATATATATATTGAGACGAATACCTTTTTGTGAAACACGGATTCGTGATAACACCCTCATATTGCAAATGTTAAAATAGTAAATAAATTAATGAAACAACGTCATAAATGGTCCCTGTGGTTTCCCAAAATCTGAAATTTAATACCCGTGGTTTAGAAACGTTATAGTTGGTCCCTCTACTTTCAAAACTTTTGACAGTTGGTCCTTATCCCTCACACCGTTAGAACCCCACCGTTAACTCTTATTTCATTAAAATAATATAAGGGCAAATTCGTCTTTTCACGTGTGCCCTCTTCTTTATAATCAATTGCATGTCTGATCATTTTGAAAACCCTTCTCGCACCCACCCTGATATACTCTCACTCTACTGTGCATCCGATTGCAAAACTCTTCTGCGAGTGTCGAAGATGGCGATTTGTAGATGTGGAATGGAAACAACGAAGGTGACCTCATGGACAGATCGTAACCCAGGAAGGCAATTTTTGAATTGTTCAAGATGTGGGTTCGTAAGGTGGGTTGACCCTCCGATGTGTGCTAGGGCATTGGTGGTGATTCCAGGTTTGATAAGATCAATGAATCGAATGGAAGAGAGGGTTGCGATTACAAGTGCATAACTGTGGAACTACCAGCTGATGTTGTTCTGTTCATGGATGTCTTTTTTGTTTTATTTTATTCAGTAAGGTGGTTGAAGGATCTGGATGGTAATAGGATGGGGGGTTTTGGTTTCTTTTGTATGCATCTAACTAGTTCAGGGGGTTTTGGATTGTGTTGAAATGGGGATATTTGGTTTCATTTTGTTTTTTGAAGTGTAACACATTAAGTCAATGGAAGTTTAATGTAATGTATTTTGTTATAAATCAGTAGTTTTGATGTGCATTTTCGTATGATACATTGTCATAACTGCATCTTACAAATGGTTAGGGATGGTATTTCAAATGTACATTGTTATACATGCATATTTTTTAGAAAGGTTTGGAGAGGGTAATTCATAAGCAAACTGTTGATAAAACCATTACATACCAAAGTTTAAACATGAGACTTAGTTTCAACATACTTACTGATGGAAGGTCTTAACCCATACAAACATTACAAAAGACCTAATTACCATAATTTAAACAACCAAACCATAATTTAAGTTTCAAAAGACCTAACTACCCAAACATCCAACTAACTACTTAACATAATTTCCAACCCCCTTTCCCTTTCCTTGTGTCTTCCCCTTTGCTTGTGTCTTCCCCTTTCCCCATGTCGTCCCCTTTGGTCCAACTTCACCAATGCCTCCCTGCCCTTTACATGTTCTGGAATTGTGCCCCTTGTTATGACACTTTGAACATGTGACTGTAAGAAACTTCCTGCTCAATTTAGTGGTTTGGCTGTTGGGCTCATCAACACCTCTTCTTCTCTTCTTTTTTGGCCTCCCAACCTACACATATGCATATATTATATTTAAAACATAAACATACATGTTGGCATTAAAAGTACATATTTATCCTAGTTGACATAACAACCTGTGTGTGATGTTTTGGTGGAGTTAAAGTGAATGGACAATCACTTTTTGGCCATATTGAACGGCCATTTATTGGATTAATTTTGTTCAGATACATGGCTCTCCATGTTGATAACTTATGGAAAGGATGACCCAATCCTCAACATCAGAGGTATCTCCTCCATTTTCAATTTTGTTCCATATAGCAGAAACACCATGCCTACATGGAAAACATGTAATCTCCCAGAACCTACAAGTGCAACTTCTTTCATTTAGGTTAACCACATACTGATCCTGCCATGTGCTTGCAACTTGGTACTTTCCTGCCCCATTATACTTAGCTACATACTTTGCTGCTTGAGTCTTAAACTCCTCTAAAATTATGGTTGCAGTAGTACTTAGTTCCCCTTGACACTTATCTATTTCCTTTTGCACAACACACAATCTCTTCATGAGATACTCTTTAATATACTCTAAGCAGGTGATGATTGGTTTATCCCTATCTTCATCTATCTTAGCATTGAATACCTCACAAAGATTATTTAACAAACAATCAGTGTGTGCCCTACCTGTGTAAAACATATTCAAAAAGAAAATTACACATTTTAAATTAAAACATAAAACTCAACAACTTCTTAGTGACATACCACTAAAGTGAGATTTAGACCATGTCTCTGCAGGAATCTTACACAACCAAGAATGAGCTTCATCATTCATTTTCTTCAAATCATCCATTGCATATTTAAAGTGATTTAATGTTGTTGCTCTACCACATTCCCAAACCTTGTCACTCAACTCTTTTCCTTTACATTGTTTCTTCATATTCTTCTAAATATGCCTCAAACAAAACCTATGTTCTGCATTGGGGAATACCTTTGCAATTGCTGGTATTATCCCCATAACAAATGCAAATATAGTCAGTTTCATTTATAAAAATAGAAAGTAAGGTACACTAACATGAGAAATAATTAGGTGAAACATACCTTTTGTCTATCAGAAATGAAGGTAAAATTTGAATTTGCTCCCAATTCCAAGTCTTCTCCTAACAGATCCATAAACCAAGTCCAAGAACTAGTTGTTTCTGCCTCTACCACTGCATATGCTACAGAGTATATTCCATTATTTGAGTCTAGACCCACAGCAGTTAGTACCTGCCCAGGATATGGGCCTTTCAAGAATGTACCATCCACTCCCAGGAAATCCCTTAACCCAGCTTTGAATCCCAACTTCAATGCACCTAGACATACATATATTCTTCTAAAAGTTCTTGTAGTAGTCGACAAGCATGGTTCAGGATACACATCTATCCTAACAGTTGCACCAGGATTAGTGTTTAGAAGATCCAAAGCATAATCTCTCAGATACCCATATTGTAGTTGATAGTCCCCACTAATCACACGTTCAACCATTTGCTTTGCCCTAGCAACCTCCAGCTTCTTACACAACTCCTCGTGTAAAGGTTTGATTGGAATTTTAGGGTTACTCTGAATTTGTGGAAAAATTAAGTTTGCTAAATATTTGGAAGTACAATCTTTAACTGATCTTGTCTGCAAACATTTATGGACATCGTGTACTATTTTCACCAACCGATCCTTATTCTCACCTGCCCTCGAGATTTGGACTGCCCAAGGACATTTTCCTTTTTTACTAATCACATTTTTGCCCTTGTACTTTACCTTACTTCTAGTTGATGGCCCACCACAGTTTTGTTTCAGTAGATTTGCCCACAACACCTCCACATTGAACCTTATCCTGATTTTATCATTTTTTGATAAGTATAGGGACCTCCTTGTATTTACAGCATGTGAATGCATGTAATCCAAAACTTCCTTCTTTGTTTTGAAACATTGCCCCACCCTATATGGTTTTAAATGGATCTCCCCATGTGAGCATGGAGTTGACCTACTCAACTCCTTAAGCATTTTTGTCCTTTCATCTTCAAAAAATCCTGCATACTGATAATCATCACTTTGAATAACTTCCAACTCTTCATGAACTATGTCATTACCTACATTTTCAGTTTGTTTGTTTAAAATTCCATGTTCATCTACATCCACAACACTTTGGAATTCCCTCATGTCTACATCCACATCAAATTACAAATTAGACCCATGTACAATGTAGTCACTATCACTAGAATCATCTCCACTATAATCAGAACCATCTCCATTCTAACTATAGAAAGCATCTCCAGTATCATCACTTAACATGCCCTCTAGAATTTCTATTTCTAGTTGATTGTCTTCACCATTTGGCACACTGTACTCAGCATCAAAGTCAGCATAGTTTGAATAATCCTCTGTAAATGCTTCAAATTCATCAAGTCTTACACTTTGCTCTCCATCAATATCTTCACAAATTGGTTCCTCTACATGATTGACTAAATTACCCTTACAAACTTCTTCTATGTGGCCCATGATCACTCCTTAATTCACATCAATGACATTACTTTGTTGGCTAACTTGTGACATAACATATGGAACAATAATCTTTGAATGATCCTGACTTTCATCCATATCTATTACCTGTGACTGGTCAACAACATGGTTGGACGGGTGGTTTAAATCAAGCTTTTTACTACACGATCCTACTTCTCTTCTACAAGGTTTTTTTCTATTAAGTTCTGGTGACGCACTCTCAGGTTCCAATTCCTCAATAACAACTTTAGAAGGAGAGTTAAAATAAGTAGGTACCCTAGTCTGACCAATTTCAATATACACCTTTACAATTATGTGTTTAGGGACATATGAAACTAATTTAAGTACATCTTGGTCATTACCTAAAGGCAATAACCTGTAGTCTAAGGGAAATTCAGGGATACATAAATGGTAGTAAAGGGTTTGTTCACCTTTGTACCCTAATTCTCGAACCATGTCATCGAGTTCATGGACTGAAAATAAATCAGTGTCAACGACATCTACGGATGATACAATACCATCGACGTATTTCCTTCCATGTGACTTGGTGAAGACACCACTATAGTGTATCTTCAACGTGAAATAGTTGTCATATCCCTCTACAAACACAAAAATAGACAGGGTAAAGAAGATGATTTATCTTGATGAATACATTCAAGGAAAACAAAAACTGAAGTTTTTTTTTTTTTGAAAAATCTTACCGTATCTCGATTGCAAGTCCTTCAAGCACGCATTTTTTTCACGTAAACACCATATTGAGAGAACCATTGTCCTTTAGTGCTATGTAAACCCTAAACCCTAATTTCGTGTCTTGGATGAGAGTGATTTGCTGAAGATGAACTCACTGTACTCTTGGGAGATGAAGAGTGTTTGGGAGTTGACGTGAAGAAGACGGTAGCATAATCATTTCTATCAATAAAGAAGAGGGCACACGTGAAAAGACGAATTTGCCCTTATATTATTTTAATGAAATAAGAGTTAACGGTTGGGTTCTAATGGTGTGAGGGATAAGGACCAACTGTCAAAAGTTTTGAAAGCAGATGGACCAACTATGACGTTTCTAAACCATGGGTATTAAACTTCAGATTTTGGGAAACCACAGGGACCATTTATGATGTTTTTTCTAAATTAATTAAATTGAATTAAAAAAATAAAAAAATAATATCAACTACTTTTGTCAATTTATTTATAAAAAAACCATTGTACTAATAAAATATTTAATAGAATACTAATAATAAAAATATAATATATTTAATATTTTATTAGAATATTTCATTATAAAGAATTTTAAACCTTAATACTATTCTAGTATATTATTACAATTATGTTGTTGTGAGTAAAATTTTGTAGAATAATTAGCTACAGTAGTGATTATATATGTAGACAATTTCTTTTGACAATAAAAAATGATTTTTTTTAATAAACATATATTTTATATTTTTACAAACTCCTAAAATATAAAGTTAGAAACACGTGGATGAGATGAGTTAAGACATGACTCTTTTTGTGAAATAAAGGGTGACCCAGCTCACATATTTTGTTACTAAAAAATGATATATATATATATATATATATATATATATATATATATATATATATATATATATATATATATATATATATATATATATATATATATATATATATATATATATATATATATGTTAGGAAAATATAACCTAAAATTGTACGAAAGAACAAAAACATAAAATTCTTGACTGAGGCATGTGTTTAACACAGTTTCCTTAAAACAAATTCGCCCTATATGGGTGTTTGTTTCCCAGGATGCAACAGTAGAAAACAATTCTTTTAGATTGTTCGAACCCTCACTTGGCCTGGATTATACCTTGGTTGTAGCAAGAGAGAAAAGATGAAGCAGAAGCGTAATAGAGGAAGAGAGTGATTTCGTTTCATCCGGTGTGTGGAATCAGTCATATATGCATTGTATATATACTACCCAATATAACCGATGCAATTAAACGAAATCGTAACTGTCACAATTAAATAAGAAAATTAATCAAGAAATCAAAACCGAAATCTATGATTAATTGCTCTTAATTCGGTTTTGTAACTGTTAACCAAAAGGAAAATATGCAAAAAAGGTCTTTGAATTTTTCTGGTCGACCGGTGGTGCATTCGTGCCCGCGGGACGCGCGCTCGCACACAAGTTTAGTAGCCCGAAGCCAATTTGGCTCGCATTTGCACCCCACCCTGCGTGCACGTGCAAGAGAGAGTCTTGGTTCTAATAAGTCTTACAAAGGTAGCTAGTCTTTGTAGTTATAAACCAATTTCCTTTTCATTCTCCCACCAATGTGGGATGAGTTTTAAACATACTTAACTCTTTTATTTTCTCTTTCAATTGCTCTACTTTGACAGGTAATTTCTCATTCATTTTTAATCCATTTTGGACGTGTGATATATCGAAACGTAGATATCACGGAGTAGAACACGAATATATAATGAATAACTCGTTTTGATTATATTTAGAGTCCAAAATTTATGCTAAAAAATGGAGAAAATCCTCTTTTGGAAATTAATTAAATTAATTTTCCAACAATATATATATATATATATATATATATATATATATATATATATATATATATATATATATATATATATATATATATATATATATATATATATATATAAGAGAGAGAGAAGTTCATTCACTAGTACAAAATTTATATAATTCGGTTTTGTCCATGCAAAAAACACATCATTATAATTTTATGTTATGTGATGTTTTTTTTTCATTCAATGTGTAAAGAAAAGTAATTTCAACGATTATACATTATATTTTCGTATAATTGTGGTCGGTATAACACATATAAATATGTTGTATAGTCAAACTTGTAATTATATGGTATGGACTATTTGGACATGTATCTATTTTATTTTGATAACCGTCATTAATAATACATTTATAGTGATATGTTTTATTCCTATAAAGTGATCAATGTTCACTTATTGTCACCGCTTATGAATATTATAGTGAACATTGTTGAATTTTTGAGAAACAAATGTAATTAAGCTATCAGCATATGTTATTTTACTAACATGTTTACTAGTTTAACATTACTATTGTTTACATACACCTACTATTGTTTACATACACCAACAAATAACAATTTAAGTAGTCACCAAAAAATATCTATACTCAGGTGTTATTTCTTTTACTATGATTACTAATAACTTTTAATGACATGTTTAATATTATATCATGAGTATTGATTACAATTACCCCACTCCCAATCAATTAAATATTGGCAAAAAGATACTTATAGTGATGTGATTTTTCATGTAGAGTGATAAATGTGTAATTATTGCGACCATTGTTCAGTTTTGGAGACACAAATGCGGTTAAGATGTCAATGTTAACATGTTTAATGGTGTATCATTATTATTGTTTATATACACGGACAAATAAAAATTTAAGTCATCAACAAAAATGATCCATACTGACACAAATATATTATTAATTAATTATATCGTAGAATAATCTATAATTCTAACCCATCGTAAAAATGATATATAAAGAAACCAAAACATTTTTATTATTTATATTGTAGAATAGTGTTTTTTTTCCAATTTAATTAGTCGTATTAGCCCCATTTCATTAATAGGATGCATAAAAATAAAAATATACAATATAATGTAATAAAAATTATTTTTTTTACTAATAATTATTACATCAGAAACAATATATATATATATATATATATATATATATATATATATATATATATATATAACTTTCATTTTATTTAAATAATTTAAACCCCATCTTGAGATTTATTTGCAAAATAAATCCAAAGTGTTAAATTTAAGACCTAAATAAATCACTTTAGTCCCTTTTATGGAAATTATTAACTAATTTAGTCCCATGTAATTTATTTTAATTACTAAATGGGCCATATGCTTTGGTTAAATTACCAAATAACCCTCAACATATTAATTTATTTTAAAATTTTCAAGGAAACTAAATTAAATCGGCGGTTCGTGTTCCTACATGCATACCCACACTACTATAAGCGTTAATCTTCGGAGCGAGATACATATGTGTAGATCTATACGTGGTTGACGTCCCCACATACGGTTGATATCTACAACCTCGACCGATCAATCAAATAAAGTGTTAAGTGTCTACTATTGTTACTAGGTAGTATAGTGAAGCGGTTTAGGAGGTACATACAGTCACATAGATCGGTTATATGACTCACTATAAAAAATTACTAAAACCTCTCTCTCCTACTACAAACCATGGGCTTGGTTGTTTCCAAAACTATTTTAATTATGGATTACTTATGCAAATATACATTTTGGTTTTCAAATCCTATTTACAAACATTGTTTTAAGTATGGTTGTACTTACAAAGAAAATACATTTTAGAATTTTTAAAAGTATCATACTGCTCTTAGCAGAAAACCTGTGACCCTCACAAATTATATGTTGACCCTCAAATTTTCATGTATTCTCAGGGAATCAGTAACTCAGGTATTCAGACAACGAATAATCATGGATTTCAGGCAATCTAGTCTACTAGTTTTTGTTATGTCTACCTACCTGTTAAGGCAATTTATGTATTACTATTATCTGTCAGAACCCTGTATTTAAACTTAAAAATGGAATACAAATTTTGTTTTTTTATTGTTGTACTTGTGTTATATAGTTAGTTTACCTGTGATCCATGAACTTTGCCACACAGCCTGGCATGTTCCGCCATTTCGGACGGGGGTGTGATAGATTGGTATCAAAGTTAAATTGGCTATAGAGAACCCGTATCCTCGAAAGAGGAAATACAATTATAGCAACAAGCTCCTAATAAAAGTATTATTATTAATTACATTACTTCTTGGCTACGTACGGTATGGGGAATCTAGTTTGAAGAGACGCATAGGGTTGCTGGATTCAGAACAACTTAATAGCTAAGATGATCCTTCCCTTCGGAGTTTCTTGTTTGACACTCGTCTGTACATATTAGTATTGGAGTACAAAACAAAATTTTATAATGCCACAAACCTCACCAACACTAATACATAAAATTTATATATATAATTTAAGACCTAAACTAAAAACTTAGCATACCCACACTGCTATAAGCGTTAATCTTTGGAGCGAGATAAATATGTGTAGATCTATACGTGGTTGACGTCCCCACATGCGGTTGCTATCTATAACCTCGACCGATCAATCAAAGAAAGTGTTAAGTGTCTACTATTCTTATTAGGGAGTATAGTGAAGCGGTTTAGGAGGTACATACAGTCACATAGATCGGTTATATGACTCTCTATAAAAAATTACTAAAACCTCTCTCTCCTACTACAAACCATGGGCCTGGTTGTTTCCAAAACTATTTTAATTATGGATTACTTATGCAAATATACATTTTGGTTTTTAAATCCTATTTACAAACATTGTTTTAAGTATGGTTGTACTTACAAAGAAAATACATTTTAGGCTTTTTAAAAGTATCATACTGCTCTTAGTAGAAAACCTGTGACCCTCACAAATTATATGTTGACCCTCAAAATTTCATGTATTCTCAGGGAATCAGTAACTCAGGTATTCAGACAACGAATAATCATGGATTTCAGGCAATCTAGTCTACTAGTTTTTGTTATGTCTACCTACCTGATAAGGCAATTTATGTATTACTATTATCTGTCAGAACCCTGTATTTAAACTTAAAAATGGAATACAAATGCTGTTTTTTTATTGTTGTACTTGTGTTATATAGTTAGTTTACATGTGATCCATGAACTTTGTCACACAGCCTGGCATGTTCCGCCGTTTTCGGACGGGGGTGTGATAGATTGGTATCAAAGTTAAATTGGCTATAGAGAACCCGTATCCTCGAAAGAGGAAATACAATTGTAGCAACAAGCTCCTAATAAAAGTATTATTATTAATTACGCTACTTCTTGGCTACGTACAGTACGGGGAATCTAGTTTGAAGAGACGCATAGGGTTGTTGGATTCATAACAACTTAATAACTAAGATTATCCTTCCCTTCGGAGTTTCCTGTCTGACCCTCGTCTGTACATATTAGTATTGGAGTACAAAACCAAATTTTATAATACCACAAACCTCACCAACACTAATACATAAGATTTATATATATAATTTAAGACCTAAACTAAACACTTAGCATACCCACACTACTATAAACGTTAATCGTCGGAGCGAGATACATATGTGTAGATCTATACGTAGTTGACGTCCCTACATGCGGTTGCTATCTACAACCTCGACCGATCAATCAAAGAAAGTGTTAAGTGTCTACTATTGTTACTAGGGAGTATAGTGAAGCGGTTTAGGAGGTACATACAGTCACATAGATTGGCTATATGACTCACTATAAAAAATTACTAAAACATCTCTCTCCTACTACAAACCATGGGCTTGGTTGTTTCCAAAACTATTTTAATTATGGATTACTGATGCAAATATACATTTTGGTTTTTAAATCCTATTTACAAACATTGTTTTAAGTATGGTTGTACTTACAAAGAAAATACATTTTAGGCTTTTTAAAAGTATCATACTGCTCTTAGCAGAAAACCTGTGACCCTCACAAATTATATGTTAACCCTCAAAATTTCATGTATTCTCAGGGAATCAGTAACTCAGGTATTCAGACAACGAATAATCATGGATTTCAGGCAATCTAGTCTACTAGTTTTTTTTATGTCTACCTACCTGATAAGGCAATTTATGTATTACTATTATCTGTCAGAACCCTGTATTTAAACTTAAAAATGGAATACAAATTCTGTTTTTTTATTGTTGTACTTGTGTTTTATAGTTAGTTTACTTGTGATCCATGAACTTTGTCACACAGCCTGGCATGTTCCGCCGTTTCGGACGGGGGTGTGATAGATTGGTATCAAAGTTAAATTGGCTATAGAGAACCCGTATCCTCGAAAGAGGAAATTCAATTATAGCAAAAAGCTCCTAATAAAAGTATTATTATTAATTACACTACTTCTTGGCTACATACGGTACGGGGAATCTAGTTTGAAGAGACGCATAGGGTTGCTGGATTCAGAACAACTTAATAGCTATGATGATCCTTCCCTTCGGAGTTTCCTGTCTGACCCTCGTCTGTACATATTAGTATTGGAGTACAAAACAAAATTTTATAATACCACAAACCTCACCAACACTAATACATAAGATTTATATATATATATATATATATATATATATATATATATATATATACTTTGAACCACGATGAGAACACTTAATAAAATTCTAAACATCCCTTCAACTAAAACTACCAACTCAACTAAGGTTAGTACTGTACATAAAACATAGTACAAATAAACCTGGAATGTGTGCCTATGTTATTTATCGTCGGGCCGGTGCACAACCAACCTTGAGCAAGGAGTTTGACAGACCACAACGGTTGAGAGTTTTAAAAGTTGAAGAATGTTCTCAAGATTCGTTGTAGATACCTAGTACCTTAGAACCTTTATGTCAACCTTAAAGCACTTATGCAGTTTTAATACTTATACATTTAAAACCTTATTAACACACTTAAAACCCTTTTATGTAGATGACAGATTTACCTGATGACCATCCCACTTGGATGGACATTTTCGACCCCGAGGAGCAACACGAAGTTCCGATACACTAAGCCGGGATCCAGACCTTCCCCAAGATGCTCCAGCAGAATTCCCAGATGAGGAGGATCCATCTGAGGATGAGGAAGAAGATGATCCCAAAGAGGAAGCGGAGTCAGACGATAAGGGAATACTCCAAGAGGCCCAAGAGATTGATGAATATGGCCCTATCGAGGACGAAGAGGACCTCACTGATGAGGAACCCGCCCCTCCTACCCCACCATACTCTCCACCCATACCACACTATCGGCCATATCTCCTTCATGGCAAGGGTCCACGTCTGATGTGAACCCTGGGGACGAGTATTCCTCCCATATACCATTTGGCTCCTGCTCTACATATTTCCCGACCCACTTGTGGTCAATTAGGTAAATGACCATGCCTCATGAGCCATCTTGGCTACCCGACATCCTTTACAAGAGGAGAATTACCGACCTTCCACCTCGATTTGAGGTAGGCGAGTCTTCACAGTCTTCAGGCACTAGTCTGGGACGACCCTAAGAATGACCCAATCCTCCATCTTACGTCTCAAAGCGATCAATAATTAGATAGGATTGGATCTCTGGAGATACTGATCAGATGTTCAGGCTCTACTTCACTAGAGCAACGAGTCAAAAGACTCAAGGAGGTGAAGCTGGGCGACACCAAGGTTATCCAAACCTTGTATCCTCACGTAGGTGTTAACCGCACCGAGGAAAATTCCACGATTGCTCACTATAGAGCACTAGCCTACAGGCCTCAGATCGCCGAGGGACAACTGGATGTGACTGAGCACCAGGCGGTTCTTTCCGCATAAGAGCGACGTTATATCCTTAGATTAGTTTGAGGAATTTATCCTCTATGTGATTTCGTATTTTGGGAGTTAGATGTTTCATCTAGGGTGGCTTATGCCATAGGGTAGGGTTAGAACTTTTGAGGAATAACTTTCATTTTGCAAGTGTTTATGACTGCATGATTTGTAATTGATGTTTTGTAAAGCTTTTCCATTTCTAACCTTACATGGTTGTTAATTTTGTAACAAAAAAACAAGCAGTTCTAATGAAAATATTTTAGTATTTTGTTAAATGTTTGCACTTATGATGTATTGTTCGAAAAACACTATATCAGGTAAAACATTCATTTTATGACATGGAAATCTGTAGGATTCCGGTAAAAACAAATTGTATGAATACAAAGTACATGCATACTTGTTATGCTTACATAATGTGAAATAACTTAACACATATTAGGACAATGCCTCCATGAAAAAGTCCATGAGTCCGTTCACCACCAACTCCCCGAGGCAACCGAAGGAGTGCTCCAGAAGTAAGTCAAACATTGGTAGAAACTCCAAACCCTGGAGGTGCTCCAAACACAACTGTTGAAAACCCACCATTTCAAATCGATCCTACTCTAATGCAGGCCTTGCTTGCGCAAGGAATTGCTACATCCCTAGCCGCCTATGAGGCTGCCAAAAATGACAACATTGGGAACAGTAGAAACGCTGGCGGCACTCCAGTCAATAATCAAACAAACTCTAGAACTTGTTAATACAAAGAGTTCATGGGTTGTAAACCCCGATCCTTCTATAGCCCAGAAGGAGTTATTGGTGTATCCCGATGGGTATAAAAGACGGAGGCAGTATTTCACATCAATTCTTGCCCTGATCACTGCCGGGTCCATGGGAATCAATGAAGCCTATGCCATGGCCTGGGAACCTCTAAAACAGGTGATGATCACGGAGTATTACCCACGGCAGGAAGCCCATGCTCTGGAACACGAACTTTGGAATCTGACCATGCAAGTGTTGATACATGAAAGTGAACCTCTAGCAATCCGAAGCCAAGCATAAACCCAAGTCAAGTGCATTCCGAGATGTGATGTGTTTCGAAATGAATCAACTTCCGAGATGAAGACTAGTCCGAAAAGCACCTAGTAGCCAGTGTTATTTTGAGTCTGTATTAGCTTTTAATGTTTCTTATCTTTTAGTCTTTTTTGTAGTAAGACTGGATCAAGAAAATACGTGTGTCAGCCTTTTGGCTTTGTAGGATTGCAAAGTCATGCAGACTTGTTGTTTGTCTTTTATCCCTCCTAGTCTATTTAAGGAGAAGTTATTTCCATGCAATGTGTGACTTGAGAAACATTACCTTTCACATTAATACTAAGTATTTTGCAAGTCAAATCATTCTCTCTATCATTCTCATTGTTCTTAAAATTATCTTTACTTTGTTCATACTCACTCTTTCATACTTGAATACTTTGTTGATCTATCATTTCGAGACAAGACTGGTTTACCAGACTTGATTGGACTCTTAATATTAGCAGAAGACATTGATCTTAAAAATTAATTCAAGGTTTGAGTTTTCAAACCTTGTGCACGCACATTTTTTGCGCTCTCAGTTGGTATCAGAGCCTAAGTGGTTGTCCTTTGAATCCATAAGAATAAATTATATTTGATTTGAGATTATCTTGGTATCTCAATCATTTCTATGTATCAGAGCCTAAATGGCTACTCCTAATCCAACTCAATAAATGTATCCAATGAAAATAGCAAATAGTATGGGTTTCCCAACGCGTGCCCCATTGCTAGTTGTTGAACAATATGATCACTGGAAAGTTAGAATGGAGAGATTCTTATTTGGTAAAGAAAAAGGGGAAGAGATATGGAGGTCTGTGAAAGAAGGTCCTCATGTTCTTGTAAGGTAAATGGTCGGAGATGCTGGTGCTACTCTCATGGGTCAAGAAGATCAACGTCCAATACCTCTAACTACATTAGATCTCGAAAAGTGTCATGCAGATCATATTGCATTCTCATAAATGGTCTTTGGTGTTCCTCCTTCTATCTTTGAGGACATTAAGTTGTGTAAATCTGCTAAAGAGATTTGGGATATACTTCAAGATTTATTCGATGGTTCTGAGAACATGAAGGATAAGCGTTTGACATCTGTCGTCAACAACTTTGATACTTTCACTACAACTCCCGGTAAATCTGCAGCCTCTGCATCAAATCGGTATAGGATCAATGTGAACAACATGACTGCACACAAAATAGTTTGAACTCCAGTCGATTACAATCTAAAGTTCACCAATAGTCTCAGAAAAGGATTGGGAAACATTAAGTCATGTCTTCATAGTAATGGATCTCTGAAGAAACTGAAGCTTTACCAGCTATTTGACGAACTACAAGGCCATTAATCTAACGTTGCTCAAACGTTAAGAGAAATGCCAGGAGGTCTTCTCACCTTAGTATGTTCAGTTAACCCACTGATTCCGAACCCACCTGTTTCAGACCCTTTTGGAATTGTTCCACATGTTTTACCTGCTCAACCAACACCTCCTACTCCAACTATTCCACCGGTTTCGAACCATTCATTTGAAGAAAAATTTGATCCCGATTCAGCTGATTCTGAACTTCATTTACAACAAGAACTTGCACTTTTGTCTACAAAAGACAAACGTCCATGGAATCCCAGTCAGAAACCTTTTAAAAACTTATTTCAAGCCCCTCATCAAAGTAATCCTCAACATTTCTGTAAACCCACAAGGAAATCCACCAACATACCGACCCAACATTCCGAATCACTGCTCGGAACCTCAGGAAGTTCCGAAACAAGTCAAATCCAAGATTGTTTGTCACAAATGTGGTCTAAGAAACCACTTTGCAAAGGCCTGTTTGGCTGAAACATAGCAAAATCCAAAGGTAAAATATGTTGCCTACTATGCTCGTAGAGCACAAGAACTTGCTAAAAGCGAAAAGGCATTTGTTACAACGGTGTCAATAAATGTTGATGGGTACTGGTCTTCGGGTGATGAAAGTGAAGGAAAATCTGGAAGAAACAGTTGTCTAATGGCAAGGAAATCAATTGAGCGTGATGAAGGATACTGGTCTTCAGGTTCAGAAGGAGACGATGACGATGCTGAGCCAAACGTTTGCTACATGGCAAGAAAATATCCACCTAGCAGAAGCATCATCCTGCAGGTAAACTTCATGATCACTGATAATAATATTGATTTATCTATTTATAAACCCAATCCATCTTAAATTCAATCAGATATGATAGTTATTCATAGAGCCTACGCGTCTGCCATCGAAGTTAGTGAGAAGTTGGATAGTGAATTGACCCGTCTTAGATTACGCTTTGAAGACCGCAAGATTAAGATAGAATCACTAGAGAGAGAACTTGTAATGACTAAGGATGAATGTATCATTTTGAAAGACAAATGTGAAACCAACTTTTCTGAAAGGAATATCTTAGTTACTGATAATAAATGTCTTAATTCCAAAATAGATGCATTTCATAACTCTATTGATATTCTTGAAGCAAATAAACAGATGACACATAATTTTCGTCACTCATGGTGCAAAGCAACAAGTCTCGGAAGCGAGTTTCTGAAGCATGTTGTTCGTCCCTTGAAGGAACTTCAGAACCTTACGTTTATGGGTGACATTCCGAACCATACTTATTTGGATAACCCTGTCTCACCTTTACCGTCCCTTCTTGAGACCTCAGACAAGTTTCAATCTCTGATTCCTGAGTTCAAACCTATCAGTGTTACATATCCCGATTCACGCCTCTTCCACCTCTACTATCCCTGGAATTGAATCGGTCTTCAGAATCTTTTTCTGACACCGACTGTACTAGAGTTTAATTTCCGAACTCTGGTCCACCGAACAATTGTGTCATTGAGGAATTTATTCCTGAGACAAATTGACATGACTCTGACAAATCTGACTTTGTTTGGGAGACATTTGATAGTGATGTTGATGAATAAATTTTGTGTGACATTTCATCTGACTCTTGTATGTCTCACTCTGATGTGATATTAAAATCGACTATAGTACCTTTTAATCCTTGTTTCAACAATCCAACATCTGGACAAACTTCCAAGTCATCAACTGACTCTCGGAAGAAACCCTGGTTGAATAAGAAGGATCTTTTTCATCCAAGAATCGAAGCTACGCAAGCCCTTAAGAAAGAAACTAGGTATATGCAAGATTCTAGATTCCATGAGAAGTCTGAGAAGAAAGTGTCTCGAACAGTCAAACCAGCTACTAGGAATCACACTACTTTCATACCTGTTAAGATCCTTAAAAGGCCATCTAATCCTGCTAGTTCGGTTGTTCAGAACAAATCAGTCAATAATTATTTAAAAATGGTCACTTTTGAGACTACTTCTGTGAAAACTGACTCTCCTCGGACAATCTCCTCTTCTGTGTTTATTGCTAAATCATATGACACGATTTTCAAACTGAAACAATTCCAAAACCCAATGTTCCTTCGAAAGCAACAAACAAAGAACAAATTGCTATGAATATTGTTGTTCATAAACTCTCCAAAGAATAAAAAAACAAATTGGAATTGAAAGTGAAAAAGTCTGAAAACACAAATGTGACATCTGTGACCACAATCATTCCTACAACATCTCTGAAATCTATTCCACCAACAAAAGCAATATCTAAACAACCGTTGGTTGAATATGATTTTTGGATAAATGAAAATACCATGACATTCTACTTCTTTCCAAAAGAATCTCAAAAAAGTCTTCAGAGATGCAAATTGCTCAGAAATCACAAACCAAGTCCAAAGCCCATGCTAAAGTCCTTAAATCTAACTCGGAGCCTAAAAACTCCAAAACTCAATGATTTTGCAGGCATTTTGTGCTTCAGAACAATATACAATATGGTATATTGATAGTTCTTGTCTCATGCATATGACTAGGAAAAAAAAGACTTTCTGCATGATCTGAAGCTCGCTCCAAACACTGGTTACATAACATACAGAAATAATTCAAATTAAAAAATTTGAGGTTATGGCGTCTTGAGCAAAGGAAATATATTTGTCTCCAATGTGGCATATGTAGATGATCTCAAGCACAATCTGATCAGTGTAGCTCAACTCACTGATGCAAATCGGAGAGTTTAATTCTAAAAGAAGCATAGCTACGTTTTGACAGAAGACTAGAAATAATGTCTCATCAAATCTGATTGCATCAAAAACATGTATCCTCTAGACATCAACATGATCATCATAAATCCTCAACTGTGTCTTCTTTCAAAAGTCGTTCCTGATGTAAGTTGGCTATGGCATCAGAGGCTTGCTGATCTCAACTTTTGATACATGAATGATCTTGGTTTTGGGGAAATGGTCTGAGGTCTGCCATACCTCAAATTCGAAAATGAACATCTCAGTGTTGCATGTGAATGTGGGAAGAATTCAAAGAAGGGTCATCCTATCATCATTGAAAAAATCCATTTCGGAACCATTAGAACTTCTTCATATCGATCTTTGTGGACCATCTACCATAGAAAGTCTACATCACAAAAAGTATATTCTTGTGATTGTTGATGGCTACACAAGGTTCACTTGGGTTTTCTTTTAAAGGCTAAAATCCGAAACAACCTTTGAACTCAGTAATTTCATTAAAGGAATTGAAGTTCTTGTTAAACTCCCTATTCGTAGAATCCGAAATGACAATGGCTCTGAATTCATCAATGCTACCATTGAGAAATTTCTCACCGACAAACGCATCGACCACAATTTATCTGCTCCCTACACTCCTTAACAAAACTGGTTGAAAGAAGAAACTGAACTCTCGTTGAAGCAGCTCGATCTATGCTGAACTTTGCAAACCTGCCTCTCTATCTCTGGGCTGAAGTTGTCTTTACTACTTGCTTCACCCAAAATCAAAGCATCATCAATAGTCGTCTCAACATGACACCGTAAGAAGCAACGAATGGTCGCAAGCTGAGTATCTCATTCTTACACATTTTTTGTTGTCGATGCTTTATCAAAAACAGTGATCAACTCACTAAGTTTCAACCAAAACCCGATGAATCCATCTTTTTAGGATACTCAGCCATGTATAAAGCTTACAGAGTTCTGAATCGTAGAACTCGTGTACTTGAAGAAAGCTTTGATGTCACCTTTGATGATAATTTTGTTCGGACTCAGACCTTACTCACGTTACAATACACATCATGGAGTCTGATGTTCCACCTCCTGGGTCTTCGAATCCTTAAATTATCTATGAAGTTGACTTCGAAAGATTTTTCGTACCATCAGAGACTGCTCTTGATTTGGAATCTCGATCAAGACCGTCCTCGTCAACTATGGCTCCAATTTCTCAAAATGTCTCTGGTCCGACCCCAACCTTTCCTCCATTTGATTCCAATCCATTTCAACCTTCTCACGTTGAGGGGTAGAATATTCTTCCAACTCTCGAATCAAATGTTGATGGATTTCAAGATGTATCACAACAACTCGCTGATTTTGATCCCATTCCAAACAACAACGAAGATGATGCACACTTCTTTGACTTTACGAATGATGACCAAGTTAACATATCTGGTTCAGAAGTTCAGGGGGAGCATCATCCTCAAATTCAAACTGTTCAGGGGGAGTAACATAACCCTATTGTTGATGTCGGATCATCCGCTGCACAAGAACTTCCAAGATTCCATATCTGGACAAAGGATCATCCCCCAAATCAAGTCATTGGAAATATCAACGCTGGTGTTCAAACTCGCTCTAGTACCAACATTCAAAATGAGTGTCATTTCTTGGCATTTATATCAATGGCTGAACCAAAATCCATTAAGGAAGATTTAGAACATGCTGATTGGATTACAACCATGCAAGAAGAGTTAGCAGGATCACCCTATTGTTTGTACAAGATGGGTTTTCTGAAACAAACTCGGTGACGCTAGAGTTATAATAAAAAACAAAGCGAGATTGGTGGCCAAAGGATTCACTATTATCTCTTGTTGCTCGTCTTGAAGCCATTCGGATCATTCTCGCTTATGCTGCTCACAAAGGCTTTAAACTTTACCAAATGAATGTCAAAAGCGTCTTTCTCAATGGTGAACTTGATACCGAAGTGTATCTTCAACAACCACTGCTACAAACTTCAAAAAGTTGTTTATGGCCTCAAGCAAGCTCCACGCGCCTGGTACGAGAGTCTCACTGATTTTATGAAGCGTTCTGGTTTTCAAAGAGGAATACTTGATCCAAAATTATTCTAGAGATAGAAGGGAAACCATCTCATGTTAGTCCAAATATATGTTGACGACATCATATTTGGATCTACGGATTCAACGATGGTTGCTAATTTTACAAAGTTAATCGTGAATTAAGTTTCTTCGTCGGACCTCAAGTCAAGAAGACCAACAAAGGAATCTTTATTCATTAATAGAAATACATTTCCGGCCTTCTGAAAAAGTATTCAATGGACACATGTGCATCTGCAAAGGTTCTGATGCGTTTCAGACATAAGATCTTCTCCGACCCATCAGGTGTTGCTGTTGATCAGAAGAATTATAGGCGAATGATTAGATCGCTACTCTATCTCACCTCAATTCTTCTGGACATCATGTTCTCTACATGTCTATGTGCTATATTCCAGGTTAATCTGAAGATCTCTAATCTTTTGGCAGTCAAGAAAATTTTCTGGTATCTCAAAGGTACAAAGAACCTCAGAATTTGGTATCCAACAAATGAAAGTTTCCTTCTTCAAGCCTACTCCGATTCAAACTATGGAGGTCTTCAACTGATAGAAAGAGCACTTCTGGAGGTTGTCAATTTTTGGTTGGAAGATTGGTTAGCTGGTCATCCAAGAAATATAACTATATTGTTCTCTCAACGTCGAAGCAGAATACATTGTTGCTGCAAGCTCCACTATGTAAGTTCTCTGGATAAAATCTCAGCTTTTGGATTATGGTTATCTATTTCAATCGATTCCTATCTACCGTGACTCACAAAGTGCAATTGTGATTTCTCACAATCCAATTCAGCACTCAATGACCATGCACATTGATATTCGGTACCATTTTATTAAAGATCATGTTCTAAAATGTAACATTGAGCTCATTTTTGTTTCATCTGACGATGAAATTTTTGATGTCTTTACTAAGGCATTAGACGAAACCAAATTTAATGGGTTTTTGAACAAAATGGGAATGATGATGCCTCATCCTCAATTTTTCCAAGAGGCTTGTACTCTTTAATGGAAACATTAGAAAGTAAAGTAATTCCAAAGTCAAAATTCTTTTCTCTTCAGAATTGTTTCTTCTCGAAAAACAAAGGATCAATATATGTATTTTTGTCTAACCTTTCCTCTAGTCTTAAGTTTTTCAGTCTTCTTAATCAAGTGAAGTTTGGACCGATATAGTCACATCGGACATCATTGAACATCTCATCTCGGAATAATGTCTCTGAAGTACACCTCGAAATTCAAATCTTTTAGAACTGGTCCTCAAATATCTTCATGCATTTTTACCTCTGATATTCAGTTCGAGACTGTGGCATCTCGAACACTATATTACGTTCTAATGATGTGTTTATATTCTTTCCAAAGTATCTTATGACTTCTCATCTCGGAATCTCATTATTCCGAGATCCTCTTTAGTAAAACAATATTAGGGCTATCATTAAAGTTTTATTCCAAAACATTTTTCATTAAATATATTAACGGTAATTTTTCTTCATGATTATCCTTTAATTCTCAATAAACGTGCTATGGCACACGTTCCAATAAAGCAATGAGCAAAATCAAAACTGAAACGACGGTTTTCTATTTTGAACAAACAAACGTCCCATCTTTTATGTGCAACAGCCATTCAAGAAACCTTTTAGGAAATGCATTTAATGCGACCCACTTCGTGTCCGGGTGTCATCATTCCACTCCTCGCGACCCGAAATATCAAACATATAAAAGGATTTTGAATCCTAATTGTTCCCCCTTTTCACTTTTTCCTATCATCTTCCTAGAGCTTTTACTCTGTACTCTATTCTTCGAGCACTCAACTATCATCAATTGCATCTTCTCAAACTGATTCTCAAGTTCCCAAACCGTCATCGAAGAAGAAATATTCAAAGGGTTCCGCCTTATCTTTATCCACTGAGATCATCCTCAAAGAAACCACTCATCTATTCTCACTTGATCCCATGGATTATGATGAATCCATCCGCATCACGATCGAGTTCATCTCACACCATCCTATAGTAGTTCCTCTCAAAAAAATCCCCAACCCCAAACTTCCTCTTCGCATTCTTCACAAGCCATTTTAACGCATCAATATTGAAAATGATGTTATGGAAGTGAAGATCGTTAATGAAAAAATCGTTCCGCTCCACAAGAGAACCTTCCTCAAGGTGATAGGCATAGCAGAAAACCCCAAAGGGTGTCATGTTCAAGAACCAACGACTGAAGAGTTTCAGTCATTTCTCAACCAAATTGGGTACAATGGAGAATTCAAGGCAAAGGAGTTCAAGAAGTTTGTAGTTCATGGCCTATGGATTGTACTGATACATCTAATTCTTCGAGGAATATCCGACAAACATGGTGGTACAGACACCATGAGAAAGGACTGGTTGTATGTTATATACAACATCTTCTCCGGAAAAAACAATGTGGTTGACCTATCGAGGTGCTATGGCAGGACTCTCGGAAATTCGCCATCAAAAAGAAGCCTAACGAGATATCTAGTCCGAGATTCTGGGCTCTGATGCTTCAAAAGCTGTATGAAGAAAGATTATCAAATCAATCCTCTTTCGGACCTATCTGACGTTTGGCAACTCATATGTTAGTCACTGTTCCATCCGACTCACCTTATCTCAAACACCATCTTGAGATTTCGGTTGTGTTCAACCCAACACAAACTACCCATATCTTAGTTGATCCAGCTTTGGATGTAAACAAAAAGTATTTCTTTTGGTGGATGCAAGAAGCAAATGGCCAAACGTAAGCATTCACCCTCTAAAGTCCGAGCCAAAAAGAGAACCAAAGCCAATGAATTCTCTCAAAAGGATTCACAGATTGGTTTTCGATCTGACTCTGGATCACAACCTACCCCTCCCATCCACTCTTCTGAAGTACCCTTCGGAGTTTCAATATCACACACACACACTCACGGGGAGTCTGCACAAAATCTACCCCCATCTTCCCAAAAAGATGGTGCAGGTATTGAAAATAGTCCCTTGCAGCCCCCTGGGACACACCCACGAGTCATCTTGGAAAACCCTCTCGATTCTACACATGTACAATCAGGAGAGCCTGTCTCTGATTCTAAGGTTTCCGAAGTTGGAGCAGTCCCTCCTACTTTGAAAGCCACAACCGGTCTGATACCTGGTTCAGGTAAAGGACGATCGGGTATCTTTGACAACGATTGGTCTGATTTTCTTGATAGGGCACATACCAGGCATCCATATCTTACTAGAGATAAATTTGAATACACGCTTAACTCTATGCTTCAACATGCTCTCCGAACTCGCATTCCATTTACTTTTCCATCCGATGAAGAGACTAATCAGGCGTTTAATCCTTCCCAAGTAGCTCACAAGCCTACAACAGGAGATGTTCCCGATTCTAGAAATGTTACAGATGATCCTCTTCTGATGTTCACAAGTGAAGAAACACCAAGCTCCCTACTGACGAGGAACTCTCGAACGATATTATGTTCGAAGATGACAGCACAATAGTTGGTAATATTTCAATCCTCAAAACCTTCAGTATGCTGTAGAAGCCCTCCTCCTCAAAACCGACATATGATTTCGGTCTTTTCTCATCCTCCGAGGAATCCAAAGAAGAAGAAAAAGAAGTTGAAGCCAACAAGCACTCCTCCCCCATAGTTATCTTAGAAACCGATCAAAGTAACGAGACTCTAGCCAATCAAGTTGATGACTCCAAGACTTCCGAACCACATGATGATGCCAATAATGACAACATGAAGCAACCTAAAAGTTTTTCCTCGGACACTGGATCTTCAAGTGAAAATATTGCAGATCCTTTTGCTATATTAGAACTAGGAGACAATGTTGCATCTGCTATCACCAAAGTTGACTCTCTCGATCAAAAAGTCGCAAACCTTGATTCCAGGATTGATCAAAAGGTTAAAAGTCTCGATTCCAAGCTAGATCTCGTTCTCAAATCTCTTTCCAAGATCAAAGATGTTGCCCCCTCTGAACTAGATCGAGCCAATCAACTCGACCAACTTATTTCCCTCCGGTTCAAGCACACTCTTGAAGAAGTCGAATAAAAGTATAACGATAACCTTGGTCATCGCATCTCTACCACCACCATTATGCTCAAGATTCATCACGACATGATTAATGATACCAACGAACTCATCAAGAAGACTCATGTTCATCATGAGAAACAAATTCAGAGAATAGAAAAGGAGATTTGAAAAAATGATGTCATCCATATGATAATGCAATACGTTCTCATCAAGCTGATTCGTGCCACATGGAACGTTGTTGATGTTCCGAACAACAAGTTCGATGAGATACTCGTAATTATTGATGAAACATTTTCCCATATTAAAGCTAAATCTTCTACAACTGAAGCTTACGATGCTCTCTCCAAACAGATCAACATGAGCTTTCAAATAGTGTTTGAACGGTTGAGTAAACTTCAAAGAGAAGCCAGACTTCCATCAGATGCAGGGCCTACCAATCCAAGAGGGGAGAAGGAATTAGTGAAAGAGAAAGACAGATATCATGGAAACCTGTCTTTGAGTTTGTGCTCCGAGATGAATCGTCTGATGATGAAATACTCAAGGTTGAAACTCTTGAACCTATTGAGTTGGATGATGAAGAATATGAAGAATTGGTTGAAAATGTGATATTAGGACTTCAGACTACCAAGGAACAACCTATGAAGGTCCTTTTGGATGTGGAAAAGCTAAAATGGTGTTTGGTTATGTGGCCATCATCTTTAGCAGAAATGTTCAGATGAAGTCAAGATATGGCAAAAATCAAGACCAAGCTAACTGTCGACACATTTCGAGCTATTCAATTTGTGCTTCCACCAATCCTTGCTCCGAGGATAACTCAAATCGATGGAGGTTCTCCAACTCGGAAACCTGATAATCTCCATGAAGCGCCTTTGATTCCTCATCCATCTGAATTTTTCATCACAGAGACCGGTCAACAAATCATTTTGTCTTTTTCTGGCACAAGAGAAAATCCTCAAGACAACGACAAACAGATTGCTACTGAATCAGACAGCCCAGTGAAGATGTTGAAAAAGTATGAGGGCTGGTCTCCAGATCAGATCAATCAAGCTTTGAAGAAAGCATCTGGATTCAAGCGCTAAAACACAATCTGAATCCGATGGTGGGCATATCTCCTCTTTTTCGAGAAGGAGTTATTTACGACATATACTTTGTGCCCTTCATGTACTATGATCTTTCGACACAAGATGCTGATCAACTTGACCTGCCAATCTCTCCACATGGTCATTTGTACATCAAATTCGCTCCTCTACATACAAATGATGTTCCTCAGATCATAATTAGGACTAAACGTGAGAGATTGAGAACCTTTTACTCCGCAAATGCTCGACCCCAAAAAGAAGTGTGGTCTCGGAAGAGAATCACCAAAATTGTTGGTTATGGTAACAAGGTTCAGAGAAAGTTTGATCTTAACTGCATGTAGTATAGATATTATGTCTCTCGGAATAAAGAATACACCATCACCAAACGACATTCTCATCTTAGTTTCTCACTTCCGAGATCGTTAATCGAGTGAATCAAGCATCAGAGCTTACGGTGCTGCAACCAATTTCTTGAAGGACTATATTACTGAGTTCTGCATATCTGACATTGAATTTGCTCATCTGTTCGAAACGGAGAGTGTTCTTGCAAAAATCACTACCGAACTACCAGAAGCACAACTCTTAGAAGAAGGCCCCATCGAAGAACCAGAATTCGTTTTTGTGTATCTCAAAAAGAAGACTAATCGAAAAGAATTCTTTAGAGTTCTTGACAAACATCATGTTCCAACAAAGATCCTTCAGAAGTTTATATTCAACGCTTCCAAGAGTAATGCATCCGAACACATCAAGAAGAAGTTCATTGAGCATCTCAAATGGTACATAGAAGTTCGAAGTTGGATCCACAGTGCTTATCTCTTTGTGTTAAAAGAAGCTAAATGAAAAGTTGATTGATTGCTAAGTTCACTTAAGTGGTGATTGTTGATACATGAAAGTGAACCTCTTGCAATCCGAAGCCAATCATAAACCAAAGTCAAGTGCATTCCGAGATGTGATGTGTTTCGAAATGAATCAACTTCCGAGATGAAGACTAGCCCGACAAGCACCTAGTAGCCAGTGCTATTTTGAGTATGTATTAGCTTTTAATGTTTCTTGTCTTTTAGTCTTTGTTGTAGTAGGACAAGATCAAGAAAATTCGTGTGTCAGCCTTTTGACTTTGAAGCGTTGCAAAGTCATGCAGACTTGTTGTTTGTCTTTTATCCCTCCTTGTCTATTTAAGGAAAGGTTATTTCCATGCAATGTATAACCAGAGGAACATTACCTTTCACATCAATACTAAGTATTTTGCAAGTCAAATCATTCTCTCTATCATTCTCATTGTTCTTAAAATTATCTTTACTTTGTTCATAATCACTCTTTCATACATGAATACTTTGTTGATCTATCATTTCGAGACAAGATTGGTTTACCAGACTTGACTGAACTCTTAATATTAGCAGCAGACATTGATCTTAAAAGTTAGATCAAGGTTTGAGTTTTCAAACCTTGTCCACACACAGTTTTTGCGCTCTCAGCAAGGATCAGAGGTGGCTGGCTACACCTCCTGATTCAATGACCTTGCTAACCATTCCTAGAGAATGGTGACCCAGGAAGACAAAAATACAGAAAGATACATTTGGGGACTAGAATCACCAGTCCAAGGTCTAGTTATTGCATCCAGATTGTTATACTCGAGTCCTGGTAAGTTTCCTTTCTAACCCTTTAAATTGAAAACTTTTCAATTTGGCCCTTACGCGGGGCATACCTGGCTAGTACGCTAGGTGTAAAGGGGATTAAGTTGAAACAGCAGCATTTTGGGAGTACGTTGGGCGTAGTTCGTCTTGACATAATCGCTAATATTTAGGGTTTGGACCCTATATATTGAACCTTATGTCCCATTTCCCCATCCCTTTTTCAGCCTCCATCACTAGAAACGTTCCCCCTTACAAACCGTAGCCCCAGTGTTACATTTTGAAGCTTAAGAGTGTGTTATTTTGTATTTCAAAGGAAGAAAAAGGTGGTGGTGAAGCTTGGAAGCTAGAAGCAAGCTTGGATATGGAAGTCTTGCATCATCCTCAATCTCCAGAAGGGATATTATGAGCTTTTGTGCACACAATATGACATTCGTATGCATCGCATGCTATAGAACATATGGGCGATCCTTTTGGACGTTTTTTTATGTCTAGAGTAATAAAAATAGGATCTTGACTATTGATTATTCCCCATGCATGAGTATGATTGTCTTAATGGCTTAAGATGTTGGAGTTTTTAGTGTTAAGCACTTAATGGTCATGTAAGACCATAATGTTGGAAAATTTATAGTCAAGGACAACATTTTCCAGTTGGATCTGTAATTCAGATGTAAGGGCTTTAGTATTAAGCACTTAATGATTTGGGAAAGCATTCAGTTATGTGTGCTGGGCGTACCAGGTAATACATCGCGCGTATGCAGTCAAGTCCTTGTTACTGGTCAGCTAGCAAGTACGTCCCGCGTACGAGGCTGGGTTGAATCGGCTGGGTTAAATCAGCTGGTTTGTTGTGTTTTGACCAATTTTGACCAAAGGGTATTTTGGTTAATTTGATTTTAATTTTAAGTTGGGCAATAATTTGAATAATAGGTGTCAAGTAGAGCCGGTTTTCGGAGCAGATATTAATTGAACTTTTGTTCGGACTAGGAGGTGAGTTTTCCTTACTTACCCGTGGGTCAAAGGTACCAATGTCCGCCCACTAGATTATGTATCTTGGTAATAGGAAAGTACTATGCTAGTATATGACTGATTAGTAGATCTGTATGATTATCTATATTTTCTGGTTCGGTGTTTATGTTTATCTGTTACATATGTCGACATATTGTGGTTAGTTTTAGGCGGTCCTGCTTTGTGTTGAAGGCCAAAACACCCGGGGCGGTCCGGATAGGATATAGGCCCTGTGAGGCGGTCTAGTCGAGCTGAAAGCCTGTAGAGCGGTCCAGATAGGCTGTAGGTCCTGCAAGGCAATCCAGTCAGGCCGAAGGTTCATATTTGCATTCTTTGTTTGTTACGTTGTGTGATGATACTTTGGGGGAACTCACTAACCTTTAGCTTACAGTTTTAGTTTTTTGTTTCAGGTACATCAGAGGATCGTGGGAAAGAGAAGGCATGACCATACACATCCTTTTGTTTTCATGATATTGACTTTTAGGACACTGTGACATGATTTTTACTTTTAAAACGATGGTATTTTGTAAACAATGATGCTTAATGGTTGTTTTTGAAAGGTTTTAAAATTTTATCACTTTTGGGATGTTACAAGTTGGTATCAGAGCCTTGGTTTGAGAGAATTAGATGAACATTCGTGTGAATCCAGACTCAAATTAGGGAACTGCAAAAGTTTTTTTTAAATGGTTTTAAAATTGTTTTTAAAAGTAACCAAGGCAGGATATGATGTGTACGATCAGTCGGAGCAAGAAAGTATACCCTAAGTTACCCACACTGTTATTTGGTGTTATGTTTATGGTAGAACGGCATGCAAGTGGTAGGCTAGGGATCTTCAGCACTTGCATGATAGAATTGTCTGATATATGATGCTTGATAGCCTAGGGTTATTTCTTGTATGGAATTAACATCATTATTGTAGCTGCTTAGTGTATACATCACAGTTGTACATAACTTTGATTTTGTAGCCTGAGAATGTTTGGTTTAGCCTTATTTCTTGTTCTTGTATGATGAAGGGCATAGGGAAGAATCAAGCATTCGACTGTCTATAGGATCCCGTGTTATGTATGATTAGCATACGCGAGTGGTGTAGGGTTGGTGGAAGTTTCATGAATGAGTTTATGTGTGAGTAGTCGGCTAGTTAAGGAATGTCTAGCCACTCTCTAGGAAGCGAGGATGAGATATATGTGTCTCTTAGTGTCATGCCGTTAGGGCGGTTGTGATGATCCTCAAAGACAAATACGGGTAGGTGTGGAAGGTAGAATGGGCCCGTATTAATGGAAGCACAGGACCCATATGCGTAGCAAGGAAGTCACAACCCCTAGGGTTTTGTTAATTAGAATAGATTGTTTGGTATGGAATGTATCTTGGCTGATACATTTTGGTTTATTTTCAGTATGGTACTCACGAGGGGATCAGGTTCAGGAGCCGGAGCGGGCGGCCAGGATAGGCCAGGGTTGATCGCGAATCATATTCGGGTGATAATTTCTACTGAGGTGGTACTGTTGTCTGAGGATGTATACTGGAGTTGTTTGGGTCTATCAAGACCACCTTGATTGAGCTTGTTGACGATTGTTAGGCTACAATTTTGAGGCTGTTGTTGCTGCAGCTACCACGGCTGTTCCGGCCACTGGATTCGTGGAGAGAGAGCCTTCGAGTATCAGGACTTCGATAATATGAAGCCTCCGGTGTTCAATAGAGTTCAGGATCTGATCATTGCGATGAGGTGGTTATCCGATGTTGACGGGTGTTTCTTTACATGCTCCTGCCCTGCTGACCAGAAGGTCAAGTGCGCCTTGAACCTTCTTCGCTTACAGGAAAACGACTGGTGGAGATTGGTGATTGGATCATACACTCATGAGAAGAGGGTTGATGTGACATGGGAGCAGTTCTCTGGGATGTTTATGTTGGGTTATGAGCATTACAACAGTCCTATGGTGTACATGCAACCCTAATTGCTTTGATCTAGGTTTTCTACTATGAACACAACAACATTGAATACCAAAGCATAAACCCTAGATCTAACATGCTATTATCGAAATTGACATAAGATTAGGGTTAGACACATTACCTTGATTGTTATGTAACAATAACAATCATAATCCTTCTTGATCTTGATTTCTGAAAGCTTAGTTCCTCAAATGATGCACCTCTAACGGAGTCACAAACACCACTAGCAACAAGATGACTTAGGAGAAGGGAAGAAATCGGCTAGGGAAACACCAGGAAGCATAGGGCCGAATTCCTTATGTTAGGGGTCTATTTATACTTGTGGCTGCTAGGGTTTTTAGCTGGAAACCCTAATATGACAGCTTAAGCCTTAAACAGCCCATGGACTCCTTCTAGAATATCCCTTGGATGATTTCCTTATGGGTTTCCCATTGAATTCGTCCAACCTATATTCCAATGTGATCCATCAGCCCAATTGCAATTATCTTATAATTACAGTATCGGTCCTTTAAGTTTAATTAATCTCTTTTGACCACAAAATTAATTCTAATTAATTCTTGATCAGTATTAATTAAACAATATGATTTCTCCTTTAATATATTGTTCAAATAATATATTATAAAATCATAATTAATTCTCTTTCTCCATTATTCATCCTATCAGTTGCTATGGTGAAGGCAACCCAAAAGGACCATGCTCATAATCGGGTCAAGTGCATACCAAAATAGTTATGGGCGTAGACACCTAATCCAACAGTCTCCCACTTGGATAAGTCTAATAACTATTTGAAAGTACGACTTCAGGACCTGATCAGCAATCATAGCTTTCAAAAGCCGCTGTCAACTCTGATCTTATCAGAAGCGCATCCTTTAGATAAGGGATCATATATTCCTCCATTCTAGATATCGTATGAACTGAGACATAGATTTAATCATACTCTCTGTTCATGTGTTGTTTCCCGATTTCCGATTTATGACGACCGACAATAGACTACAATTGAACACATCAACTTAGTCCAGTCTTGGCCAAGTACTTAGGGTGTCATCACTAAATCATCGAGGGGCCCACATATATCGCTTTTATCCCACTTTGGATAAAAGGAACGGATAAACTTCAACTCAATTGCTTGCTTGTATCTACTCATCAATTCACACACAACAATATGTTTTATAACACCAAGTTACTGGTGCGTTTACATATTATCAATGCGCAACTGACTTGTAAATTACAACTCACATGTCTCGGTTTCATGAATATAAGATATTATCGTCTCACTAATCACTCGTGATAAAATCCATGAAGTGATTCAAGTGAGCGTGGGTTTAATCCAATGCTCAAATCTTAATTCATAAGCACTCATGAATGTTGTAGCAAACTTTTTTTATTTCTAATACACTTTAAATAGTCTACAAACCAATTCATGACAGTCTAGCTTCAATACCTACTTCCAAAGTATTTATCGACTGTGGATGGTTTGAATTATCTTATTATTCAGTAAGTCAAAACATACAAAGTGAAACACAAGAATAATCGAATCCAATATGGCCTCAAACTTGTGAGTATAAATAAAAACACCTTTTATTTAGTCACCATATCAATTACATATTATTCATTGTATAGTGTTTCGGATAATCAACTTATTACTTGAATTATAACAACATTTGTCCCATGCTCTAAGCATGCACACTATGCTTACCTATGGTCCTTACTTTGTGTAATAGATCAATTGAACATATTTCCAACGATACTCATTTCACAACTCCTATTCCTTGTCATAAGTGTAAGAATACCAAATTCTTGCCACTATTAGAATATGTTAGATTCTAACATTTTATGCAACGATCCATTCGTAATGTCACAACACCAAAGCCACCGAGACTTTGCCAATGATATTACAAAGTGCTCTATTGGAGATTGTTACAAGGAAATTCCATAGATACGAAGTCTCACATTCAAAGTACATTCCTTTGAACATCCTTCATGCATAAAAGTTTCTAACCTAGACATAGATTCTTGATATGCAACTCCCATTTATGGAAACATTTCCATATTTTCCATATGACAACTCATTCTAAATAGAATCATATATATTCATAATAATGTCGATATGTTCCATCCAATACTCTACTTCCAACTGCCCACAAGTGGCCAATCCTTGGCGAACCTTAGATTGTTCTTGACAGTTGTTTAATTAATTTCAGTCATATTGGTTCTGGTCCTTTTTTCCCTCTTAATTCCCTAGGCATTTGGAAAATCAGAACGGTCAAATATTATAGCATATGCAATCGATCCTATACTCGAAGCGTATGGGAAACGATTCATGAAAAACGTGATACTTTACCAGTTTGTCTCTATAAGATTGCCATATATAAGATTCCCATATGTTGAATCTTTTCAACATAACATCCATATATATCTTTTGAGCAAATTTGATTAAAATTTCTCGATCTAAGCTTTTAGATTTGAAATGAAGTATAATATTCTCTCCCTTAATTATAGCAAAACATCCTTTCAACCCCTGCAACTTTGCAAAGTGAAACTCTTGTTTTCTATAATTAATATTGTGAACTTGCAACATAATAATCATGTAAGTGGGAGAATGCAATTTTCATAACCATAATCATAAGATAATGTTTGAGACAAATCCAAACTCTTATAGACTGAACTTGTTTATTTTCATGAAGCGGAGGGAAACCTTTTCACTTAGATTTTATGATGTATGTGTTCCTATCCATGTGAATTTGTCATAACCATAATCATAAGATAATGTTTGAGACAAATACAAACTCTTATGGACAGAACTTGTTCATTCTTAATTTCTTGCCATCAAGGGTCCCACCCTTGCTTCTAAGTTATTTAGCAGCTCACCTATATTTGTCAATGCACTTTCATTGAACAAGGTGCTTGCCTTTATGCGTTCAAATGAGAAGTCATAGAACTCACATGCATAGTCAACTAAACTCGAATGGCACAGAAACAAGAATATGTCAACACGATAGGTTACAAACCTCAAGTCATGTGCTAGTGATTAACAATAGGTTTACCCTTGATTAGTTCTTGAAATTTTTCAAGATCATTTAGACTCACACTGACCTCTTGACATATAAGATTCTCTTGTCAAGAAACATTCGTTGACAAAAAAAATATTCAAGAGTTAGTGTGGGTCCTTATCAAGGCAAACACTACACACAATTGGTTTTAGTTGGTCTTTGTCTTATCCAAGACATCACAACTTACCAATTTCAAACGTGAAGGAACAAGAAGACAATTTCTAGTCCACATTTGATGAGTGTGTTATAAACATTTTTAAGATGATGTCACTCAAATCACAATCTTGGAGTACGACTCTAAGACTTGATTTTGGAACGAAGTATGATTCACCTTTTGATTTATCCATTTCAACAATTTTCGATCCCTCTTCTTAGTCGTACTGGTGTACAAAGGTGTCCTTAGAGGATCAATTGTGACACAGTTTCATAATCACTAAGTTAATCATAAAATAGATACTTAAGTACTCTCCCGTCTTTTCAGATTGGAGAAACTTTTATCTTTTTGCCTAATTGATTCTTCTTATTCGTTCTGCTATTCATGGAAACTTTTCCAATGATTCAGAATCATACTTAATCTTTTAAGCATAACCATATTTGCCAAACTTTTAGAAAATCATGACGAATATTCTTATCATTCTTTGTGGTGGATTTGACCTATTGTACAACAATGCGTACTAGATCTCCTAGTCCTTCACTTGACTCACATACTTATGTGAACAAGGAATTAGTCTTAATTTCCCAAATATGAAAGTTCTCATTCATCATACAATACCAGTTGCATGATTCCAAGTTTCTGTCCAATTGAAATTTGGGCGATGAGAATCATTCCTTATTTGGTAAACTTCTGACATTACCACGAATAACATAACTAAGAATTATATCCATTTCAATATTCCTAACAATAGAAACAAACAAACATCAATTTTCAATAATAACATTGCAAGGATATATAAATAAGATAAAACTCAAAATTTCATTTATTTATAAAATGAGGAAAAACTTGTCCTTACAACGCAATTTAAATGAAAACTATGCTTATTACATATTCCTAAGCAATCTATCCTAACTCTTAAACAGCAGCTCAAAAATCCGATCTACGAATTATGCGATAGAAATCCATTTCTTCGTGATCAAACTCAGCTCACTCTTCCTTTAAGCTTCCTTTCTTTTCTTCGATTCTACAAAACATCAAAACGTAATCATATCACATCATGTATTAAGAATCTACAAATAGGAACTTAATGGAGTTAGATAGTGCATTTTACCTGAAACAGAGTCATACATCTTGACTCTCCCATCTCTTAGATCTCTTAGGTAGTTAGGGCAGCTTCGCAACCAATACCCCTTCTTTTAGCAATAGAAACACACAGACTCTTTGGGAATGACACTAGGTACTATCTCAAACTTAGCCATTCTCTTGCGTAGAGAAAACTTTTATGGACATCCAATGTTGCCATGGTCCATAGAAGGTTGGGACATTGATTTACCAGATAAATTTGATTGACCAGTCTGCCAAATCATTTCTGATTCAGCAGCAATAAGCAAATAAGTCAAATCAATGAGGGTCATGTCGCGGTCCATCATATAGTACTCTCTAATGAACTCACTATATGAGTCAGGAAGTGACTGAAGAACCAAGTCAACAGCCAGCTTCCTAGAGACTTCGACACCCAACATTCCCTTTCTATCAATATGCAACTTCATATCCAAGACATGAGCACATACAAACTTTCCATCTTCGTGTTTGTTTGACAATATGGGTTGATTGGCGTTGAACTTTTCAAGTTTTCGAACACGTGGGTAAGGGAGAATTATTGGAGGGGGTGGAGGAAGTGAAGCATGATTTCCATTTCCACAATCCAATCGTGGAACATCATCTTCATGTGGAAAACCTTTTCCAAAGGATTCAGAAAGACCATAGTTGTTAGATTTTTACATCTACAAAACGGGATAAATTCAAGTTAGTTGATAAACTCCTCAATATAGCACCCAAATGAAATATTAAGGCTAGGATCCAACACAATATTCTACAATTTGGAAGAGGGCTGACGTAATCCAAATTGCAAAACATTTGAAGGTAGGTAAATGACGATTTACCAATTTCCATCGTGAAAAACGAAAATTGAAAAATTAGGTTTTAAATGAATTGAAACTCCTAGATCTTTTGAGATTCATCGAACTTTTCAATGACATGTTTAATCTCGATTATGCCCTTCAAGTTTGTGATTGGGATACTAAGGATCACAAACAAGGTGTGGATCACCTAATCAATGTGCCGGTTAACCACACAAGCTCTATTGATCTATGATAATCTACGAGCTATCCATTGCCAAATCTTCATTGGTCCCATATTAGTGTGCCGGTTAACCACACACGCTCCACTAATGACCAACAAGGTGCAATGTGCAATTTCATGGATTAGCACCAACTCCACATTTTTCCTAAAGTAACAAAGATTTGGGAATTTATAAAAGTGTTTAGTTACTTCGTATTTCATTATACTTATAATGGAAGGTTGTGTCCTATCCTACCCGTTCGGCTAACGACCGTACACTATTCAAGGGTGCGGTGGATAAGAGTGGATACCCAATGGCGATCATTATACAGGCCGCTTCCTTAAACACCCCTGATAGACCAGCTTCGTGAATGAGGCCTACTAACGGTAAGACTGACATTTACTCATACATATATAATTTTAAACTTTTAATATTATATAGTATAAGGGTGTATTTTATACTTTTAAAATACTAGGTGGTTCAATCTTTTAATAAATTAGACTTTTAATTTGATTAACATAAACCATATAATTATGGATTTATTAATTATCTCTTTTAATTAAACACTTAATTAAATTAATAAAACCATAAGGATGTAATTTGAACTTTTAAAAATACTAGGGTTCTAGAATTTAATATTTCAAAATTAATACCTTTTAATTGAATTTTAAATTCCAAAACTTGAGGAAAAATTTTTAAACCTTTCAAAATATTAGGGTTTAACTATTTAAATTTCAAAAACAAAACTTTTAAGTTCAAATTTAAACCATAAAACCTAAAGGGTGTAAATTGAAACTTTTCAAACTTACTAGGTTAAATATTTGACTAATAATAATCCTATATTATCCATATTTAACCAAATCCATTAACTTTGAGAAGGATAAACATTCCAAACATAAAAAATCGATTTTAGGCAAGAAAAACGGGTTTTGGAAATAATCCTCAACAAAATCTGGCCAGAAAATCGAAAATCCCGGCACCAGACCCTTGGACTCGTCGAGTCCACAATGGAACTCGTTAAGTAGGACCTACTCGTCGAGTCCATCCATGGACTTCGGCAATTCACTTTTGCATCTATGCACTAGAAAAACGACCTAGGCACTGATACCACTATTGGGTTATGAGCATTACAACATTCCTATGGTGTACATGCAACCCTAATTGCTTTGATCTAGGTTTTGTACTATGAACACAACAACATTGAATACCAAAGCATAAACCCTATATCTAACATGCTATTATCGAAATTGACATAAGATTATGGTTAGAGACATTACCTTGATTGTTATGTAGCAATAACAATCACAATCCTTCTTGATCTTGACTTCTGAAAGCTTAGTGCCTCAAATGCTGCACCTATAATGGAGTCACAAACACCACCAGCAACAAGATGACTTAGGACAAGGGAAGAAATCGACTACGGCAACACCAGGAAGAATAGAGCCGAATTCCATATGTTAGGGCTCTATTTATACTTGTGGCTGCTAGGGTTTTTAGCTGGAAACCCTAACATGATTGCTTAAGCCTTAAGCAGCCCATGGACTCCTTCTAGAATATCCCTTGGACGATTTCCTTATGGGTTTCCCATAGAATTCGTCTAACCTATATTCCAAGGTGATCCATCAGCCCAATTGCAATTATCTTATAATTACAGTATCAGTCCCCTAAGTTTAATTAATTTCTTTTGACCACAAAATTAAATCTAATTAATTCTTGATCAATATTAATTAAACAATATGATTTCTCATTTAATATATTATTCATATAATTTATTAATAAATCATAATTAATTATCTTTCTCCATAATTCATCCTATCAGTTGCTATGGTGAAGGGAACCAAAAGGACCATGCTCATAATCAGGTCAAGTACATACCAAAATAGTTATGGGCTTAGACATCTAATCCAACAGTTTCCCTTGAGATATGTTTCATTGGTGGAGAGGGAGAGGGTGGTTCTGGAGTATTTGGATCTGAGGCAAAGGATTGAATCAGTGACTGAGATCACCAAGATGTTTACTGAGAGGGGTCTTTTCTGTCCTGAGTTTGCCGCTTTTGAGCAAGCTCAGATGATCGGGTACTTGAGCATGATCAAGACATACATCTGCCAAATCGTGTCCACTTCGCGTTACACTTGTGGAGCTATAGGAGGCCACGAGGAGGCGGGAGATTGAGATGGAGCTCCAGGCGAGGGAGAGGAGGTAGGATCTGGTGCAGACGCAGCCTGAGGCAAAGCGGTTCATGGTCGCTGATTTAAGATCTGGGGTTAGAGGGGCCGCACTTGTGGCAAGTGCGGAAAGGTTCATGATGGTGCTTGTCGATCTTCTTCTGTATACCAAAAAATGTGGCAAGGAGGGGCATTTTGCGAGGGATTGTCGCCAGCCGGCCCCAGTACCGATCACCAGGATTTGCTACCATTGTGGCAAGGAGGGTCATTATGCCCAGGACTATCACCAACAGCTCCTAGTACCAAGCACTAGGATCTGTTATAGCTGTGAGCAGGTTGGCCATATTAAGGCCAACTGTCCCTTGCTCACTGCGGGACTAGTGCAGGCTCCAGCACCATCCATATTCAAGATCACAGATGGATAGTAGGTGTTGTGTTTTGAGCATTCTAACACTCCTATGGTGTACATGCAACACTATAAACCTTGGATCTATGTTTTCTCTATTATACATGCAAATATTAAATATTCCAAGGTTTCATCCTAACTAGCATATTATGAAGCACCTATACTACAAAGTTCTAGTTAGATGACATACATTTTGATGTAGCTTGATGTCTTCAAGCTTTAAGAGCTTAGCCCCAATAGTGTGGAAGCCTCAAGTGGAATCACAAATCACCAAAACACCTTGGAAAACCTTTAGAGAATATGGATACTTGGCTCACACTATGAAATCAGTTATTGCCCTCTTTAGTGTATCCACACTAGCCACTAGCATAATTTCATGAACCATAAGACCCTTTATATAGTGTGGAGGATTAGGGTTAAACCCTAATACCCATGACCTTTCATTTCCTAGGATCCATGGGTTAAAGCTCCATGGACTATCCATGAAGACTTAGCCCAACCTAAATGAACTTGGCCCACTACACATATATATATATCTAAGAGTCCATATTTAATTAGTTCCTTTTGATCACTTAATTAATTATAAATTAATTCTTGATCAATACTAATTAAATAATATGATTATATATTAATATATTAGAACTTATAATATATTAATATAAATCATAAATATACTATTCTCAAAAGACTATCCATATAAATTGTGTCGGTGAAGTGCAACCCAAATGGACCATGCCGGGTCAGGTCAAGTACATACCAAATATAGTTATGGACTTAGACATTAATCCAATAGTCTCCCACTTGGATAAGTCTAAAACTATTATTGAGTATGACTTCAAAAACCATCTGGCAATCGTAGCTCTTAAAGCCGCTGTCGAACTCTGATCTTGTCAATGAACTCTGACCTTTGTCAATGACTTGTCCATTAGATAAGGGATCGTATATTCCTCCATTCTAGATATCATATGGACTGAGACATGGATTATCAATCATTCTCTCTGTCTATTTGTTGTTTCCCGATTTCCGATTTATGATGACTGACTGATTGAACAAATCAAATCAGTCCTGGCTTGGCCAAGCACTCACATATGTCATCACTAAATCATCGAGAGGCCCACATATATCGCTTTTATCCCGAAGGTAAAAGGAATGGATAAACTTCGACTCATATGGCTTGTTCTACTACTTGTTGAATCATACATAAAGGCACGTTTTATAACATCGAGTTACCTAATGCGTTTTCGTGCAATCAATGTACAACCAACTCATAGTAACAACTAATATCTCTAGGTTTGAAGAATATAAGATATTATCGTCTCATGATCACTCGTGATAAAATCGATGAAGTGATTCAAATGAGCGCGGGTTGAATCCAGTACTCAGAACTTATGAGCACTCATGAGTGTTGTAGCACCACTTTGTCCACCAACTTGGACCTCTACAAACCAACCCATGACAGTCTTGATTCATATCTACTTCCAACATATGACCGACTGTGGATGGTTTGAATAACTTAATCATTCAGGAAGAGCGACTTAGTTATTCTGGAAGTCAAAACATGCAAAGTGAAACACAAGAATAAATGAATCAAATATGGTATCAAACCCTATGAATATAAATAAACACTTTTATTTATCACCATACTGATTACTCATTATTCATTGTTTCGGTTTTATCAACTTTATACTTGAATTAAAAACACTAATTGTCCCACGCTCCAAGCATGTACACTATGTTTTTCTTAAACAATAGCTTTGCCATACACCAAGTATGCACTCTATGTTTGTCTATGATCCTTACTTTGTGAAATAAACCAATTGAACATAATTTCAATTATTCTAATTTCACACTCCCAAATCCTTATCGAAAAATGTGAGAATTTCAAATTCCTATTATTTATCGAAATCTGTTTAGATTTTAAACTTATATGCACTGACCCTCCTGTAATGAATATGTACAAAGTCACAAAGACTTGTCAACAGTCATTATAAGGTATTCCAATGGAGATCAACTCCATGGAAACTAAGTCTCATATTCAAAGTACATTGCTTTGGACATGCTTCTTGCATTAAGCTTTCTAATCTTACACATATAACTTCCACCTATGGAGACAACTCCATATTCTCATTTTGACTATCACTTCTGAATAAGAGATGCCTCTTTTCAGAATATGTCAATATGGTCCTTCCAAAATTAGCACTATACTTCCAACTGTCCCTGAGCAACCAATCTTTGGTAAACCTCAGATTGTCCTCGACAATTGCTTAATCATTTTAATCATATCCAATTCTATACCTTTTCCCTTCTTAATGCCTCTGGGCATTTGGAAAAATTTAGAAATGACAAATATTATAGCACATGCAATCGATCCTGTACCCAAAGCAAATGGTACACGATTCATGATGTCTCACATAAAGACATGATTCTAGACCAGTCTTTTGCTACAATATTTTTATTTGCCATGTTTTCAAAATTTGACTATGAAGAGGGATGCCGTAATCATAATCGAATTTTGAGAACGCAATATATAGAATTTCCTTAAGTTGAACCAATCCAACATGAAATTCATATATATATTCTTGACTAAAGATGATTAAGGTCTCAATTTAAGCCTTTAGAACTGAAATGAAGTATATCCTCTCCCTTAATTATAGCAAAACAACTTTTTCAATCCCTGCAGCCTCACGAATTGAAACTTTTGTTTTCTATAATTAACATTGCTAACTTGCAACAATAACAATAATTATCATGCTCCCACTAACATGATGATTATTAGCAAAACACTTATGCTCCCACTAGCTTTGACATGTACTCAGAAATCAGCTGGACTTCTAGAAATCAATACTTTATTGACTTTCTTACCAAAGTTCAGATTTGCTCCTACTAACATGATGATTATTAGCAAAACACTTATGCTCCCACTATCTTTGACATGTACTCAGAAATCAGCTGGACTTCTAGAAATCAATACTTTATTGACTTTCTTACCAAAGTTCAGATTTCTGATACGAGATGCTTTGATAAAACTTTATCAAAATCATACACCTTTCCTTAGATAGCATGCATGTGTGTCTAAACAATTTCAGAACTATGAAAAGGGATGCCGTAATCATAGTCTCAATTATTTAGACCTTTTGCCATCTGCTTCAAATCTACTTGGTGGAAGTGTTTCCTCACCATCATTTTCATGAATCGGAGAGAAACCTTATGACCCTTAGATTTTATGGTGTATGTGTTCTTATCCATGTGAATCGTCAAAACCATAGTCACAAGACAAGGATAATGACAAATCCAAACTCATATGGACTGAACTTATGCAATCTTAACTTCTTACCACCTGGCAGTACAGGGCCTGCCATTGCTTCCAAGTTGTTATGCAACCAATTGAGAACTTTCAGAACTCCTATGCAAAGCCAACTTTAACTGGAATGGGCACAGAATATGTCAACACGATAGGTTATAAACCTCAAGTCGTGTGCTAGTGAAGAACCTCAGGTTTTATTCTTGATTAGTTCTTGAAATTCTTTTTAGGATCTTTAAGACTCCCACTATCCTCTTGACATATAAGACTATCTTGCCAAATATTCAAGAGATAGTGCGGATTATTTATCAATACAAACACTTCACACAATTGGCCTTAGTTGGTCTTTGTTTTATCAAAAACATCACAACTTACCAATTTCAAATGTACAAGAGTAGGACACTTTTACTCTTACATTTGACAAGTGTTTTAAACCTTTCTTTAAGATATGTCACTCAAGTTACAATCTTGGAGTATGACTCTAAGAATTGTTTTGGAACGAAGTATGACTCATCTTCCTGATCTAACCATTTCAACAATTCATGACTCCTCTTCTTAGTCATAAGAATGCACTAAGATGACCTTTAGAGGACTAATTGTGATATGATTTCTAAATCATTAAGATGATCACAAACATGATACTAAAGTACTCTCCCATCTTTTTAGATTTGAGAAACTTTTATCTTTCTGCCTAATTTGATTCTTCCCATTCGTTCTACCATACATTGAGACTTTTCCAATGTTTCAGAATTATACTTAAACTTGTAAGTATAACCATATTTACTAAACTTTAGTAAATCAAATAGTCTTAACGAGCTTTGTAGTGGACATGAACAGTGCACAAGAATGTGTACTCGATCCCTTTAGTCCTTCACTTGACTCACACATCCATGTGAACATGTAATTAGTCTTGATTTTCCAATGCTTGAAAGTTCTCATTCATCATACTATTCAACTTGCATGATTCCAAGTTTCGGTCCAATTGAAACTTGGGTGATGAGGAACTTTCCTGATTTGGTAAATTTAGACACTACCACAAATGAAAGAATCAAATCCATTTTCCAATATTGCTGTCAGTGGAATCATATAAGCAACAATTTTCCACAAATGCCATTGTAAGGATACTTCAAATAAATAAAATTAAACAATTTTCTTTTATTTTAAAACCTTACGGAAAAACTTATCTTTACAATTCACATGGAAAATTGTTGTTATCTATTCCTTAGCAATATATCATAACTTCTTAAGCAACTGCTCAAAATTCTGATGCAATCGAAATTCACCTTCGCGATCAGAATCAACATATACTTCCTTTTAGATTTCTCTCTATTCTTTGATTCTTAAAACATCAACATGTGACCCAGTCACATCATGTAATGAGGATCTCAGAATAGAACTTAACAGAGTTAGATAATGGGCTCTGCCTGATGTAGAGTCAAACTTATTGACTTTAACATCCTTAGGTAAATTTGGCAGCTTTGCAATCAACGCCCCTTCATTTGGCAAAATAAACATATGGATCCTTTGGTAATGGGATTATCTCAGACTTAGCCTTTCTCTTTACCATTTGGTCAACCGGGTTGATTATGGCCAATCCCTTTCCATTGGGAAGAGAATACTTTTTCTGGATTTCCAGTGTCACCATTGTCACTGTCCATAAAGTTTTTGGGAAGTTGATCTTCTAATCAAATTTTCTTTACTATCGTTCCAAATCATTGCTGATTCAGCAGCACCAAGCAAATAGATATGATCATTAAGGTTCATGTCATAGTCTGTTTCATAGTAGTCCCAAAGGAACTCACTATGTGACTTAGAAAGTGATTAAACATCCAACTTTCTCAAGACTTTGACACCCAACTCTCCGTCTTGTCAATATGTGACTTCATCTCTAAGATGTGATCACACATAGACCTTGCTTGCCATTAGGGCTTGAGTGACCTTGAACTTGTGGGTTAAGGAGAATAATTCGAGGAGGTGGAGGAAGAGAAGTATGACTTCCATGAGCCAAACTCGGGAAGTCATATTCATTAGGAAAGCTTGGTTTGGGAAGATCATTGTTCTCTAAACCATACATCAACAATGGGAGAAATTCACATAAAGTTGATTTAAGTCCTTAATATAACACCCAATATGATATATTAAGGCTAGGACCCAACAAACTATTTTATAACTTGGAAGAGGGATGCCGTAATCCAAGCTATAAAATATTTGAAGGTAGGTGAATGACGATTCACCAATTTCCACCAAGATAAACGAAATGTATTATTAGGTTTTAATTGGTTTTGAAACTCCTAGATTCTTTTGAGATTCATTGAACTTTTCAATGGCATGTTTCAATCTCGAGTGTGCCCTTCAGGTTTTGTGACTGGGATGCCGAGGATCACAAAACAAGGTGTGAAGTAACCATGCAAATATACTTGGTACCCTTAATATTTACCCCTCAATCGATGTGCCGGTTAACCACACACGCTCCAACGATACTATGATAAACATTAAGTTACCCTTTGCCTACCTTGTTAAGTCCAGGTTAGTGTGCCGGTTAACCACACACGCTCCACTAACAGCTTAAACAAAGTGCAGAGTGTAATTTCATGGATTAGCACATTATTCACATTTTCCTAAGTAACTAAGATTGGGAATTTATAAGTGTTTAGTTACTTAGTATTTATCATTATAGTTATAATGAAGGGAGAATTATAGTCCTTGTCCTACCTGTTCGGCTAACGACCCTCCACCGGTCAAGGAAGCGGTGAGTGAGAGTGGACACCCATTAAACTGCCATTTTATAGGCAGTAACCTTATACCCCCCTTATAGACCGGCTTCGTGAATGAGGCCTACTAATGGTAAGACGACTTGCTCTTATACATATAATATATTAAACTTTTAATATTATAATAGTATAAGGGTGTATTTTAGACATTTAAAATACTTGGTGGTTTAATCTATTAATTAAACTAGACTTTTAATTTAATTAAACTCAAACCATATATTTATGGATTAATAATACTCTTTTAATTAAACGCTTTAATTAACTATTAATAAAGTCCATAAGAGTTAATTTGAACTATTCAACAAAACATCATCATTCCAATTATTAAACTCAAAATTAAAACCATTTAATTAATTGTTTAAGTTATGAACCCAAGAGTTTTAGAATTCAATTCTTTTTTTCATAAATTTTTTTTCTCAAATTGCAAAACTTGAGGGCAAGTTTTGTAATTCTTGAAAACCTTTGGATTCCATAACTTATGTAATTAATGGTGTTTTATGATGAAACTTTCCATGTTCCATAACTTAAGAACAAGTTATGGAATTCTTTAAAACATTAACACCAAATTTTGTAACTCCATAAAAACTTTGAATCAATTTTTTTTTTAAAAAAACTTTCATATCCATAACTTATGGAAATTTCAAAAACCCTTAAGATCACAACTTTAAAAAAAACTTTTGAGCTCCAAAATTTTATGACAAAATACGTAACTCCTTAAAACATTTAGATCAAACTTTTAAAACTAATAAAATAATCATATCATTTTATCTTTTACTAAATTTGACCTAATTCAACTCATATAACAAATGATTCAAATTTTACAAATAATTCGTTTTTCACAAAACAAGTAATTATCTTAAAATTTGACAAACGTCATGTTTTTTTTCCTTTTTTTTCAACTTGAAAATAAAACATTTGCATCAATATAACAGAAAACAACCCATGGCTCTGATACCACTGTTGGGTTTTGAGCATTCTAACACTCCTATGGTGTACATGCAACCCTATAAACCTTGGATCTATGTTTTTTCTATTATACATGCAAATATTAAATATTCCAAGGTTTCATCCTAACTAGCATGTTATGAAGCACCTATACTACAAAGTTCTAGTTAGATGACATACCTTTTGATGTAGCTTGATGTCTTCAAGCTTTAAGAGCTTAGCCCCAATAGTGTGGAAGCCTCAAGTGGAATCACAAATCACCAAAACACCTTGGAAAACCTTTAGAGAATATAGATACTTGGCTCACACTATGAAATCGGTTATTGCCCTCTTTAGTGTATCCACACTAGCCACTAGCATAATTTCATGAACCATAAGACCCTTTATATAGTGTGGAGGATTAGGGTTAAACCCTAATACCCATGACCTTTCATTTCCTAGGATCCATGGGTTAAAGCTCCATGGACTATCCATGAAGACTTAGCCCAACCTAAATGAACTTGGCCCACTACACACACACACATATATATATATATATATATATATATATATATATATATATATATATATATATATATATATATATATATCTAAGAGTCCATATTTAATTACTTCCTTTTGATCACTTAATTAATTATAAATTAATTCTTGATCAATACTAATTAAATAATATGATTATATATTAATATATTAGAACTTATAATATATTAATATAAATCATAAATATACTATTCTCAAAAGACTATCCATATAAATTGTGTCGGTGAAGTGCAACCCAAACGGACCATGCCGGGTCGGGTCAAGTACATACCAAATATAGTTATGGACTTAGACATTAATCCAACACTAGGGTAGGGCGGATTCCCCCATGGGCTGGAGGTCACGCTTTCCATTTCACAGTAAAGGTGGCATGGGCGGCACATGGCATCGTTACTGGCATGTTATCATTTGTTATTCTGTCAATTATTGTATGGTGTGATTATGTTTATGCTTCTGCTAGGTACCTTTTTAGAGTATTCTTTTCATCCTATTGTGTTATTCGACTCGGGTACGATTCGGTCCTTTGTATCTCATTCTTTTAGCCGGGGTTTTGATATGACCCTTGGAGAGCTGGAATGTCCATTTACGGTTTCTATCGTCAATGAACACGGGATTTCTGCATCGAGTGTTTTCCGGGATTGTGTTTTGAAGATTTTTGGGGTGCCTTACTCGATTAATCTGATCCCTATTCACATGGGATATGAATGTGTAATTATAGGGATGGACTGGCTGAGTAGATTCGGGGCTATGATTGATTGAGAGAGTCAGCGTGTAGTAGTTCGAACCCCAAGTGGGGGAGAAGTGGTTATTTATGGAGAGGATACCAGATTGGTATCACCCTATTGTTCTGCTGCCAGAGCTTAACAGTATATTCAACATTGGTGTATGGATTATCTTGCTTATATGGTGGATGCCCAAGTTGGGAGCAGGCTTCGGTTTCAGATGTGCCAGTTGTCAGAGAATTTGCTGATGGATTTATTAATTATCTCTTTTAATTAAACACTTAATTAAATTAATAAAACCATAAGGATGTAATTTGAACTTTTAAAAATACTAGGGTTCTAGAATTTAATATTTCAAAATTAATACCTTTTAATTGAATTTTAAATTCCAAAACTTGAGGAAAAATTTTTAAACCTTTCAAAATATTAGGGTTTAACTATTTAAATTTCAAAAACAAAACTTTTAAGTTCAAATTTAAACCATAAAACCTAAAGGGTGTAAATTGAAACTTTTCAAACTTACTAGGTTAAATATTTGACTAATAATAATCCTATATTATCCATATTTAACCAAATCCATTAATTTTGAGAAGGATAAACATTCCAAACATAAAAAATCGATTTTAGGCAAGAAAAACGGGTTTTGGAAATAATCCTCAACAAAATCTGGCCAGAAAATCGAAAATCCCGGCACCAGACCCTTGGACTCGTCGAGTCCACAATGGAACTCGTTAAGTAGGACCTACTCGTCGAGTCCATCCATGGACTTCGGCAATTCACTTTTGCATCTATGCACTAGAAAACGACCTAGGCTCTGATACCACTGTTGGGTTATGAGCATTACAACATTCCTATGGTGTACATGCAACCGTAATTGATTTGATCTAGGTTTTCTACTATGAACACAACAACATTGAATACCAAAGCATAAACCCTAGATCTAACATGTTATTATCGAAATTGACATAAGATTAGGGTAAGAGACATTACCTTGATTGTTATGTAGCAATAACAATCACAATCCTTCTTGATCTTGACTTCTGAAAGCTTAGTGCCTCAAATGTTGCACCTCTACTGGATTCACAAACACCACCAGCAACAAGATGACTTATGAGAAGGGAAGAAATCGGCTAGGGCAACACCAGGAAGCATAGGGCCGAATTCCTTATGTTAGGGCTCTATTTATACTTGTGGCTGCTAGGGTTTTTAGCTGGAAACCCTAATATGATTGCTTAAGTCTTAAGCAGCCCATGGACTCCTTCTAGAATATCCCTTGGACGATTTCCTTATGGTTTTCCCATAGAATTCGTCCAACCTATATTCCAAGGTGATCCATCAGCCCAATTTCAATTATCTTATAATTACAGTATCAGTCCCCTAAGTTTAATTAATTTCTTTTGACCACAAAATTAATTGTAATTAATTCTTGATCAATATTAGTTAAACAATATGATTTCTCCTTTAATATATTATTCATATAATATATTAATAAATCATAATTGATTATCTTTCTCCATAATTCATCCTATCAGTTGCTATGGTGAAGGCAACCTAGAAGGACCATGCTCATAATCGGGTCAAGTACATACCAAAATAGTTATGGGCTTAGACATCTAATCAACCATTTTCCCCTGAGATATGTTTCATTGGTGGAGAGGGAGAGGCTGGCTCAGGAGTATTTGGATCTGAGGCAAAGGATTGAATCAGTGACTGAGATCACCAGGATGTTTACTGAGAGGGGTCTTTTCTGTCCTAAGTTTGCCGCTTCTGAGCAAGCTCAGATGACCGGGTACTTGAGCATGATGAAGACATACATCCGCCAAATCGTGTCCACTTCGCGTTACACTTGTGGAGCTATAGGAGGCCACGAGGAAGCGGGAGATTGAGATGGAGCTCCAGGCGAGGGAGAGGAGGTAGGATCTGGTGCAGACGCAGCCTGCGGCAAAGGTGTTCAAGGTCGCTGATTTGAGATCTGGGCTTAGAGGGGTCGCATGTGTGGCATGTGCGGAAAGGTTCATGATGGTGCTTGTCGATCTTCTTCTGTATGCCAAAAATGTGGCAAGGAGGGGCATTTTGCGAGGGATTGTCGCCAGCCGGCCCCAATACCGATCACCAGGATTTGCTACCATTGTCGCAAGGAGGGCCATTATGCCCAAGACTGTCACCAACAGCTCCTAGTACCAAGCACTAGGATCTGTTATAGCTGTGAGCAGGTTGGCCATATTAAGGCCAAGTGTCCCTTGCTCACTGTGGGACCAGTGCAGGCTCCAGCAGAATCCACATTCAGGATCACAGATGGGTACTAGGGTAGGGCGGATTCCCCCATGGGTTGGAGGTCACGCTTTCCAGTTCACAGTAAAGGAGGCATGGGCGGCACATGGCATCGTTACTGGCATGTTATCATTTATTATTCTGTCAATTATTGTATGGTGTGATTATGTTTATGCTTCTGCTAGGTACCTTTTTAGAGAATTGTTTTCATCCTCTTGTGTAATTCGACTCGGGTACGATTCGGTCCTTTATATCTCATTCTTTTAGCCGGGGTTTTGATATGACCCTTGGAGAGTTGGAGTGTCCATTTACAGTTTCTATCGTCAATGAACACAGGATTTCTGCATCGAGTGTTTTCCGGGATTGTGTTTTGAAGATTTTTGGGGTGCCTTACTCGATTAATCTGATCCCTATTCCCATGGGAGATGCATGTGTAATTGTAGGGATGGACTGGCTGAGTAGATTCGGGGCTATGATCGATTTCGAGAGTCAGCGTGTAGTAGTTTGAACCCCAAGTGGGGGAGAACTGGTTATTTATGGAGAGGATACCAGATTGGTATCACCCTATTGTTCTGCTGCTAGAGCTTAACAGTATATTCAACATTGGTGTATGGGTTATCTTGCTTATATGGTGGATGCCCAAGTTGGGAGCAGGCTTCGGTTTCAGATGTGCCAGTTGTCAGAGAATTTGCTGATGTATTTCCGGAGGAGTTTTCCGGTGTGCCTCTAGAGAGGCAGGTCGAGTTCCGAATTGATTTGGTTTCGGGTGCCACCTTACTAGCTAGGGCGTCGTACCGATTGGCACCACATGAGATGCAGTAATTGTCCTCTCAGCTTCAGGCGTTGTTGGGAAGGTAGTTTATTAGACTGCGCAGTTCCCTTTGGGGAGCACCGATTTTATTCTTCAATAAGAAGGATGGTTCACACCGCATGTGCATTGATTACCAGGAGTTGAACAATTTGACGGTGAAGAACCATTATCCCCTTTCACGGATTTATGACTTCTTCAATGAGTTGCAACGTGCATCTTGGTTCTCCAATATCGACTTGAGGTCAGGGTATCATCATATGAGGGTCATAGAGGAGGATGTGGAGAAGACCGCGTTGGAGACTCGGTTTGGTTATTACGAGTTCATGGTGATGTCATTTGGGCTCACCAATGTGCCTACGACACTTATGGATTTGATGAATCAAGTAGGCAGGCCGATGCTCGATCGATCAATCATTGATTTGATCGATGATATCTTGGTTTATTCCAAGACTAGGGAGCAGAATGAGGAGCACCTTCGAGTGCTTTGTTGAATTTGGTGTCTAAGCCCATAACTATAACCGGTATGTACTTGACCCGATAGTAGCATGGTCCTTTTGGGTTTCCTTTACCAGTGCAATTTGATAAGATAGATTTTGAGAATAAGGCTATTTATGGTTTATTAATAGATTACAAGTATAATATATTAATACGGAATTATTTAATTAGTATTGATGAAGATTTAATTTATTAAATTTGTGATCAAAAGAGACTAATTAAATATATGGGGATTGATTATGTAAATCAATCATTCTTGTAGTGTGGGCTAATGATCCATGATTGTGGGCTAAACTAATCCATGGATAGTCCATGGAGGTTAAACCCATGGAGTATGAGAATGTGGAAAGTCATGGGTTATTAGGGTTTCCCAAGTGTAACCCTAGCATGTCCAACACTATAAATAGAACCCTCCATAGACGAAAATCGGTTTCACCTTCTCATTGAGATAAATAGATTATTCTCTTAAATCATCCTCTTGCATATTGGTGTTTGTGAACCATTAGAGGCGTCACACTTGAGGTGCTCAAGCTTTCAAAGGTCAAGAACTACTATTCCTTCTAAAAGGTATGTCATCTATCTAGATGTATTATTCATTTGGCAATATGTATGCTAGTTAGGACAATGCTTTGGAAAAATTGAAAATATGCATGTGTAATAGAGAAAACATAGATCCAAAGCATTTAGGGTTGCATGTGAAGCATAGGAGTGTTATAGTGCTAAAAACCCAATAGTGGTATCAGAGCCTAGGATTTTTTTCCGTTATATTTGATGCTTACTAGTTTTTCAAAGCTGAAAAAGTCGAATTTTTTGCCTTTGACTGTTGAACTCGCCGAGTACATGAACAGAATCGACGAGCCCACTCAGTAAAAGAGCAACTCGCCGAGTCCAGTTCATGTACTCGACGAGTTGAAGGCTCTATTTGCAAATTTTCGAGTTTCTTGGCCTGGTTTGGATATGGAACACTACCACAAATTGTTTTTGATCATTGGAAATGTTTTTTATGAAATGGTAGTGCTTGTACTCATCCAACAAGAAGATAAATTGTCAAAGTTTTAAAATAATTGTTTTTTTATATGATAAACAAAATTGCTTTCAAATTGTTGACTAGAAACTATCTTGCCTATGAGTTTAGTTAGATCATGAATTATGTGATAATTTAGTTGTTAGAGAAGATGATCTAAATGCGTTTTAATGACCTCCATAACTTTTCCTCAAGTTATGGAAAGTAAAAGGTCTCTTACATTATAATCCAATTAAACTCATAAGTTATGAATATGAAGAGTTTTGACAAGTTTGAAAACTTGCCCTCAAGTTTTGGAATTTGTAGAGTCTCACTAAAGAAACTTTAATTCCAAACCATAGAGTTTTAAAAGTTAAAATTCAACCCTTATACTTTATAATATTATAAGTTTAATAATATATATATATATATATATATATATATATATATATATATATATATATATATATATATAAGTCGGTCTTACCGTTAGTAGGCCTCATTCACGAAGCCGGTCTATAAGGGGGGTATAAGGTTACTGCCTATAAAATGGTAGTTTAATGGGTGTCCACTCTCACCCACTGCTTCCTTGACTGGTGGAGGGTCGTTAGCCGAACGGGTAGGATAGGACATTAATTCTCCCTCATTAAAAGTATAATGATAAAAAATATAAAGTAACTAAACTTTTATTAAAATTCCCAATCTTAGTTACTTTAGGAAAAATGTGAAATGGTGCTAATCCATGAAATTACACTTTGCACCTTGTTAAGCCGTTAGTGGAGCGTGTGTGGTTAACTGGCACACTAATCTGGGACTGACAATGTATGGCAAAGGGTAACTTGGTGTTAATCATAGATTAATGGAGCGTGTGTGGTTAACCGGCACATTGATTAGGTGATTTGTAACATTGGGTGTACCAAGCTAATTTGCATGGTTATTCACTCCTTGTTTGTGATCCTCGACATCCCAGTCACAAACTTGAAGGGCACAATTGAGATTTAAACATGCCATTGAAAAATTTTAATGAATCTCAAAGATCTAGGAATTTCAAACCAATTAAAACTTAATAATCTATTTCGTTTTTCATGGTGGAAATTGGTAAATCATCATTTACCTACATTCAAATATTTTGCAATTGGATTACGGCATCCCTCTTCAAATATTTTTTCTTCTTTTACAGATGTCTATCCCAAACAATGCTTCCAACCCAATCCCTTCAGGCTCTTTCTCCCTCATGAACCTATGTGGGAGGGTCATTTTCGATGGTTCGAATTTCAATGACTGGATTCGAAACATCAGGATGGCTGTTCGTAATGAGGACAAAGAATATGTCCTAGGTAAAGAGCTCAAAGAGACTGATTTCACCACTACTACTCCTGAACAAATCATTGAACACACTACTTATGAGAGGGATGCGACAAAGGTGTTGTGTCTTATGATTGCAACCACGACTGCTGAGCTGCAGAAGTTCTATGAGGACTACTACCTCTATGAAATGTATCATGATTTGATGGAAAGATACCATCAAAGTGCTCGGTAGGAGAGGTATGAGATCATTGCCTCCATGATCACAACCAAAATGAAGGATGGTGAACCCATCACGTCCCACTTGCATAAGATGCAGAGATTCGTGGACCACTTGCTTAAATTGATTGTCAATTTTGATGAAGAGTTTGCCATAGATATAATTCTACACTCTGTACCTTCTTGTTATGATCAGTTTCATATGAATTATCATATGACCAAGGAGGAGGTCACTCTTAGCAAGCTTCAAGGCCTTCTCAGGACTGCAGAAAGCAATCTGAAAGGCAAGTCGGTTGTGTCTACTCCTACTACTACTTCTGCCCCTGTTCTGGAAATCGGACATGGGAAGGGAAAGAAGAGGAAGGCTCCCTACAAGATCTATAAAGGAAAGTCTCTTGATGGATCCTCTTCAAGTGGGACCAAAGTTGGTTATGTTAATCCCTCTTCCAATCTGAAGGAAGCTGAGTGCTTCCACTGTCATGATAAAGGGCACTGGAAACGAAGCTGCCCCAAGTACTTGCAAGAAATTAAGGATGGGAAGATCAAACCCTCCTTTGGGTCCTTGATACAGGTTGTGGTATTCACATTTGTTCTAATTTGCAGGTACTAAAAAGAAGTAGGGATGTGGAGCATGGGAAGATAAACTTAATCATGGGAAATAGGAAAGTGTCGCATGTGACCAAGATTGGAGTTTATTCTTTATTGCTTAGTAAAGGTTTAAATTTAGATTTCAATAATTGTTTTTACTTGGCCGATATGGCGAGAAATGTTATTTCCTTTCACAGTTTGTATAAACAAGGTTTTACATTTTCCTTTAATAATGAAAATGGTGGTATTTATGCTTATTGTAATGGTTTATATTATTTTGAAGCATTACCTTGCAATGGTATATATGAAACTGTGATGATTGTACGTAACTTAGGAAATAATGTATTGAATATTGATTCTTCCAATGAATTGGACAAAGAATGCTTGTGGCATTGTCGTCTTGGACATGTCAACAAGAAGCGCATAGCCCAACTCCAAAAGGATGGAGTTTTGGAGTCATTCGACTTGAAGTCGGATGACACTTGCGAATCTTGTTTACTTGGAAAGATGACCAAGTCACCTTTCACTGGTACTTGTGAAAGGGGTGAAGGTCTGTTGGATCTCATACACACTGATGTGTGTGGACCATTCAGAACCGCCACAAGGGATGCTAACCGCTTCTATGTGACTTTTACTGATGATTATAGTAGATATAGGTATATTTACTTAATCAAGCATAAGTCAGAAACCTTTGAAAAGTTCAAAGAGTTTAAGAAAGAAGTGGAGAATCAATTGGGCAGGAAGATAAAGATGCTATGATCCGATCGTGGAGGAGAGTATCTTAGTATCAAGTTTCTTGACTATCTTAAGGATTTGGAATTGTTTCACAATTGACGCCAACAAGGACACCACAGCTTAATGGTGTGGCTGAGAGGCACAATAGAACATTGATAGACATGGTTCGTTCTATGATGAGTCGAGCTTCATTACCTATCTCATTCTAGGGGTATGCCTTAGATACTGCCGCCCATATCCTTAATCTAGTCCCTACCAAAAAGGTTTCCAAAACACCTCACAAGATGTGGACAGGGAAAGTTCCCACATTAGACCACATCAAAGTTTGGGGTTGCGAGGCTTTTGTGAGAAAAGAAACTCACGACAAGCTCAAACCTCGGAGTGAGCGATGTATTTTCATCGGCTACCCACAAAAATCCTTTGGATATCTCTTCTACAGACCGAGTGACAATGTTGTCTTCGTTGCGAGGAGAGGAGTCTTTCGCGAGAGAGAACTCATAGGCCAAGGAAACAGTGGGAGGCAAATTGACCTTAAATAGCTTCAAGAGTCAAGTGGTGAAGGAACCTCAAACACTAGCAATCAACCTGAGGAGGAAACTCCGGTTGATCCAATTTACAAGTCCTTACCTCTGAGGCGTTCCAGTAGAGTTAGAAATACACATGAGTTTTATGGTTTTCATATTACTACTGAAGGTGATACATTTATCAGTGATACCACATTGGTAAATTTGGATGAACCTAACAACTACAAGGAAGCCATGGCAGGCCCCGAGTCTGCAAAATGGAAAGAGGCTATGGACAGCGAGATTCAATCCATGTATGACAATCAAGTTTGGAACTTGGTTGATAATGTACCGGGTCGTAAGACAGTTGGGTGCAAATGGATCTTCAAGAAGAAGACCGAAATGGATGGGAAAGTACACACATATAAGGCGCGATTGGTTGCGAAGGGCTTTACTCAAACTCCGAGAGTTGACTATGATGAGACCTTCTCACCAGTAGCGAAGATTAAATCTATAAGGGTTATGTTGGCCATAGCTGCATTTCATGATTATGAAATATGGCAAATGGATGTCAAAACTGATTTCCTTAATGGAAAGTTGGCTGAAGATGTTTACATGAGTCAGCCAGAGGGTTTTGTCAATGCAAAGTACCCTAATAGAGTGTGTAAGCTTCAGAAATCCATTCATGGATTGAAACAAGCATCTCGCAGATGGAATCTTTGTTTTGATGAGAAAATCAAAGAGTTTGGATTTTCGAGAAGTGAGGATGAGTCTTGTGTATATGTCAAAGCTAGTGGGAGTATAGTGAGCTTTCTGGTATTGTATGTAGATGACATACTGCTCATAAGAAACGACATCCCAACCTTGCAGGAGGTCAAATCCTGGCTTGGGAAGTGTTTCGCTATGAAGGACCTCGGAGAAGCTTCCTATATCCTAGGGATAAGGATATTGAGAAATAGAAGTAAAAGACTAATAGGACTTAGTCAAAGTACATACTTGGACAAGGTGTGGAAGCGTTTTAGCATGGAGACCTCCATGAAAGGTGACTTACCTATCCAAGGCAATGCGAAACTGAGTAAGACTCATAGTCCGAGTACAGAGGCTGAAACAGCAGAAATGAGTCATATACCATATGCTTCCGCAGTGGGTTCGATCATGTATGCTATAACTTGTACTCGCCCTGATGTGGCCTTTGCTTTGAGCATGGTCAGCAGATATCAAGGGAATCCTGGTAAAGCTCATTGGATTGCAGTTAAGAACATTCTTTAGTACCTACGGAGGACTAAGGACTGGGTACTTACCCTCGGTGGGAGTGATGACTTGAGAGTGAGAGGGTATAGCGACACCAGCTTTTAGACCGACAAAGATAATTTTCGCTCTCAATCGGGATGGATGTTTACCCTGAATGGGGGAGCAGTGACATGGAAAAGTTCCAAGAAGGAGACTGTAGCTGATTCAACGTGCGAATCAGAGTACATAGAAGCAAGCGAAGCATCTAAGGAGGCGATATGGTTGAAAAACTTCATCGGAGACCTTGGAGTCATTCCATCCAAAAAGTAGCCTATGGAGATTTTTTGCGATAATGAAGGGGCGGTTGCCTTAACCAAGGAATCGAGAGATCATGGTAGATCTAGGCATATCGACAGAAAGTACCACTTCATAAGACATCAAGTAGAAGAAGGGAACCTCGTGGTAAAGGGGATATCGTCAGAGGACAACCCAGCATATCCTCTTACAAAGGGACTGACTAAGGTTTAGCACTTGCAGCATGCGATGGGCATTGGGCTAAAGGATGATATTAGTTTTAGTAATTAGATAAATCGAAACTTGTAATAGCTAAATTTTAATTGACATTTGATGATTGAATAAAAGGAGTTTTATTTATAAGTAAATTTACTGTCTTGTGTCAATTATTTACTATTGTTTCACTTTGCATGTTTTGACTTCCAGAATAATAAAATTATGATTATTATTATTCAAATTATCCACAGTCGATCATACATTGGAAGTAAATATGAAATAAGACTGTCATGAGTTGGCTTGTAGATTTTCTAAGGAGTTAGGCATAGCAACAGTTTGCTACACCATTCATGAGTGCTCCTGAAATATGATTTGAGTATTGGATTCAACCCACGCTCACCTGAATTACTTCATGGAATTTATCACGAGTAATTGTGAGACGATAATATCATATAATTTTCAAACCAAGATATATGAGTTGTTGACTACGAGTCGGTTGTGCATTGATGGAATGAAAACGCATCAGTAACTGGATGTTATAAATGTGTCGTTGTGCATGATTTTATGAGTAGTTAGTACAAGCATATAATGTCGAATTTTATTTGTTCCTTTTATCCTAAGAGGATTAAAAGCGATATATTGGGCCCCTCGATGATTCTGTTTTTACCTATGTGTCAGCCCCAATCAGAACTAAATTGATGTATTCAATAATGTTTTATGTCAGACGAATCAGAAATCGGGAAACAAATTGCAGGACAATAAGTATGACTATGTTCCATCTATTTGTCCACATAGATATCTTGAGAACAGAGGAGTATATGATAAATTATCTGAAGAACGCGTCACTAACTAGGTCAGAGTTTGACAGCGGCTTTTGAAAGCTTACGATTACTAAGTCAGATCATGAAGTACATTAGCAGTAATGATGTGACAACCCGAAATATTTATCTGTAAATCAAATTCATTCAATCAAAGTTAGACTAGTTTCTGCTATCATTTAACATTGTTAAGAGGCTGTTTGAGAGTTTATGAGCCTAGTGTAATGTATAGATGGATGCTAGGATGAGTTAGCTTGAGATCGGGAAGCTAGATTCGAACCAGAAAAACACTCACAAGGTCTTCACGGCCGCAAACCTGTTCACGGCCGTGAACCACCTCCTATATATATATATATATATATATATATATATATATATATATATATATATATATATATATATATATATATATATATATATATATATATGTGTGTGTGTGTGTATGTGTGTGTGTGTGTGTGTGATTGTGACCTCATTTTCTTCTCATTTCTCATCCTCCCAACCGTGAACCCTCCAAAGCTCCAAAAACGTAAGTGTTTCAACCTTAAACTTGTATTACTTGAAAGACTACTAGATCCTAGCCATGATTTGTCAAGTTTCATCATCATCTTCATGAACTTGAAGGGATCACGGCCGTGAACCCTTCATCAGGGTCGTGAACCCTTCATAGATTCATAACGGCCGTGAACACCTCATGAGGCTGTGAACCTCATGAGGCTGTGAACCCTATACAGCCGCAAACCAATCCTTGGGTGGCCGTAAACCCCTTCCAAGCTTCCATTTGTGAGCCTAGCACTTCGTTTAGGGTGTTTCCTACAATCCTAGGTGGTTTCCTATACTTGTTAGTAGTTATAACCACTAATTGAATACACATATATGTGAATATATGCCTTATAGGATCCAACCGTGCTTCGAAACTTCATTTGAGAATTCAAGCATCCTATATCTATCGTATCTTCCAGATCACTCACTACAGGTGAGTTCATACCCCTACTTCTTTACACTTTTAACGTGTTTAAGGGGGGGGGGGGGGGGGAGAGATACAAGCCAAATATCATTAATCTTGTGAATTATACAAAAAGGATTTCAATACACTTAGAACTGATACAATTGACGCAACCACACAGTTTTCATATGGTTATCAAATATTTAGATATATCATCCCTTTTGTATATTGCTGAGCATAAGGGAGGTTTTCAACACAATCATAGAGTTTTTCAGTGTTCAATATGAATACAGTAATGGACATATAAACTATAATAGGTATAGTTTGTGGGAATAACTACTTTATCAAGGTACAAAACATGGATTCAATGTCATCAAACATATAAGCTATATAGAGTATAGTTTATGAGACATATATTCAGCTAGTTAAATTCAAGAATTCAGTTTATTCCACATGTAATCGTTAGTATAGCATTTTATGAGTGAGCATTCTTCGCGTACTTAGTTAAGTACTAACAAAAGTCCTGGGATTATAACCAGAGTCTCCTTCCGGGAGAACGTGAGTATGTGTATAGATCTATACGGGATTTACAATCCCGCACCATAACTGTTAGCTACAGTTAGGCCGGCAGCCCTGGGTGACAACGTCATTTCGATTCCGACACCTGAAGAACGTCGTTCAGGCAATTCAATGGTCAAGTATGGTTATAACAACTCATAAATTTGGTACTAAGCTTATACGATTAATGTACGAATGGTAATAACTTTAATTAGTTTTATGATAAAGTAATAGATCTACTATACATATTAAAGTTTTCAGAGCTTTCCAAACTTACTATACATACCGATGATAGCCAGGGTTTTTTGTGTAAAAAGGGGTTTCTCATTCAAAGCGAACAATGTACAACACATTCAATGGTAACTAGACATATGAACTAATACATTATGAGAATTAGTAACAAAATACACATGTTAGAAAATAATGGATTTTCTTGGAAACATACAAATACTTTCATTGATTCATTAACCGATTTTATTTACAAAAACATGCTTATGAACTCACCAGCTTTATGCTGATACTCTTTCAAAACTGCTTGTATTCTCAGGAAATCAGTAGATAGGTACCTCGCACAGATTTTGAGAAGACGGAGCATATAGAGTCACATCTTTTACTTTTGTTATACTTTTGATGTATATTTATAAATAAACATGAATCAAACAGATGTAAATATTTTACTTAATCAATGTAATGGTTGTGTTTACTTTGATTACTATGATGAAATTGTTGTGATAGTACATATGACATCATCCACCCCCGAACGTTTCCGCCGTTCCGGTTTGGGGGTGTGACAGATTGATATCAGAGCTCTTGTTTATAGTGAACTAAGTATACCGAACCTTACATGGTATACAAGTATAAACACTAAAGGGGCCGAAGTGCTCTTAAGCTAAAAGTATACTTTAAAATATACAAGTATTTTTACAAGAAGTATACAAGTATACATACAAGAAACTATAACATAGTAGGAACTACATAAAAGTATTTAGGGCGAGTTGGACACTACGGTTAAACCTGGGCAGTTATGTAGTCATATGTGGGGCCAATATAACCCGATCAACTATATTTGCCCGATATATGACTAACATGTGTTTGTGAGTGACTGTAGTGTTGCGACAAGTCTAAAACTCACCACTCCTATACTAATGAAAACACATAGTTAAAATACTATAGGAGTATTTTATGATACTATAACACTGCACAGGGTCATCACTTCTAGTACAAATCCTTAAAAATCGAAAGACATACAGTTCCTTGTTATTGTTAGTAGTTATTATTATAGGTCTTTATTACTGTTGTAGGATTAAGATATATCTTGCTCAGATATTCGATTCATGATCATATAGGAAGCTTATCGTCATTTTTTCCCTTGTATCTTTTACAGAAAGATGCCTCCCAGGAAGAGACCCAATAAACAGAACAACAACCCCTCCGCCGCCACCACCTCCTCGGTTCGATCCTGTCATGTTTCAGGCAGCAGTTACAGCTGTTGTGGCTGCTGCAATGTCTCAAATGAATCCGAGCGGCGCTGGCGGATCAGGAGGTGGACCCGATCCCCAAAACCTTGGTGGCGGACAGGGACACCAGAAGGAGTGTTCCTATAAAGACTTCATGAATGCAAAACCCAAACCTTTCGACGGCAATGGAGGAGTCATTGCCCTAAATCGATGGTTCGAAAAGATTCAATCAATTTTCTAAATTTGTGCTTGTTCGGAGGCCAAGAAGGTGAAGTTTTCCGCCTGCACCTTCACCGATAGAGCATTGACTTGGTGGAATAGTCGGGTGTAACGACCGTAGATCCGGGCTAGTCAATTTAGAGACAATGAGCATCAAAAATGAGTTTTTGATGGAATATTATTTATAAGGAATAATCTCAACCAAGTGGTAGTATATGTTACAAGGGTTCCGTACATATAAAGAACGCCGAAATCCGAGTTATAACGAGGAAGTTATGGCCCGTCGAAGTTTTACGGCAAAACCGGCACGGCACCGGGAAGCGTAAAATGTGAATTTACGATAGAGCGACATTTAGCCTTAGCAATCTAAAGGAAAGTCGTAGAATACATTAAACCGAGAGCGTGCATAAAATGAACGCCCAAATCTGACTTTGTATGATGAAGTTATGATTTTTCGATGTTTCGGATTACCAGTGTACAACCCGAAGTTCGAATATTAGATCGAGCGGTTATTAGCCGACACAACCTAAACGAGAATCGAAGATCTCGTTAATAGTAGTGTAACGATAAAAAGACAGACGAAAACGGATGTCGGATGAAGAAGTTATGAATTTTTAACGGACCAATCATGTCCCGGCCTGTTAAAAATATAACTTTTAAAATAAAGTCAAAATTAGCCGATAGAATCTAAACGAAAGTTGTAGAGTACGGTCCCACATACGCGTGGATATAAAAGATGTCGAAAATGGAGCTTGTATGCGAAAGATACGAATTTTTGAAGTCGGAAGTGCAAATCACAAAGGGTGTGCGAGGGGTACGCCCAGCATAGGTCTTCGGACGCCCAACGTTCTCCTTACGCCCCGCGTACGAGGTTCGGAACGCCTCGCGTACTGCTGTCTTCTGCGAACCAAAACGAGCCACGTCGCCTAACCTTGTATCTGACGCGTGTTGTACGACCGAGGCTACGCCCCGCGTCCGAGGACCTGTACGCCCAGTGTAGCACCCGATTTTTGGTACGTATTTAATTTCATGAAATGTTGCAATTTACTCTGGGACTCGGCGAGTTGAAGGCCCAACTCGTCGAGTAGACTCGACTGGCGGTCGGGGGATTAAGTGACCTACTCGACGAATTGGAAAACCGACTCGACGAGTAGGAGCTGTCTGGACAAAACCCTAATATTTAGGGTTTTCACCCTATTTAAACACTTTATCTCATCCCAACCCAGCCTCCATCACCCTCCCAACTCAGAGAAACTCTAGATTGAAACCCTAAACCATTTTTGAGTGATTTTGAGCTCTTTTGTGCCTTTTGTGTGTGTTTGAAGTTGAAGGAGAAGAAGATAGCTTAGGAGATCAAGAGGAAGCTAGTAGATCCAGAGGTTTTGCTTCATTCTCAGTTCATTCAAGGTAAAAAGCTTGAACCTTGACCATCTATTTCCTAGATCTTGTTTTGGGGCTATTTTTCTACCTTTTCTAAGCTTTTGAGAGGCGATGTTCAGTTTTGCTTGTATATGTGGGTTTGTGCTTAAGATCTGGAACCATTGGTGGTTCCCATGGCATAAAGGTGCCAACTTTATGGCCATGGGAAGCCCATGCATCATATAAACCTCATTTTGTAGCCTTTTGAGCCAAAAACCCCATGCATGGACATCAAGTTCGTAGCTTTACATATAAAAGGGACCCTAGGAGGTCAGATCTATGATTGGGATGCATTAAGACACACTGAAATCGACTGTATAGTTTTGGACAAAGAGGGACTCAGCGAGTCACTTGGGTGACTCGGCGAGTCGGGACGCTTTTTCCCCAAAACGTCTTCTGGAAATGGTTTTTGTTGAGTGGAAGGAACACTCAGCCTGCTAGGGGTTTGTTTTGGACCTGGAAATCATGGGACTCGACGAGTGTATGAACAGACTCGATGAGTCCAAGGCAATCTCCCAACTTATGAAGACGGACTCGGCGAGTTCAAGAGGAACTCGGCGAGTCATAGACCGAACATCTTCTTATGGATGAAGATGGACTCGGCGAGTTCAAGAACGAACTCGGCGAGTTGATTGAAGAATGTCTGATGTGTTGTTGAAGGCAAACTCGTCGAGATCTTGCTAGACTCGATGGGGAGGGACGGGTTTATGACATTTTGTAGTTATGGGGACTCGACGAGTTGGCGGGCCAACTCGGCGAGTCGTGTCAACCAGATGTTGACTTGACCAAAGTTGACTCTGACCATGGATTTGACTTGGACATTGATTGGGTTGGGTTGACCCTTGTATTGGTTACGAGTATGAGTATGAGTTGATAACTTGGAGGAGTTGTCGTGTAGGGATTGAGGAGTCGGGGAGAGTCGATTTCCACATCAAGATCAGTGCAGACACTACGTGACATCGAGATGAGTTACCTCCCAGTAGTGGTGGGTCTACGGCCACAATGCCGGCCCACTGGTAGGAGATGTATGTTAGATGATTGTCTTTGTGATATTCATCTAGGTTTGCTGCTATCTGTTATGTTCTATGTGCTAGCCTGATATGATGTTATGTGATAGAGTTAGCAGTAGAGGGAGATAATCCCCAAGTTACCGGTCAATAGGGCCGAACGGGTAGTTTAGTACCCAACTATGCTAGACTATGATTATGTGATAGACCGGTCGAGACGACCGAAGGGGTAGGCCAGCACCCAGATATGTTAGGCAAAGTCACCGGTCGAAAGGACCGAAGGGGTATGCCAGCACCCATATATGCTAGGCAAGGTCACCGGTCGAGAGGACCGAAGGGGTAGGCCAGCACCAAGATATGCTAGGCAAGGTCACCGGTCGAGAGGACCGAAGGGGTAGGTCAGGCACCCATATATGCCTGACAATATGTATGCTATGTGATTTTATGGTATGTGGTTTGATGGGGGAAATCACTAAGCTTCGTGCTTACAGTTTTCAGTTTTGTTTCAGGTACCTCTTCAGTGAAGGGGAAGGAGCCGGCGCGGCAGCGGCTCATCACACTGACACAGGATTTCCGCATTGAGTTTTCTGGGATTGTACTCTGATTTTTATTACTACTGACGATATGGTTTTGAGACACGTTGTTACCATCTTATAAATGGATATGTTATTGGAAATGTTTTTGGTAAACGTTTTTATGAGTTACTTAATTAAAAATGAAATTTTGGCCTTAAAAATTGGGATGTTACACCCAACGTACGTCCGAGGACCAGGCTATAAAAAGGGATGCGAGGGCTGCCATATTTTCTCACAAATTCACCACAATTTTCTCTCTCTACTTTCTCTCAATACCTCCCTAACCCCCTCCTAAGCCTAGGTAAACCCCCTAGAACCCGAAGGAAGCCCCAAGAAAAAGAGTCTTTCGGTTCGGAAACGCTGCTCCAAGCGAAGCCCGGTTTTCGAAAAAAAAACCCCGTTGTAAGTGAGCTATGCCTACGCTATTTTTAATATAACTTCTAATTAATTATAGTAATATTACTAGGACCTTAAAATAACTGTTTGGGCTATTATTATGAGTTATATAAGAGTGTTAATTAACGCTTATATAATAGTAATAATAGCTAGACTATTAATTAGTCGCAGTTAACGTTAGACTAAACCCTAGTGGTATTGATACTAGGTTTTGTCAAGGGAAAATTGTTTTGAGCTAACGAAGTGTTGTCCGAGTACCGAGTCACCACCTTACCAGGTGAGTGCATAGTTACTTTCATCTTACACATAGATATGAAGTATTTTATATAAACTACATGCTATGTGTGCATATTATCTGTATACTTGCTATCTATGCTGGATGAACGATTTTATACAAGTTTTATATGATTTAAACTGTATATGTATTTATATCTACATAATATGTTGGGTAAAACATGGGTAGATGAAATATGAGTTGGATGATGAGTTCAGAGGTGATATAGACCATGAGTTAAGGGTGAGAGGTGGACGATGTGAGAAGCCTTGTTCCCAAATGTTGGCCCCGTCATCTAGCAGAGTATGGATGACAACCACAGACTATTCTAGACAGTCCAGTGGTATACTACCAGGCTCGCAACCTGTAGGTGTTGTGAACGATGTGTTCACCCGGTGTACTCTAAACCCTGGCGATCATCCAGACTTGGTGCCTAAACCTTGGCGATCATGCAGACTTGGTGCCAAAACCCTAGCGACTATGCGGACTTAGTGCTTGTTGTATAAGCCCTGGCGACAATGCAGACTTAGTGCCTAAACCCTGACGATTATGCAGCCTTAGTGCCTGTTATATAAATCCTGGCGACTATGCAGACTTAGTGCCTAAACCCCGGTGATGATGGACTTCGTGCCGATTCCTTAGGATGATCCTTAGGAATGAATGAACGAGGAATAGTTGATTCTTAGGGTAGATCCTTAAGAGTAAAGAAGATAATGGGGATGGGTAATTGGGTTGATTATTTGATGATTAAACATAATAATTATATTATTGTGGGTTGCAAACCGTATGTACTCACCAGGTTTCCCAACCTGACCCGCTCCAGCTTATTTCTATCACAGGTGTCGATATGAAGCTACTTTACACTGAGAGATTTAAAAGAGATGTAGATCACTAGTGTAAATGAATGTAAGTTCTGTTTATGCTTATATTTATGTATTGACGATCACATCCCAAATGTTTTAAAAATGAATAAAATACATTTCATCGGAAATGATTTGATAACGTATTTATCATGTTTTTCCGGGAACAAATTCCGCAACATTTTTATTAAAAGAAGTACTCTGATTTTTATAAAGGATAAACAAAATCGGTCTTTTCTGGCCGTGAAAATGGGGATGTCACAGTTGGTATCAGAGCATTAGTTTAAGCGAACTAGGAATATGGATTTATTTCTCGACTTAAACTTAGAATGCTAAGCAATGATTGTGAGGAGTGTGTCTAATAAAATTTAGGTAATACACCTGAATAGACAAAAGCACTAGCTAATTTAGGGAAAATGCCTAACATGCTTTTATGTGCTAAATGATTTATGATGCTAAATGTCTTATCAGATCTATGGTCTGTGGCCGACCGGATCTGGAAATTTTATGTGCTTAGATTTCTAAACGTTTAATTACGGTATTAGAACTGGCATGTAACTTTTCGGAGTGATAGGGAAAAATTAAATGTCAATCGTAAATAGAATCTTTCCTATCTTAATTCTCGTCATTACACACTGAACGCCTGAATTGGTGTATAGATCGAAATGGAAAGAACCCGAAATGGAGTCGGGAACGCGAATGGAAACAGGAATCAACCTCAAGTGGTTAAGCAAATACATGTTGTAGTAGAAGCTACACCTGAACCAATCACCATAACTGGAGTACAAGCCATGATTCGGGCTATGTTAGCTGAACAAAGGGAAGAAATGAGGCAGATGTTGCATAGGGACGAACCTACCATGCCTATTGAGCAACCTGAACTGATTCCCGAGCAATCGGAGGAAGGGAACTATAGCCGCCCTGTGAGTCAAGTTGGGACTCAAGGAGAACGAAGGAATAGCTCGGAGAGGGGAAACGACAAGGATAGACGAATATATAAGAAATTCTTGGGTGCCAAGCCACCAAGTCTTTCTGGAAGCCCGAAGTCGGTTGAGATTATGGACTGGAACTCCGAAATGGAGATGGTGTTTGAGAGCTGTGACTGTAGCGACAAGCAAAAGACCGTCTTTGCAGTCAAACAACTAAAGACTGGAGTGCTAAGTTGGTGGAAGTTGTTGGCAGATGCAATACCACGAGAAGAAGCCATGCGAATGTCTTGGGAAGCATTCGTGGAGCAGTTGAAAATGCAGTACTGCTCAAAGATAGATCTGATAGACCTAAACAACGAATTTCAGAACCTAAAGAAAGGAAAGATGAGTGTGGATGAGTATGCCACCGCATTCACCGAGAGGATGAAGCTATTCCCCTACTTGGTGCCTACTAAACTCTCCAAGATCGATAGGTTTGCTAACGGACTGCCCACAGACTTTGGCCCAACAGTCAAAATGGCAACTACCTTCAAAACAGCCGTTAGAGCAGCCAGGAATGTTGAGACCCAGATTAGGGAAAAAGGTCTGGAGATTGCTGAAGTTGGCGAGAAAAGGAAGTATGAAGGATCTTCAAAATCCAACAAAGAAAGGAAATTCTCAAAGACTGAAGGAGGAGGAGGAGGTGAAGCTAAGTGGTGCGAGAAGTGTAAAAAGAAACACTTTGGAAAATGTAGCGAGGAGGTGACTTGCTACAAATGTGGAAAGACAGGGCATTACGTCAGCAAGTGTACATCCAACAAGAGGGTGTGCTACAGCTGTAACAAAGAAGGGCATGCTTCTAAAGACTGCCCAAAGAAAAACGAGGCAGCATGGCCAGAAACGCCACCAAGGCCAAGGGCATTCCACATGATCCTCGACGAAGTAGAAAACGACGCGATAAATCAAGGATGAGGAGTTTGTATCCAAATATCGAGTTATGCAGTAGCCATAGTATCGTATGATGTAGCCTACTAGAGGCATAGTTTAGGGTGAACTTGAACACCTATGTAATCATTTCAAGGAATAATATAAAACCTTCGTTTTGTTATCTGGTGTGTTAAATTGTTATGTTATCTTCTTGTATGGTGACTTGGAAAACCGCGAGACAATACTTGGGATGAGTATGAGTAGGTGTGAATGGTAGTAGAGGCATATACTACCAGAAGCACAGGACTCACACTTGGATCAGGGAAAGTCACAAGGTTACCAAGAAGCTAGTAATTGATACCATTTTATTCAAGTATGTCGTTACCATTGTTTCAGTAATGACTAAGAAGATTGTTCTTATTCCGACCCTAGTGGTCATATCAAATTGAGTCTGACTAAGACGAGTATGTTAAATGGTTCAGAGAACCAAGTCCGATGTAGCATCTGACTTAAGCTAGAAACTTGAAGTGAAAGACAATCAAAGCGATCAGTAGAGGTATCGCGATAGTTGCTAGGAATGCTACCTTTTAAGATGTGATTATATCACATTAGAACATGAAGGAAGGTATAGTTTGTTCTGGAATTTGACTCTAAGAGACCTGAGTCTAAGCGTTGCAACCTACGATGATAGGTCATTAGAATATGACACACCGATCCATTGTAGTAATAAAAGAACTTATCTTAAGTTTGTTAAGAATAAGAAGGTGTCTCCAGTAAGGATCGAGATCGTGACTTGAAGGTCATAATTTGGAGTCTAGTGCGAGATACGGAACAGGTGCAAGATCGAGCACCGCCTGCAGTCAAGGAGTCTAAGAGTTAGATACTCGTTCGAAGCAACATGGAAGTTATGATTATTGCCTAGGATGAAGAGATAACGTATGGAGTCATTATACAAGCCATGTTTCGTTGATGATTCCGGGACGTACTCATCCTAAGGGGGAGATAATTGTAACGCCCGTAGATCCGCGCTAGTTAATTTAGAGACAATGAGCATCAAAAATGAGTTTTTGATGGAATATTATTTAGAAGGAATAATCTTAACCAAGTGGTAGTATATGTTACAAGGGTTCCGTACATATAAAGAACGCCGAAATCCGAGTTATAATGAAGATGTTATGGCCCGTCGAAGTTTTACGGCAAAAACTGGCACGGCACCGGGAAGCGTAAATAGTGAATTTATGATAGAGAGACTTTTAGCCTTATCAGTCTAAATGAAAGTCATAGAATACGTTAAACCGAGAGCGTGCATAAAAAGAACGCCCAAATCTGACTTCGTATGAGGAAGTTATGATTTTTCGAAGTTTCGGATTAGCAGTGTACAGCCCGAAGTTCGAATATTAGATGGACCGGTTTTTAGACAACACAACCATAATCAGAATCGAAGATCTCGTTAATAGTAGTGTGACGATAAAAAGACAGACGAAAACGGATGTCGGATGAAGAAGTTATGAATTTTTAACGGACCAATCCTGTCCCGGCCTGTTAAAAATATAACTTTTAAAATAAAGTCAAAATTAGCCGACGGAGTCTAAACGAAAGTTGTAGAGTACGGTCCCGCCTACGCGTGGTTATAGAGAACGTCGAAAACGGAGCTCGTATGCGAAAGATACGAAAATTTTAAGTCGGAAGTGCAAATCACGAAGGCTGTGCGAGGGGTACGCCCATCGTAGGTCTTCGGACGCCCAACGTTCTCCTTACGCCCCGCGTACGAGGTTCGGAACGCCTCGCGTACTGCTGTCTTCTACGAACCAAAACGAGCCACGTCGCCCCACCTTGTATCTGACGCGTGTTGTACGACCGAGGCTACCCCCCGCGTCCGAGGACATGTACGCCCAGCGTACGTCCGAGGACCAGGCTATAAAAAGGGCTGCGAGGGCTGCCATATTTTCTCACAAATTCACTACAACTTTCTCTCTCTACTTTCTCTCACTACCTCCCTAACCCCCTCCTAAGTCTAGGTAAACCCCCTAGCACCCGAAGGAAGCCCCGAGAAAAAGAGTCTTTCGGTTCGGAAACGCTGCTCCAAGCGAAGCCCGGTTTTCGAAAAAAAACCCGTTGTAAGTGAGCTACGCCTACGCTATTTTTAATATAGCTTCTAATTAATTATAGTAACATTATTAGCACCTTATAATAATTATTTGGGCTATTATTATGAGTTATATAAGAGTGTTACTTAACGCTTATATAATAGTAATAATAGCTAGACTATTAATTAGTCGCAGTTAACGTTAGACTAAACCCTAGTGGTATTGATACTAGGTTTTGTCAAGGGAAAATTGTTTTGAGATAACGAATTACTGTCCGAGTACCGAGTCACCACCTTACCAGGTGAGTGCATAGCTACTTTCATCTTACACATAGATATGAAGTATTTTATATAAACTACGTACTATGTGTGCATATTATCTGTATAGTTGCTATCTATGCTGGATGAACGATTTTATACAAGCTTTATATGATTTAAACTGTATATGTATTTATATCTACATAATATGTTGGTTAAAACATGGGTAGATGAAATATGAGTTGGATGATGAGTTGAGAGGTGATATAAACCATGAGGTAAGGGTGAGAGGTGGACGATGTGAAAAGCCTTGTTCCCAAATGCTGGCCCCGTCATCTAGCAGAGTATGGATGACAACCACGGACTATTCTAGACAGTCCATTGGTACACTACCATGCTTGCAACCTGTAGGTGTTGTGAACGATGTGTTCACCCGGTGTACTCTAAACCCTGGCGATCACGCAGACTTGGTGCCTAAACCTTGGTGATCATGTAGACTTGGTGCCAAAACCCTAGCGACTATACGGACTTAGTGGTTGTTGTATAAACCATGGCGACTATGCAGACTTAGTGCCTAAACCCTGACGATTATGCGGACTTAGTGCCTGTTATATAAATCATGGCGACTATGCAGACTTAGTGCCTAAACCTCGGTGACGATGGACTTCATGCCGATTCCTTAGGATGATCCTTAGGAATGAATGAACGAGGAATAGTTGATTCTTAGGGTAGATCCTTAAGAATAAAGAAGATAATGGGGATGAGTAATTGGGTTGGTTGTTAATGATTAAACATAATAATTATATTATTGTGGGTTGAAAACCCTATGTACTCACCAGGTTTCCCAACCTGACCCGCTCCAGCTTATTTCTATCACAGGTGTCGATATGAAGCTACTTTACACTGAGAGATTTAAAAGAGATGTAGATCACTAGTGTAAATGAATGTAAGTTCTGTTTATGCCTATATTTCTTTATTGACGATGACATCCCAAATGTTTTAAAAATGAATAAAATACATTTCTTCGGAAATGATTTGATAACGTATTTATCATGTTTTTCCGGGAACAAATTCCGCAACATTTTTATTAAAAGAAGTACTCTGATTTTTATAAAGGATAAACAAAATCGATCTTTTCTGGCCGTGAAAATGGGGATGTCACAGTTGGTATCAGAGCATTAGTTTAAGCGAACTAGGAATATGGATTTATTTCTAGACTTAAACTTAGAATGCTAAGCAATGATTGTGAGGAGTGTGTCTAATAAAATTTAGGTAATACACCTGAATAGACACAAGCACTAGCTAAATTAGGGAAAATGCCTAACATGCTTTTATGTACTAAATGATTTAGGATGCTTTATGATGCTAAATATCTGATCGGATCTATGGTCTGTTGCCGACCGGATTTGGAAATTTTATGTGCTCAGATTTCTAAACGTTTAATTACGGTATTAGAACTGGCATGTAACTTTTCGGAGTGATAGGGAAAAATTACATGTCAATCGTAAATAGAATCTTTCCTATCTTAATTCTCTTCATTACACACTGAACGCCTGAATTGGTGTATAGATCGAAATGGCAAGAACCCGAAGTAGAGTCGGGAACGCGAATGGAAATAGGAATCAACCTCCAGTGGTTGAGAAAATACCTGTTGTAGTAGAAGCTGCACCTAAACCAATCACCATGGCTGGAGTACAAAATCGGTCTTTTCTGGCCGTGAAAATGGGGATGTCACACCGGGTCAAATCCCTAACCCTGCCAGTGGCAAATGCCATGGGTTGGGAGAGCTTAAAGGAACTCATGCTTGCTGAGTACTGCCCGAGGGGCGAGATGCAGAAAATGGAACTCGAGCTTTGGAACCTGAAGATGAAGGGTTCCGACATTGCCACCTACACAGCTAGATTCTGCGTTCTAACTCTTCTATGCTCGGGAATGGTCACCCCGGAAAGCAAGAAGATAGAAAGGTACATTTGGGGATTGACGCCCTCAACTCAAGGGAATGTCCTGGCTGCTAAGCCTTCTACATTTGACAGCGCTAAGTGCCTGGCGCAGACCCGGATAGATCACGGGGTTGGTCTCGATGAAGTGGCAGCTGCTCCCGAATCACCAAAGGCGAGTGGTGGGAGGAAGAAGTTTTGGAACAAGCGAAAGGGGCATTCTTCGTAGGAGTCCTCCAAGAAACAGCAAGTAGTGGCAGTTCATGTTGCTACCACTCCAGCCGTTGTTCCTGCAGCTCAAGCACCTGCCAGCAGGTATGCTGGTACTCTTCCAAGGTGCGACAAGTGCAACTTCCATCATCATGGACAGTGCTGGGAGATGTTGTGCAACAGTTGTGGTAAGAAGGGACACACAGCTCGATTCTGCAAGGCGCCAGTCCAACCAACCAATCAGGCTCTTGGAGTGGGCGCTGGTCAAGCCTGCTATGGCTGTGGGGAGGTCGGACACTTCAAAAGGAATTGCCCCAAGGCAGCAACAGCTGGCAACACAGGGAGAGTGCTAGCGATGGGTCAGGAGGAGGCAGTTGTTGATCCCACCGTTGTTACGGGTACGTTCCTCCTTGACAATTCTTATGGATGTATTCTTTTCGATTTTGGTGCGGAGAGAAGTTTTGTTAGTCATGCATTTAAACATCTACTCAAGTGTAAATCCCAACCTTTAACCGAAACATTCACTGTAGAGATGGCTAACGGAAAGAAATAGAGCACTAACGACATATTCATAGGCTGTACCCTTACCTTAAACGACCATTCTTTCTCAATCGACCTTATGCTAGTTTCCATAAAAAGCTTCGATATCATCGTCGGCATGGATTGGTTGAGCCCAATCGTGCTGATATCCTTTGTTATGAAAAAGACGTTCGTCTCGATCTGCCCTCTGGTGAAGCCCTCGTAGTCTACGGTGATAAACTCAGCTCAAACCTTCGTATCATTTCATCCATCAAAGCCTAGAAATATGTGCGGAAGGAGTGCCACGCATTCCTAGCCCACGTTGTTAACGAAAAGCAGGAAGTTAAGGACCTCGAGAGCATCCCCGAAGTCTGCAACTTTCTTGATGTCTTCCCCGAAGATCTTCCCGGAATCCCTCCCGAACGCCAAGTCGAGTTCCGTATCGACTTAATTCCCAGATCTACTCCCGTAGCTAAATCCCCATACCGTCTAGCGCCAGCTGAAATGCAAGAGTTATCCGGCCAGCTCAATGAGCTACTCAGCAAAGGATTCATAAGACCGAGTTCCTCACCCTTGGGAGCCCCGATTTTATTCGTGAAAAATAAGGATGGATCCTTTCGGATGTGCATAGACTATCGAGAACTGAAAAAGCTTATCGTCAAAAACCGTTATCCCCTACCCAGAATCGACGACCTCTTCGATCAACTCCAAGGAGCCAACTATTTCTCAAAGATAGACCTGAGATCAGGGTACCACCATTTGCGAGTCCATGAGAATGATGTTCCCAAGACAGCATTCTGAACTCGCTATGGTCACTACGAGTTTGTAGTAATGCCCTTTGGTCTAACCAACACACCCGCGGTATTCATGGATATGATGAACCAGTTGTGCCGACCTTTCCTAGAAAAGTTTGTAATAGTATTCATCGACGATATACTTGTCTACTCTCGGAGTGAGGAAGATCATAAACAGCACTTGAGACTAGTGCTAGAAATCCTAAGGGCAGAGAAGCTTTATGCAAAGTTTTCCAAGTGCGAATTTTGGATCAGAAAAGTAACTTTCCTCGGTCACGTGGTTAGCGAGGAAGGCAACGTGGACCCTTCCAAAAACAAAGCGATTGAGAATTGGTCAGCACCAAAGACACCCACAGAAATCCGTCAATTCTTAGGTCTCGCTGGCTACTATCGCAGGTTTATCCTGAACTTCTCCAGAATTGCTAAGCCCTTAACCATCCTTACTCAGAAAGGTGTAACCTTTAGTTGGGGAGAAAAGCAAGACACTGCATTCCAAACATTGAAGCAGGCTCTATGCAGCGCACCAATATTGTCTCTTCCCGAAGGAACGGAGTACTTCGTTGTCTACTGTGATGCATCCAATCAGGGCCTAGGTTGTGTGCTCATGCAGCGAGGAAAGGTTATTGCCTAAGCCTCGAGACAGTTGAAAGCACACGAAGGTCAATTACACAACTCACAATCTAGTGTTGGGAGAAGTGGTCTTTGCGTTAAAGATTTGGAGACATTATCTCTACGGAACCAAGTGTACTGTCTTCACCGACCATAGGAGCCTACAACATATCTTCAATCAGAAAGAGCTGAACATGAGGCAACGACAATGGGTAGAGCTACTCAGTTATTATGAGTGCAAAATACGCTATCATCCCGGCAAGGCCAATGTGGTAGCAGATGCCCTCAGCCGGAAAGAGTATTCAGGTCGTAGAGTGAAGGCACTGACAATGACCATCTATTAACCATCTATCCGCTCAAATCAGAGAGGCTCAGTTGGAAGCCTTAAAACCAGAAAACATGTCAGATGAAACCTTGAGGGGAATGGAAAAGAATTTAGAGGTCAAGGGAGACGGAGTTTACTACTTCATGAACCGGATCTGGACCCCTAAGTACGACGGTTACAGGGAGGTTGTCATGAACGAAGCTCACAAGACTAGATACTCCATTCACCCTAGTTCAGATAAAATGTATTTGGATCTCAAACAACTCTATTGGTGGCCGAACATGAAAGCAGAGATCGCTACCTTCGTGGGCAAGTGCCTGACTTGCGCCAAGGTGAAGGTGGAATATCAAAAGCCCTCAGGTCTACTTCAGCAGCCAGAAATACCTGAGTGGAAGTAGGAAAGGATTACAATGGATTTCATCACTAAGTTGCCCAAGTCTCCGAGTGGGCACGACGCCATCTGGGTAATTGTCGATTGACTGACTAAATCCGCCCACTTCCTGCCAATCAAAGAAAACTTTAAGATGGAGATACTGACATCAATCTACATTCGAGATATAGTCCGCCTGGATGGTGTACCTGTGTCCATTATCTCCGGTCGGGATAGCAGGTTTACCTCCAGATTTTTGCAGTCACTAAAGAAGGCTCTTGGAACTAAGCTGGATATGAGCACAGCTTATCATCCACAGACAGATGGGCAGAGTGAGAGAACCATTCAAACATTGGAAGACATGTTGAGAGCATGCGTCATTGATTTTGGCACGTCGTGGGACACGCATTTGCCCTTGGTCGAATTTTCCTACAACAACAGCTACCATACCAGCATCAAGGTTGCGTCGTTCGAAACCCTCTATGGCCGTAAGTGCAGATCCCCTATGTGCTGGGCTGAGGTGGGCGACACGCAGGTAGTTAAGGGTCAAGTCCCCGGTAGCACTCTCACTGGCCCAGAAATCATCCGAGAAACTACACAAAAGATCATACAAATCCGGGAACGACTAAAAGCTTCAAGAGATAGACAAAAGAGCTACGCCGATAAGAGACGAAAACCCTTGGAGTTCCAAGTTGGTGACTGTGTTCTATTGAAGGTCTAACCCTGGAAAGGCATGATACACTTCGAAAATCATGGAAAGCTGAATCCAAGATACATAGGACCATTCGAGATCCTCGCTAGGATTGGTCCCGTAGCATACAAACTTCGTCTGCCCCAGAAACTTAGCAACGTACATCCCGTCTTCCACGTGTCGAACCTAAAGAAGTGTCTGTCCGATGAGACACTTGTGATACCCCTCGATGACATCGAACTAGACGAGAGCTTACACTTCGTGGAGGAACCCGTAGAAATCATGGATCGGGAAGTCAAAAGAACGAAACAAAGTCGTATTCCGATAGTGAAGGTTCGTTGGAATGCCAAGTGGGGACCTGAGTTCACTTGGGAACGCGAAGATTCAATGCAACAGAAGTATCCACATCTTTTTCCGAGTCCATGATTTGTATTCTATGTTTGAATTTCGGGACGAAATTCCCTCTAACGGGGGGATGATATGACAACCCGAATTCTTTATCTGTAAATCAAATTCATTCAATCAAATTCAGACTAGTTTCTGCTATCTTTTAACATTGTTAAGAGGCTGTTTGCGAGTTTATGAGCCTAGTGTAATGTATGGATGGATGCTAGGATGCGTTAGCTTGAGATCGGGAAGCTAGATTCGAACCAAAAAAACATTCACAAGGTGTTCACGGCCATGAACCACCTCCTATATATATATATATATATATATATATATATATATATATATATATATATATATATATATATATATATATATATATATATATATATATATATATATATGTATATATAAATATGTATATATATATATATATATATATATATATATATATATATATATATATATATATGTGTGTGTGTGTGTGTGTGTATGTGTGTGTGACCTCATTTTCTTCTCATTTCTCCTCCTCCCAACTGTGAAGACCCTCATTCTCTCTCAAAAAGCTTCGACCGTGAACCCTCCAAAGCCCCAAAAATGTAAGTGTTCCAACCTTAAACTTGTATTGCTTGAAAGACTACTAGATCCTAGCCATGATTTGTCAAGTTTCATCATCACCTTCATGAACTTGAAGGGATCACGGCCGTGAACCCTTCATAAGGGCCGTGAACCCTTCATAGATTCATAAGGGCCGTGAACACCTCATGAGGCCGTGAACCTCATGAGGCCGTGAAACCTATACGGCCGCAAACCCATCCTTGGGTGGTCGTAAACCCCTTCCAAGCTTCCATTTGTGAGCTTAACACTTCGTTTAGGGTGTTTCTTACAATCCTAGGTGGTTTCCTATACTTGTTAGTAGTTATAACCACTAATTGAATACACATATATGTGAATATAGGCCTTATAGGATCCAACCGTGCTTCGGAACTTCATTTGTGAATTCAAGCATCCTATATCTATCGTATCTTCCAGATCACTCACTATAGGTGAGTTTATACCCCTACTTCTTTATAGTTTTAACATTTTCAAGGGGGGGGGGGGGGATACAAGCCAAATATCATTAATCTTGTGAATTATACAAAAAGGATTTCAATACACTTAGAACTGATATAATTGACGCAACCACACAGTTTTCATATGTTTATCAAATATTTAGATATATCATCCATTTTGTATATTGTTGAGCAGAAGGGAGGTTTTCAACACAATCATAGAGTTTTTCAGTGTTCAATATGAATACAGTAACGAACATATAAACTATAATAGGTATAGTTTGTGGGAATAACTACTTTATCAAGGTACAAAACATAGATTCAATGTGATCAAACATATAAGCTATATAGAGTATAGTTTATGAGACATATATTCAGCTAGTTAAATTCAAGAATTCAGTTTATTCTACATGTAATCATTAGTATAGCATTTTATGAGTGAGCATTCTTCGCGTACTTAGTTAAGTACTAACAAAAGTCCTGAGATTATAACCAGAGTCTCCTTGCGGGAGAACGTGAGTTTTTGTATAGATCTATACGGGATAGACAATCCCGTACCATAACTGTTAGCTACAGTTAGGCCGGAAGGCCTGGGTGACAAACTCATTTCGATTCTGACACCTGAAGAACATCGTTCATGCAATTCAATGGTCAAGTATGGTTATAAAAAACTCATAAATTTGCTACTAAGCTTATACGATTAATGTACGAATGGTAATAACTTCAATTAGTTTTATGATAAAGTAATAGATCTACTATACATATTAAAGTTTTCAGAGCTTTCCAAACTTACTATACATACCGATGATAGCCAGGGTTTTTCATGTAAAAAGGGGTTTCTCATTCAAAACGAACAATGTACAAATACTAGACATATGAACTAGACATATGAACTAATACATTATGGTAACTAGACATATGAACTAATACATTATGAGAATTAGTAACAAAATACACATGTTAGAAAATAATGGATTTTCTTGGAAACATACAAATACTTTCATTGATTCATTAACCGATTTTCCTTACAAAAACATGCTTATGAACTCACCAGCTTTATGTTTATACTCTTTCTAAACTGCTTGTATTCTCAGGAAATCAATAGACAGGTACCTCGCAAAGATTTTGAGAAGACGGAGCGTACAGAGTCACGTCTTTTACTTTTGTTATACTTTTGATGTATATATAAAAATGAACATGAATCAAACATATGTAAATATTTTACATAATCAATGTAATGGTTGTGTTTACTTTGTTTATTATGATGAAATTGTTGTGATACTACATATGACGTCATCCACCCCCGAACGTTTCCGCCGTTCCGGTTTGGGGGTGTGACAAATAGTTATTAGACTTATCCAAGTGGGAGACTGTTGGATTTGGTGTCTAAGCCCATAACTATAGTTGGCATGTACTTGACCCGATTGTAGCATGGTCCTTTTGGGTTGCCTTCACCAGTGCAATTGGATAGGATGGATTTTGCGAATAAGGCTATTTATGGTTTATTAATATATTACAAGTATAAGATATTAATACGGAATTATTTAATTAGTATTGATCAAGAATTAATTTATTAAACTTGTGATCAAAAGAGACTAATTAAATATATGGGGATTGATTATGTAAATCAATCATTCTTGTAGTGTGGGCTAATGATCCATGATTATGGGCTAAACTAATCCATGGATAGTCCATGGAGGTTAAACCCATGGAGCATGAGAATGTGGAAAGTCATGGGTTATTAGGGTTTGCCAAGTGTAACCCTAGCATGTCGAACACTATAAATAGAACCCTTCATAGACCAAAATCGGTTGCACCTTCTCATTGAGATAAATAGATTATTCTCTTAAATCATCCTCTTGCATATTGGTGTTTGTGAACCATTAGAGGCATCACACTTGAGGTGCTCAAGCTTTCAAAGGTCAAGAACTACTAGTCCTTCTAAAAGGTATGTTCGTTGGGGGTGCAAAGTTTTCCATGTATGACTTTGTAATGTGTTGACTTTTGTAAAACCCACTTGCATGTGGTGCATTAGCCTTTTAACTCATGAGATAGAGAGTGAGAGAGAGACATGTAAGCACCTCTATATAAGGTGGGTTCATACCACTTGTAGAGGTGTTCTTGAGTGGTGTAAAAGTTGAGTGTGTGAGTGTGTGTTATATATGTAGATGTAGATCTATTTCCCTTTTTATAACACCATACATATTCAATACATCTCTTGAACACCGAAATCACCATGTTTATTGTGCAATCTTTAATTCTGCATGCCAAACCATGTTCTTTAGTCACTACAATTGGTATCAGTGCGGGTCTTCGAAGATCAACATGATTTTTTGAAGAACGATTCTCGGTTTGGCTAAATTTGTCACAATTGGAGCATTTTTGGTGAGTCTCTCTCTATGATCTCTCTTAATTTCATTGAATTCGTGCGCTGTGTTCTTGATTTTTGATTGTTTTGATTCATTAAATTAAATTTGTTTCAAACCCCTTTGATAATCCAATAAATTTTTTTTAAGATCAAGCCTAAAATCAAAATAAATTTCGTTATTGTTCATTCGATCCAAAATTCAAGCCCAAATTGAATTGTCTTTAATGTTCGATATTCAAAACCCAATAAAAGAAATCTATTACTGTTCATGTCCAAATTCATTCAGCCCAAAAGTCGAAATAGTTACTGTTCATTATTTTGAGTCCATATTTGTTTTTGTGATATGATTTCGTGGTTAAGCCCAGGAAGTGATTCCACCCAATTTCTAATATTCACTGATTGAGTCGACTTTTATCATACGCATAAAGGAGTTGTACGTTCTTGACTTTCATTGTGGTTATTGTTCCATGCTCCAATTTCATCGATCATTATGAATAATCGGTTGATGCTTGTTTTGATTGTTAAAATAGCATTTTGAATCGATTTTGTATTATGTGCTCTATCTTAAAAACGAGTTTGTTCAAATCTTAGTCTAGAAGTCGACAATGAGTTTTTGAGTTTGATGAAATTGATCAAGATCTTCCAAATTTTTGTGAAGAACATTGTTAGAACAGTTGGATAATCTTGTTTTGATCTGAAATTGTATGTGAGAATCATCAATTTCATGTTTTTTGACTGATAATTTCGAAAAGTCAAATCCAGCACAAAAGTCAAAGTCGTGATTCAAGCGATGAATCGGTGACTTATATGCTGAAATCGATAGATACAGGTTGTTTTGAGGTTGTGTGAGTCGAAATCAAGTTCAATTTGGGAGTTAATTTCGAAAATTGTTTGAGTTTTACTTCTTGATGTTGAACACAGTTCATGTTCGCATCTTGAATACTTTTTGGAAATCGATTTGGATAAACTAAGTTGTGAGTTCGATGTTAAGCATCGAGGGTTGGTTGTGTGAGTTCGCAAGTTCGCTTGTTGGTTTATGATGTATAAAGCTGAAGAACGAATTTTGGGAAGGAGATGGTTTGATAAAGAACTGGAAAAAGGTTTTTAGTAATCGATTTGAGGGTTGAAGTGAGAACAGATTGTCGATGCTTGGGTATCAAAGTCGAATGGTTGTAAGCAGATGATGAATTGAAATTGATTTGGATATTGACTTTTTGGAATCAAAATTTGATCGACATCGCTTCAGTTGTTTTTTACTTGGAACGAATTCACACTAACTCAAAATAGTTAACGAAGGGATGGAGTGAGAAGTCGATTGTCGATTACTTGGATTGTTGATTTTGGGTTGATCAATTGGATCGTATGGTTACTGGAAGTCGATGAACCGAAAACTTGAACTAACGAAATTTTGGAATCGATGGCATGTATTAACGAAACGAAGCCTTTATTGTCTGGGTTGGTAAAGTAACAAATCGAAAGATTTGGTGATTGAAACTAACGAAAGAGAGAAAAATTTCGTTAACATGGGGATGAGGATTTCGTACGAAGGGAACTTTCTTGTGAAACGAAATTGAAGAAGAATTAACGAAGTGAAGAAGGTCAAGTTTTCGTTAATCCGTTGGTAGTGCAAAACTTTCGTTAAAAGGGATGGAAAATTTTTCGTTAGAAAGATGCTACGGACTTCTAACGAAGTGATGAAGAACAGAAGTTCGTTCAAATGGGTGATGAAGGTGGATTCGTACGAATTGAGAATAAGAAAGCCTAAAAGTTTCGTATATAGCCCTTGAAATTTCGACAGTTTGACACATTTTAGAAGTTTCGTTAGATTGGGGAAGATGAAGTTTTGTTCTTTGTACAAAATTTCGTATGTTTTGAAGAAGTGTGCTGGATTTTCGTATTTGGTCCCTGAAATTTCGACAATTTGGCAGCTTATACTCAACTTCGACAATTGGGGTATTTTTCGAATGTTTGGAGGACAAAAGGCAAAACTTTCGAAATCAGTCCCTGGAGTTTCAGAAATTTGGCAGTTTTTGCCCAGTTTCGAAAATGGACTGATTTTCTAAGAAATTGAAGAAAAAGCATTTCAGGCCCCTACAGTTTATGCAAATTGACGCTTTCTACCCAGCTTCGGAAAAGGGGAAGAGTTTTGCATTTTTGGTTGTTTTGGGCGCACTGGGTCATTGCAGAATTTTGAAATTGAGAATTTCTACCCATATTTGAGAAATTTTGTCAAAGGGGGTCCGTGAACGAAGCTAAAAATTGAAGATTTTTCGGATTTTCCGGATTGGAGCACATAGTTTATGCCACATGTTAAGGGGGAGTTTTGACACGAAAAATTCGGAATAGAGCACGTTCTCTTTCCTTGAAGGTTTTATAATCAAATTTCGATTATAAAAAGGGGGAGAAATTTATATGGAAATTCGAACTTGAATTTTTTATATTACGTGGATTTGAAGACTGAAGTGACCTTGAATTTTTGAAGTACACGAAATGATGCAATTGGAAGTTTGGAAGTGATTTCGTTTCGAAATGGGTTTGGTTTTATTGAAGATTTTCGGGGTGTGTTTTTATGCTCAACTTTTGGGTGATTATTTGGAGTTTGAGAAGCTCTTTATCATTCGTTGATGCTTGGTTTGTAGGGTCTCACATCCTAGAGCCCAAATTGAAGAATCATGGAAGAATTGAAGATTTGAAGTTCATTTCGACATGTGTAACCCTTGAGGCTCGGATCGCGTAGTTGCTCGATTTTGGAAGAATTGAAGTGGGTCATCCATTCCTAACTTTGAAGGGGAGAATGTTGGGGTGCAAAGTTTTCCATGTATGACTTTGTAATGTGTTGACTTTTGTAAAACCCACTTGCATGTGGTGCATTAGCCTTTTGACTCATGAGATAGAGAGTGAGAGAGAGACATGTAAACACCTCTATATAAGGTGGGTTCATACCACTTGTAGAGGTGTGCTTGAGATGTGTAAAAGTTGAGTGTGTGAATGTGTGTTATTTATGTAGATGTAGATCTATGTCCCTTTTTGTAACACCATACATATTCAATACATATCTTGAACACCGAAATCACCATGTTCATTGTGCAATATTTAATTCCGCATTCCAAACCATGTTCTTTAGTCACTACAATGTCATCTATCTAGATGTATTATGCATTTGGCAATATGTATGGTAGTTAGGATAATGCTTTGGAAAAATTGAAAATATGCATGTGTAATAGAGAAAACATAGATCCAAAGCATTTAGGGTTGCATGTGCACCATAGGAGTGTTATAGTGCTCAAAACCCAACAAGCTTCTGGGAGTTTTTAGGCGAGAATGGTTGTACACCAAGTTCTTGAAGTGTGAGTTTTGGTTATGAGAGGTCCAGTTCTTGGGAAACCTCGTTAACAAAAATGGGATTTTGGTCAATCCGTCCAAGATTTAGGTCGTGATGCAGTGGGAAGTTCCAAAGTCTCCCTCGGAGATCCGGAGTTTCTTGGGTTTAGCAGGATATTATTGAAGATTTATTCAGGATTTCTCCAAGATGGCAGTACCCTTCACTCGTCTGACGAGGAAGGGCGTGGATTTCCATTGGGGCTCTGAGCAGCAGGTGGCATTTGAGACTCTAAGACAGAAATTGTTTGAGGCCCCATTGTTGACCCTCCCCGAGGGTGTTGAGTATTTTATGGTATTTTCTTATGCATCCATCACAGGTGTGGGAGAAGTGCTTATGCAGCGTGGGAGAGTTATTGCTTATGCTTCTCGGCAGATGAAGCCGTATGAGGCCTATTATACGACTCATCATTTAGAGTTGGGGGCAGTAGTGTTTGCTCTCAAGATTTGGCGGAACTACTTGTATGGGGTTCGATGTACTGTCTACATGGATCACAAGAGTTTGAGATATCTCATGGATCAGCTGAATCTGAATATGAGACAACATAGGTGGCTTGACGTGGTCAAGGATTATGACTGTGAGATTTTGTATCATCTCGGCAAAGCCAATGTGGTGGTTGATGCTTTTAGCCGCAAGACGGCTAGTTCTGCAATTGGAGGCCTATGTATGAGGATTTCTATTGATTCGACACTATTGGATTTGATCAGAGAGGATCGGTCCAAGGGAGTCAAGAAGGAGAATTGGAAGTGGAAGAGGCTTAGGGGTGAGATTGACAGGTTTGCTACTAACAGTCGCATATTATTGACCCGGTATGGACGGGTTTGGGTACCAGATTCTAGTGGGATTAGACAGACTGTATTGGAGGAGACACACAAGTCAAGGTTTTTGATACACCCTGGAGCCACCAATATGTATCGGGATTTGAGGCTTAGCTACTGGTGGCCATGCATCAAGAGGGAGATAGCACGATATGTTGAGAGGTGTTTGACATGTCGGATGGTCAAGGTCGAAAACCAGAGACCGCATGGCAAGTTGCAGCCATTGGAGGTCCCCATGTGGAAATGGGAACATATTACTATGGATTTCATTACCAAGTTGCATCATGCGGATAAGGGGCGCAATGCAATTTGGGTGATAGTAGATCAGTTATCCAAGAGTGCCCATTTCTTAGCTATCCGCGAGAGCTCATCGGCCGAGAAATTAGGCGACTTGTACGTGCGCGAGATCATTGCTTGGGATGGTATTCTAGTCTCCATGGTACTTGATCAATATGTTAGGTTCACATCTCATTTTTGGCAAAAGTTCCACGAGGAACTAGGTACGAGGTTGCATCTCAATACTACTTATCATCCACAGACGGACGGCCAGAGTGAGCGGACCATTCAAACACTTGAGGATATGTTGAGAGCTTTTTTCAATAATTTTGGTGGGAGTTGGAATTCCTACCTTCCGTTAACTTAGTTTTCATACAACAATAGCTACCACTCCAGTATCGGTGCGCCGCCTTTCGAGGTCATCTATGGGAGGAAGTGTCACACCCCTGTTTTTTGGGAAGAGGTAGGTCATAGATTTATGAGAAGGAAGTAGGTAGTTCTAAAAATGACAGAGCTCATCCAGCAGATTAGGAAGAGACATCGAACAGCTCAGAGTCAGATGAAGAGTTATACCGACAAGCGTCGATCCGAGTTGGAGTTCCAGGTCGAGGCCATGGTCTTACTAAAGGTATCACCCTGGAAGCGTGTAATACGCTTCAGGAAGATGGGAAAGTTACAACTTGAATATATTGGGCCGTTTAGGGTAGTATCCAGTGTTGGCAAGGTAGCGTACAAATTAGATTTGCCCGAGGAGCTCAGCCAAATCAACAACACTTTCCATGTTTCGCAGCTTCGGACGTGCGTGGCTGGTGATTCAACAGTTGTTCCCTTAGGATATTTTCAGGTTGATGATCGCCTAAATTATGCGGAGAGACTAGTGGCAGTCCTAGACCGAAAGACAAACACCTAGCGCAACTAGGTGGTGTCCTTAGTCAAAGTTCAATGGCAGCATCAAAAAGGTTCCGAATGGACATGGGAACCCAAGTCTAAGATACAAGAGCATTTCTCGGAGTTGTTCACTTCGGATGACTTTGATGACGAAGTCTAATCCAAGTGGGGGAGAATTGTTACACTTGAGTCCTGGTAAGTTTTCGTGTTAACCCTTTAAATTGAAAATTTTGCACTTTGGCCCTTACGTGGGGCGTACCTGGCTCGTACGCTGGGCGTAAGGGGGCTTAAGGTGAAATGGTGGCATTTTGGAAGTATACTAGGCGTACTTCGTCAGGACATAATCCCTAATCTTCAGGGTTTGGACCCTATATATTGAACCTTAAGTCCCATTTCCCCATCCCAATTCCAATCTCCATCACTAGAAACGTTTCCCCTTGCAAACCATAGCCCCATTATTGCATTTTGAAGCTTGAGAGTATGTTTTTATGTATTTCAAAGGAAGAAGAAGGTGGTGGTGAAGCTTGGAAGCTAGAAGAAAGCTTGGATCTGGAAGTCTTGCATCATCCTCAATATCCAGAAGGTATGAAGTTCATACCTTAGTGATTAACTTGATAGATCTTTTTGGTATGATGCTGTTATGAGCTTTTGTCCGCAAAATATGACTTTCTTGTGCATGACATCCTATAGAACATATGGTTTGTCCTTTTGGACGTTTTTCTATGTCTAGAGTAATAAAAATAGGATCTTGACTCTTGATTCTTCCCCATGCATGAGTATGATTGTCTTAATGGCTTAAGATGTTGGGGTTTTTAGTGTTAAGCACTTAATAGCCATGCAAGACCACAAAGTTGGAAACTTTATGGTCAAGAACAATATTTAGGACTTGGATCTGTAATTTGGACGTAAGGGCTTAAGTATTAAGAACTTAATGAGTTGGGAAAGCATTCAACTGCGTACTTTGGGTGTACCAAGTGGTACGTCGCGCGAATGCAGTTAAGTCCCCGTTTCTGGTCAGCGAGCGAGTACGCCACGCGTACATCTGAGTACGCCCCACATATGAGGCTAGGTCGACTCGGCTGGGTTGACTCAGCTGGTTTGTTAAGTTTGACCAATTTTGACCAAAGGGTATTTTGAGTAATTTGATATTGATTTTAAGTTGGGCAATAATTTGAATAACAGATATCGAGTATAGCTGGTTTTCGGAGCATAGATTTATTTAAATTTTGTTCGGATTGAGAGGTGAGTTTTCATCACTGTACACGTGGGTGGAAGGTACCAATGTCGGCCCACTAGATTATGTATCCTGGTTATAGAATAGTACTTTTCTAGTATATGATTGATTAGTAGATATGTATGATTATTTGTATTTTTTGGTTCTGTGTTTTCGTTTATTTGTTACATATGTCAACATATTGTGGTTGGGTTGACGCGGTCCTGCTTTGTGCTGAAGGCCAAGACACCCGGGGCGGTCCAGACAGGTTGTAGGCCCTGCGAGGCGGTCCAGTCAGGCCGAAGGCCCGTAGAGCGGTCCAGATAGGTTAGAGGCCCTGCGAGACGCTCCAGTCAGGATGAAGGCTCATATTTGCATCCTTTGTTTGTTATGTTTTTGTGATGGTACATTGGGGGAAATCACTAATCTTTGGCTTTAATTTTTAGTTTTTGGTTTCAGGTACTTCAGAGGATCGTGGGAAAACAAAGGCCTGACCGTGCGCATCCTTCTATTTTTATGATATTGACTTTTGGGACATTCTGACATGATTTTTACTTTTGAAACAATAGTCTTTTGTAAACAATGATGCTGAATGGTTGTTTTTGAAAAGTTCGAAATTTTTATGAATTTTGGGATGTTACAGATGTTGGATATAGTGTCTAAGTCCATAACTTTATTTGGTATGTACTTGACCCGACCCGGCATGGTCCATTTGGGTTGCATGGCATTGCAATACTTGGATAGACTAAATGAGAGAATAAGGCACTTATGATTATTAATATATTATAAGTTCTAATATATTAATAATAGTATTATTTAATTAGTATTGATCAAGTATTAATCTAGGATTAATTTGGTGATCAAAGTGAGACTAATTAAATATATAGGGTTGATTATGACAATCATCAATTCTTTTATGGTGGATTAATGATCCATAGTTTATGGGTTATGGATGTAACCAAATGGAGCTCCATGGATGGTCCATGGGAGTTACAAATCCATGGGTCATGGGAAATCAAGAGTCATGACAATTAAGGGCATTCATGTGTAAACCCTAATTATGACAACACTATAAAAGGAACCCTATAGCTAGCAAAAAGTGGAGCTAGTGGACATAGTGTTACTAGAGAGGGCATAACCAATTTTGAGTGCTAGAAGTATTCTCTCAAGTTATTCCAAGTCTTGTGGTGTTGTGTGAAGCATTTGAGGCACAACATTTGGGGTGCTAGGCTCACAAAGTCTTGAAGGAATCCAAGCAACAACAAGGTATGTATTTCTACTAGTTTTATGTTTTATGTAATCCTCATGCCATGCTAGTTACGAAATAACCTTGAAAAAGTAATTTGCATGTATATAGAGAAAACATAGATTCAAGGTTATTAGGGTTGCATGTACACTTAGGAAGTGTTAGAATGCTCAAAACCCATCAGTGGTATCAGAGCCTAGGACTGTTTTATGTATACTTGATGCAAAACTGCTTAAAAATCGAAAATAATGCACTCAGCGAGTAGGAGCGTGCTGGGCAGTTTTTTTTTCGAGTTTTGTTGCTGGAAATGGATTAAGATCATTATCCCAATCTGTTTTGGACTTGTAAAATCTGTTTTTCAAAATGATAATGATTATGTTAACCCATTTTACATGGCTTTTATCAATTTTCAAGTATTGTATATAGTTATATGATTTCTTGAAATTGCTTAATATGAATTTGTGTTCTTATGAGTTTTTAGAAGATCATAGGAATTATGTGTAACCACCATGTGTGTTTAATTCATGATCTTAATGGCTATGATGGTGTCCATAACTTGTCCTCAAGTTATGGATAACCAAAAGTCACTTCTTTTAATTATGATTAAAGAACTAAAGAGGTTTCATAAAATGAAGAGTCTTCATTTTTATGAACCATTAAAACTCATAAGTTACAAATTGAAGAGACTTGGAATAGTTTCAAATCTTGCCCTCAAGTTTTGGAATTTGAAAAGTCTTATACTTTAATACTTTAATTCCAAATTAAACCTTAGATTTTTAAAAAGGTTTAAAAATCAACACTTATACTATTATTATAATTTTATTATATAGATATGTATAAGAATATGTCATTCTTACCGTTAGTAGGCCTCATTCACGAAGCCGGTCTATAAGGGGGGTATAAGGTTGTTGCCTATAAAATGGTGACTTAATGGGTGTCCACTCTCACCCACCGCTTCCTTGATCGGTGGAGGGTCGTTAGCCGAACGGGTAGGATACGACTTTAAATACTTGTTAAAAGTATAATGAATTATAAAGTAACTATACATTATAAATTCCCAATCTTAGTTACTTTAGGAAAATGTGAAATTGGTGCTAGCCCATAAAATTACACTTTGTACCTTACCAAGTCGTTAGTGGAGCGTGTGTGGTTAACCGGCACACTAACATGGACTAGTAAGAGTGGCAAAGGGTAACTTGACTTTATTATAGATCGGTGGAGCGTGTGTGGTTAACCGGCACATCGATTAGGTAATATTGTTGAGGGTACCAAGTCAATTTGTATGGTTATTCACACCTTGTTTGTGATCCTCGGCATCCCAGTCACAAACTTGAGAGGGCACAATCGAGATTCAAACATGCCATTGAAAAGTTCAATGTATCTCAAAAGATCTAGGAGTTTCAAAACCAATAAAACCTAATAATAAAATATTTCGTTCTTATGGTGGAAATTGGTAAATCGTCATTTACCTACCTTCAAATATTTTATAGTATGGATTACGGCATCCCTCTTCCAACTATAAATAGTTTGTTGGATCCTAGCCTTAATATTTCATTTGGGTGAATTATTAAGGATTCCTAATCTAATGAAACTTGTCTTTCTTTCCTTTCAGATGTCTTCCAACAATGCTTCTGGCTCAAACCCAACAGGCTCCTTTTCCCTTATGAACTTGTGTGGTAAGGTCATCTTTGATGGATCCAATTTCAATGAGTGGATCAGAAACATCAGAATGATTACCCTCTACGAGGACAAAGAATATGTCCTCGATAGGGAGCTTAAGGTTGTGAATGAAGCCACTGCTACTCCTGAAGAGTTTGCGGAGTTTGTTGCACATGAAAAGGATGCTACTAAAGTAGCATGCATCATGATGGCCACCATGACTCCTGAACTTCAAAAATCCTATGAAGATTTCTACCCCTATGAGATGCACCTGGATCTGATGGAAAGGTACCATCAGAGCGCGCGTCAGGAGAGGTATGAAATCATCTCCTCCATGATAACCGCAAGGATGAAGGATGGTGAACCCATCACCGGTCACTTGCAGAAGATGCAAAGGTTCGTTGACCGGTTGCTGAAGCTAAATGTTGACTTTCCTGAGGAAATGGCGATTGACATCATTCTCCATTCCTTACCTCCAAGTTATGATCAGTTTCGTATGACTTATCATATGAACAAGGAGGAAGTCACACTTAGCAAACTTCAAGGACTCTTAAGGACAGCTGAAAATGGCCTTAAGGGTAAAGCGGTTGCTACTTCTACTCCTTCAACAGCCCCTGTTCTGGCTATTGGGCAGGGAAAGGGTAAGAAAAGGAAAAACCCTTCGAAGGGTACCAAGGGTAAGACTCTTGATGGTTCCTCTTCAAGTGGGACAAAGAAAGGTCCCATTACTCCTTCTTCAAACCCAAAGGAAGCACAATGCTTCTATTGCCAGGATAAGGGACACTTCAAGCGAAGCTGCCCCAAATATCTGCAAGATCTAAAGGATGGGAAGGTTAAACCCACCCATGCAGGTATTTACACAATATTGTCTAACAACTCATCTAATGCTAATTCTTGGGTGCTTGATACAGGGTGTGGTATTCACATTTGTACTGATTTGCAGGCACTAAGAAGAAGTGAGCAAGTGGAGCACAGGAAGATAAACTTAGTCATGGGCAACAGGAAAGCATCACCTGTTACCAAGATAGGAGTTTATTCTTTATTGCTTAATAATGGGTTAATGTTAGATTTGAATAAGTGTTGTTACTCGCCCGAAATGGCGAGAAATATTATTTCCTTTCATGGCTTGTACAAACAAGGTTTTACATTTTCATTTGATAATAAAAATGGTGCTATTAATGTTTATTACAATGATGTATTTTACTTTAAAGCATTACCTTGTGATGGTGTATATGAAGCCGTGAATGTTGTAGACAATCTAGGAAATAATGTGTTGTATATTGATTCTTCAGATAGCTTGGATAAAGCATCCTTGTGGCATTGTCGTCTTGGACATGTTAACAAGAAGCGCATAGGCCAACTCCAAAAGGTTGGAGTCTTGGAATCATTTGACCTCAAGTCAGATGATAGTTGCGAGTCTTGTTTACTTGGAAAAATGACAAAGTCACCCTTCACAGGTACTTGTGATAGGGGTGAAGGTTTGTTGGACCTTGTACACACGGATGTGTGTGGGCCCTTCAGAGTTGCTACAAGGGATGCTAATCGCTATTATGTGACTTTTACTGATGATTACAGTAGATATGGATATATTTACTTAATCAAGCATAAGTCAGAAACCTTTGAAAAGTTCAAAGAGTTTAAGCAGGAAGTTGAGAATCAATTGGGCAGGAACATCAAGATGCTCCGATTCGATCGAGGAGGAGAGTATCTTAGCATTGAGTTCCTTGACTATCTTAAGGAATGTGGGATTGTCTCACAATTGACACCTCCCAGAACACCACAGTTGAATGGTGTAGCTGAGAGGCGCAATCGAACCTTGTTGGATATGGTTCGTTCCATGATGAGTCGAGCTTCATTACCAATCTCTTTCTGGGGGTATGCCTTAGAGACTGCCGCCCATATCCTTAATCTAGTCCCTACTAAAAAGGTTGCCAAAACACCTCACGAGATGTGGACTGGGAAAGTTCCCAATTTGGACCACATCAAGATTTGGGGTTGTGAAGCTTTCGTGAGGCGTGAGACTCATGATAAGCTTGAACCTCGAAGTGAGAGGTGTTTTTTCATCGGCTACCCACAGAGATCCTTTGGTTACCTCTTCTACAGACCTAGTGATAATGTGGTTTTTGTAGCAAGAAGAGGAGTCTTTCGTGAGAGAGAATTCATAAGCCAAGGGGACAGTGGGAGGCAAATTGACCTTGAAGAGCTTCAAGAGTCAAGTGGTGAAGGAACCTCTAATGCTATCGACCAACCTGAGGAGGAAACTCCTGTTGATCCGATAGATGAGTCTGTACCTCCAAGACGTTCCACTAGGGTGAGGAACACACCTGATTTTTATTATGGTTATCACATCACCACTGAAGGTGATACATTTATTAGTGATAGTACACTAATAGATTTGGATGAACCTAATAATTACAGGGAAGCCATGGCAGGCCCTGAGTCTGCTAAATGGAAGGAGGCTATGGACAGCGAGATTCAGTCCATGTATGACAATCAAGTTTGGAACTTGGTTAACAATGTACCAGGTCGTAAGACAGTTGGGTGCAAATGGATCTTCAAGAAGAAGACCGACATGCATGGGAAGGTACACACTTATAAAGCGCGACTGGTTGCGAAGGGCTTTACTCAAACTCCGGGAGTTGACTATGATGAGACCTTCTCACCAGTAGCTAAAATTAAGTCTATTAGAGTATTGTTAGCCATAGCTGCATTTCATGATTATGAAATATGGCAAATGGATGTCAAAACCGCTTTCCTTAATGGAAAGTTGGCTGAGGATGTTTACATGGCTCAACCAGAGGGTTTTGTTGATACAAGATACCCTAATAGAGTGTGTAAGCTTGATAAATCCATTTATGGATTGAAACAAGCATCTCGCAGATGGAATCTTTGCTTTGATGAGAAAGTCAAAGAGTTTGGCTTTTCTAGGAGTGAGGATGAGTCTTGTGTGTATGTCAGGGCTACTGGGAGCATAGTTAGCTTCTTGGTGTTGTATGTGGATGACATACTTCTCATAGGAAACGACGTCCCAACCTTGCAGGAGGTTAAGTCCTGGCTTGGGAAGTGTTTCGCTATGAAGGACCTTGGGGAAGCTGCCTATATCCTAGGGATAAGGATATTGAGAGATAGGAGTAAGAGACTAATTGGACTTAGTCAAAGTACTTATGTGGATAAGGTATTGAAGAGGTTCAGTATGCAAGATTCCAAGAAAGGAGAATTACCAATCCAGAGTAATGCCAAGCTGAGTAAGACTCAGAGTCCGAGTACAGAGGCTGAGATAGCTGAAATGAGTCATATACCATATGCTTCCGCTGTGGGCTCGATCATGTATGCTATGACTTGTACTCGCCCTGATGTGGCCTTTGCTTTGAGCATGGTCAGTAGATATCAAGGGAACCCTGGCAAGGCACACTGGACAGCGGTAAAGAACATTCTCAAGTATCTGCGGAGGACTAAGGATTGGGTCCTTACCCTCGGGGGCAGTGATGACTTGAGAGTGGAAGGATATAGCGATGCTAGCTTTCAGACTGATAGGGATAATTTCCGCTCTCAGTCAGGCTGGGTCTTTATCCTAAATGGAGGGGCAATTACTTGGAAAAGTTCCAAGCAGGAGACAGTAGCTGATTCTACTTGTGAATCAGAGTACATAGCAGCAAGTGAAGCAGCTAAGGAGGCGATATGGCTAAAGAACTTCATCGGAGACCTTGGAGTTGTACCAGCTATAAAAGAGCCAATGGAAATTTTCTGTGACAGCGAAAGTGCGGTTGCTTTGGCTAAGGAACCAAGAGATCACGGGAGATCTAGGCACATTGACAGAAAATACCATTTCATAAGACATCGAATAGAAGAAGGACTCCTCGTGGCTAAGAGGGTATCATCAGATGAGAACCCGGCAGATCCCCTCACGAAGGGACTGAGCAGGGTTAAGCATTTACAGCATGCGAGGCGCATTGGGCTGAAGGATGATATTAGTTTCAATAATTAGATTCCTGAAACTTGTAAAATGTAATTGACATTTGATGATAAATAAAAGTTGTTATTTATTTATGAGTAAGGTGTTACTATCTTATGTTGATTGTTTACTATGTTTCAATTTTGCATGTTTTTACTTCCAGAATAATTATGTTATTATTCAAACCATCCACAGTCAGTCAAACTTTGGAAGTAAGTATTGATTTAAGACTGTCATGAATTTGGCTTGTATGATTTGTCTAAAAGTGCTTTGGACAATGCAATGGTTGCTACAACATTCATGAGTACTCATAAGGGCTGAGTATTGGATCCAACCCACGCTCACTTGCATCACTTCATGGAATTTATCTCGAGTGATCGTGAGACGGTAATATCATATAAATCTTCAAACCTAGAGATATGAGTTGTTGACTATGAGTTGGTTATTCATTGATTGCACGAAAACGCATTGGTAACTCGATGTCATAAAACGTGCCTTTGTGAGTAATTCAACAAGTAGTTAGTACAAGCATATCAGTCGAAGTTTATCTGTTTCTTCTAGAAATAGAAGCGATATCTGGGCCCCTCGATGATTTGGTTTTGACCTATGTACCGGGCCCGGTCAGAACCTAATTGATGTGTTCAATTTAGTTCTATGTCGAAACAAATCAGAGATCGAGAAACAAATGCTGGACAATAAGTAAGACCATGTTCCATGTGTTTGTCCGGCTGATATCATGAGAACAGAGGATTATATGATCACTTATCTTAAATGGCGTATCATCATCATCTCAGTTCCGAGAGACTTTGAAAGAGCTACGATTGCTAGTCGGATTTTGAAGTCATATTCGCAAATATAGTTATTAGACTTATCCAAGTGGGAGACTGTTGGATATAGTGTCTAAGTCCATAACTTTATTTGGTATGTACTTGACCCGACCCGGCATGGTCCATTTGGGTTGCATGGCATTGCAATACTTGGATAGACTAAATGAGAGAATAAGGCACTTATGATTATTAATATATTATAAGTTCTAATATATTAATAATAGTATTATTTAATTAGTATTGATCAAGTATTAATCTAGGATTAATTTGGTGATCAAAGTGAGACTAATTAAATATATAGGGTTGATTATGACAATCATCAATTCTTTTATGGTGGATTAATGATCCATAGTTTATGGGTTATGGATGTAACCAAATGGAGCTCCATGGATGGTCCATGGGAGTTACAAATCCATGGGTCATGGGAAATCAAGAGTCATGACAATTAAGGGCATTCATGTGTAAACCCTAATTGTGACAACACTATAAAAGGAACCCTATAGCTAGCAAAAAGTGGAGCTAGTGGACATAGTGTTACTAGAGAGGGCATAACCAATTTTGAGTGCTAGAAGTATTCTCTCAAGTTATTCCAAGTCTTGTGGTGTTGTGTGAAGCATTTGAGGCACAACATTTGGGGTGCTAGGCTCACAAAGTCTTGAAGGAATCCAAGCAACAACAAGGTATGTATTTCTACTAGTTTTATGTTTTATGTAATCCTCATGCCATGCTAGTTACGAAATAACCTTGAAAAAGTAATTTGCATGTATATAGAGAAAACATAGATTCAAGGTTATTAGGGTTGCATGTACACTTAGGAAGTGTTAGAATGCTCAAAACCCATCAACAGAGACCCTCCACTTTCGATAGTGCCAAGCAATTGGATTATTAGTTAACTGAGCAATGTCTCCGTCAAGCTACCATGGTCTCATCAAAAGCAAATATGCAAGCTGTGAGTACAAAGAGGAAGTACCATGGAGAGCCGAAAGGGAACTTCAAGCATCGCAAGCCTAATACAGAACCTGTAACTGTGTACGCTGCAACCACAAACACTCCTACTCCAGAAAGCCCTACTCTGGAACGCTACCTCACCATACCAAGTGCAACTTCCATCATGCTATAAATTTCATGGCCTACAGCAACTGCAACTTAAGGGGTTAAATCGCTAAGTTTTGCAGAAATGCCCCGAACAACACAACCTCAACTACTGTTGTAGGAGGAAGCTGAAACTACTTTGAATGTAACCAACTAGGGGATTTCAAGAAATACTACCCTAAATTAAAGAATCATGGTGGTAAAGGAAGGGCATTTGTGATAGGTGAAGGACATGCATGCAAGGAACCCACAGTGGTTACTAGTACATTTCCTAGCAACAATATTTATACTTCTGTATTATTTGACACTGGTGCCGATGGAAGCTTTATTTCCTATAAGTTTAGGAGAATGATAAATCATAAATCATGCAAAATTAATGAAGCTTACATGGTACAAGTTGAAAATAGTCAAATAGAAAGCACCTTAGAAACACTCACCAATTTCCTTCTCACCCTGAATAATCACGTCTTCCATGTTGACTTTATGCCTATGACCATTGGAAGATTCGATGTGATTATCGGAATGGATTGGTTATCAAACCATCGAGAAAATATTTTATGTTACGAAAAGGCCGTTCAATTACCCTTACCAAACGACGAAGCCCTTGTGATTTACGGAGATAAAGTATGGAAGAACCTAAGATTCATCACCTGCATGAAGGCAAGGAAGTATTTGTAGAAGAGATGTATCGCTTTCTTGGCCTACATGGTGGAAATGGAAGACAAGGGTAAGCAAATCAAATACATGCCCCAAGTATGCGATTACCCGGATATATTTCCATAGGATCTACTTGGAGTACCTCCAGTCAGACAGGTCGAATTCTGAATCGACCTAATCCTGGGTGCAGCACCAGTGGCACGATCTCATTATCATCTAGCTCCATCGGAAATGCAAGAATTATCCAGTCAACTTCAAGAACTTCTTAACAAAGGTTTTATCTATCCAAGCTTCTCTCCATGGGGAGCCCCAATAGTATTTGTCCAAAAGAAGGATGGATCGTTCATGATGTGCATCGACTATCGAGAGTTGAACAAGCTCACCATCAAAAACCGGTATCCACTCCCGAGGATCAATGATCTGTTCGACCAGCTACAAGGATCCTTCTACTACTCGAAGATCGATCTGAGATCCGGCTACCATCAACTCAGAATTCACGAAGCATATATTCCAAAAATGGCATTCCGGACTCGATATGGTCACTACGATTTACTGGTTATGCCATTTGGACTGACCAATGCACCAGTTGTATTCACGTACCTTATAAATCGGGTGTGCAAACCCTACTTGGAAAAATTCATGATCGTCTTCATCGACGACATATTAATATATTCATGGACCAAGGAAGAACATGGCCAACACTTGCGTTTAATTCTAAAACTGCTAAGAAAAGAGTAACTTTATGCAAAGTTTTCTAAATGTGAGTTCTGGATTAACGAAGTGCAATTCCTCGGCCATGTGGTCAGCAATAAAGGGATTCATGTCGATCCCGTGAAGATTGAAGCAGTTAAGAATTGGAAATAGCCAACGACACCAACCGAAGTACACCAGTTCTTAGGGCTTGTAGGATAGTATCAGAGATTCATCGAGAACTTCTCCAAGATAGCCAAACCTCTCAACACCCTAACCCAGAAAGACAAAATGTTCGATTGGGGAGACAGCCAAGAGTCTGCCTTCTAGAAATATAAGCAATTGTTGTGAAGTGCACTAATTTTTTCTCTTCCTGAGGGAACATAATACTTTGTAGTATTTATGATACCTCACACTGAGGGTTAGGATGCGTGCTAATGCATAGAAATAAGGTCATTGCACACGCATCCCGAAAAATGAAGCCAAATGAGATAAACTACACTACCCATGACTTAGAGTTGGGAGCTGTAGTTTTGCTTTGAAGATTTGGAGGCACTACCTGTAGGGAACAAAGTGTGTCGTATTCACCGACCACAAAATCCTTCAACACATCTTCAATTAGAAGGAGCTAAATATGAGACAACGAAGATTGGTCGAATTGCTAAACGATTACGATTGCGAAATTTTTTTATTACCCTGGTAAAGCAAATGTCGTGGGAGATGCTCTAAGAAGGAAAGAGCGAGCAAAGCCTCTTCGTGTAAAGGCTCTAACCCTAACCATCCACTCGAACCTCACCACTCAAATTCGTGATGCTCCTCTAGAAGTACTCAAACCCAAGAATATGGTAGAAGAAAACTTGAGAGGTATGGACAAACAATTTAACGTCAAGGATGATGGTACATGATATTTCATGGACCGAATTTGGACCCCAATGTTTGGTGAAGTCAGGAGTTTAGTTTTTATTGAAGCTCATAAATCGAGATACGCAATACATACTGGATCAAATAAGATGTATCTCAATCTCAAAAAGTTGTATTGGTGGCCTAATATGAATGCAGAGATTGCCACCTATGTCGGTAAATGTTTGACTTGCTCCACGGTCAAGGCAAGGTACTAAAAGCTGTGTGGTTTGTTACAACAACCTTCAATCCTAGAATGGAAGTGGGAACAAATAATCATAGACTTAATAACAAAGTTGCCAAAGACATCAATCAGTTTTGACACCATTTGGGTAGTGGTTAACCGTTTGAGAAAGTCCTCCCACTTCCTAGCCATCAAAGAAACTGACAAGATGGAAAAAGTTACTAGTACCTATCTCAGAGAGATAGTTAGACTACATGGTGTGCCAATATCTATCATCTCGAGCCGAGATAGTAGATTTATTTCTAGATTTTGTCAATCACTTCAAAGGTCCCTATGAACCAAACTTGATATGAGTATAACATACTATCCTCAAATGGATTTTTAGAGCGAAACAAAAATACAAACTCTGGAATATATGCTCCGCGCTTGTGTGATAGACTTCGGTAACGCATGGGACACTCACTTACCGTTAGTTGAATTCTCATACAACAATAGGCTATCACACTAGCAAAAAGGCCGCTCCATTTGAGTCCTTGTACGTGCACATATGCCGTTCTCCGATATGATGGGCAGAAGTTGGAGATACTCAATTAGCTAAAAAGCATGTTGGGGACACTCTACTCACTGGTCCTGAAAGTATTCATGAAACGACAGAGAAGATCGTTCAAATAGAGGAACGATTAAAAGTCGCACGTATTCGACATAAGAGTTATGCTGACATCGGAAGCAAACCATTGAAATTCAAAGTAGGAGACCATGCCCTACTAAAGTTTGCTCCATGGAAAGTTGTCATCAGATTTGTAAAACGAGGTAAACTAAACCCCCGTTACATCGAACCTTTTGAAATCCTGGCAAGGGTTGGTCCGGTAGCTTACAAGCTCAAATTACCCTAAAAACTCAGCAAAGTCCACGATACCTTCCACGTATGTAATCTTAAAATGTGTCTCTCTGATGAGAACTGTAACACTCCAATTCAGGTATTACCACAAAAGCCCTTGAAGTTATTTAATGTTGCATAAGAAGTCCCTTAAGTACGTTGGGCGTACTCATGTGTACGCTTAGCGTACTACGCATTAATGATAGCGGAGGGGCAGCACATACGTTGGGTGTACATGACGGGTGTGCAAGCCATAATATTCCAGACTTGAGCCCTATATAAGCATCCTTATCTCATTTGAGCCTCACCCTAATCAGCCTCTTTCACCTCCAAACGTCCCTAAAAATCCTAGAATCAATTCAGAGTGTGTTTTAAGCTTAATGAGTGCATTTGTGGCCCTTTTAGTGTCCATTCAAGAAGGAGGAGTTGCTAAAGCAAGTTTGAAGTGGCTGGGCTTCAAGAATCTGCATCTAGTTCACCTTGAGCATCTTCTGGAGGTATAAAGCTTTGATCTTGATAACTTAATCATTAGATCTAGTTAGGGTTTTCTACTTTGTCCATTTTCGTTAGTTTTGGACCTCTTCTTGAGAGTTGAGCAACTCCAGAGGCTGAAAAGGTTAGATCTGAGGTCCTTTGGTCCATTCATAGCGTAAAAATGAAGTCTTGATGGGTGTTTTGACCTCATGCATGAATTAAGACACTTGGAAAGGTCTTAATGGGTTGTTGGGAATATATAGGACATGCAAAGGCATAAAGTTGCCAACTTTATGCCCTAGGACGTCTTAATGAGCTTAGATCTAACTATTGGATGTGAGGAAACTTAGTATTAAGCACTCAATGGAAGAAGTGCTTAATCTGTTAGTACGCTGGGTGTAACTTAGCATACGCAGCGCGTATGGCCAAAGGACCCAGTACGTTGCGCGTACCAGGGTGGTACACAAGGCGTACACACAACAGATGGACTTGGACTTGTTGTGGGCTTGCAAGTTTTTGGGCCTTGATTAGTCATTGGGTCTGGTCATGTTTTGGATTGGTGGGCCAACTTATCTGTTTTTGGCCATGGTTTCTATGGTTGGGCCTTATTGGGCCGTGAGGCCCGTTAATGGTAATTAGACATGGACTTTGGGCCCAATAGAAAAGGAAGACTTTTGGGCCATTGGGAAAGGACTTGGGTTTTGGACTCTTCAATTGAATAATGTTCAGTCCTAACCTTGGGTAATGTTATTATTGTTCAGCACGGGTGGTTAAAGACTGTTAGGAGAGCAGTTTTTGGATTCAGCAGACAAAGGTGAGTCTCCTCACCATACCGATGGGTCTAAGGCACCAAGGTCGGCCCAATTTATGATATGTAGTATCCTAGCTGCGATTGTAATACGTGACATGTTAGTTGGTATGAGCTAGGAAGTATGCTAGTGGTATATGTGATATGTTTGTATGGAAGACCGTGGGAGAGCCCATGGCACTTGGATGTAAGACCATGTGGAGAGCCCATGGCTTTCCTATCAAAGACCATGGGAGAGCCCATGGCACTTAGGTGTAAGACCATGTGGGGAGCCCATGGCATCCTGGAGTAAGACCCTGGGGACGAGCCCACGGCATCCCTATAAGTTGTATACATGGCTTATGTGATACGTGTAGTTGTTATAGCTAGTATGATATGTTGTATGTGTTTTGTATGTGAGTATGCTCTGGGGAACTCACTAAGCATTAGCTTACAGTTTGTGGATTTGTTTCAGGTACATCTAAGCCCAAGGACAAGGGCAAGGCTTGATGGCTCGGCGTGCACTCTCACTAGGGAATTTTATGGGACACTCTAATATTTTGAAATAAAGTTGTATTTGACTTGGTTTTGAAAACAATTGTAACTGGTTTTTATGGATGATGAAAATGTATTTTGGATAATTAAAAATGAAAATTTTATTTTGAAAAATTGGGTCGTTACATGTTCGTATCAGAGCCTTGGTTTCAGGGATTCGGGCACACTCTCGAGTGTGTCGGGACTCAAACTAAGGAAATGGTAAAATTGTTTAAAAAATAATAAAAGTTAAAAACTTTGAGACTGGAAAAGAGGAGAGTGCAACGCACGTGATCAACCGAGCCAAGTAAGTAGTTCCCCAATATGTTAGCCATGGTATACTGATATTTGAGCTGTGATAATCGTATGGAACATATTATGCGTATGTTTTTAAAATTGTATACGGTTAGGAGCTTATAGCCTTACAATGATTGATTTGGCCTTATTTCATGTTCCTTGTTTGGTTGTGGTCCTAACATAGAATCTTTTATTCGAAAATCTATTTGATCCTTTTCTGTGTATAATTTGCATGCATAAAGGAAACCTGTTATGATTGGTCTGTTTGATGTGGGTAGAGCAAATCTTAGCACAACCTGGGATTTGGGTTATGCGGTGGTTTGTGGAGTATGGTTTATTTTGGGACGAATTGGAGTTATCAGGTAGAGTGTCGGGAAGGTACAGGTAGGTGTGGAAGGTAGTATTAGGCCCGTGCTACTGAAAGCACAGGAGCTGTACCCGAACCAATGCTAGATCTGACAGCTCCAAGGAGCAACGGTGTGGGAAGATCCCCTATATAGATGTCCTAATTATTATGGTTTATGACTTTTCAGTTCAGCATGGTGATGACCCGATTTGGGACAGGGGGATCAGGATCAGGATCAGGATCGGGCAACGGTACCGAGCCCATTGATGAGAGGCTAAGCGAGATCATCGCAACCGAGGTTACGAAGGGCATCCTTGACGCTACACCAGTGATCTTTGGCACAGTCAAGGAGGGGATTATGGAGATTATGGAGGAGAGGCTCATGTCATTCGGAGCCGAGATTGCTGTGGGCCAGGTCGGGACCCGAACTCCCTCGTTCCGGGAGTTCAAGGCATGTGGAGCGCCGGAGTTTTTCGGAGTCAGGGACCCCATTGTTAGCCGACGTTGGGTGGCGGATATTAAGAACGCCCAGCGCACGAGTTCTTGCCCTGATGCGGAAAAAATGGGTTTTGCTTCATGTATGCTGAGAGACAGAGCCCGAGATTGGTGGGGAGAGGTGACCAGCCAGGTGGGAGCGGCCGGTATGGCTGAGATGACGTGGGCCGAGTTCATTCAGCGATTTGATGCGGACTTTGCACCACCTATTGAGGTGCAACAGCTTGTGAGGGGGTGTCATGACCTTCAGCAGACCACCAAGACTGTGGCGGAGATCACCGCCAAGTTTTAGGAACAAGCTTTGTTGATCCCACAGTACGCTACAGAAGAGGATATGAGGCGGATGAGATATCATTCCATGCTGAGGGATGATATTTGGGAATTTATGAGCTTTACAGGGTGCAAAACCGTGAACGAGATGGTTGAGAAGGCCCGTGAGTGGGAAATAGAGTTGGACTTCCACACCAAGCGGAAGCCTGAGCAGGCACAGGCGGCAGTAGGTCAGGCAAAAAACCCTAAGACCTCAAACACTTCCAGCACGGGCCAGCAGGGTCGTGGACGGTGTGCCAAGTGCGGTAAACCGAACAGTGGTGCTTGTCGGACGTCAGGCTCGGGATGTAATGCTTGTAGCCAATCGGGCCACGTAATCTGGGATTTCCCCAAGAAGGGCTTGATTTGTTTTCACTACAACCAGACCGGCCATAAAAAGGCCGACTGTCTGAAGTTGTAGGGAGGGGGAGGAGGAGTGGTGGTGCCCGCGCCCGCCATGATGAGGATCACAGATGGCCGCCCTGCTAAGGCAGATGCTTCAACGGTGAGGAGCCACGCCTTCCAGATGACTACCGAGGAGGCTCAGGCAGAGCCAGATGTCATGGCTGGTATGTATTTATTCTTCTCAGCTTTCTATTTATTTGTATTGCTTATATGTGCCTTGTGCTTATGGTTAGGGACCTTTTTGGTCAATGGTATTTCGGCTCATGTTTTGTTCGATTCAGGAGCTACCCAATCATTTGCGTCTCTTGCGCTTAGCAAGAAGTTTCGGGATGCGTTGGGAACTTTGGATTCCTCGTTTGAGGTAGAGATTGTTCACGACTGCACTGTGAGTGTTGCGAGGGTGTATCAGGACTGTGTTAGAATAGGCTTGGAGAGAGGTTTCGCGTTGACTTGGTTCCGATACCGTTGCGAGGGCTGAAAGTGATTGTCGGGATGGATTGGTTGGGGGCCAATAGGGCCATGATCGATTGCGATCACCAGTTAGTGAGGGTTCGACCCTCTGTTCGGCTGCGAGGGCAAGGAGATTTCTGCAACGGGGATGTACAGGATTTATGGCTTATATCTCGGATACGAGGGTTGAGACCACGACAGATGTGGGCAGTGTGCCGGTTGTACAGGTAAATCAGGATGTTTTTCCCGAAGAGTTATAGGGGGTGCCTCCGGAGAGGCAGGTGGACTTTCGCATTGATTTGGTGCCGAGTGCCGCTCCGATAGCAAAGGCATGATACCGGCTAGCACCGCCCGAGATGTAGGAGCTATCTATGCAGCTTCAGGAGCTGCTAGATCGGGGATTTATCCGTCTGAGCAGTTCCTCGTGGGGAGCTCTGATCCTCATCATGAAAAACAAGGATGGATCACACAGGATGTGCATTGATTATCAAGAGCTAAACAAACTAACGGTGAAGAACCGTTATCCGCTACCGAGGATCGATGATTTGTTTGATCAGCTACAGGGTGCGTCTTGGTTTTCCAAGATTGATCTTCGTTCGGGATACCATCAGATGAGGATTCGGGATGACGATATACCGAAGACAGCGTTCAGGACTCGGTATGGGCATTATGATTTTGTGGTGATGCCATTTGGGCTCACTAATGCCCCAGCAGCGTTCATGGATCTTGTGAACAGGGTATGTAGATCGATGCTGGATCGATCGGAGATCGTTTTTATTCATGATATCCTGGTCTACTCTAAGACCAAGGAGCAGCACGAGCAGCATCTAAGGGAGGTATTGGAGACCCTGAAGGCAGAGAGGCTGTATGCCAAGTTCTCCAAGTGTGATTTTTGGCTGCGGGAGGTACAATTTTTGGGGCACATCATCACCCAGGAGGGTATTTCGGTTGATCCAGATAAGGTTGAGGCAGTGATGAAGTGGGAAGTACAGAAGAATGCTTCCGAGATCCGTAGCTTCTTGGGTTTAGCGGGCTATTATCGGAGATTTATCCAGGATTTCTCCAAGATTGCTGTACCCTTGACTCGCTTAACCAAGAAGAACGTGACATTTCGATGGGGTGTGGATCAACAGTTGGCTTTTGAGACCCTGAGACGGAGGTTATGCGAGGCTCCGATCCTAGTACTACCCGAGGGATTAGACGATTTGGTGGTGTACAGTGACGCATCGATTTCAGGGTTAGTTGCGGTGCTGATGCAGAGGGGCATGTGATAGCTTACACCTCGAGGCAGTTGTAGCCTCACGAAGAGAATTACCCCACTCACGACCTGGAGTTAGGGGCATTGGTGTTTGCCCTCCAGATTTGGAGGCACTACTTGTATTGTGACACCAGTCAAATTTTGGTCAAAAATAAATTGATCAATAATCGTAATTAGGATGAACCAAGTGGTAGAGTTTGTAACAAGGTTTCCAAAAACATAAAGAACACTGAAATCTGAGTTATAACGAAGAAGGTATGACCAATCCAAAATCCGCGACAAAACCAGCAAAAAACTGTTCAATGTAAAAAGAAAATTTTCGATAAAAGGCTTTTTAGCCTTAACAATTTAAATGAAAGTTGTAGAATATGTTAAACCGAGAGCGTTCATAAAAAGAACGTAAAAATCTGACTTCGTATGAGGAAGTTGTGATTTTTCTAAGTTTCGGTTTAGCAGTAGACAGCTAAAAATTCGAAATATAAATCGATCGATATTTAGCCGAGGCAACTTAAACGAGAATCGAAGGTCTCGTAAAAAGTGGCACAAAGGTAAAAAGACAGACGAAAACGGACGTCGGATAAAGAAGTTATGATTTTTTAACGGATTTCCTGTCCCGGTCCGTTAAAAATAATAATATTAAAACTAAAGTCAAAATCAGCCGACAAAGTCTAAATAAACTCTTTCCGGGAAACGAAACGCTGCCCGAATCACCGCTTATCAAAGTGAGTTCATACCCCTATAATTTACATTTTTAATTGTTTTTAAATGCTTTTTAGGGGGGGGGGGAATACAAGTTTAACACAATATAAATTGTGTTAATAATTATGTGATAAAAATTACACAAAGGCTTTTCGTATATTTTTAATAATTACGAAATATTTCCAAAATGACTTAAAGTCATGTTAAACCTTTAAAGTCATGTAAACTCCGTTAAACTCTTTGAAAAATGTTTTATAAACTATTTCAAATTATAATTTCCAAAATCATGTTTATATATGTATAAATATATAAATAAGATTTGAAGGACTTAGGACTAATGAATTATCTTAATTCCTTTTCCTTGTTTGGATGTGGAATTAAGGTGGTGTTATTTGTCCGAAGGACGTTTCCTTCTTAATTATATATATATATATATATATATATATATATATATATATATATATATATATATATATATATATATATATATATATATATTATACATATATGAGTATAAAAGGTTACTCCTTTTGGTATCATTACCTTTGTATCAGGCTGAGCAAAGGTTTTCATCCATGAGAAATCATGCTAATCAGATAGAACATATAAATTATAATAGGTATAATTTATGATTCAGAACTAAATACACAAGTATGATTCACGATTGTATACTTTCCAAGGAAATTACCAAAAATTCATTTAAATATACCAGGATATGTATAATACCTTTAATATATGAACAACATATTAAAGATGTAAAAATACATCATATCGAGTTTGCATTAACAAAGTTACTATACAGAGTACCACGGTTAGCAAGCACGGGGTAATAATACATCATACCGAGTTTCCATTAACAAAGGTACTATATAGAGTACCAGGGTTAGCAAACACGGGGTAATAATACATCATACCGAGTTTGCAGTAACAAAGGTACTATACAGAGTACCAGGGTTAGCAAACACGGGGTAATAATACATCATAAATCTCGTTGAAACAATAAATTTGTGAGGCCCTTCACGATGTACTTATCTAAGTACGACTTTTAAGTCCTGACCTATTAACCAGAATCTCTTGTAGGGAGAGCGTGAATTTGTGTATAGATCTATATGGGACTGACAATCCCGCACCTCTATTGTTCGCTACAGTTTGGCCGGCAGGCCTAGGGTGTTAAATATCATACCATTCTGACGCCTGAAGAACGTTGCCGCAGGCATATCCGTCATATTAGTATGGTTAATAGAACTCACATGGATAAAACAACGGGTAAATTACTAAGTAATATATTTCTCTTAAAACAGTAAGAAAAGATAATTACATCCCGACAAAATATACCTTCTGTAGTTTTTACTTACAGTAAAAGCTACGTATCATGAAATCAAGTATGGTAAATATACTTGTACTTCTAGTTTTGAACATTTAAAACCATAAGGCAGTATTATGGATAATATAATATTTTCCAGGATTAATACTAATGTTTTACTGTGGAACGGAAAAAACTAAGAATACTTTTACAAATGAAACGGTTTATGGGATTAAACCACTTTTACAAAGGAAACGGTTTATGGATTCCACTTTTACAAATGAAACTGTTTATGGAATTAAACTACTTATCAAATGGAACTTAGTCATTTAATCTCTGTAAACTAGTATAACATAAAAGACCATTAGTGGTTAATTCTATAATTCCTTAGTTTCTACATCATAGTTATACATAAGTAATATCCGATTGACAGTGAAATGTGTGACTTCCGCCTTACTTCCTGTTCCTTGTTTGGTTGTGGGCTTAGGGCAGATACACCTATTTGACTGTCCATTGGATATTAGGTTATATATAATTAGTATAAACTAAGTAATTACAGAGGGAAACTATTGAGGTTATCAATTAATCACCTCAGGAAATATAGGATTTTCTGGAGGAACTAATCCAAAGAACTTAGGGTATACCTAACAGAACTAAAATACTTATGAACTCACCAGCTTAAATGCTGATCTACTCTTTCCAAATAACTTGTGTTCTCAGGAATCCAGTAGACAGGTACACTCCCGAAGCTTTTGAGAAGACTACCTAGTACCGTATCGTGACTCTTGTCTTCTACTACAACTACTTTGGTGTTTGAATATGTAATGTTTAAACACTTATGTAAAACTTACACTTATTAATGCAATGGTTGTTTGTACTTTGGTGTTTGAATATGTAATGTTTAAACACTTATGTAAAACTTACACTTATGTGTTGTGATACTTACATGAAGTCCTCCGTGTTGGGTTTTGAGCATTCTAACACTCCTATGGTGTACATGCAACCCTATAAACCTTGGATCTATGTTTTCTCTATTATACATGCAAATATTAACTATTCCAAGGTTTCATCCTAACTAACATATTATGAAGCACCTATACTACAAAGTTCTAGTTAGATGACATACCTTTTGATGTAGCTTGATGTCTTCAAGCTTTAAGAGCTTAGCCCCAATAGTGTGGAAGCCTCAAATGGAATCACAAATCACCAAAACACCTTGGAAGAACTTGAGAGAATATGTATGCACACTAAAATCGGCCCACTCTTATTTTCACACACTTGTTCCCATTTTGTAAGCCAAGGACCCCTTTATATATTATGGAGGATTAGGGTTACATCCATGTAAACCCTAATACCCATGACCTTTCATTTACATAGGATTCATGGGTTAAAAGCTCCATGGACCATCCATGAAAGCTTAGCCCAACCTAAATGAACTTGGCCCATTCCATATATATAAGAGTCCATATTTAATTAGTTCTTTTTTATCACTTAATTAATTCTAAATTAATTTTTGATCAATACTAATTAAATAATATGATTCCATATTAATATATTAGAACTTATAATATATTAATATAAATCATAAATATACTATTCTCAAAAGACTATCCATATAAATTGTGCCGGTGAAGTGCAACCCAAATGGACCATGTCGGGTCGGGTCAAGTACATACCAAATATAGTTATGGACTTAGACATTAATCCAACAGTCTCCCACTTGGATAAGTCTAAAACTATTATTGAGTATGAATTCAAAACCTAACTGGCAATCATAGCTCTTAAAGCCGCTGTCGAACTCTGACCTTGTCAATGACTTGTCCATTAGATAAGGGATCATATATTCCTCCATTCTAGATATCATATGGACTAAGACATGGATTATAATCATTCTCTCTGTCCATTTGTTGTTTCCCGATTTTTGATTTATGATGACTGACTGATTGAACAAATCAAATCAGTCCTGGCTTGGCCAAGCACTCACATGTGTCATCGCTAAATCATCGAGGGGCCCACAGATATCGCTTTTATCCCGAAGGTGAAAGGAATGGATAAACTTCGACTCATATGGCTTGTTCTACTACTTGTTGAATCATACAAAGGCACTTTTTATAACATCGAGTTACCAAATGCTTTTTCGTGCAATCAATGTATAACCAACTCATAGTAACAACTCATATCTCTAGGTTTGAGAATATAAGATATTATCGTCTCATGATCACTCGTGATAAAATCCATGAAGTGATTCAAATGAGCGCGGGTTAAATCCAATACTCAGAACTTATGAGCACTCATGAGTGTTGTAGCACCACTTTGTCCACCAACTTGGACCTCTACAAACCAACCCATGACAGTCTTGATTCATATCTACTTCCAACATATGACCGACTGTGGATGGTTTGAATAACTTAATCATTCAGGAAGAGCGACTTAGTTATTCTGGAAGTCAAAACATGCAAAGTGAAACACAAGAATAAATGAATCAAATATGGTATCAAACCCTATGAATATAAATAAAAACTTTTATTTATCACCATACTGATTACTCATTATTCATTGTTTCGGTTTTATCAACTTTATACTTGAATTAAAAACACTAGTTGTCCCATGCTCCAAGCATGTACACTATGTTTTTCTTAAACAATAGCTTTGCCATACACCAAGTATGCACTCTATGTTTGTCTATGATCCTTACTTTGTGAAATAAACCAATTGAACATAATTTCAATGATTCTAATTTCACACTCCCAAATCCTTATCGAAAAATGTGAGAATTTCAAATTCCTATCATTTATCGAAATCTGTTTAGATTTTAAACTTATATGCACTGACCCTCCTGTAATGAATATGTACAAAGTCACAAAGACTTGTCAACAGTCATTATAAGGTATTCCAATGGAGATCAACTCCATGGAAACTAAGTCTCATATTCAAAGTACATTGCTTTGGACATGCTTCTTGCATTAAGTCTTCTAATCTTACACAGATAACTTCTGAATAAGAGATGCCTCTTTTCAGAATATGTCAATATGGTCCTTCCAAAATTAGCACTATACTTCCAACTGTCTCTGAGCAACCAATCTTTGGTAAACCTCATATTGTCCTCGACAATTGCTTAATCATTTTAGTCATATCCAATTCTAGACCTTTTCCCTTCTTAATGCCTCTGGGCATTTGGAAAAATTTAGAAATGATAAATATTATAGCACATGCAATCGATCCTGTACCCAAAGCAAATGGTACACGATTCATGATGTCTCACATAAAGACATGATTCTAGACCAGTCTTTTGCTACAATATTTTTATTTGCCATGTTTTCAAAATTTGACTATGAAGAGGGATGTCGTAATCATAATCGAATTTTGAGAACGCAATATATAGAATTTCCTTAAGTTGAACCAATCCAACATGAAATTCATATATATATTCTTAACTAAAGATGATTAAGGTCTCAATCTAAGCCTTTAGAACTGAAATGAAGTATATCCTCTCCCTTAATTATAGCAAAACAACTTTTTCAATCCCTGCAGCCTCACGAATTGAAACTTTTGTTTTCTATAATTAACATTGCTAACTTGCAACACTAACAATAATTAGCATGCTCCCACTAACATGATGATTATTAGCATAACACTTATGCTCCCACTAGCTTTGACATGTACTCAGAAATCAGCTGGACTTCTAGAAATCAATACTTTATTGACTTTCTTACCAAAGTTCAGATTTCTGATACGAGTTGCTTTGATAAAACTTTATCAAAATCATACACCTTTCCTTAGATAGCATGCATGTGTGTCTAAACAATTTTCAGAACTATGAAAAGGGATGCCGTAATCATAGTCTCAATTGTTTAGACCTTTTGCCATCTGCTTCAAATCTACTTGGTGGAAGTGTTTCCTCACCATCATTTTCATGAATCGGAGAGAAACCTTATGACCCTTAGATTTTATGGTGTATGTGTTCTTATCCATGTGAATCGTCAAAACCATAGTCACAAGACAAGGATAATGACAAATCCAAACTCATATGGACTGAACTTATGCAATCTTAACTTCTTGCCACCTGGCAGTACAGGGCCTGCCATTGCTTCCAAGTTGTTATGCAACCAATTGAGAACTTTCAGAACTCCTATGCAAAACCAACTTTAACTGGAATGGGCACATAATATGTCAACACGATAGGTTATAAACCTCAAGTCGTGTGCTAGTGAAGAACCTCGGGTTTTATTCTTGATTAGTTCTTGAAATTCTTTTTAGGATCTTTAAGACTCCCACTATCCTCTTGACATATAAGACTATCTTGCCAAATATTCAAGAGATAGTGTGGATTCTTTATCAAGACAAACACTTCACACAATTGGCCTTAGTTGGTCTTTGTTTTATCCAAAACATCACAACTTACCAATTTCAAATGTACAAGAGTAGGACATTTTTACTCTTACATTTGACAAGTGTTTTAAAACTTTCTTTAAGATATGTCACTCAAGTTACAATCTTGGAGTATGACTCTAAGAATTGTTTTGGAACGAAGTATGACTCATCTTCCTGATCTAACCATTTCAACAATTCATGACTCCTCTTCTTAGTCATAAGAATGCACTAAGATGACCTTTAGAGGACTAATTGTGATATGATTTCTAAATCATTAAAATGATCACAAACATGATACTAAAGTACTTTCCCATCTTTTCAGATTTGAGAAACTTTTATCTTTCTGCCTAATTTGATTCTTCCTATTCGTTCTGCCATACATTGAGACTTTTCCAATGTTTCAGAATTATACTTCAACTTGTAAGTATAACCATATTTACTAAACTTTAGTAAATCAAATAGTCTTAACGAGCTTTGTGGTGGACATGACCAGTGCACAAGAATGTGTACTCGATCCCTTTAGTACTTCACTTGACTCACACATCCATGTGAACAAGTAATTAGTCTTGATTTTGCCAATGCTTGAAAGTTCTCATTCATCATACTATTCAACTTGCATGATTCCAAGTTTCGGTCCAATTGAAACTTGGGTGATGAGGAACTTTCCTGATTTGGTAAATTTAGACACTACCACAAATGAAAGAATCAAACCCATTTTCCAATATTGCTGTCAGTGGCATCATATAAGCAACAATTTTCCACAAATGCCATTGTAAGGATACTTCAAATAAATAAAATTAAACAATTTTCTGTTATTTTAAAACTTTGCGGAAAAACTTATCCTTACAATCCACATGGAAAATTGTTGTTATCTATTCCTTAGCAATATATCATAACTTCTTAAGCAACTGCTCAAAATTCTGATGCGATCGAAATCCACCTTCGCCATCAGAATCAGCATATACTTCCTTTAAGATTTCTCTCTATTCTTTTATTCTTAAAACATCAACACCTGACCCAGTCACATCATGTAATGAGGATCTCAGAATAGAACTTAACAGAGTTAGATAATGGGCTCTACCTGATGTAGAGTCAAACTCATTGACTTTAACATCCTTAGGTAAATTTGGCAACTTTGCAATCAACGCCCCTTCCTTTGGCAAAATAAACATATGGATCCTTTGGTAATGGGACTATCTCAGACTTAGCCTTTCTCTTTACCATTTGGTCAACCGGGTTGACTATGGCCAATCCCTTTCCATTGGGAAGAGAATGCTTTTTCTGGATTTCCAGTGTCACCATTGTCACCGTCCATAAAGTTTTTGGGAAGTTGATCTTCTAATCAAATTTGCTTTACTATCGTTCCAAATCATTGCTGATTCAGCAGCACCAAGCAAATAGATATGATCATTAACGTTCATGTCATAGTCTGTTTCATAGTAGTCCCAAAGGAACTCACTATGTGACTTAGAAAGTGATTGAACATCCAACTTTCTCAAGACTTTGACACCCAACTCTCCCAGCTTGTCAATATGTGACTTCATCTCTAAGATGTGATCACACATAGACCTTGCTTGCCATTAGGGCTTGAGTGACCTTGAACTTGTGGGTTAGGAAGAATAATTGGAGGAGGTGGAGGAAGAGAAGTATGACTTCCATGAGCCAAACTCGGGAAGTCATATTCATTAGGAAAGCTTGGTTTGGGAAGATCATTGTGTTGGATTAATGTCTAAGTCCATAACTATATTTGGTATGTACTTGACGCGACCCGGCATGGTCCATTTGGGTTGCACTTCACCGGCACAATTTATATGGATAGTCTTTTGAGAATAGTCTATTTATGATTTATATTAATATATTATAAGTTCTAATATATTAATATGGAATCATATTATTTAATTAGTATTGATCAAGAATTAATTTAGAATTAATTAAGTGATCAAAAAGAACTAATTAAATATGGACTCTTATATATATGGAATGGGCCAAGTTCATTTAGGTTGGGCTAAGCTTTCATGGATGGTCCATGGAGCTTTTAACCCATGGATCCTATGTAAATGAAAGGTCATGGGTATTAGGGTTTACATGGATGTAACCCTAATCCTCCATAATATATAAAGGGGTCCTTGGCTCACAAAATGGGAACAAGTGTGTGAAAATAAGAGTGGGCCGATTTTAGTGTGCATACATATTCTCTCAAGTTCTTCCAAGGTGTTTTGGTGATTTGTGATTCCATTTGAGGCTTCCACACTATTGGGGCTAAGCTCTTAAAGCTTGAAGACATCAAGCTACATCAAAAGGTATGTCATCTAACTAGAACTTTGTAGTATAGGTGCTTCATAATATGCTAGTTAGGATGAAACCTTGGAATAGTTAATATTTGCATGTATAATAGAGAAAACACAGATCCAAGGTTTATAGGGTTGCATGTACACCATAGGAGTGTTAGAATGCTCAAAACCCAACAGTGGTATCAGAGCCATGGGTTGTTTTCTATTATATTTGATGCAAATGTATTTTTTTTTTCAAGTTGAAGGAAAAAAAAAGGAAAAAAAAAAACATGAAGTTTGTCAAATTTTATGATAATTACTTGATTTTATGAAAAACTAATTATTTATAAAATTTGAGTCACTTTACTACAAGAGTTGAATTAGGTCAATTTATTAAAAGATAGAATGATATGATTATTTTATTTGTTTTAAAAGTTTGATCTAAATGGTTTTAAGGAGTCACAAATTTTGTCATAAAATTTTGGAACTCAAAAGTTTTTTTTTAAAGTTATGATCTTAAGAGTTTTGAAACTTCCATAAGTTATGGATGTGAAATGTCTCATTTATTAACTCTTTAGGTTATGAATTCCAAGAGTCTTCAAAGGATAATTGTCAAAGTTTCAAGATTTGTATTAGTTTATATGATTATCTAATTTCTTGAAAATTATTGATGTGAATTATCTTTACTTATGAGTTTAATCTAGATCATAGAAAAATTATTTGATTATTGTGTTAATTGGAATATTTGATCTTAATGGTTTTTATGAACTCCATAACTTGTCCTCAAGTTATGGAAAGTGAAGAGTTTTTCTTTTTAAAGTGTCATTAAGTCTCATAGGTTATGAAAATAGAAGAGTCGCTATTTTTAATGTCATCATTAAATGATTTAATGCCTTCCATAACTTGTCCTCAAGTTATGGAACTTGATTTTTTTTCATTAAACCTTAATTAAACTCATAAGTTATGAAAAATCCAAGAGTTTTGAAAGGTTTCAAAACTTGTCCTCAAGTTTTGGAATTTGTAAAGTTACCCCCCATGTATACTTTAATTCCAAACTAGACCTTAGAATTTTAAAAGTTTAAAATTCAACCCTTATACTATTATTATAATTTTAATTATATAGATATGTATAAGATAAAGTCAATCTTACCATTAGTAGGCCTCATTCACAAAGCTGGTCTATAAGGGGGGTATAAGGTTACTGCCTATAAAATGGCAGTTTAATGGGTGTCCACTCTCACTCACCGCTTCCTTGACCGGTGGAGGGTCGTTAGCCGAACAGGTAGGACAAGGACTATAATTCTCCCTTCATTATAAGTATAATGATAAATACTAAGTAACTAAACACTTATAAATTCCCAATCTTAGTTACTTAGGAAAATGTGAATAAGGTGCTAATCCATGAAATTACACTTTGCACTTTGTTTAAGCTGTTAGTGGAGCGTGTGTGGTTAACCGGCACACTAACCTGGACTTAACAAGGTAGGCAAAGGGTAACTTAATGTTTATCATAGTATCGTTGGAGTGTGTGTGGTTAACCGGCACATCGATTGAGGTGTAAATATTAAGGGTACCAAGTATATTTGCATGGTTACTTCACACCTTGTTTTGTGATCCTCGGCATCCCAGTCACAAAACCTGAAGGGCACACTCGAGATTGAAACATGCCATTGAAAAGTTCAATGAATCTCAAAAGAATCTAGGAGTTTCAAAACCAATTAAAACCTAATAATACATTTCGTTTATCTTGGTGGAAATTGGTGAATCGTCATTCACCTACCTTCAAATATTTTATAGCTTGGATTACGGCATCCCTCTTCCAAGTTATAAAATAGTTTGTTGGGTCCTAGCCTTAATATATCATATTGGGTGTTATATTAAGGACTTAAATCAACTTTACGTGAATTTCTCCCATTGTTGATGTCTGGTTTAGACAACAATGATCTTCCCAAACCAAGCTTTCCTAATGAATATGACTTCCCGAGTTTGGCTCATGGAAGTTATACTTCTCTTCCTCCACCTCCTCCAATTATTCTCCCTAACCCACAAGTTCAAGGTCACTCAAGCCCTAATGGCAAGCAAGGTCTATGTGTGATCACATCTTAGAGATGAAGTCACATATTGACAAGCCGGGAGAGTTGGGTGTCAAAGTCTTGAGAAAGTTGGATGTTCAATCACTTTCTAAGTCACATAGTGAGTTCCTTTGGGACTACTATGAAACAGACTATGACATGAACCTTAATGATCATATCTATTTGCTTGGTGCTGCTGAATTAGCAATGATTTGGAACTATAGTAAAGCAAATTTGATTAGAAGATCAACTTCCCAAAAACTTTATGGACAGTGACAATGGTGACACTGGAAATCCAGAAAAAACATTCTCTTCCCAATGGAAAGGGATTGGCCATAGTCAACCCGGTTGACCAAATGGTAAAGAGAAAGGCTAAGTCTGAGATAGTCCCATTACCAAAGGGTCTATATGTTTATTTTGCCAAAGGAAGGGGTGTTGATTGCAAAGCTGCGAAATTTACCTAAGGATGTTAAAGTCAATAAGTTTGACTCTACATCAGGTAGAGACCATTATCTAACTCTGTTAAGTTCTATTCTGAGATCCTCATTACATGATGTGACCGGGTCACATGTTGATGTTTTAAGAATCAAATAATAGAGAGAAATCTTAAAGGAAGTATATGCTGATTCTGATCGCGAAGGTGGATTTCGATCGCATCAGAATTTTGAGCAGTTGCTTAAGAAGTTATGATATATTGCTAAGGAATAGATAACAACAATTTTCCATGTGGATTGTAAGGATAAGTTTTTCCGCAAAGTTTTAAAAATAAAATAAAATTGTTTAATTTTATTTATTTGAAATATCCTTACATTGGCATTTGTGGAAAATTGTTGCTTATATGATTCCACTGACAGCAATATTGGAAAATGGATTTGATTCTTTCATTTGTGGTAGTGTCTAAATTTACCAAATCAGGAAAGTTCCTCATCACCCAAGTTTCAATTGGACCGAAACTTGGAATCATGCAAGTTGAATAGTATGATGAATGAGAACTTTCAGGCATTGGAAAATCAAGACTAATTACTTGTTCACATGGATGTGTGAGTCAAGTGAAGGACTAAAGGGATCGAGTACACATTCTTGTGCACTGGTCATGTCCACCACAAAGCTCGTTAAGACTATTTGATTTACTAAAGTTTAGTAAATATGGTTATACTTACAAGTTTAAGTATAATTCTGAAACATTGGAAAAGTCTCAATGTATGGCGGAACGAATGGGAAGAATCAAATTAGGCAGAAAGATAAAAGTTTCTCAAATCTGAAAAGATGGGAGAGTAATTTAGTATCATGTTTGTGATCATCTTAATGATTTAGAAATCATATCACAATTAGTCCTCTAAGGGTCATCTTAGTGCATTCTTATGACTAAGAAGAAGAGTCATGAATTGTTGAAATGGTTAGATCAGGAAGATGAGTCATACTTCGTTCCAAAACAATTCTTAGAGTCATACTCCAAGATTGTAACTTGAGTGACATATCTTAAAGAAATTTTTAAAACACTTGTCAAATGTAAGAGTAAAAATGTCCTACTCTTGTACATTTGAAATTGGTAAGTTGTGATGTTTTGGATAAAACAAAGACCAACTAACGCCAATTGTGTGAAGTGTTTGTCTTGATAAAGAATCCGCACTATCTCTTGAATATTTGGCAAGATAGTCTTATATGTCAAGAGGATAGTGGGAGTCTTAAAGATCCTAAAAAGAATTTCAAGAACTAATCAAGAATAAAACCCGAGGTTCTTCACTAGCTTACGACTTGAGGTTTATAACCTATCGTGTTGACATATTATGTGCCCATTCCAGTTAAAGTTGCCTTTGCATAGGAGTTCTGAAAGTTCTCAATTGGTTGCATAACAACTTGGAAGCAATGGCAGGCCCTGTACTGCCAGGTGGCAAGAAGTTAAGATTGCATAAGTTCAGTCCATATGAGTTTGGATTTGTCATTATCCTTGTCTTGTGACTATGGTTTTGACGATTCACATGGATAAGAACACATACACCATAAAATCTAAGGGTCATAAGGTTTCTCTCCGATTCATGAAAATGATGGTGAGGAAACACTTCCACCAAGTAGATTTGAAGCAGATGGCAAAAGGTCTAAACAATTGAGACTATGATTACGGCATCCCTTTTCATAGTTCTGAAATTGTTTAGACACACATGCATGCTATCTAAGGAAAGGTGTATGATTTTGATAAAGTTTTATCAAAGCATCTCGTATCAAAAATCTGAACTTTGGTAAGAAAGTCAATAAAGTATTGATTTCTAGAAGTCCAGCTGATTTCTGAGTACATGTCAAAGCTAGTGGGAGCATAAGTGTTATGCTAATAATCATCATGTTAGTGGGAGCATGATAATTATTGTTAGTGTTGCAAGTTAGCAATGTTAATTATAGAAAACAAAAGTTTCAATTCGTGAGGCTGCAGGGATTGAAAAAGTTGTTTTGCTATAATTAAGGGAGAGGATATACTTCATTTCAGTTCTAAAGGCTTAGATTGAGACCTTAATCATCTTTAGTCAAGAATATATATATATGAATTTCATGTTGGATTGGTTCAACTTAAGGAAATTCTATATATTGCGTTCTCAAAATTCGATTATGATTACGGCATCCCTCTTCATAGTCAAATTTTGAAAACATGGCAAATAAAAATATTGTAGCAAAAGACTGGTCTAGAATCATGTCTTTATGTGAGACATCATGAATCGTGTACCATTTGCTTTGGGTACAGGATCGATTGCATATGCTATAATATTTGTCATTTCTAAATTTTTCCAAATGCCCAGAGGCATTAAGAAGGGAAAAGGTCTAGAATTGGATATGACTAAAATGATTAAGCAATTGTCGAGGACAATCTGAGGTTTACCAAAGATTGGTTGCTCATGGACAGTTGGAAGTATAGTGCTAATTTTGGAAGGACCATATTGACATATTCTGAAAAGAGGCATCTCTTATTCAAAAGTGATAGTCAAAATGAGAATATGGAGTTGTCTCCATAGGTGGAAGTTATCTGTGTAAGATTAGAAAACTTAATGCAACAAGCATGTCCAAAGCAATGTACTTTGAATTTGAGACTTAGTTTCCATGGAGTTGATCTCCATTGGAATACCTTATAATGACTGTTGACAAGTCTTTGTGACTCTGTACATATTCATTACAGGAGGGTCAGTGCATATAAGTTTAAAATCTAAACAGATTTCGATAAATGATAGGAATTTGAAATTCTCACATTTTTCGATGAGGATTTGGGAGTGTGAAATTAGAATCATTGAAATTATGTTCAATTGGTTTATTTCACAAAGTAAGGATCATAGACAAACATAGAGTGCATACTTGGTGTATGGCAAAGCTATTGTTTAAGAAAAACATAGTGTACATGCTTGGAGCATGGGACAACTAGTGTTTTTAATTCAAGTATAAAGTTGATAAAACCGAAACAATGAATAATGAGTAATCAGTATGGTGATAAATAAAAGTGTTTATTTATATTCATAGGGTTTGATACCATATTTGATTCATTTATTCTTGTGTTTCACTTTGCATGTTTTGACTTCCAGAATAACTAAGTCGCTCTTCCTGAATGATTAAGTTATTCAAACCATCCACAGTCGGTCATATGTTGGAAGTAGATATGAATCAAGACTGTCATGGGTTGGTTTGTAGAGGTCCAAGTTGGTGGACAAAGTGGTGCTACAACACTCATGAGTGCTCATAAGTTCTGAGTATTGGATTCAACCCGCGCTCATTTGAATCACTTCATGGATTTTATCACGAGTGATCATGAGACGATAATATCTTATATTCTTCAAACCTAGAGATATGAGTTGTTACTATGAGTTGGTTATACATTGATTGCACGAAAAAACGCATTTAGTAACTCGATGTTATAAAACGTGCCTTTGTGTATGATTCAACAAGTAGTAGAACAAGCCATATGAGTCGAAGTTTATCCATTCCTTTTACCTTCGGGATAAAAGCGATATCTGTGGGCCCCTCGATGATTTAGCGATGACACATGTAAGTGCTTGGCCAAGCCAGGACTGATTTGATTTGTTCAATCAGTCAGTCATCATAAATCGAAATCGAGAAACAACAAATGGACAGAGAGAATGATTATAATCCATGTCTCGGTCCATATGATATCTAGAATGGAGGAATATATGATCCCTTATCTAATGGACAAGTCATTGACAAGGTCAGAGTTCGACAGCGACTTTAAGAGCTACGATTGCCAGTTAAGTTTTGAAGTCATACTCAATAATAGTTTTAGACTTATCCTAGTGGGAGACTGTTGGATTAATGTCTAAGTCCATAACTATATTTGGTATCTACTTGACCCGACCCGACATGGTCCATTTGGGTTGCACTTCACCGGCACAATTTATATGGATAGTCTTTTGAGAATAGTATATTTATGATTTATATTAATATATTATAAGTTCTAATATATTAGTATGGAATCATATTATTTAATTAGTATTGATCAAGAATTAATTTAGAATTAATTAACTGATCAAAAAGAACTAATTAAATATGGACTCTTATATATATGGAATGGGCCAAGTTCATTTAGGTTGGGCTAAGCTTTCATGGATGGTCCATGGAGCTTTTAACCCATGGATCCTATGTAAATGAAAGGTCATGGGTATTAGGGTTTACATGGATGTAACCCTAATCCTCCATAATATATAAAGGGGTCCTTGGCTCACAAAATGGGAACAAGTGTGTGAAAATAAGAGTGGGCCGATTTTAGTGTGCATACATATTCTCTCAAGTTCTTCCAAGGTGTTTTGGTGATTTGTGATTCCATTTGAGGCTTCCACACTATTGGGGCTAAGCTCTTAAAGCTTGAAGACATCAAGCTACATCAAAAGGTATGTCATCTAACTAGAACTTTGTAGTATAGGTGCTTCATAATATGCTAGTTAGGATGAAACCTTGGAATAGTTAATATTTGCATGTATAATAGAGAAAACATAGATCCAAGGTTTATATGGTTGCATGTACACCATAGGAGTGTTAGAATGCTCAAAACCCAACACATTGTTGTCTAAACCAGACATCAACAATGGGAGAAATTCACTTAAAGTTGATTTAAGTCCTTAATATAACACCCAATATGATATATTAAGGCTAGGACCCAACAAACTATTTTATAACTTGGAAGAGGGATGCCGTAATCCAAGCTATAAAATATTTGAAGGTAGGTGAATGACGATTCACCAATTTCCACCAAGATAAACGAAATGTATTATTAGGTTTTAATTGGTTTTGAAACTCCTAGATTCTTTTGAGATTCATTGAACTTTTCAATGGCATGTTTCAATCTCGAGTGTGCCCTTCAGGTTTTGTGACTGGGATGCCGAGGATCACAAAACAAGGTGTGAAGTAACCATGCAAATATACTTGGTACCCTTAATATTTACCCCTCAATCGATGTGCCGGTTAACCACACACACTCCAACGATACTATGATAAACATTAAGTTACCCTTTGCCTACCTTGTTAAGTCCAGGTTAGTGTGCCGGTTAACCACACACGCTCCACTAACAGCTTAAACAAAGTGCAAAGTGTAATTTCATGGATTAACACCTTATTCACATTTTCCTAGGTAACTAAGATTGGCAATTTATAAGTGTTTAGTTACTTAGTATTTATCATTATACTTATAATGAAGGGATAATTATAGTCCTTGTCCTACTTGTTCGGCTAACGACCCTCCACCGGTCAAGGAAGCGGTGAGTGAGAGTGGACACCCATTAAACTGCCATTTTATAGGCAGTAGCCTTATACCCCCCTTATAGACCGGCTTCGTGAATGAGGCCTACTAATGGTAAGACGACTTGCTCTTATACATATAATATATTAAACTTTTAATATTATAATAGTATAAGGGTGTATTTTAGACATTTAAAATACTTGGTGGTTTAATGTATTAATTAAACTAGACTTTTAATTTAATTAAACTCAAACCATATATTTTATGAATTAATAATACTCTTTTAATTAAACGCTTTAATTAACTATTAATAAAGTCCATAAGAGTTAATTTGAACTATTCAACAAAACATCATAATTCCAATTATTAAACTCAAAATTAAAACCATTTAATTAATTGTTTAAGTTATGAACCCAAGAGTTTTAGAATTCAATTCTTTTTTTCATAAAAAACTTTTCTCAAATTCCAAAACTTGAGGGCAAGTTTTGTAATTCTTGAAAACCTTTGGATTCCGTAACTTATGGAATTAATGGTGTTTTATGATGAAACTTTCCATGTTCCATAACTTAAGAACAAGTTATGGAATTCTTTAAAACATTAACACCAAATTTTGTCACTCCATAAAAACTTTGAATAAAAAAATTTTTTTTTTTTTAAAAAAACTTTCATATCCATAACTTATGGAAGTTTCAAAAACCCTTAAGATCACAACTTTAAAAAAAAGTTTTGAGCTCCAAAATTTTATGACAAAATATGTAACTCCTTAAAACATTTAGATCAAACTTTTAAAACTAATAAAATAATCATATCATTTTATCTTTTACTAAATTTGACCTAATTCAATTCATATAACAAATGATTCAAATTTTACAAATAATTCGTTTTTCACAAAACAAGTAATTATCTGAAAATTTGACAAACGTCATCTTTTTTTTTCCTTTTTTTTTTCAACTTGAAAATAAAACATTTGCTTCAATATAACAGAAACAACCCATGGCTCTGATACCACTGTTGGGTTTTGAGCATTCTAACACTCTTATGGTGTACATGCAACCCTATAAACCTTGGATCTATGTTTTGTCTATTATACATGCAAATATTAACTATTCCAAGGTTTCATCCTAACTAGCATATTATGAAGCACCTATACTACAAAGTTCTAGTTAGATGACATACCTTTTGATGTAGCTTGATGTCTTCAAGCTTTAAGAGCTTAGCCCCAATAGTGTGGAAGCCTCAAATGGAATCACAAATCACCAAAACACCTTGGAAGAACTTGAGAGAATATGTATGCACACTAAAATCGGCTCACTCTTATTTTCACACACTTGTTCCCATTTTGTGAGCCAAGGACCCCTTTATATATTATGGAGGATTAGGGTTACATCCATGTAAACCCTAATACCCATGACCTTTCATTTACATAGGATCCATGGGTTAAAAGCTCCATGGACCATCCATGAAAGCTTAGCCCAACCTAAATGAACGTGGCCCATTCCATATATATAAGAGTCCATATTTAATTAGTTCTTTTTGATCACTTAATTAATTCTAAATTAATTCTTGATCAATACTAATTAAATAATATGATTCCATATTAATATATTAGAACTTATAATATATTAATATAAATCATAAATATACTATTCTCAAAAGACTATCCATATAAATTGTGCCGGTGAAGTGCAACCCAAATGGACCATGCCGGGTCGGGTCAAGTACATACCAAATATAGTTATGGACTTAGACATTAATCCAACACTCCGCCCCCGAACGTTTCCGCCGTTCTGGTTTGGGGGTGTGACAGATTGGTATCAAAGCAGTGTTTATAGTGAACTCAGTATATCAGTCATAAAAGATATACAACTATAAACCCATTGGGATAAAAACACTCTGACCAAGAGTTATACTTTAAAAATATAAAAATATTTTATAAAAGTATAAGTACATGCAGAGTATATATACTAGAATGAGTATCACAAGAAGAACAAAACAAAAGTATTTGGATGTTGGTCATTACAGTTAAACCTAGACAGTGACGTAATCATATATGGGATCAATATAGCCTGATCAACTATATTCAGTCGAGATATGACCAACATGTCTTTCGGGAGTGATTGTAGTGTTGCAACAGGTCTAAAACTTACCTAAGTACCAGAAGAATTCTAGAACCAAACATAAAGATTAAAATACTATAGGAGTATTTTAGGATGCTATAACAAGAAAACTGAAAACTTGTCAAATTCTTATATCTAGAAGTCCAAGAATCAAACATTATAACTAAAATAACATGGAGGTATTTTACATACCTTTGGGGAAATGTTAAAAAGATCTTTTCTGATAAGTCTATAACTACTAAGTGGATACATTAAGGTTATATATAGTCGAGATTTTATAGACTTAGAATATGTGATTTTCACTCTACTTCCTTTTCCTTGTTTGGATGTGGTTTTAGAGTACGATTACTTATTCAAAGGTCTATTTGATCAGGATTATATATAATCGGTACACACCATGTGATTATAGGAGGACCAGAAAGAATCACCTTCGTAAGAATTAAAATTTTCTCATAGATTCTTTAGACATTCCCATTCTCGTATAAACCCGTTAGATAAACATAGTTACTCCAGCAATCAATAGAAGAGTCAAGGAGGATCCAACGGAATTTCATTAGGAGAATCCCAAGAAAGAAACATATGAGAAGTAAATAAACTATAGAAATCATTTAGTGCCCTTACCCTATTAAGGACACCAATGAGAGATTCACATGAACTTCCGAGATTCAAAATCTTCATTATGAAGTAATGCGGATCAGTGTCAGAATCAGAAGTAAGACAGCTCAGGAATTCAATATACCTACAGAGGAGAAGGACACCCTATAGATACCAGGAGGAAACAAATCATTACCGCTCAGAATAGAACAAAGAACAAAGGAAAACCACGCATGATTCATGAGAAGTGTTTGAGCACCTTTTCATCTAAGTAATAACTAGTAAATCGATTCAACCTAGTGAGTTAGTGATTTCATTACTCACATTAGGTTTTGAGCTTATCCTCTTTTCCGGTCATGGCTAATAACAATAAATCAGATCACGAAATCTTAATTGATAGTGATTACTTCTCAAATTCATAAGTCTATTTTATGTAGACACTGTTATGAATTATTTTCGAATATTTTCGAAAATTGGGAAACGATATCCACCAAACGAAGGTAACTTAGTTCGGATGATACTCGGTTCATAACCATTCTAGAAACTTAATTATGTTCTTTACCAGGACTGCATCATAGGGATGCAGGTCGAATCATTGAGAACAATATAACAAAACGAAAGATTTATACATAGATACAAATGGTTAGAATACATCTAGAAACAACTATCGTCGCTCATGAGCTCATTTTCTTATCATGTAACAGAATCATGCCTCCAAAGAAATGTAACCAACCCACCAGCGAAACACCAATCCTTCATATAGATGTGGCTACGTTTCAAGCTGCGGTCACAGCAGCTGTAGCAGCTGTCATGGCACACCTTAATGCTAACAATGCAAATGTTAGCAGTAATGCTATCAGTAACCCCGATCGTGGTGATGGCCAAGTACAGCAATGAGCACCTACTTGTAGGAACACCTTGAACCTTAAGCCTAATATCCTGAAACGAAAGTTCGAGAACAAGGAAGGGAGTTGTTCAACTCAAGAACCTAACAGAGGGCAACGAACTGGGGCAGTCAATACCCCCATCAGCCCAGTTATTCTAGCACCAACCAAGCAGTACTTAGGAAACCTCCCACACTGCAGCAAGTGCAACTACCATCATCATGGAGTTTTCCGAGAGCTGCATTGCAATAGATGCAACATAAAGGGGCATACCGCCCGCATCTATAGAACTCCGGTTGAGTTCATCACTTCAACTACCGATGTTGGAACCATTCCTATATGTCACCTTTGTGGTGAAATAAGACATTACAAGAGGGACTGTCCAATAGAGAAGAACGACGGGGGAGCAGGAGGAGTTTGAACCCAATACATGGGGAAAGCATCAAAGAACCCTGCTATATTTTGGTACGCTTCCAAACCCCAATAACTATCTATAATTATGATTACTCTCTCGTTCAAATTAAATCACAACAATTATATAAAATTTGAAACCATAACAGGTAAGCTATGATGACTTAGTGTATACATAAGGGTCATTTATAATTAAGATTTGTAGACTTAGAGTGAGTAATCCCGCCTCATTTCCTGTTCCTTGTTTGGTTGTGGATTTAGGGCAGGGTTGCTCAGTCAAAGGTCTTACCAATCTTAATTATACATGACTTGTATACACCAAGCGATTATAGAGAGATCTAGTAAGGATCGTTTCATGAAAGTTCATAATTTCAAATTATCAGAACCCTCGTATTGGTAGTACCCGCCAATTTCGAATCAAAATGGGGTTCGTAGCGATAATAACAGAATAAAACCAGAAGCGCTGAAAACTTAGGTACATAGGATATCATCCTAGTAATCATTCGTCCCAGAACGACTTAATATCTATTTCGTCGAGAAAATTCTGACATCCTCATTCGACATGGTTTGGCCTGGCCCTTATCATGTGAAAATTCTTATGTTGTATAACATAACTTTTTCCTTAATCAGCAGTAAGATGAAATTCTTCCAATCCATAACGCAAAACCCTTAGATTGTCTCTCATTTCAAAACTTCAGAAGTACCCATGCGAAGAGTACCACACCATTCTAGCCTACTCAGTAGACAGGAAACTTCAAACGAAAAGCACCGAAGTAGTCTTAGAAGTCAGTAACTACCGAAGTACCTCAATAGATCTCGTAGGAAAATCATTGTACCGCAGGTCAAGTTCATGAATAGAGACTAAGAACTCATTAAGTTAATCTATCGCTGCTAAGTGTATACACGAGAGTGGTATATAAGTTAGACTTAGCAAGATTAAGGATGTGTGATTCCGCCCTATCTCTTGTTCCTTGTTTGGTTGTGGACCTGGGGCAGAGTCACCCATCCGAACGTTTTGTGAAATCTAAATTATATACGACTTGTATACACAAGGTAATGGTGGATGAGCCAATTATGAGTCTGATCATGAACTTCGGAGCTGTCACACCCCAAAACCGAGAACGGCGGAAACGTTCTGGGGTGGAGGACGTCATGTACAGTATCATCACAATGCATAATAGTAAAGACAAGCAACAACATCCATTGCATTAATATAATAATTGTAATACAAGTGTGTTATGTACAGTTTGTAAGACACCAAAAGATATAATCAAAATAAAAGAGGAGTCTTGTATGTGCTCCATCTTCTCAAAAGCTGCATCTGTACCTGTCTACTGATGACCTCAGAATACAAGTTATTTTGAAAAGAGTTTATCAACATAAAGTTGGTGAGTTCATAAGTATTTAGTGTCTTTGCTTGTATAAAAATGTTTACAACAATGTAGTATAATAGCTGATATCAATGTTTGACAATAGTATACTCCCTAGAAAATCCTATATTTTCCAGTAAAAGTAGTCTTCTACCAAGACCCGTTTGTTTGCATGTTTGATCCTTTGAAAATGTAAAAGTTTTCCTTAGTGAAACTATCAGTAAGAAAATATAGTTTTAGACTTTATTCATGTCAAGTAATGGGGAAAATAAGGTTTTACCCCAGCAGTGGCACTGCCAGCTAAATGAAATAAAATACAGACTCCAGGTAGTATTAAATGTACAATACACCTCGGGGAGCCTGTTTGGCCTTTAATTCTTAATGTCTAATTAAAGGTTTGAATGTGAACTCGTATGTAACCATGCTGATTGACGATCGAATAACTGATGACCCTCCGAGTCATATGTAGTGATGTGACATTTTGTCACCCCTTGGCCTTTCGGCTGGGACTGTAGCTAGCAGTCAGGATGTGGGAGTGTCTGTCCTGTATAGATCTATACACACAATGCCCGCTCTCCCTCCAGGAGACTCTGGTTACACGGTGATAGCACAATGAAGTGTCGTATCGAGAAATAGTATGTCACATTCTAATTATAGTATATTCTCTTGTATATTGTATAATGTATCTTCTGGTATAATGTATAGAGTGTTCTCTTGTATAGTATATAGTGTTCTCTTTGTATAGTATTTAGCATGTATTGACTCATAATTGTACTGACTCTGGTAGGTGTCATTGTAATAGAAGTAATGAGTAATAATCCTTAACTATACCTATTATAGTTAAATAGTAATGTTGGTTGCATGCCTCCGATACACAAGGTACTGAACTGAAGTGAAGACTTTTATATCCAACACAAATATATATGATATATAACTAAGAATTCAACGACAATCGGACAAATAACAGAATACCCTAAGTCCACAACCAAACAAGGAACAGGAAATAAGGTGAGCTATCAGTCCCAAGTCCTTCAAGTCTTCCTTATATAAATATATTAGTATAGATATGGGTTTGAAAATAAAGCAAGTTTAAAAGAGTTTGAAAACAGCTTTGGCATTTAAAGAGTTTGATAAAAGGTTTGAAACACTTGAAAATCCAAAGTTTGATGGTAATTTGAAAGCAGAAGCAAATCTTGTAGTCTGTTCTAGTTATTAATCACATATGATTAAAGCAATAACTAGAAATATTCAACTTGTATTCCCCCCCCCCCATAAAAACATTTAAAATCATTTAAAAGGTTAATTAAGGGGTATGAACTCACCTGCAGTGAGTGGAGTGGATGGAAGTGTCGGGTAGGATGCTAGGTGTCAAGTGAGGACTTGAACACACACACGGATCCTATGTAACATGCAGTGATACATAAATGTATCTAATTAGTTATTTAATCACTAATTAAGCAAGTAAAGACACTCTAATATGTGAAAACACTTTGTTTCAAGTGCTAGGAGTGCTAAGGGTTGCATCTAAGGAGAGTATGGCTTCACATTGGAGTTTACTCCTCAAATGGTCACCCTACATGTGTTTACGGTTGATGGACCATTCCCCCATGAGTTTACGGCCGTAAACTCATGGTAATGGTGCATTTGAGTGTTTCAAGGTCCTATATCTCACAAGGAAGGGTTCTAAGTTCGAATCAAAGGCTTAGGAAGTGGTTAGGGCATAAAAGGACCCCTCATTGGAGTTTACGGTCCTTGGACCATCCTTGAGAGTTTACGGTCGTAAACACTTGGGTTTACGGTCGTAAGCCCATGAGTTTACGGCCGTAAACTCATGTATGCCTCAACCGTTTCGTGTTTTGTTGTTTCCAGCTCATGCATGCAAGTTTCTAGCCCTTTATCCAAGCATTTGAAGGTGTTAGGGGTATCAAAACACCATTTGGGGGTGTTTACGATTTTGGAAGATCCCCAAACCGTAAACTCATATGTTCTTGGGGATTTTTATGATTTTCCAAAGGATTAACAAGTATATTAAGTAAGTAACTAGATAGGAAGGGTACACTTACTTATATGAAGCTTGTAAGAGTGATTAGAGCCCAAAAACACTAGTGTGTTCTTGGTGTTCTTGGTGTTTTGAAGAACACCTGAAGATCTAAGTAAAAACCAAGAATCCATGGATGAAATGATGTATAAACACTAGATTAAGTGTTGTATGAACGAATCTAGGAAGGAAACGCTTACATTTTGGCGGATTTGAAGAAATGAACTTATGATACTTGAGAGAAAAAGCTTGGTGTTCTTGAGGTGGGAAGTGGAAAATGAGGAAAAGGTGTGTAAACTCATGCTATATGCATGAGTTCTTGGGAAAATGGTGTTTACGGCCCAAACACCTCTTGTTTGGCCGTAAACACCTAGCTAAGGTGTTGATTGTTTTGTTTGCTACACATCACTAATAACGACACTTCCTTTTATTTAATTATTTGACGAAAAAATAAAATAAAACACCCAAACGGACTTAAATCTGGCCAAAAATGTACTGAAATGTTTTTGAATATTATATGAAGTGTTTAACTGTAGAGATTATACAAATGAAAATTTTGGGTTGTCACAGGAGCAAAAACCAGCATCATGTATTCTACCAGGTGGAATTCAACATGAGACCACGACAATGGGTCGAGCTACTAAATGACTACGAATTTGAAATTCGTTATCATCTCGACAAAGCCAATATAGTAGCTAACACCCCTAAGTCGGAAAGAGTATCCAGGTCGTAGGGCCAATCATTGACTATGATAACCCATTCAAATCTCTCCACACAAAGTAAGGAGGCTCAACAAGAAGTCTTGAAACTTGAAGATGTGGCAAGTAGAGAAGATGACTAGAACGTGTGAGTGCACGGTATTCCAATATCTGTTATCTCCGCTGAGATAATAGAATCATCTCCCAGCTCAGGGAGTCACTTAAAAATCTCTAGGAACTAGAGTAGTCATAAGCCTATGTGATCGACTATGGTAAAGAATGGGATACCCATTTACCAACTAGTCGAGACCTTTATCACGCTAGCATTCAAGTTGCTTCATTCGAAACCTTTTGTGGTCATAAGTGCAGATCCTATCTGCACTGGACTAAATTAGGTAATACGCAACTAGCAAGAGATCCAATTTCCACACAACACCTTCGCTGATCTGGAATTCATCCGAGAAATTACCAAAAAAAAATATGAATCAGGAAGCGCCATAAAGCTTCCAGAGTTAATCACAGAAGCTACGGCTTCGATAAAAGAAAACCCTTGGAATTCCAGGATTGATGACCTTGTCATATGAAGGTCTCACCCTGGAAGGACAAGATATGCTTGAGAAAGCATGGAATACAAAATTCAAGGTACATAGGACCATTTGAGATTCTTACCAGAATCAGTCTTGTACTTTTAAACTTAAACCACCACAAAAACTTAATAACATTCATCCCATCTTTCACATATCTAATCTAAAGAGGTGTCTATCCGATGAAACACTTGTTATTTCACTCGATGAAATCAAGTTAAATAAAAGTCTACACTTTGTAGATAAACCAATAAAAACCATGGATAGGGAAATCAAAAGAACCAAGCAAAGTCGTATCCCGTTAGTGAAGGTTCGCTGGATTACAAACCGAGGACCTGAATTCACTTGGGAAGGAAAGATTAGACCTGGTCCATGAGTATCACTAATTTCGGGACGAAATTCCCTCTAACGGGGGGATAATGTGACACCAGACAAATTTTGGTAAAAAATAAATTGATCAATAATCGTAATTGGGATGAACCAAGTGGTAGAGTTTGTAACAAGGTTTCCAAAAACATAAAGAACACTGAAATCTGAGTTATAACGAAGAAGGTATGACCAATCCAAAATCCGCGACAAAACCGGCAAAAAACTGTTCAATGTAAAAAGCAAATTTTTGATAAAAGGCTTTTTAGCCTTAACAATTTAAATGAAAGTTGTAGAATATGTTAAACCGAGAGCGTTCATAAAAAGAACGTAAAAATCTGACTTCGTATGAGGAAGTTGTGATTTTTCTAAGTTTCGGTTTAGCAGTAGACAGCTAAAAATTTGAAATATAAATCGATCGATATTTAGCCGAGGCAACTTAAACGAGAATCGAAGGTCTCGTAAAAAGTGGCACAAAGGTAAAAAGACAGACGAAAACGGACGTCGGATAAAGAAGTTATGATTTTTTAACGGATTTCCTGTCCCGGTCCGTTAAAAATAATAATATTAAAACTAAAGTCAAAATCAGCCGACAAAGTCTAAACGAAAGTCATAGAGTATGATTTTACCTACGCGTGCATATAAAGAACGCCGAAAACGGGGCTCGTATGCGAAAGTTATGATTTTCGCAAGTTTTTGGCAAAAAAATCAAGAAAATGTTGAAAACCGGGAAATTTCGCATGAGTCATCTTCGGACACGTCACCTCGCATACGAGGCCTCCACATGTCACCTCCTGATAGGACCGAGCTTCGCTGTGTCGCCTTCTGATTGAACCAACTCCGCGGTCCACTAAGCTTCGGACACCATCGCATGAGACACCCCAGGACACTCCTCGGATGCTCCTCGGACCCTCGTGCCCTCCTCCTATTGGATCGAAGCCTGGTCCAATCCGAAACTGCCATCTGCGAGCCAGCTGTCCGAACCGAAGCCCCGCCTCGCCACCTGTCCGAACCGAAGCTCCGCCTCACCACCTATCCGAGACACGCGTCGCACCCACCTTGCTCCGGATCCGAGGCTGCGGCCTATATAAGGCATGCGAGCCTTCACAGATTTAAGGCATTTTTCACCCCTAAATTCACCAAATTTCACATTTTCACCCCGTAAACTTTCGCACGACCCCCCAAGCCCCCGGTATCATGTCTAAAGCCCGAAGCAAGCCCCGGAGCCCCGAAATTCTCGAGAAGTTATCATCTCTCCAGTCGAAACTCTGCCCGGTTTGAGCCGGTTTCTCATCAAATAAACTCTTTCCGGGAAACGAAACGCTGCCCGAATCACCGCTTATCAAAGTGAGTTCATACCCCTATAATTTACATTTTTTATTTTTTAAAATGCTTTTTAGGGGGGGGGAATACAAGTTTAACACAATATAAATTGTGTTAATAATTATGTGATAAAAATTACACAAAGGCTTTTCGTATATTTTTAATAATTACGAAAAACTTCCAAAATGACTTAACGCCATTTTAAACCTTTAAAGTCATGTAAACTCCGTTAAACTCTTTGAAAAATATTTTATAAACTATTTCAAATTATAATTGTCAAAATCATGTTTATATATGTATAAATATATAAATAAGATTGGAAGGACGTAGGACTAATGAGTTATCTTAATTCCTTTTCCTTGTTTGGATGTGGAATTAAGGTGGTGTTATTTGTCCGAAGGTCGTTTCCTTCTTAATTATATATATATTATACATATATGAGTATAAAAGGTTACTCCTTTTGGTATCATTACCTTTGTATCAGGCTGAGCAAAGGTGTTCATCCATGAGAAATCATGCTAATCAGATAGAACATATAAATTATAATAGGTATAATTTATGATTCAGAACTAAATACACAAGTATGATTCACGATTGTATACTTTCCAAGGAAATTACCAAACATTCATTTAAATATACCAGGATATGTATAATACCTTTAATATATGAACAACATATTAAAGAAGTAAAAATACATCATACCGGGTTTGCATTAACAAAGGTACTATACAGAGTACCAAGGTTAGCAAACACGGGGTAATAATACATCATATCGAGTTTGCATTAACAAAGGTACTATACAGAGTACCAGGATTAGAAAACATGGGGTAATAATACATCATACCGAGTTTGCATTAACAAAGGTACTATACAGAGTACCAGGGTTAGCAAACACGGGGTAATAATACATCATAAATCTCGTTGAAACAATAAATTTGTGAGGCCCTTCACGGTGTACTTATCTAAGTACGACTTTTAAGTCCTGACCTATTAACCAGAATCTCTTGTAGTGAGAGCGTGAATTTGTGTATATATCTATATGGGACTGACAATCCCGCACCTCTACTGTTCGCTACAGTTTGGCCGGCAGGCCTAGGGTGTCAAATATCATACCATTCCGACGCCTGAAGAACGTCGCCGCAGGCATATCCGTCATATTAGTATGGTTAATAGAACTCACATGGATAAAACAACGAGTGAATTACTAAGTAATATACTTCTCTTAAAACAGTAAGAAAAGATAATTACATCCCGACCAAATATACCTTCTGTAGTTTTTACTTACAGTAAAAGCTACGTATCATGAAATCAAGTATGGTAAATATACTTGTACTTTTGGTTTTGAACATTTAAAACCACAAGGCAGTATTATGGATAATATAATATTTTCCAGGATTAATACTAATGTTTTACTGTGGAACGGATAAAACTAAGAATACTTTTACAAATGAAACGGTTTATGAGATTAAACCACTTTTACAAAGGAAACGGTTTATGGGATTAAACCACTTAGTTTCTACATCATAGTTATACATAAGTAATATCCGATTGACAGTGAAATGTGTGACTTCCGCCTTACTTCCTGTTCCTTGTTTGGTTGTGGGCTTAGGGCGGATACACCCATTTGACTGTCCATTCGATATTAGGTTATATATAATCAGTATAAACTAAGTAACTACATAGGGAAACTATTGAGGTTATCAATTAATCACCTCAGGAAATATAGGATTTTCTGGAGGAACTAATCCAAAGAACTTAGGGTATACCTAACAGAACTAAAATACTTATGAACTCACCAGCTTAAATGCTGATCTACTCTTTCCAAATAACTTGTGTTCTCAGGAATCCAGTAGACAGGTACACTCCCGAAGCTTTTGAGAAGACTACCTAGTACCGTATCGTGACTCTTGTCTTCTACTGTACCTACTTTGGTGTTTGAATATGTAATGTTTAAACACTTATGTAAAACTTATACTTATTAATGCAATGGTTGTTTGTACTTTGATTACTATATTGCATGTGTTGTGATACTTACATGAAGTCCTCCGCCCCCGAACGTTTCCGCCGTTCTGGTTTGGGGGTGTGACATGTATGGAGTGAGGTGCACCATCTACACTGATCACAAGAGTTTGAAGTATTTGATGGATCAGCAGAACCTCAACATGCGACAAAGGAGGTGGTTGGATGTGCTGAAGGATTATGATTGTGAGATCCTATTGTTGGATTAGTGTCTAAGCCTGTAACTATATTTGGTATGTACTTGACCCGGTTGTGCATGGTCCTTTTGGGTTGCCTTCACCAAAGCAACTTGATAGGATGATTTATGGAGAAAGAGGATTAATTATGAATTATTAATATATTATATGAATAATATATTAAAGGAGAAATCATATTGTTTAATTAATATTAGTCAAGAATTAATTGATAGTTAGTTTTGTGACTAAAAGACATTAATTAATTTTAGGGGACTGGAATTGTAATTATAAGATAATTGCAATTGGGCTATGGATCACCTAGGAACATAGGTTGGACGAATTCTATGGGAAGCCCATAAGGAATTCGTCCAAGGGGTGTTCTAAAGGGAGTCCATGGGCTGCTTAGGGCCTAAGCAGTCAAATTTGGGTTTCCTAGCTGATAACCCTAATGGCCTCACTATATAAAGACCCATATAGCCCCCAAAAACGTGTGGAACTCTTTTGGAAGAACCCTAGGACGGTTTTTGGTGCTCCTCCTCCTTCTCATAAGTCATTATCTTGCTTGTGGTGTTTGTAAGCCATTAGAGGAGTGACACTTGTGACTCTAAGCTCCAAAGACAAGAAGATTCTAGCCATTGAAGAAGAGGTAATCATCTAGATCTGCTCTTATGTGATAATTTCGAAATGCATATACTAGATTGGGGTTCTTGAGTCTTGGATGAATTGCATGTACAATAGAGAAACCTAGATCCAAGCATTAGGGTTTGCATGAGCACATAGGATGTTCTTTTGGCTCAAACCCATCAGTGGTATCAGAGCTTTGATTGGTTTCAATTGTATTTGATGCTTATATGTTCGTTCATTGCTTGATATGAAAATTGTTTTCTGAAAATACCCTGCTCACGACGTGACTATCTCAGTTCACGACGTGAGCCCAGTCTGTCAGACGGACTCGACGAGTGCAGTAGGCTACTCGACGAGTCTGTGGATCAGATGGCTCAAATTTCGGATTTTTGACTGATTTTGTGTTTGGATAATCACCAAAATTGTTTTTGAATAATAAAATTCGATTTTTATATATATGTTATGAGATAATCTTTGATTATTATATATGTATAACTTAAACTGCTAGTCTTACCGTTAGTAGGCCTCATTCACGAAGCCGGTCTATAAGGGGGGTATGGTTATGGCCTATAAAATGGTTGTTTAATGGGTGTCCACTCTCACCCACCGCTTCCTTGATTGGTGGAGGGTCGTTAGCCGAACGGGTAGGATAGGACAGACCCTCTCCTCATTAAAAGTATAATGAATGTTAAAGTAACTAAATGTTTTAGAAAAATTCCCAATCTTAGTTACTTTAGGCAAAAGTGAATTGATGCAATTCCATGAAATTACACTTTGTACCCTTGCTAAGACGTTAGTGGAGCGTGTGTGGTTAACCGGCACACTAAATGGGTTCTAAGCAAAGGTAGAAAAGGGTGACTCGATGTTTTTCATTGTTCGGTGGAGCGTGTGTGGTTAACCGGCACATCGAATAGATGACTGTAACATTGGGGGCACCATGTAAGTTTGCATGGTTATTCACACCCTGGTTTGTGATCCTCGGCATCCCAGTCACAAATCGAGGGGCATATCGAGATTTAAACATGCCATTGAAAAGTTCAATGAATCTCAAAAGATCTAGGAGTTTTCAATACATTTAAAACTTAATCTCTTTTTCGATTTTCATGGTGGAAAATTAGTGAATCGTCATTCACTTACCTTCAAATATTCTATAATTTGGGTTACGGCATCCCTCTCCCAAGTGGTAGAGTATTGTGTTGGGTCCTAGCCTTAATATCTCATTTGGGTGTTTTATTAAGGACTCAATCAATCAACTAACTTGAATTTTCTCCCGTTTTGTAGATGTCAAAGTATGACAACTATGGTCTTCCCAAATCCCATGGAACAAGCCTTCCATATGAAGATGATATTCCACGATTCTATCGAGGAACGAGAGATCATACTTCACTTCCTCCACCTCCTATTGTTCTCCCTAACCCACAAGTTCAAAGGCTTGAAAAGTTCAAGCTCACTCAAGCCCTTTTGGCAAGTAAACACGAAGAAGGAAAGTCAGTGTGTGCACACGTCTTAGAGATGAAGTCACACATTGATAGGTTAAGAATGTTGGGAGTCGTTGTCTATAAGGAGCTGGCTGTTGACTGGGTTCTTCAGTCGCTTCCTGACTCATATATTAAGTTCGTAAGAGAGTACTATATGATAGACCATGACGTGAACCTCATCGATCTCACCTATTTGCTTATTGCTACTGAATCAGCAATGATTTGGCGCACTGGAAAAGCAAAGTTGATTCGTGGATCTACCTTCCAAACCTCTATGGACATAGGCAATGGCAACGAAAGGCATACCATGGTCGAAAAGTTTGATCATAAGAGAAAGGCAAGGTCTGAAGTAGTTCTGTGTGCTTTTCCAAAAGAGTCAATTTGGTTTTATTTCCAAGAGAAGGGGCATTGGAGACGAATCTACCCAGTCTACCTGAGAGATCTAAGAGATGGGAGAGTCAAGACGTTTGGCTCTACTTCAGGTACAATCCACTATCTAACTCCATTAAGTTCCTATTCATTGATTCTTAATACATATTGTGATAAGATTACAATTGAATGTTTTATAGGATCAGAGAAAAGAGAGGAAGCTTGATGGAAGAGCAAGATGAGTCTGATCACGAAGAAATGGATCACGATCGCATGGATTCGAAGATCAGATTTTGAGCTTAGAAAGTTATGATAGATTTGTTAGGAATATTTGATTACATAGTTTTTCAGTTGATTTTGCATTGTAAGGACATGTTTTCCGCTGTTTTTTATGAATAAAATAAAAATTTTTGATTTGTCTTATTTATATATATCCTTGCAATGAAATGGTTGTGAAAAATTGATGTTTGTGTATTTCTATAAATGGATGTGATTCTTAGTTATGTTATTTATGGAAGTGTCAAATTTCTCTAAGTAAGGAAAGATTCCCATCGCCCAAAGTTTCAGTTAGACAGAAGCTTGGAATCATATGATTTGAATCATGTGATGTATGGAAATCTTGGTACTTAGGAAATTAAGACTAATTCCTTGATCACACAAGTATGTGAGTCAAGTGAAGGACTAAAGGACTAGAACACAAAGTTGTGCACGAGTTAAGTCCACCACAAATAACAATAAGACTATTCGTCATAATTTACCAAAAGTGTAGTAAATGTGGTTATACTTACAAGATTAAGTGTAATTCTGAATCATTGAAAAGTGTCAATGAATAGCAGAACGAATAAGAAGAATCAATGAAGGCAGAAAGATAAAAAGGTTCTCAAATCTAAGAAGAAGAGAGAGTACTTTTGTATCAGTTTTATGATCGCCTTAATGATTAAGAACCATATCACAATTGATCCTCTAAAGACATCTTAGTGCACTAGTATGGCTAAGAAGAGGAATCGGAAATTGTTGAAATGGTTAAATCAAAAGGATGAGTCATACTTCATTCCAAAAATCAAGTCTTAGAGTCGTACTCCAAGATTGTGAATTAAGTGACACATCTTAAGAAGTTCTAACACACTCATCAAATGTGAAGTAGAAAATTGTCTTTCTTACTCTTGCACGTTTGAAATTGGTAAATTGTGATGTCTTGGATAAGACAAAGACCAACTAATACAAATTGTGTGTAGTGTTTGTCTTGATAAGAATCCGTAATAACTCTTGAATATTTGTTTGTCAAGAAATGTTTTCTTATCAAGAAAATCTTATATGTTAAGAGGTCAGTGGGAGTCTAAATGATCTTGAAAAGTTTCAAGAACTAATCAAGAGTAAGCCTATTATTAAACACTAGCACGCGACTTGAGGTTTGTAACCTATCGTGTTGACATATTCTTGTTTCCGTGCCAATCCAGTTGAGTTGATTATGCATATGAGTTCTACGAGTTCTCAATAGGTTGCCTAAGGGAAAACACCTTGTTCAATGAAAGTACATTGACTGGCATAAGTGAGCTGCTAAATAACTTGGAAGCAATGGTGGGACCCTTGATGGCAAGAAATTAAGAATGAACAAGTTATGTCCATAAGAGTTTGAATTTATCACAAACATTATCTTACGATTATGTTATGGCAATTCACATGGATAGGAACGTATACACTATAAAAATCTAAGTGTCATAAGGTTTCTCTCCTTCATGAAAGTGATTGTGAGGAGACGCTTTCACTAAGAGAGATTTTAAGAAGATAGCGATTATGTAAATTGCATACTCTAATTTGATTATGATTACGGCATCCCTCTTCGTAGTTCGAATTGTGAGATTTGGCAATTGGTCTGAACATTTGGGACTTAGTAATATAAATTCTGAATTAGTTTAGACACACATGTGAGTTGTCTGAGAAAATCTGTATGAGTTTGAGAAGCTTAGATAAAGGCTTATCGAAGCACATAGTATTGGAAATATGAACTTTGGAAGTCAATAAGTATTGTCTTCTAGAAGTCCAATTGTTTTCTGAATACGTGACAAAGCTAGTGGGAGCATAAATGTTATGTTGGAATGGATAAAATCATCATGTTAGTGGGAGCATGATTATTATTTTAAGTATTGCAAGTTGGCAATATTAATTATAGAAAAACAAAAGTTTCACTTTGCAAAGTTGCAGGGGTTGAAAAGATGTTTTTGCTATAATTAAGGGAGAGAATGTTATACTTCGTTTCCAATCTAAAAGCTTAGATCAAGAAATTTTAATTGAATTTAGTCAAGGGTATATTTACTATTTGCATTCTCAAAGTTCGATTATGATTACGGCATCCCTCTTCATAGTTCGAATTTTGAGAACACGGCAAATAGGAACATTATGACAATATTATAACAAGAAGCTGATAAAGTATCACGTTTTTTATTATGAATCGTATCCCATACGCTTCGGGTATAGGATCGATTACATATGCTGTAATATTCGACCGTTCTAAAAAGTTTCCAAATGCCTAGGGCATTTAGAGGAAAAAGGGAATAGAACCGGATTTGACTAAAATAATTAAACAACTGTCAAGGACAATCTAAGGTTCGCCAAGGATTGGTCGCTTGTGGACAGTTGGAAGTATAGTCATGGATGGACCATATTGACATTATTATGAATAGATAAGATTCTATTTAGAATGAGTTGTCATATGGCAAATATGGAAATGTTTCAATATTGGGAGTTGGATATCGAGAATCAATATCTAGATTAGAAACTTTTATGCAAGAAGGATGTTCAAAGTAATGTACTTTGAATATGAGACTTCATGACTATGGAATTGTCTTGTAACAATATCCAATAGAGTACTTTGTAATTTCATTGGCAAAGTCTTGCTGACTTTGGCGCTGTGATATTACGAAAGGACCGTTGCATAAAATGTTAGAATCTAACATATTCTAGTAGTGGCGAGAATTTTTGTATTCTTACACTAATGGATTAGGAATTGTGAAATGAGCATCATTGGAAATGTGTTCATTTGATCTATTTCACAAAGTAAGGACCATAGGTAAACATAGTGTGCATGCTAAGAGCATGGGACAACTGTTGTTATAATTCAAGTAAGAAGTTGATTACCCGAAACAACAAATAATGATGAATAGTATTATTCTTGTGTTTCACTTTGCATGTTTTGACTTCCTGAATAATAAGATTATTCAAACCCTCCACAGTCGCTCATACTTTGGAAGTAGGTATGAAAGAAGACTGTCATGAATCTGACTATAGATTGTCTAAAGTGTTTTAGACATGGAAAAAGTTTGTTGCAGGGTTCATGAGTGTTGCTATAAGATTAGAGTATTGGATTAAACCCACGTTCACTTGGATCGCTTCATGGATTTTATCACGAGTGATTGGTGAGACGATAATATCTAATATTCTTGAAACCGAGATGTGTGAGTTGTATTCTGCAAGTCGGTTGCACATTGATAATATGTAAACGCACCAGTAACTTGGTGTTATAAAACATATTGTTGTGTGTGATTTGATAAGTGGGTACAAGCGAGCATTGAGTCGAAGTTTATCCGTTCCTTTTACCCAAAGTGGGATAAAAGCGATATATGTGGGACCCTCGATGATTTAGTGATGATACCCTAAGCGCTTGGCCAAGCCGGGACTAAGTTGATGTGTTCAATTGTAGTCAGTTGTCAGTCGTCATAAATCAGAAATCGGGAAACAACACATGAACAGAGAGTATGATTAAAATCCATGTCTCAGTTCATACGATATCTAGAATGGAGGAATATATGATCCCTTATCTAAAGGACAGGTTGCTGATAAGATCAGATTTTGATAGCGTCTTTGAGAGCTACGATTGCTAATCGGATTGTACTTACATTATAGTTACTAGAATTATCCAAGTGGGAGACTGTTGGATTAGTGTCTCAGCCCGTAACTATATTTGGTATGTACTTGACCCAGTTGTGCATGGTCCTTTTGGGTTGCCTTCACCAAAGCAAATTGATAGGATGATTTATGGAAAAAGAGGATTAATTATGACTTATTAATATATTATATGAATAATATATTAAAGGAGAAATCATATTGTTTAATTAATATTAGTCAACAATTAATTGATAGTTAGTTTTGTGACTAAAAGACATTAATTACACTTAGGGGACTGGAAATGTAATTATAAGATAATTGCAATTGGGTTATGGATCACCTTGGAACATAGGTTGGACGAATTCTATCGGAAGCCCATAAGGAATTCGTCCAAGGGGTGTTCTAAAGGGAGTCCATGGGCTGCTTAGGGCCTAAGTAGTCAAATTAGGGTTTCCTAGCTGATAACCCTAATGGCCTCACTAAATGAAGACCTCTATAGCCCCAAAAACGTGTGGAACTCTTTTGGAAGAACCATAGGACGGTTTTTAGTGCTCCTCCTCCTTCTCATAAGTCATTCTCTTGTTTATGGTGTTTGTAAGCCATTATAGGAGTGACACTTGTGACTCTAAGCTCCAAAGACAAGAAGATTCTAGTCATTGAAGAAGAGGTAATCATGTAGATCTGCTCTTATGTGATAATTTCGAAATGTATATGCTAGATTAGGGTTCTTGAGTCTTGGATGAAGTGCATGTACAATAGAGAAACCTAGATCCAAGCATTAGGGTTTGCAGGAGCACATATGATGTTCTTTTGGCTCAAACCCATCACCTATACCATCCTGGGAAGGCCAATGTGGTGGCCGATGCTTTGAGTCGCAAGGCGGCAGGTTCCCCGATTGGGAACGTTTGTTTGAGGATGACCGTGATCTCTCCATTGTTGGATATGATCAAGGAGGCTTAGGTCGAGGGGGTGAAGAAGGAAACCTGGAAGATAGAGCGAATTCGAGGGCAGCATCCTTTGTTTGTTAAGGATAGTCGTGGCCTTTTGACACAGTGTGGCCGAGTATGGGTACCGGTGACTGGAGGAGTGAGGCAGAAGATATTGGAGGAAGCGCACAAGTCCAAATTCTCTATACATCCAGGGGCTACAAAAATGTATAGAGATTTGAGGCTGAGTTACTGGTGGCCCTGCATGAAGCGGGAGATCGCCTGGTTTGTGGAGCGGTGCTTGACCTGCAGGAAGGTCAAGGTTGAGCATCAGCGGCCTTACGGCAAGGTTCAGCCACTACCCATTCCCATGTGGAAGTGGGAAGAGATCACTATGGACTTCATTACGAAGTTACCGAGGACTGCAAGGGGTGTGGACGCCATATGGGTGATCGTAGACAGACTGAAGAAGAGTGCCCACTTTATTCCGATCTTTGAGAGTATATCCGCCGAGAAGTTGGCGGATATTTATGTACGAGAGGTGGTGGCGAGGCACGGGGTTCCAGTATCGGTAGTCTCTGACAGGGATGTTCGGTTTACATCCAGGTTCTGGAAGAAGTTCCACGAGTAACTGGGCACTCAACTGCATTTTAGTACAGCGTACCACCCTCAGACAGATGGTAAGAGTGAGAGGACGATCCAGACGCTGGAGGATATGCTGCGAGCATGCGTATTGTATTTTGGAGGGAGTTGGGATACGTACTTTCCACTGGCAGAGTTTTCATACAATAACAGTTATCATGCCAATATCGACCGACCTCCATTTGAGATGTTGTATGGCAGGAGATGTAGGACTCCAGTTTGCTGGGACGAGGTTGGACACCGAGTCATGGGGAGCACTGAGGTGGTGCTCAAGACTACCAGGCTGATTCAGCAGGTGCACGACCGTCTGCGAGTTGCGCAGAGCCGTCAGAAAAGTTATGCTGACCGGCGGCGATCGGATCTGGAATTCCAGGTGGGGGATTTTGTGCTATTGAAAGTGTCTCCCTGGAAGGGGGTCATCAGGTTTCGAAAGAGGGGCAAGTTAGTACCACGATATATAGGCCCTTTTAGGATTACGTCCCGGGTGGGCAAGGTAGCATATCGCTTGGAGATACCGGATGAGCTTAGCTAGATTCACAACACTTTCCATGTGTCACAGCTCCATAAGTGTGTCACAGACAAGGACGCGGTCGTTTCTCTGGACGACATTCATTTGGACGAGAGCCTGAACTACATTGAGAGGCCCGTTGCGATTTTGGATAGGAAGACCAAGGTTCTTCGGAACAAGGAAGTAAAGCTTTTAAAGGTGCAATGGCAGCACCGAAGGGGCTCTGAATGGACATGGGAGCCGAAGGATGAGATGCGGGAGCATTACCCCGATCTATTTGCGTCTACGGACTTCGAGGACGAAGTCTAGTTCAAGTGGGGGAGAGTTGTAACACTCCAATTCAGGTATTACCACAAAAGCCCTTGAAGTTATTTAATGTTGCATAAGAAGTCCCTTAAGTACGCTGGGCGTACTCATGAGTATGCTTAGCGTACTACGTATTAATGATCGCGGAGGGGCAGCACGTACGCTGGGCGTACGTGACGGGTGTGCAAACTCTAATATTTCGGACTTGAGCCCTATATAAGCATCCTTATCTCATTTGAGCTTCACCCTAATCAGCATCTTTCACCTCCAAACGTCCCTAAAAACCATAGAATCAATTGAGAGTGTGTTTTAAGCTTAAGGAGTGCATTTGTGGCCCTTTTAGTGTCCATTCAAGAAGGAGGAGTTACTAAAGCAAACTTGGAGTGACTTTTGGGCTTCAAGAATCTGAATCTAGTTCACCTTGAGGATCTTCTGGAGGTATAAAGCTTGGATATTGCTATCTTAATCATTAGATTTAGTTAGGGTTTTCTACTTTGTCCCTTTTAGTTGGTTTTGGACCTCCTCTTGAGAGTTGAGCAACTCCAGAGGCTGAAAAGGTTAGATCTGAGGTCCTTTGGTCAATTCATAGCATAAAAATGAAGTCTTGATGGGTGTTTTGACCTCATGCATGGATTAAGATCCTTGGAAAGTTCTTAATGGGTTGTTGGGAACAAGGACCCAGTACGCTTAGAAGAGTTGCCAACTTTATGCCCCAGGACGTCTTAATGAGCTTAGATCTGACTATTAGACGTGAGGAAATCGAGTATTAAGCACTTAATGGAAGAAGTGCTTAATCTTTGAGTACTATGGGTGTAACTTAGCGTACGCAGCGCGTACGGCCCAAGGACCCAGTACGCTGCGTGTACCAGGGTGGTACGCAAGGCGTACACACAACAGATGGACTTGGACTTGTTGTGGGCTTGCAAGTTTTTGGTCATTGATTAGTCATTGGGCATGGTCATCTTTTGGATTGGTGGGCCAACTTATCTGTTTTGGGCCATGGTTTCTATGGTTGGGCCTTATCGGGCCATGAGGCCCGTTAATGGTAATTAGACATGGACTTTGGGCCCAATAGCAAAGGAAGACTTTTGGTCCATTGGGAAATGACTTGGGTTTTGGACTCTTCAATTGAATAGTGTTCAGTCCTAACCTTGGGTAATGTTATTATTGTTCAGCACGGGTGGTTACGGACTGTTAGGAGAGCAGCTTTCGGATTCAGCAGACAAAGGTGAGTCTTCTCACCATACCAATGGGTCTAAGGCACCAAGGCCGGCCCATTTTATGATATGGAGTATCCTAGCTGAGATTGTATTATGTGACATGTTAGTTGGTATGAGCTAGGAAGTATGCTAGTGGTATATGTGATATGTTTGTATGGAAGACAATGGGAGAGCCCATGGCTTTCCAATCAAAGACCATGGGAGAGCCCATGGCACTTAGGTGTAAGACTATGTGGGGAGCCCATGGCATCCTGGAGTACGACCTTGGGGATGAGCCCACGACATCCCTATCTGTAGTATGTATGGCTTATGTGATACGTGTAGATGTTATAGCTAGTATGATATGTTGTATGTGGTTTGTGTGTGGGTATGCTCTGGGGAACTCACTAAGCATTAGCTTACAGTTTGTGGATTTGTTTCAGGTACATCTGAGCCCAAGGGCAAGGGCAAGGCTTGATGGCGCGGCGTGCACTCTCACTCGGGCATTTTGTGGGACACTCTGATATTTTGAAATAAAGTTGTATTTGACTTGGTTTTGAAAACAATTGTAACTGGTTTTTGTGGATGATGAAAATGTATTTTGGATAATTAAAAATGAAAATTTTATTTTGAAAAATTGGGTCGTTACAAGAACCTTGTCATTCCACTCGATGGGATCCTGGTCAACACTAAAATTCACTTCATGGAGGAACTGGTGGAGATCATGGATCGAGAAATCAAAATCCTTGAGAAAATCAGTAAAAGTCTGATGGAACTCTCGTAGAGGGTCGGAGTTTACATGGGTATGTGACGATCAAATGAAACAAAAGTATATGTAATTGTTTAGAGGTGCTCCCTCCACTAGTGTAACGACATGATGATAGCACAAAGTAGCCTAGAACTTAATAATTTCGGGACCAAATTTCCTTAACAGGGAGATAATGTGACATCTCGGAATTTAGGTCAAAGACCGCGAACGGTCAGTTCACAATAAATTTCTTTGTAGTTTGAATCATTAATTTTTAGTGCATCTAATGTAAAGTTAATGGGTTCATTTCAAATATTATAAGAAACCATATGATATCATACTTCTAAATGTGTAAACTGTCAAATGAATCAAACTGCTCAAATTGCAACCCTAGTTAATGCGTCTGAAAAACTGAAAATTCGTGTTAGGCAGTTGTGAGCAAATAAAACATTAAAACCTCATAGTACATGTTCGCTTATTTTCAAACATATAAAAAACATCCAAAACGGAGTTCGTATGCAAAAAATACGATAGTTTCATGAAAACAAACAGTCAAACACTAACTTTCTTTAATGATGTAAAACCAAATTGATCCGTTGAGGCACTTGCACACCTCGGATAAAAATATTGAGAGTGTTTTTGAACTCGGGCTATGGTCTAATATTTAATTTTATACTCAAAATAGTTTTAGCAAAAATATTTGTAAAAGTCGAAAAATCGAGCGTTACAGGTAATTTAGATGCGAAACTTTAAACGCGACTTTCCGAAGTTTCGTAACTCGAAAAATTAATCCGTTCGGGTTTTTGGAATCCTGGCTCAATCTAACGGCACTTTCGGAAAAAATTTCTCGACATCGGGATCTCGATGCACCAGAATAAGGTGGTTTTGGGCAATTTAAGGGGTGTGACACATTTGTGGGACCCACCAAGACCCAAGAGACTCCAAAAATCTGATACCGGCCTCTCTCTTTTCCCCTCTCCACGTTTTTAGTTCATACACTCTTCCACATAGTACAAGTCATGGGTTGATTGTGTGTAAACATAGGTTAAAGAGTAAGGTGCTCAAGGGCTTGTGAGTGGCCATTTCCCCTATAAATTGAAGCACATAGAACCTCATTATTCACTCATAATTTCCAGCAATCATCTCCCTCTCAACCCTTCTCTCTCTCTTAGTTCTTACTATCACCACCACAAAACCACTTATAACCCCTCCCCTTGATCAAGATCACCACCTCAGCCTTCCCTCCACCTTCCCCTCTCCTCCCCTCACCGTTTTTTGCCAACAAAAAGGAAGAAAAATGTGTCAGCCACCTTGCTGCCACCACCCGCCACCCTACTGCCACCATCGACCACTTCCACCTTGATTCCTGCTTTCATCAAATCAACAGCCCCTGAACACCCCATTTGATCACTCCAGCAGCTGCCCTCCCTCCCTTCCCTCTTGATCGATCGAAGTCAGGCAGAAAGATAGAAGAACGGAAGCAACAGAGGGTTGTCGGACACCCTCTGCCACCGTGCACTACCACCCTGTGACGCTGTTGTTGTTGCCTCTCCTCGTATTGTAAGTCCACCACCACCATTGGTATATTTGTTTGCATCGATCACCATTCCCAGTCGAAGTCTAGTTCGAGTTTCTTTCGTTTCTTTTTTTTTTCTTTCTCGTCACTGCATGGGTAACGAACTAGGAGGAGGAGGAGGACCTCCTCCACTGTTCAAAGTCAATTTCGAAATTAATTACATTTACCCAATTTCCAAATTTATTACAAATCAGTCCAAAGCCTTTAAAACTTCCAATTAAAAAGTTCACAACCGACCCTCTTTCAAAACTTCTTTACAAACCAGATTCAAACTAAATATTAAAATATTCATAATCTGCCCCCACTCAGAAATTATTTTAAAATAATTCTAAATCAATTGAACTTTCATTTTATTTAAATAATTTAAACCACATCTTAAGATTTATTTGCAAAATAAGTCCACGCTTTAAACTTAGGATTTAAATAAATCACTTTAGTCCCTAATATGGAAATTATTAACTAATTTAGTCCCATGTAATTTATTTTAATTAATCAATGGGCCCTATGTTTTAGTTAAATTACCAAATAACCCTCCACATATTAATTTATATTAAAATTTTCTAGGAAACTAAATTAATCTTGGCAGTTCATGTTCGAAGCAACACATCTCAGTTTCTCGCATCAAATACTCAAAAGGACCCGACAACCACACTTTAAGGTGAGTGTTACGACCCCTCTTCTATATTTTTACATGTTTTTAGGGAGAATACATGTGCAATATGATATAAATTCATACATAATACACATAAAATAATATTATTTTATGCAAATACTATACTAGTTAAGAAGCAATAGTTTGATATTTATATGTTATGAGTACATAAACTAGTTTCCAACATCAATATGTTCATATGTTATGTTGTTAAAATAATAAGAATATTAAAAGAACATATGCCTTGTTACTACAAAGTTTATATAAGAAACATACTTAGTTATAAAAGCTAGTTCCTTATACCATACATACATACCAGTTATGCTTGGCTTTTATAAACTCTATACAATTCATTATGCCTAGTAACTTATCCACTTACAAGTTAGGGCTAAGAGTTATTCATATACCTTAGTTAAGGGCTTTTTAGTGAGACTATCTTCATTAGCTAAGTCTAAACACTTATCATACCCACACTACTATAACTGTTAATCTTCGGAACGACATACGTATGTATAGATCTATAAAGGGTTGACATCCCCACCAGCGGTTGCTAGCTATAAGCTCGACCGATCAATCGAAGTGGGTGATAAGTGTCTATTATCATTACTACGACATACAATGAAGCGTTGTAGGGGGTACACTAAATCACATAGATCGATTATAGGACTCACTATAAACATTAACTAGAATCTCTCTCTTTTACTACAAACCATTAGCTTGGTTGTTTGAAAACTATTTTAAGTATGGATTTACTTATGCAAAGATACAATTTGGTTTCCAAAAACTTATTCAAAGAATCTTTACAAACACTGTTTTATGTATGGTTATACTTACAAAGAAAACACTTTTCAATGTTTTAAAAGTATCATACTGTTGTTAGCAGAAAAACTGTAACTCTCACCAACCTTGTGTTGACCCTCAAAACTACATGTATTCTTAGGGAATCAGTAAATCAAGCATTCAGACGATGGATAATCATCTATTTCAGGCAATCTAGTTTACTAAGTCCCGTATATTTTTGTCTTTTATATATCATAGTATATAGTAGCAGTGTTTATGTGTTTAATTGTTATTATTATATCCCTTTATTTGTTGGTTTGACACGCAAACACATATCACACTAGAGTTCATCAAGTATAAAATTATAACTATGAAGTATCAGTGTAAGTTCAATGAAAAAAATAATACATATAAATTCAAAGTTAATATTTTGTATAGGCTAAACCGTTAACAAACCAGTAAATTAGCAAAACAGAAAACTAGAAATTCATATATTTTTACCCATGAATAGCAGCTTCACATGCTGTGAAGAGCAACAAAAATCAATATTCTTGGCGTTGTGTTTACACTCCTAATAACTGGATTTAATTCTAATTAATACCAAAAAATTTAGGTTTTACCTTCTTTAATGAAACCAAATAAAAACGAGTGGATGTAGGCGGTAGTAAAGGCAAAGATGGTGAAGAATGGCACCTGGAACAGGGCCACGATGATGTAGTGGCCAATTCTAGAGCGATGGCAGGCAAGTTGACCGCTGGTAGATCTGAATCGAAAATGGTGATGGCGATGACAAATTATAATCAAGGAGATGACGGAGGGTGACAAAGATATGAGGAAGAGAAGCGGAAGGTGTTAGGAAATGCAACTGATACGATTAAAGATGGTACACGCTCTAATTTCGCACCCTAACATAACTAGGAGGTGCGACCATGCGAAGATCAAGAGGAAGAAGATGGGAGGCGGGACACTTTTGGTACGTGACGAGAGATACAAAACCAAGAATATATTTGGGGTAAGCGCGCTAATGAAATTTTAGAATTCACTAAATCTGTCGGTATTCTGTAGCAAAGTAGCTACGAATTTCTGAAAAAAAAAACAAATTTTTTTTTGCTATTATTATTCTTATAATACTTTTAATATTAGAAATATTATTATATTTATTATTAATAAAAATATTATATTTTTAATTATTATTATTACTTTTATTTTTATTATTATTATTATAATTTATTATTACAATTATCTTCATTATTATGTTTAATATTGCACATATACATACATACACATACATAAACAAAAACATAAATATGGATCAAACATTGTTTTTTCGTTTCATTTTTAAAACAACTTTAATATACAAACATGTGCACCACTGGAACACATACATGAGCATACGTACATAGACACATACACAAACATACACACACATAAAAACACACACAGGCGCACACACACACACACACCCACACACACACACACACACACACATATATATATATATATATATATATATATATATATATATATATATATATATATATATATATATGTATGTCTAGGCCCAACTAGTGCATCAATATTAGGGACATAAGTTCTAGTCCAGATCCAGGTCTAGTAATATGTTAATTTATATGCGTATATGAATGTGTGTATGTATATGTATATGTGTGTATGTATGTATGTATGATCCGTGAACTTAATCACATAGCCTGGCATGTTCCGCCGCCTCGGCTGGGGTGTGACAGAGGATGAGGAGGACGACAATAATGAGGTGGGTACAGAGTCTGACGATGAAGGCATACTTCAGGATGCCCATGAAATAGATGATAATGTACCCATCAAGGATGAGGAGGGCCTTACCGAAGAGGAACTCGCCCCTCCTACCCCACCATCCTCCCAGCCCACGCCATACTATCAGCCATATCTCCTTAATGGCAAGTGTCCTTCCCTGATGAGGACTCTGAGGATGAGCATTCCTCCTATATTCCACTTGCACCCTTATGCCCATGTTTCCCGACCCACTTGTGGTCAATTGGGGGAATGGACCATGACCTATGAGCCATCTTGGCTCCCCGACATCCTCCACAAGTAGAGGATTACGGACCTTCCTCCCCGGTACGAGACTGACGAGTCTTTGCAGGCTCCTCCACAGACACCACTCAGGGACGACCCTAAAAATTATCCGATCTACTGCCTTATCACTCAGTTTGACCAGTTGTATGATAGATTCGGATCCCTGGAAAGCCTCAGAAAAGGTTCAGGCTCTACTTCACTAGAGCAGCGAGTCAAAATACTCGAGGAGGAGAAGAAGGACGGTATTAAGGCCATTTAGACACTATATCATTGCTTATGTGATAACTGCACCGAGTTCAATGCTATGAGTGCTCATTATAGAGCACTAATGTCACACCCCCAAACCAGAACGGCGGAAACATTCGGGGGCGGAGGACTTCATGTAAGTATCACAACACATGCAATATAGTAATCCAAGTACAAACAACCATTACATTAATAAGTATAAGTTTTACATAAGTGTTTAAACATTACATATTCAAACACCAAAGTAGGTACAGTAGAAGACAAGAGTCGCGGTACGGTACTAGGTAGTCTTCTCAAAAGCTTCGGGAGTGTACCTGTCTACTGGATTCCTGAGAATACAAGTTATTTGGAAAGAGTAGATCAGCATTTAAGCTTGTGAGTTTATAAGTATTTTAGTTATGTTAAGTATACCCTAAGTTCTTTGGATAAGTTCACTGGTTCCTCCAGAAAATCCTATATTTCCTGAGGTGATTAACCGATAACCTCAATAGTTTCCCTCTGTAATTACTTAGTTTATACTAATTATATATAACCTAATATCGAATGGACAGTCAAATGGGTGCATCTGCCCTAAACCCACAACCAAACAAGGAACAGGAAGTAAGGCGGAAGTCACACATTTCACTGTCAATCAGATATTACTTATGTATAACTCTGATGTAAAAACTAAGGAATTATAGAATTAACCACTAAAGGTCTTTTATGTTATACTAGTTTACAGAGATTGAATGACTAAGTTCCATTTAATCCCATAAACCGTTTCATTTGTAAAAGTGGTTTAATCCCATAAACTGTTTCCTTTGTATAAGTGGTTTAATCCCATAAACCGTTTCTTTTGAAAGAGTGGTTTAATTCCATAAACCGTTTCATTCGTAAAAGTATTCTTAGTTATATCTGTTCTATAGTAAAAACCTTAGTATTAATCCTGGAAAATATTATATTATCCATAATACTGCCTTGTGGTTTTAAATGTTCAAAACCAGAAGTACAAGTATATTTACCATACTTGATTTCATGATACGTAGCTTTTACTGTAAGTAAAAACTACAGAAGGTATATTTGGTCGGGATGTAATTATATTTTCTTACTGTTTTAAGAAAAGTATATTACTTAGTAATTCAATCGTTGCTTTATCCATGTGAGTTATATTAACCATACTAATATGACTGATATGCCTGCGGCGACGTTCTTCAGGCGTCGGAATGGTATGATATTTGACACCCTAGGCCTGCCGGCCAAACTGTAGCGAACAGTAGAGGTGCGGGATTGTCAGTCCCATATAGATCTATACACAAATTCACGCTCTCCCTACAAGAGATTCTGGTTAATAGGTCAGGACTTAAAGTCGTACTTAGATAGGTATACCGTGAAGGGTCTCACAAATTTATTGTTTCAACGAGATTTACGATGTATTATTACCCCGTGATTGCTAACCCTGGTACTCTGTCTCGTACCTTTGTTAAAGGAAACCCGGTATGATGTATTATTACGCCGTGATCGCTAACTCTGGTACTCAGTATCGTACCTTTGTTAATGCAATCCCGGTATGATGTATTATTACCCCGTGATCGCTAACCCTGGTACTCTGTATCGTACCTTTGTTAATGCAATCCCGGTATGATGTATTATTACCCCGTGATCGCTAACCCTGGTACTTTGTATCGTACCTTTGTTAATGCAATCCCGGTATGATGTATTATTATCCCGTGATCGCTAACCCTGGTACTCTGTATCGTACCTTTGTTAACGCAATCCCAGTATGATGTATTATTACCCCGTGTTTGCTAACCCTGGTACTCTGTAAAGTACCTTTGTTAATGCAAACCCGGTAGGATGTATCTTTACTTCTTTAATATGTTGTTCATATATTAAAGGTATTATACATATCTTGGTATAGTTGAATGAATTTTGGTAATTTCCTTGGAAAGTATACAGTCGTGAATCATACTTGTATATTTAGTTTTGAATCATAAATTATACCTATTATAATTTATATGTTCTATCTGATTAGCATGATTTCTCATGGATGAACACCTTTGCTCAGCATGATACAAAGGTAATGATACCAAAAGGAGTAACCTTTTATACTCATATATATATATATATATATATATATATATATATATATATATATATGTATGTATATATATATATATATATATATATATATATATATATATGTATGTATGTATATATATATATATATATATATATATATATATATATATATATATATATATATATATAATTAAGAAGGAAACGACCTTCGGACAAATAACAAAACATTAATTTCACATCCAAACAAGGAAAAGGAAATAAGATAACTCATTAGTCCTAAGCCCTTCAAATCTTATTTATATATTTATACATATATAAACATGATTTTGGCATTTATAATTTGAAATAGTTTTTAAAACATTTTTCAAAGAACTTAACGGAGTTTACATGACTTTAAAGATTTAACATGGCTTTAAGTCATTTTGGAAGTATTTGGTAATTCTTAAAAGCATACGGAAACTCTTTGTGTAATTATTATCACATACAGTTATTAACACAATTTAATATTGTGTTAAACTTGTATTCCCCCCCTAAAAAGCGTTTAAAAACCATCAAAAAGGTAAATTATAGGCATATGAACTCACTTTGATAAGCGGTGATTCGGGCAGCGTTTCGTTTTCCGGAAAGGAGTTTGTTTGACGAGAAACCGGATTAAATTGAGCAGAGTTTCGACTGGAGAGAGGTTAACTGCTCGAGAATTTCGGGGCTCCGGGGCTTGCTTCGGGTTTTAGACACGATACCAGGGCCTTGGGGGGTCGTGAGAAAGTTTAGGGGGTGAAGAGGTGAAAAATGGTGAAATTTGGGGTGAAAAGGGTGAATTTCTCGGAAGACCTCACACCCTTATATAGGGCCGAAGTCTCGGACAGGTGGCGAGGAGAAGAGGGAGTCAGCAGCCACGCGTCGGACAGCAGCGAGGGCCACGTGCGAGGCTCGAACAGGTGGAGGCTTCAGACTGGACCGGACTTCGGTACAATGGGAAGAAGGCATGTGTCTGAGGGGGTGTCCGAGGGGCGTCTGCGGGGTGTCTCATGCGAAGGTGTCCGATGCTTAGTGGACCGCGGACTTGGTCGAATCAGAACACGACACGGTGAACTTCGGTCCTATCAGGAGGTGACACGTGGAGGGTGCAAGCTAGGGTAACGTGTCCGAAACCACCTATGCGAAATTGCCCGGTTTTCAAGATTTTCTTGATTTTCGTGCCAAAAACTTGCGAAAATCATAACTTTCGCATACGAGCTCCGTTTCCGGCATTCTTTATATGCACGCGTAGGTAAAATTATACTCTACGACTTTCGTTTAGACTTCGTCGGCTGATTTTGACATTATTTTTAATATTATTATTTTTAACAGACCGGGACAGGAAATCCGTTAAAAATTCATAACTTATTCATCCGACGTCCGTTTTCGTCTGTCTTTTTACCGTTGTGCTACTTTTGACGAGACCTTCGATTCTCGTTTAAGTTGCGTCGGCTAAATATCAATCGATTTATATTTCGAATTTTTAGCTGTCTACTACTAAACCGAAACTTAGAAAAATCATAACTTCCTCATACGAAGTCAGATTTTTACGTTCCTTTTATGAACGTTCTCGGTTTAACATATTCTACAACTTTCCTTTAGATTGTTAAGGCTAAAAAGCCTTTTATCGAAAATTCACTTTTTACACTGAACAGTGTTTTGTCGGTTTTGTCGCGGATTTTCGATTGGTCATAACTTCTTCGTTATAACTCGGATTTCAGTGTTCTTTATATTTTTGGAAACCTTGTTACAAACTCTACCACTTTGTTCATCCCAATTACAATTATTGATCAGTTTATTTTTGATCAAAATTTGACTGGTGTCACATTATCCCCCCGTTAGAGGGATTTTCGTCCCGAAATTAAGTCTAAAGTGATACTCATGGACTATGTCTAATCTTCCTTTTCCAAGTGAATTTAGGTCCCTGGTTTGTAATCCAGCGAACCTTCACTAACGGGATAAGACTTTGCTTGGTTCTTTAGATTTCCCTATCCATGGTTTTTATTGGTTCTTTTACAGAGTGTAGACTTTTATTTAACTTGATTTCATCGAGTGAAATCACAAGTGTTTCATCGGATAGACACCTCTTTAGATTAGATATGTGAAAGATGGGATGAATGTTATTAAGTTTTTGTGGTAGTTTAAGTTTATAAGTACAAGACCGATTCTGGTAAGAATCTCAAATGGTCCTATGTACCTTGAATTTTTGTATTCCACGCTTTCTCAAGCGTATCTTGTCCTTCCGAGGTGAGACCTTCAGATGACAAGGTCATCAATCCTGGAATTCCAAGGGTTTTCTTTTATCGAAGCCGTAGCTTCTCTAATTAACTCTGGAAGCTTTATATCGCTTCCTGATTCGTATTTTGTTTTTGGTAGTTTCTCTGATGAATTCCAGATCAGCGAAAGTGTTGTGTGGAAATTGGATCTCTAGCTAGTTGCGTATTACCTAATTTAGTCTAGTCCAGATAGGATATGCACTTGTGACCGCCGAAGGTTTTGAATGGAGCAACTTGAATGCTAGCGTGATAAAGGACTCGGCTAATTGGTAAATGGGTATCCCATTCTTTACCATAGTCGATCACATAAGCTCATGACTACTCTAGTTCCTAGAGATTTTTGAATGACTGCCTGAACTGGGAGATGATTCTATTATCTCAGCGGAGATAACAGATATTGGAATACCGTGCACTCACATGTTCTAGTTATCTTCTCTACTTGCCACATTTTCAGGTTTCAAGGCTTCCTGTTGAGCCTCCTTACTTTGTGTGGAGAGATTTGAATGGGTTATCATAGTCAATGATTGGCTCTATGACCTGAGTACTCTTTCCGACTTAGGGTGTCAGCTACTATATTGGCTTTGTCGAGATGATAACGAATTTCGAATTCGTAGTCATTTAGTAGCTCGACCCATTGTCGTGGTCTCATGTTGAATTCCACCTGGTAGAATACATGATGCAGGCTTTTGCTCCGAAGTTCATGATCAGACTCATACTTGGCTCATCCACCATCACCTCGTGTATACGAGTCGTATATAATTTAGATTTCATAAAACGTTCGGATGGGTGACTCTGCCCCAGGTCCACAACCAAACAAGGAACAGGAGATAGAGCGGAATTACACATCCTAAATCTTGTTAAGTCTAAATTATATACCACTCTCGCATATACACTTAGCAACGATAGATTAACTTAATGAGTTCTTAGTCTCTATTCTTGAACTTGACCTGCGGTACAATGATTTTCCTATGAGATCTATTGGTGTACTTTGGTAGTTACTGACTTGTGAGACTACTTCAGTGCTTTTCGTTTGAAGTTTCCTGTCTACTGAGTAGGCTAGAATGGCGTGGTACCCTTCGCATGGGTACTTCTGAAGTTTTGAAATGAGAGACAACCTAAGGGTTTTGCGTATAGATTGGAAGAATTTCATCTTACTGCTGATTAAGGAAAAAGTTCTCTTATACAGCATAAGAATTTTCACATGGTAAGGGCCAGGCCAAACCATGTCGAATTAGGATGTCGGAATTTTCTCGACGAAATAGATATTAAGTCGTTCTGGGAGGAATGATTACTAGGATGATATCCCATGTACCTAAGTTTTCAACGCTTCTGGTTTTATTCTGTTATTATCGCTACGAACCCCACTTTGATTCGAAATTGGCGGGTACTACCAATACGAGGGTTTTGATAATTTGAAATTATGAACTTTCATGAAAGGATCCTTACTAGGTCTCTCTATAATCGCTTGGTGTATACAAGTCATGTATAACTAAGATTGGTAAGACCTTTGACTGAGCAACCCTGCCCTAAATCCACAACCAAACAAGGAACAGGAAATGAGGCGGGATTTCTCACTCTAAGTCTACAAATCTTAATTATAAATGACCCTTATGTATACACTAAGTCATCATAGCTTACCTGTTAGGGTTTCAAATTTTATATAATTGTTGTGATTTAATTTGAACGGGAGAGTAATCATAATTATAGATAATTATCGGGGTTTGGAAGTGTACCAAAATATAGCAGGGTTCTTTGATGCTTTCCCATGTATTGGGGTCAAACTCCTCCTGCTCCCCCGTCGTTCTTCTCTGTTGGACAGTCCCTCTTGTAATGTCCTATTTCACCACAAAGGTGACATATGGGAATGGTTCCAACATTGGCAGTTGAAGTGATGAACTCAACCGGAGTTCTACAGATGCGGGCGATATGCCCCTTTATGTTGCATCTATTGCAATGCAGCTCTCGGCAAACTCCATGATGATGGTAGTTGCACTTGTTGCAGTATGGGAGGTTTCCTAAGTACGGCTTGGTTGGTGCTAGAATAACAGGGTTGATGGGGGTATTGACTGCCCCAGTTCGTTGCCCTCTGTTAGGTTCTTGAGTTGAATAACTCCCTTTCTTGTTCTCGAACTTTCGTTTCAGGATATTAGGCTTAAGGTTCAAGGTGTCCTTACAAGTAGGTGCTCGTTGATGTACTTGGCCATCACCACGATCGGGGTTACCGATAGCATTACTACTAACATTTGCATTGTTAGCATTAAGGTGTGCCATGACAGCTGCTACAGCTGCTGTGACCGCAGCTTGAAACGTAGCCGCATCTATTTGAAGGATTGGTGTTTTGCCGGTGGGTTGGCTACATTCCTTCGGAGGCATGATTTTGTTTCATGATAAGAAAATGAGCTCGTGAGCGACTATCGTTGTCTCTAAATGTATTCTAACCATTTGTATCTATGTATAAATCTTTCGTTTTGTTATATTGTTCTCAATGATTCGACCTGCATCCCTATGATGCAGTCCTGGTAAGGAACATAAATAAGTTTCTAGAATGGTTATGAATCGAGTATCATCCGAACTAAGTTACCTTTTTTTGGTGGATATCGTTTTCCAATTTTCAAAAATATTCGAAAACAATTCATAACAGTGTCTACATAAAATACACTTATGACTTTGAGAAGTAATCACTATCAGTTAAGATTTCGTGATCTGATTTATTGTTATTAACCGTGACAGGAAAAGAGGATAAGCTCAAAACCTAATGTGAGTAATGAAATCACTAACTCACTAGGTTGAATCGATTTACTAGTTATTACTTAGATGAAAAGGCGATCAGCACCTCACATGAATCACACGTGGTTTTCTTTTGTTCTCTGTTCTATTCTGGGTGGTAATGATTTGTTTCCTCCTGGTATCTATAGGGTGTCCTTCTCCTCTGTAGGTATATTGAATTCCCGAGCTGTCTTACTTCTGATTCGGACACTGATCCGCATTACTTCGTAATGAAGATTTTGAATCTCGGAAGTTCATGCGAATCTCTCATTGGTGTCTTTAATAGAGTAAGGGCACTAAATGATTTCTATAGTTTATTTACTTATCGTCTTTTTCTTTCTTGGAATTCCCTTAATGAAATTTTGTTGGATCCTCCTTGACTCTTCTATTGATTGCTGGAGTAACTATGTTTATCTAACGGGTTTACACGAGACTGGGAATGTCTAAAGAATTTATAAGAAAAATTAAATTTTGACGAAGGTGATCCTTTCTGGTCCTTCTATAATCATATGGTGTGTACTGATTATATATAATCTAGATCAAATAGACATTCGAATAAGTAATCCTACTCTAAAACCACATCCAAACAAGGAAAAGGAAGTAGAGTGAAAATCATATATTCTAAGTCTATAAAATCTCGGCTATATATAACCTTAACGTATCCACTTAGTAATTATAGACTTATCAGAAAAGATCTTTTTAACATTTCCCCAAAGGTATGTAAAATACCTCCATGTTATTTTAGTTATGAGTTTGATTCTTGGACTTCTAGATATAAGAACTTGACAAGTTTTCAGTTTTCTTGTTATAGCATCCTAAAATACTCCTATAGTATTTTAATCTTTATGTTTGGTTCAAGAATTCTTCTGGTACTTAGGTAAGTTTTAGACCTGTTGCAACACTACAATCACTCCCTAAACACATGTTGGTCATATCTCGAATGAATATAGTTGATCAGACTATATTGATCCCAGATATGATTACGTCACTGTCTAGGTTTAACTACAATGTCCAACATCCAAATACTTTAGTTTTGTTTTTCTTGTGATACTCATTCTAGTATATATACTCTGCATGTACTTATACTTTTATAAATTATTGATATATTTTTAAAGTATAACTCTTGGTCAGAGTGTTTTTATCCCAATGGGTTTATAGTTGTATATCTTTTATGACTGATATACTGAGTTCACTATAAACACTGTTCTGATACCAATCTGTCACACCCCCAAACCAGAACGGCAGAAACGTTCGGGGGCGGAGGACTTCATGTAAGTATCACAACACATGCAATATAGTAATCCAATTACAAACAACCATTGCATTAATAAGTATAAGTTTTACATAAGTGTTTAAACATTACATATTCAAACACCAAAGTAGGTACAGTAGATGACAAGAGTCGCGGTACGGTACTAGGTAGTCTTCTCAAAAGCTTCGGGAGTGTACATGTCTACTGGATTCCTGAGAATACAAGTTATTTGGAAAGAGTAGATCAACATTTAAGCTGGTGAGTTCATAAGTATTTTAGTTTTGTTAAGTATACCCTAAGTTCTTTGGATAAGTTCACTGGTTCCTCCATAAAATCCTATATTTCCTGAGGTGATTAATTGATAACCTCAATAGTTTCCCTCTGTAATTACTTAGTTTATACTAATTATATATAACCTAATATCGAATGAACTGTCAAATGGGTGTATCTTTCCTAAGCCCACAACCAAACAAGGAACAAGAAGTAAGGCGGAAGTCACACATTTCACTGTCAATCGGATATTACTTATGTATAACTCTAATGTAAAAACTAAGGAATTATAGAATTAACCACTAAAGGTCTTTTATGTTATACTAGTTTACAGAGATTGAATGACTAAGTTCCATTTAATTCCATAAACCGTTTCATTTGTAAAAGTGGTTTAATCCCATAAACTGTTTCCTTTGTATAAGTGGTTTAATCCCATAAACCGTTTCTTTTGAAAGAGTGGTTTAATTCCATAAACCGTTTCATTCGTAAAAGTATTCTTAGTTATATCTGTTCTATTGTAAAAACCTTAGTATTAATCCTGGAAAATATTATATTATCCATAATACTGCCTTGTGGTTTTAAATGTTCAAAACCAGAAGTACAAGTATATTTATCATACTTGATTTCATGATACGTAGCTTTTACTGTAAGTAAAAACTACAGAAGGTATATTTGGTCGGGATGTAATTATCTTTTCTTACTATTTTAAGAGAAGTATATTACTTAGTAATTCACTCGTTGTTTTATCCATGTGAGTTCTATTAACCATACTAATATGACTGATATGTCTGCGGCGACGTTCTTCAGGCGTCGGAATGGTATGATATTTGACACCCTAGGCCTGTCGGGCAAACTGTAGCGAATAGTAGAGGTGCGGGATTCTCAGTCCCATATAGATCTATACATAAATTCACGCTCTCCCTACAAGAGATTCTGGTTAATAGGTCAGGACTTAAAGTCGTTCTTAGATAAGTACACCGTGAAGGGTCTCACAAATTTATTGTTTCAACGAGATTTACGATGTATTATTACCCCTTGATTGCTAACCCTGGTACTCTGTATCGTACATTTGTTAATGCAAACCCGGTATGATGTATTATTACCCCGTGATCGCTAATTATGGTACTCAGTATCGTACCTTTGTTATAAAATATTCTTTTATATCAGCTCAGATACCGATTGTTGGAAATATAAAAATCTGATCACCACAACAAAAGGCTCGGTTACCAGTTACTGTGTGACAGATATATATGTTTAAGATATAAGATGTAGATATATATAAAGAATAATAATTGCGGAATAAATATAAATATGAAAGCTATAAATGACTGAAAGTTATAATAATATAAATGATTGTATTTAAATGACGTAAAGCTATAAATAATATAAATGACTGTATTTAAATGACGTAAAGCTATAAATAATATAAATGACTGTATTTAAATGACATAAAGCTATAATAAAATATATAAGTATATAAATATATATCAAGTAGGTTCGTCAATAAATTGACTGAACTGGACTAATGGAACGACTGGTCTATCAAGTAGGTTCGTCAAATAAATGACTGAACTGGCTTAGGTTTGGACTAGATCTTAATAGACTGTGTCTCTATTTGTTCATAGTTCAATCCGGTATTTGATAAGTAACAAAGTTAATTTTCATGTAAAATGGGTTGCTTAAAAAACAGTGCAAAGTACATGGGTCAGGTATTTGTATACGGGTACAGGGTGTTTTGAGGAGATTTGATGAGGTTGGAGTGGGTATTTGGAGGGTGGTAGGAGGTGGAATAAGGTTCTAGTTTTGGTGGTGTAAGGCAGCAAAGATGGTGATGTTGAAGGAGCTTTGGGTGGTGATGAATGTAGATTTTCGGAGTAGATCTCTCTGGATAGTCAATTCTCTCTCGCGTCTCTTTGGGGTTTCCCGTGGTCAAAATCGTCCACGAAAATTTCTAGATGTAGGTAAGGTTCTGAAGAATTGATGGTGAAAATCTCCCTAGTAGTATTTTGGTTGTGTTGTGCCCAGTTTTTTGTTTTCTGACATGAAGATTCTGAACTCGAAAACAGAAATCTCTCTGGATAGCTAATTCTCTCTCGCGTCTCTCTGGAGTTTCCAGTGGTCAAAATTGTCCACGAAAATTTCTAGATGTAGGTAAGGTTCTGAAGAATTGATGGTGAAAATCTCCCTAGTAGTATTTTGGCTGTGTTGTGCCCAGTTTTTTTTTTCTGACATGAATATTCTGATGTCGAAAAACAGCAAGGTGGTGATGGTTGTGGTGATTTGAAAGGGTTTTTGGAGGAGGTTTAAGGGGGGTATTTGGAGGGTGTTTGGAGAGTATTTTGAGGGTGTTTGGAAAGTATTTTGAGGGTGTTTGGAAGGTATTTGGAGGTTGTTTTAGTTGTTCTTGAAGGTTGAAGTTGCAAGAGCTGTTCTTGAAGAGGGATGTGGTGTTCTTGGTTGGGAGTGATTCCTTGTGTATGGAGAGATATTACAAAGAAAAAATGAACACACACTCTTACACATACATACTCGAGTATACATATACTTGAAACAAATATCTAGTAGTACACTTGAGTTGTTGTTTGAAAGTAATGGCTAGTGGTTGTAGTAGGAGTAGGAAGTCAAAGTTGTAGTAGGAGTAAGAGTAGGAAGTTGTAGTAGGAGTAGGAAGTCGAAGTTGTAGTAAGGAAAAGATACGTGGGTTCTTTCATTCACAGATGCTCCATAAATTCAATTAAGAAATTGAATTTCCATATTGGTCCCTTGAGCTTTGAAGTCTTTAACAATTTTAGCTTTGATTTGTTTTGTCTTCAAACGACTAAATATGCGGCTATTTTTCCGTCTTTGTGTATTCCGTCTTTCTCGTATTTTTGTATTTCACATTTAAGAACGAATCCATGCAACCTAAAATAACTCATAATATTTGTTAGATAATATAAAAAACAGTTCGTCTTATTTCAGTGATGGTCACATACAAAAACATTTTTCAACAGTTTCCCCCTATGTGATCATTGCTGGAATAAGGACAATTACGATTTAATCATATTGACAGTTTAACTTTTGAAGATTCGAGATAAAAGTTTTGTCAATAGATAAGATATATATATATATATAAAACCATAGTAATTGATTTGAAAGTTTGTGACTTGGTTTAACATATCTTATGTAAAAGATTTTTAGAAATTTGTTTCCGAATCAAAGTCTCGGGTTCGGTTATCAAAGGGTAGCCATATATGTATCTAAAGAAATTTCCTAAGATTTTATAGCATTATTAATGAAGACAAGTGGTCTAACAGGTCGATTCAGATGAACGCTCATAGGTATAGCTCACACTTCACTTGGGTGTTTGGTTGTTCTGGCAGCAGAACAAGTTAATGATCACTAAAAATGAGTGATACCTCTCTCTCACGACTCACACTCATATTGGAGGTGTTCAGCTATGCTTTTCCTGTAGAGTCACTTAGTCTCATTATTAGATAATCAATCATATAAGACTGGTTTCGGCATTACTCAACGGGTTTCTTCATTCATGTCATTAAAGTTCACTCTCTCTCCGTCGGGAAATACATGTAGAGGGGTTTAGCAATTTTCATAGTGCAGTTTGCAACTAAGAATCTTCAGTGATGAAGGCTACAGTATCCCGGGAAATCCAATGTTGTTGTAGCTTCTTCTTTGATGGTATTCTGTTTGTTGATCAATATCGATTTTCGTAAAAAGATATTTTGTTTTAGCATTGAGAACTTGCTACATTTGAGAAAATTTGGTTTTTGAGAGTATCTGTCTTGCGGGATTAATATCTTCTTTTGTGAAAAATGGTTAAAAACAGATCACGGGATCTTATGATGTTTGTTTTGAAATAACCATTCGGTTGAAGAGTTTGTTTGAAAATACCAAATGTAGAATATTTTTGTTTTCTTTGGTATTTCTTCGGTGAATGATTTGGCCTTTTTTTGTTGATTCGTCTTTATCTTGATTCGTATTTGAAGATTGGATGTGGATAGATCTTTGTTTTTCTTTGATAAGTGATTGTTGAAATCCTTTTCGTTTCGACTTTTCTTGTTGATGGATCACGAGATCTCAAGACTTCATTTTTGGTTGGCTTATATCTAGGTAGGGATTGGTGGCATAAAAGACAGTTTGTCTAGTATGTAAGAAATGAATGTATCGTCCCTGATCATTTTGATATCTAAGAAAAAATGAGCCGTGACAAGGTATAATCAGTTATACCTTATAAGCATTAGTGACACACCTAAGCTCACAAGAAATGAATTCCACAGTGATACAGATTGACGAGGCACAAATATTCACACTGGTTTTTGTTTCAGCTGAACCTCCTAACCTTATGTCCCTTGATTGTTTAAAATCGTCAATAATGAAATAAAATCGAAGGAAATAAAGTTATATACATTATGAAAAGTATGAGATTTGAACCTTCACTCCAATTGAGAATCAATATGACTTAAAATCTTCATCGAGCATAAGCATCTGAAAATTAAGTCAAGAGACGATTAATCACAAGGTTTTGTAAAAGCTTATTATGGTAAGTCTTTTATTATATTTTTGAAGATTTGTTTTTCTTAATGTTTTTGGAAGTTTTGGTTATTTGAATGTTTTTGGTATTTTTGAAAAGAAAGCAATTTTTAATTGTTTTTTAATTTTCTTTTTGAATGAAAGTAAACACACTTTTGTACAAACTAAAAGTAAAAGTTTAAGGATGGATGTTATCTGGATTTAACATTCCTAGACGGCCTAGGAAGTATTGAAACTTTGTTTCATCGAGAGCCTTAGTGAAGACATCGGCATTTTGATCTTCGGATTTGATGAAGTGTAGTTCGATACGACCCTTTTGAATGTTGTCTTTGATAAAGTGATATCGAATGTCGATGTGCTTTGTCATGGAATGGTGAACGGGATTGTGAGAAATGGCAATTGTACAGGTTGAGTCACAAAATATGGGAATTTGTGAGATTTTGAAGCCATAGTCACGCAGTTGAGTTTGCATCCATATGACTTGTGAACAACAGCTGGCGGCAGCGACGTATTCAGCTTCTGCTGTTGATGTGGACACACAAGTCTGTTTCTTTGAAGTCCAACTCACTAGTCTACCTCCTAGGAATTGACAGCTACCAGATGTACTCTTCCTATCTAGCTTGCATCCTCCGTAGTCTGAGTCGGTGAAAGCGTTCAGTTGAAAATCGGATTTAGCTGGATACCAAAGGCCGAGTTTGGGAGTGCCTTTAAGGTATCTGAAGATGCGTTTCACAGCAACTACATGGGATTCCATAGGATTTGCTTGGTATCTGGCACACACACATGTAGAAAACATGATGTCAGGTCTGCTGGCAATGAGGTATAAGAGTGACCCAATCATTCCACGATATTTTTTCTGGTCAACGGGTTTGCCATTTAAGTCTGCATCAATTTTGTATCCAAAGGCCATTGGGGTTTTTGCGTTATTGGATTTGTCCATTGAAAAGCGAGTGAGTAGGTTTTTGACATAATTCTCTTGGTTGATGAAAATGCCATCAGATGACTGTTTGATTTGAAGTCCGAGAAAAGTAGTCATCTCCCCAATCATGCTCATTTCAAATTTGTTCTTCATTAGATCTGCAAACTTAACACTCAAAGATTCATCAGTAGAACCGAAAATAATGTCATCAACATATATTTGTACGATTAATATATGTTTATTAAAGATTTTACGAAAGAGGGTTTGATCGATTGAACCTCTTTTAAAACCTTATTCTTCGAGAAATGATGACAACGTGGCATACCAGGCTCGGGGTGCTTGTTTCAAGCCATAGACAGTTTTCTGCAATTTAAAGCTGTGATCTGGAAATTTGGGATCTTCGAAACCTGGTGGTTGTTGGATGTATACTTCGCGATCTATCTCTCTGTGTAGGAATGCACATTTAACGTCCATTTGTAATACTTTGAAATTCTTATGTGCATCATATGCAAGAAAAATGCGAATTGCTTCAATTCTGGCAACTGGAGCATATGTTTCATCGTAGTCAATTCCTTCTTGTTGTGAATATCCTTTGACTACAAGACGTGCCTTGTTTCGACAAATGATTCCTTGATCGTCAGTCTTGTTTCTGTATACCCATCTTGAACCTATAACAGTAACATCGGGTGGAGTAGGAACAAGATTCCATACGTCGTTTCTTTTAAATTCTGCTAGCTCTTCTTGCATAGCTTTTACCCAGTCTGGATCTTTTATAGCAGAATGTATGGTTTTGGGTTCAGTCATGGATAAGAAGGCTCCAAATAAACATTCATTTGTGGATGCGGCTCTATTCTGAATGCCTGAGTTGGGATCTCCGATGATTTGGTATGTAGGATGATTTCTGGTCCACTTTATTAAGCGATTCTCTTCCGCTATAATAATTGGAGTTTCAGTATCCCATTGTTCTTCTCCGGGGGTTTCATATTGGAATAGGTTTGAAGGTTCCCCCATAAATGATGCATCGGGATTGTTTTGGCTATTTGGGGATGGGGTGTTCAAAGGAGGATTTGGTGTTTGTTCCAAGAGGAAGTATGTGTTGGTGGTTCCCCCTCGAATTGATCTGCATCATTTTGGTTTGTTTGTGGAGTTCCTTCAGTGGGTGTTCCTGTATGATCAATTGAAGTAGTTAGAAGTTCAGAATTGTAAGCGGTTTTTGGTTGTTCAAAAAGTAAATCAAGATCGATTTCAATGTCTATGTCAGGAGAAGGTGTTTGTTGAATTGGATTTTGAAAAATATTATCAATCATTTTAGAACCAAAATGTTCACGATCCAATTTTCTGACATAAAATTCATCGAAATGAACATCGGTACTTTCTTCAATTACTCTGGTACGTTTGTTCAGTACTCGATAAGCAGCTGAGCAAAACGAGTAACCAAGGAAAATTCCTTCGTCCGACCTTGATTCAAATTTTGAAAGGTGATCTTTATTGTTCTTTATGAAGCATCGACAACCAAAAATATGGAAAAATTTGATGTTTGGTTTTCGGTTGTTAATAACTTCATATGGTGTTTTATGAAGATGTTTATGTATTAAGGAACGATTTTGAGTGTAGCAAGCTGTGGCTATTGCTTCTGCCCAAAAGTATTGTGGCAGATCAGCGAAGATAAGCATTGATCTTGCAGCTTCACATTGAGTTATATTCCTTCTTTCGACAACACCGTTCTGTTATGGAGTGTATGGGGCTGAGAAGTTATGTTCAGTTCCTTTGTCTTTGAGAAATGAATCTAGAGTCTTGTTTTTGAACTCTAAACCATTATCACTTCGGATTCTTCGAACAGGTCTTTTGAGCTTCAGTTCGATTTGTTTGATGAAGTTGATCATCTCTTCAGGTGCTTCTGATTTTAGTCTTAAGAAAAAGACCCAAGTAAAGCGTGAGAAACCATCAACGACAACAAGAATGTACTTCTTCCCTTGTATGGTTTGGGTTTTGGCAGGGCCACAAAGGTCTATATGCAACAATTCTAGTGGTTCGGATACACTAGATTCTGAGATGCTTTTGTGAGTTGATTTGGAAAGTTTTCCTTTTTCACATACGGCATAAAGAGTTTCGTTATCGAGCTTCAGAAGTGGTAGCCCTCGAACAAGATCATCGCCGATCAATTTGTTGATGTACCCAAAGTTTAGATGGGAAAGGCGGCGGTGCCATAACCAACTAATATCTGCTGGGGCTTTAGATAGTAGACATATATCGGGTTTACCATAGATAAGATCCATGTCAAGTGGATACATATTACCGACACGGTCAGAATCAACTATAACATCTTTGGTTTTGGCGTCCATGATCAAGCTTCGTTGTTTGGTGAATAGAACTTCAAGATTGTTATCACACAGTTGAGAAACACTGATGAGGTTGTGTTTCAGTTCATCAACAAAGGCAACTTTCTTTATGTTAAAATTACCATTTGTTATGTTTCCATAACCCTTGATTTTTGCTGTCATGTTGTTGCCGAAGGTAACATCTTGATTGGTTTGTGTAGGTTTGAAGTCACGTAAGTAGTTCCGGTTTCCTGTCATATGCTTGGAGCAACCACTATCAATATACCATGTATCATCATTGGGTTCTCCAGCATTAAGTACCTGCAATCAGACAGAAGGTTTAGGTACCCAAATCTGAATGGGTCCTGGTTTGTCAGTTGTTATTTTGCTTAATGAATTTCTATTATCATTTAACTTCGTGTTGTTGTAAGAGTTTGGTTTATGAGGATGGAATGGTTGAGGTTTGATTTGATTTATCAAGTTTACCCAAAATGTGATTTGTTTTTGAAAAACCTGTGGGTTGATAAGATCTGTGATTTGGTGAAAGATATCCTAGATGTGAAGGTTTGTTTGAAAAGTTTTCTTCATATCTGGGATGTGATGGGCGGTTTTGAAAATTTTTTTGATGATGATGGTTTGAAACTTTCTGATATGATGGTTTTTGAAAGTTCCTTGAATGATTAAAAGTGATATCTTGAAAGCGGTTTTCAAAAGGTTTTGGTTTTTGTTTGGAAACCTGTTTATATGGTACGAAGTAGGGTTGAATTGGTTTCTTTGGTTTGTTTTCAAAAGCTTTTGGCTTGAAAAGTCGGGTTTTGTTGACTTGAATGGATTTTTTGCTTGTTTGTTGTTTCTTGGAGTATTTTTGTCCCGGAATAGTTTTTCCAACATTTGATGAAGTCATTGTAGGAAAAGCAGTTGGTACAGAAGTACTACCATCCTCATAAGAGGAATTTTCTCCATTCAAAAAGTTTTTGAGTTTGGTGGTTCTGTCGGTATGTTTGATTTGGTGAGTTAAAGAACTAGCAGAGTCTGTTTCAGAATTTACAACTCTTTTAAAAGACTTTTTGGAAACAGTGAAAGCAGTATCATCTGGGCTACAGTTGATAACTGTTTCGTCATCTGAATCTTCCTCATTAACAGATGTGAAAAGATCTGGTAGAGTGGATTCAGAGTTTTCACAATTCGTCATGTTTTCCTTTTTTGCTTGTTTAATTTCAAAGGATTCTCTTCCAATTCCTGGTCTGTAATTCGTATCAATTTTGCCAGTTCCTAACGTGTTTGCCTTGGTGAAAATATCATCACTTAGTTTTCTAGCAACTTTGATAGAATCCATATTCCATTTCAGTCTTTTATTCTCAGTTTCAAGAGAATTGATTTGTTTTAAAGAATCAGTCAGTTTTTCATTTAAAATATTGTATTTTTCAGTTGATTCTTGAAAGTCTTGTTTCAACTGAAGGATTTCCATTTCTAAAACATCTTTTATTTCAGAAGAAATGACTGACTGATTTTTTTGTTCCAAATCCCTTTTCTGAATTAGTGTCTGATTTAATTGTTCCAAGACGTGATTATAATCTTTCGATTTTCTTTCAACATTTCTTTCCAATTTGCTTTTTGTTCTTGTTGATTCTCCAAATTTGAGTTGCAAGGTTTGTAACTCAGATTTGCAAATATCAAAATTGACCATTGTGTCATGATATGTTTTGAGATCAGCTTCCAGACTTTTCTCAATCTTGGTTATGTGGGACTCAAAAATTGTTTTGGAAAAACCAAGTTCAGAGATCATAGACCATACCTATTCTATGACGTTGGGAGCTCTTGAAGGTATGTTAACACCAGCTACGAAGCAGAAGTTTGATTGTGTTGTTTCATTGTCAGCTTCGTCATCAGAAGTTGGCCAGTATTCCACGCTTGGCTCATGGATTGCCATCAATGCTCTTTGCTTTTCTTGGTTTTCCAATTTCTTCAATTCGTCGGCTCTTTGAGCATAGTATGCTGAGTCTTTGATTTTGGTTTTGTTTTTGGCTCGGCATTCTCTAGCATAGTGATTTCTTCCTTTGCAGTTGTGACAAATGATCACTTCTTCATCACTGTCATCCTTTTGACTCTTAACCGGAAGTCTTTCAGGTGCTTGAGTTTGGGTTTGTTGGGAAGGCTGAGAATGGTTTTGTTGGAATCCAAAATTTTGGTTGTTTTGAAAGCCATTGTTTTGATTGTTGTAACCTTGATTTTGGAAACCTCTGTTTTGATTCTGAAAACTGTTGTTTGGATTATTATTATGACCTGAGTTAAGATTGTTTTGAAATCCCTGGTTTTGAAAACCTTGGTTTGAGTTGTTATGGAAGGAAGGGCTTTGAGAATTTTGTCCAAAGTAAGGTCTAGGTTGAAAACCTAAGTTGTTTTGTCCAAAAGATGGTCTGTTTTGAAAGTTTGGTCTAAAATTTGATTGACCTTGATTTGGGAGAAATCTCTGGAGATTTGTGTTTGCAACCAACGCACACAATTGTTGATAGTCTGCTTCATCATTTGAATCAGACTGGAAGGCTTGGTTTTGAAAAGATGTAGTCTGATTAAAATGATTAAAGTTTTGATCATTGAAAAGTGTTTGGTTTTGAGAAGATGTGGACACAAGAGCAAGTGGTCCTCCAAAAGTTGTAGTGGTTGGTGGGTCAATCGAGGATTCATACGATTGAAGTTCTCCATACAAATTGTACAAAGTTTCAGTATGAATAGCTGGATTTCCCTGAATAATGAGTTTAACCATTTTCCAGCTTTCGAATAGATTGTTTAAAAATTTGAGATTTATCTCATGTTGTGTCTTTTTGATACTCAAATTGTTCATTTTGACCATAATAAGATTGAACCTATCGTGAGCATCATGGATGGTTTCTGATGAAAGCATTTTGAAATTATCGAATTCATTCAAAACAGATGTTCTTTTGTTTCCGATAATTCTTTTATTTCCACAAAAACGATTTTTCAAATTTTCCCAAATTTGATTTGCGGTTAACAGTATAATGTCATCCATTTGACTTAGAATACTGTGAGGTATTCCAGACACAAGTTCCTTTTTGGCTTGGAGTTCCAACTTTCTTCTGATTTCGGTTTGAGTGGCTTGATTTGTAGCAAGAGTAGCCATATTTTCTGGAGTAATATATGTTCCTTCTATGCATTTCCAGACATCTTCATTTATAGCGTTAAGATGAAGATTCATACGGCCAACCCACGAATTATACTCTTCAGGAATAAGTATGGGTGCCCGTGAACCAGATCCTAAGCTATTTGTAATGGAGACAGAGTTTATGTTGGAGTAATTTGCCAAAGACATTTCCTTTTTTTTTTGAAATTTTTGAAAGGATTTTGAACAAGTGATATTAAAATGAAATTTTTAAAGAAAAGCTTATGGAAGGTTTATAACGCTAACCAAAAGTTTTCGACAAAAATTACAAAGTAAATCACACAAGCTCTGTTGTTGTAAAATATTCTTTTATATCAGCTCAGATACCGATTGTTGGAAATATAAAAATCTGATCACCACAACAAAAGGCTCGGTTACCAGTTACTGTGTGACAGATATATAAGTTTAAGATATAAGATGTAGATATATATAAAGAATAATAATTGCGGAATAAATATAAATATGAAAGCTATAAATGACTGAAAGCTATAATAATATAAATGACTGTATTTAAATGACGTAAAGCTATAAATAATATAAATGACTATATTTAAATGACGTAAAGCTATAAATAATATAAATGACTGTATTTAAATGACATAAAGCTATAATAAAATATATAAGTATATAAATATATATCAAGTAGGTTCGTCAATAAATTGACTGAACTGGACTGATGGAACGACTGGTCTATCAAGTAGGTTCGTCAAATAAATGACTGAACTGACTTAGGTTTGGACTAGATCTTAATAGACCGTGTCTCTATTTGTTCATAGTTCAATCCGGTATTTGATAAGTAACACAAAGTTCATTTTCATGTAAAATGGGTTGCTTACAAAACAGTGCAAAGTACACGGGTAAGGTATTTGTATACGGGTACAGGGTGTTTTGAGGAGATTTGATGAGGTTGGAGTGGGTATTTGGAGGGTGGTAGGAGGTGGAATAAGGTTGTAGTTTTGGTGGTGTAAGGCAGCAAAGATGGTGATGTTGAAGGAGCTTTGGGTAGTGATGAATGTAGATTTTCAGAGTAGATCTCTCTGGATAGTCAATTCTCTCTCGCGTCTCTTTGGGGTTTCCCGTGGTCAAAATCGTCCACGAAAATTTCTAGATGTAGGTAAGGTTCTGAAGAATTGATGGTGAAAAACTCCATAGTAGTATTTTGGCTGTGTTGTGCCCAGTTTTTTGTTTTCTGACATGAAGATTCTGAACTCGAAAACAGAAATCTCTCTGGATAGCTAATTCTCTCTCACGTCTCTCTGGGGTTTCCAGTGGTCAAAATCGTCCACGAAAATTTCTAGATGTAGGTAAGGTTCTGAAGAATTGATGGTGAAAATCTCCCTAGTAGTATTTTGGCTGTTGTTAATGCAATCCCGGTATGATGTATTATTACCCCGTGATCGCTAACCCTGGTACTATGTATCATACCTTTGTTAATGCAATCCCGGTATGATGTACTATTACCCCGTGATCGCTAACCCTGGTACTTTGTATCGTACCTTTGTTAATGCAATCCCAGTATGATGTATTATTACCCCGTGATCGCTAACCCTGGTACTCTTTATCGTACATTTGTTAACGCAATCCCGGTATGGTGTATTATTACCCCGTGTTTGCTAACCCTGGTACTCTGTAAAGTACCTTTGTTAATGCAAACCCGGTATGATGTATCTTTACTTCTTTAATATGTTGTTCATATTTTAAAGGTTTTATACATATCTTGGTATAGTTGAATGAATTTTGGTAATTTCCTTGGAAAGTATACAGTCGTGAATCATACTTGTATATTTAGTTTTGAATCATAAATTATACCTATTATAATTTATATGTTCTATCTGATTAGCATGATTTCTCATGGATGAACACTTTTGCTCAGCATGATACAAAGGTAATGATACCAAAAGGAGTAACCTTTTATACTCATATATGTATAATATATATATATATATATATATATATATATAATTAAGAAGGAAACGACCTTCGGACACATCACACAACCTTAATTCCACATCCAAACAAGGAAAAGGAAATAAGATAACCCATTAGTCCTAAGCCCTTCAAATCTTATTTATATATTTATACATATATAAACATGATTTTGGCATTTATAATTTGAAATAGTTTATAAAAAAAAATTCAAAGAATTTAACGGAGTTTACATGACTTTAAAGATTTAACATGGCTTTAAGTCATTTTGGAAGTATTTGGTAATTCTTAAAAGCATACGGGAACTCTTTGTGTGATTATTATCACATACAGTTATTAACACAATTTAATATTGTATTAAACTTGTATCCCCCCCCCCTAAAAAGCATTTAAAAACCATTAAAAAGGTAAATTATAAGGGTATGAACTCACTTTGATAAGCGGTGATTCGGGCAGCGTTTCGTTTTCCGGAAAGGAGTTTGTTTGACGAGATAACGACTTAAATTGAGCAGAGTTTCGACTGGAGAGAGGTTAACTTCTCGAGAATTTCGGGGCTCCGGGGCTTGCTTCGGGTTTTAGACACGATACCGGGGCCTTGGGGGGTCCTGAGAAAGTTTAGGGGGTGAAAAGGTGAAAAATGGTGAAATTTGGGGTGAAAAAGGGTGAATTTCTCGGAAGACCTCGCACCCTTATATAGGGTCGAAGTCTCAGACAGGTGGTGAGGAGAAGAGGGAGTCAGCAGCCACGCGTCGGACAGCAGCGAGGGCCACGTGCGAGGCTCGGACAGGTGGAGGCTTTGGACTGGACCGGACTTCGGTCCAATGGGAAGAAGGCATGTGTCCGAGGGGCGTCTGCGCGGTGTCTCATGCGAAGGTGTCCGATGCTTAGTGGACCGCGGACTTGGTCGAATCAGAACGCGACACGGCGAACTTCGGTCCTATCAGGAGGTGACACGTGGATGCTGCATGCGAGGGTGACGTGTCCGAAGCCACCTATGCGAAATTGCCCGGTTTTCAAGATTTTCTTGATTTTCGTGCCAAAAACTTGCAAAAATCATAACTTTCGCATACGAGCTCCGTTTTCGGCGTTCTTTATATGCACGCGTAGGTAAAATTATACTCTACGACTTTCGTTTAGACTTCGTCGGCTGATTTTGAACTTATTTTTAATATTATTATTTTTAACAGACCGGGACAGGAAATCCGTTAAAAATTCATAACTTCTTCATCCGACGTCCGTTTTCGTCTGTCTTTTTACCGTTGTGCTACTTTTGATTAGACCTTCGATTCTCGTTTAAGTTGCGTCGGCTAAATATCGATCAATTTATATTTCGAATTTTTAGTTGTCTACTGCTAAACCGAAACTTAGAAAAATCATAACTTCCTCATACGAAGTCAGATTTTTACGTTCTTTTTATGAACGTTCTCGGTTTAACATATTCTACAACTTTCATTTAGATTGTTAAGGCTAAAAAGCCTTTTTATCGAAAATTCACTTTTTACACTAAACAGTGTTTTGCTGGTTTTGTCGCGAATTTTCGATTGGTCATAACTTCTTCGTTATAACTCGGATTTCAGTGTTCTTTATATTTTTGGAAACCTTGTTACAAACTCTACCACTTTGTTCATCCCAATTACGATTATTGATCAATTTATTTTTGACCAAAATTTGACTGGTGTCATAACTAACCTACAGGACCCAGATCACCGAAAGCCGAATGGATGCAGCTGCACACCAAGTAGTTGTTTCGCATTAAGAGCGACGTCATATCCAGGAGAAGTTCTATGAACTGGTCCTCTATCTGATTTCACGTTTTGGGCGATAGACGATTCATCTAGGGTGGCTTGTGCCTTAGATTAGTGTTACAACTTTTGAGGGATAGGTTCTGTTTTTGCAAGTGTTTATCATTACCTAATTTGAAAATGATATTTTGTAAAGCTTTTTCATTTCTAACCTTATACGGTTGGTACCTTCCTAAAACAAGAAGTTATAATATATGAATCTACATTCAGTATTTGTTAAATGTTGAAACTTATTATCCGTATTGACTGTAACATACTATCATTACTCGGTGGAAAACATTGGTTACAACTCTCATACTATGAATTGGAAATTTGTAAGATTTCAGGTTCAAGTTACACTAATACACTATCATAAAATACAACTTGTATATGACTACATAGTGTAAAACAACTTAAAATATCCGCCTAAACATATCAGGACGATGCCTCCACGAAAAAGTCCACGAGTTTGTCCACCTCCAACACCCCGAGGCAGTCGAAGAGGTACATCAGCGATAACTCAAACATCGGGAGACACTCTGAATTTTGGAGCAACTCTTGTCGGGAACAATGAAGCCCCACCAGTTATCAATACCTCAAACCCACCATTTCAAATCGATCCCACTCTAATGCAGACTTTACTTGCCCAAGGGATTGCTACACCCTTACCTGCATATGAGGCTGCCCGGAATGATAACACCGGGAATAGTAGAAATGGTTGCGGCGCTCCCATCGTAAACCAAAACAATTCAATACTATGTTCATACAAGTATTTCATGGGCTGCAAACCCTAATCCTTCTATGGCACGGAAGGAGCTATTGGTCTATCCGGCTGGATAGAAAAGATTGAGGCAGTATTTTGCATCAATGATTGCACTGAGGACTGTCGATTGAAATATGCTACATGTACACTAATGTGTTCTTCCTTGACTTGGAGGAATAATCATGCTAAGTCCATGGGAATTGATGAAGCCTATGCCATGGGCTGGGAACCTCTGAAGCAGATGATGATCAAAGAATATTGTCCGCGACAGGAAGTTCAGGCTCTGGAGCAAGAGCTTTGGAACCTTACCATGAAAGAATCGGAGGTGGCTTGCTACACGTCTCGATTCAATGACCTTGCAAACCCTTTCCTAGGAATAATGACCCCGGAAGAGAAAAGGACGGAACGGTACATCTAGAGACTAGCTTCACCAGTCCACGGTCTAGTTACTACATCCAGACCCTCCACTTTTGATAGTGCCAAGCAACCGGCATATCAGTTGACTGAGCAATGTATCCGTCAGGGTACCATGACCCTGCCTAAAGATAAGAACCAAGATGGAAATACAAAGAGGAAGTTCCATATAAAGTTGAATGGGAACTTCAAGCATCGCAAGCCCAATCCAGAACTTGTGGTTGTATATGTTACAATCACAAACACTCCCACTCCAGCAAAACCCTATTCTGGAACCCTACCCCACTATACTAAGTGCAACTTCCATAATGTTGGAAGCTTCTTGATCTGCATCATCTGCAATTTGAAGGGCCACACCTTTATGTTTTGTAGAAAGGCACTGAACAACACGACCTCAACCACTGTTGAAGGAGGAAGCCAAAACTGCTTCGAATGCGACCAACTAGGGCACTTCAAGAAAGACTTCCCTAAACTGAATAACCAGGGTGGTAAAGGAAGGTCATTCATGATATGTGCGGGAGATGCACGCCAGGAACCAACTGTGGTTACTGGTACGTTTCCTATCAACAATATTTATGTTTTCGTATTATTTGACACTGGTGCCGATAGAAGCTTTATTTCGCATAAGTGTAAGAGAATGATAAATCATACATCATGCAAACTTAATGTAGCTTACACGATAGAAGTAGCAAATGGTCAAATAGAAAGCACTTTAGAGATACTCACTAATTTCCTTCTCACCCTGAATAACCACATTTTCCATGTCGATGTAATACCTATGACCATTGGAAGTTTTAACATGATCATCGTAATGGATTGGTTATCACTTCATCAAGCATAGATTTTATGTTACGAAAAAGTCATTCGATTACGTTCATGAAATGATGAAGCCCTTGTGAATTAAGGAGATAAATCAGGGAAGAACCTACGTGTCATCACTTTCATGAAGGTAATGAAGTACTTGTAGAGAGGATTCTTCGCTTTCTTAGCCCACGTTGTGGATATGCAAAATAAGGGTAAGGAATTCAAAGACATACCGCAAGTATGCGATTACCCTGATGTATTTCTAGAAGATCTACCTGGAGTACCTCCAGTCAGACAGTTTGGATTCCGAATCAACCTAATCTCAAGTGCAACGCCATTTGCAAGATCTCCTTATCATCTAGCCCCATTGGAAATGCAAGAACTATCCAGTCAACTCTAAGAACTTCTTGACAAAGGCTTTATTCGGCCAAGCTTCTCACCATGGGGAGCTCCGGTATTGTTTGTCAAAAAGAAGGGAGGATCAGTCAGGATGTGCATCGACTACCGAGAGTTAAACAAGCTCACCATCAAGAACCGATATCCACTCCCAAGGATCGGTGACCTATTCGACCAGCTATAAGGATCCTGCAACTACTCGAAGATCGACCTAAGATCCAGCTACCATCAACTCGGAGTTCAAGAAGCAGATATTCCAAAGACGGTATTCCAAACTCGATATGGTCACCACGAGTTTTTGGTTATGCCATTTGAACTGACCAATGCACCACCCGTATTCACGGACCTTATAAATTGGGAGTGTAATTCATGATCGTTTTCATCGACGACATATTGATTTATTCACGAACCAAGGAAGAACATGGCCAACACTTGCATTTAATTTTGGAACTATTAATAAAACAGAAACTTTATGCAAAGCTTTCTAAATGTGAGTTTTGGATTAACGAAGTGCATTTTATCGGCCATGTGGCCAACAGTAAAAGGGTTCATGTCGATCCTGCGAAGATCGAAGCAGTTAAGGATTGGAAAGCACCAATAACACCAACCGAAGTATGCCAATTCTTAGGCCTAGCGGGATAATATCGGAGACTCATCGAGAACTTCTCCAAGATAGCCAAGCCTCTTACCGCTCTAACCCAGAAAGGAAAAAAGTTTAATTGGGGAAATTGTCCAGATTCCGCCTTCCAAAATTTGAAACAATTGTTGCGCAGTGCAGCAGTTTTGTCTCTTCCATTGGGAACATAAGACTTTGTAGTATTGTATGACGCATCACACGAAGGGTTAGGATGCGTAATAATGTAGAGAAATAAGTTCATTACATACGTATCCTGACAAATGAAGCCAAACGAGACAAACTACACTACCCTTGACTTAGAGTTGGGAGTTTTAGTGTTTGCTTTAAAATTTTGGAGGCATTACATGTATGGAACAAACTGTGTTGTATTCACCGGCCACAAAATCATTCAACACATCTTTGATCAGAAGGAACTCAACATGAGACAACGAAGGTGGATTGAATTGCTAAATGATTACGAATGCGAAATTCGTTATCATCCTGGTAAAGCGAATGTCGTAGCAGACGCTTAAAGCAGGAAAGAACGGGAAAAGCCATGTCGTGTAAAGGCTCTAACCCTAACCATCCACTCCAACCTCACCACCCAAATTCGAGATGCTCAGCTGGAAGCACTCAAACTAGAAAATATCATAGAATAAAATCTACGAGGAATGGACAAACATTTTGACCTCAAGGAAGATGGAACCCGATATTTCATCAACCGAATTTGGACCCCAAAGTTTGGTGAAGTCTGGAGTCTAGTCTTAAATGAATCTCACAAGTCGAGATATTTGATACACCCCGGATCAGACAGGATGTATCTCGATCTTAAGAAGCTTTATTGGTGGACCAACATGAAGGCAGAGATTGCCACTTATGTCAGTAAATACTTGACTTGATCCAAGGCTGAAGTGGAGTACCAGAAACTGTCTGGTCTACTCCAACAAACGTCGATCCTAGAATGGAAGTGGGAACAAATAACCATGGACTTCATAACAATGCTACCAAAAAAACTAGTGGTTATGACACCATTTGGGTAGTAGTTGATTGTTTAACCAAGTCTGCCCATTTCCTAGCCATCAAAGAAACCGACAAGATGGAGAAACTCACAAAGACCTATCTTAAGGAGATAGTCAGAATGCATGGCGTGGCAAGATCTATCATCTCGGACCGAGATAGCATATTCACTTCCAGATTTTCGAAATCATTGCAAAGGTCCCTAGGAACCAAACTCGATGTGAGTACATCATACCATCCTCAAACGGACGGCCAAAGTGAAAGAACGATACAAGCTCTGGAATATATGCTTTGCGCTTGTGTGATAGACTTCGGTAATGCATGGGACACTCACTTTCCCTTGGTCGAATTTTCATATAACAATAGCCATCAGACTAGCATAAAGGTGACTCCATTCAAGGCCTTGTACGGACGCAGATTTCGTTCTCCAATATGTTGGGCAGAAGTAGGAGACACACAACTAGCTAGAAAGCACATTGGAGACACTCAACTTACTAAGGCCGCACAGAGTCATCAGAAAAGCTATGCTGACATAAGACGCAAACCCATTAGAATTCAAAGTAGGAGACCGTGTCCTGATTAAGGTTACTCCATGCAAGGGTGTCATCAGATTTGGAAAACGAGGTAAACTAAACACCTGTTACATCGGGCCTTTCAAAATTCTGGCAAGAGTTGGTCCGGTGGCTTACATGCTTAAACTACCTCAAGAACTCAATAAAGTCCACGATACCTTCCACGTGTGTAATCTTAAAAAGTGTCTCCTTGATGAGGACCTCGTCATTCCACTCGATGAGATCCAGGTCAACACTAAACTTCACTTCGTGGAGGAACCAGTGGAGATCATGGATTAAGAAATCAAAAGCCTCAAAAAGAGTCATATACCTATAGTAAAAGTCTGATGGAACTCTCGTAGAGGGTCGGAGTTTACTTGGGAACGTGAGGATCAAATGAAACCAAAGTACCAACAATTGTTCAGCGGTGCTTCCCTCCACTAGTTGAACGAAATAATAATTGAACAGACTCGCCTAGAAATTAATAATTTCGAGACGAAATTTCCTTAACGAGGAGGTAATGTGGCATCCCAAAATTTAGGTCAAAGACTGTGAACGGTTAATTCACAGCAAATCTCTTTGTAATTTGACTCATTGAGTTTTAGTGCATCTTTTGTAAAATAAATGAGTTCATTTCAACTATTATAAGATACCAGATTATATCTTACTTCCAAATGTGTAACTGGCAAACGAATCAAACAGGTCAAACTGCAACCCTAGTTAATGCGTCTGAAAAACTAAAAACTTGCATTAAGCAGTTGTGAGTGAAGCAAAGATTTTAATCTCATGGTACATGTTCCCCTGTTTCCAAAAATATAAAGAAGATCCAAAATGGAGTTTGTATGCAAAATATACGACAATTATAAGAAAACAAACTAGTAAAACACTGACTTTCTTTAAACTGTAAAAATCGAATCGATCCGTTGAGGCACTTGCACACCTCATATGGAAATTCCTAGCGTATTTTTGGACTCATGCTATCGTCTAATATTTAATTTCATACTCGAAATATGTTTAGAGAAAATATTGGCAAAAGTCGAAAAATCGAACGTTTCGAGCCATTTAGGCGCGAAACTTTAAACGCGGTTTCACGGAGTTCCACAACTCGAAAAATTTATCCGCTCGGGTTTCTAGAATCCTTGAATTTCCCTATCATAAGAAACTTTCAAAAAAATATCCGACGTTGGGATCTCGGATCTCATTTCTAAGTGAGTTTTTGACATTTTAAGAGGGTATGACCTCACTAGGGCCCCCACCTTGGCATGCAAGATTGAAATCAGTCCCTCTCTTGACCTTGCCTACGTTTTTGATGCCCTTTCCTATTAGTGTGCACCTCTCATCATCCAAGACAAAGCATGGGTGAAGTTGTGTGTTGACTTGGTTTAAGAGGTGAGGTGTAGAAGGGTTGTGTGAGGCTTCATCTACTATAAATAGAGGTCATTGGAGACCTTCAATTCTCACTCAAATCACATCCATCTCACCCTCTCTTCCTTCTCTTAAATCCAATCTCTCTCTCTCTCTCTCTCTCTCTCTCTCTCTCTCTCTCTCTATCTACCTATCTCTCTCTCTCGGTATACTTTCACGACCACATACCACCACTGAAACCACCTTGTAACAACCTTTATTGATCGAA